>NC_134405.1:284919684-285559684 GCF_038048845.1 Mixophyes fleayi | reverse complement strand
CCAGGGGGTAAATGTATCAATGTCCGGATTCTTCAACTCCGACGAGATCGGCGTCTTCAGCGCTTAAATTTAAAGCGGTGCTGCCTTGTAAAGGGAAGTTTCCCTTTACAAGGCAGCGCCGCTTAAAATGTAAGCGCTGAAGACGCCGATCTCGCCGGAGTTGAGGAATCCGGACATTGATACATTTACCCCCAGGTGTTCTGAAACTACAAGTCCCAGCATACCCTTCCAGCAATAAGCTGCTATATATTGGCAAAGCATGCTGGGACTTATAGTTTCACAATACCTGGAGTGTCACAGGTTAGCCAACACTGCTTTTCTTGCTTTAAATTGGCGTGAAATAGTCTTACACATCTAAATGGCAAGCGGGCCTAGCCTAGAGGTGTTGAACTTGGAGGAAGCAGGAAAAATCCTCTAAAAATATTTATAAATTATCAACATCATTGGTATTATGTCCCGTTGACATTACACAAGTTTTCCCAAGTCTCCAAATATCTCTGACAATATTTAATATTTATGAAAACTTAATTTATTCTCCTATGTATTAGGAATGTAAAATAATTTTAAAAGCAATTTGTGTTTGGTTTATTTGTAGCATAATAAATAGATTTTTATTGCAATCACATAGAATGTTACTAGGGTTAAAATTTATAAATGACAGATAATCCTTTCCCATTATAGTATACCAAAAACCACTTTATTCTGCACCATTGTCTTAAAGGATCACCGGAAATTCATATAGAAAATGTTAACATCATAAAAAATATTGACAGCGAAGTATGACAGCCATGGTGTATCTACCTTACAAAGAAACTACAATGGAAATGATGTAAAGAGAATATACCCTTCTCCTACATACAGTGAATGCAACATTTTGTACAGCATGTTAATATAGATGACAACATGGCCAATCAGGTCACTAGAAAATGGTGACATCCCTGAGGCACAGGTCACTAGAAAATGGTGACATGACTGAGGCACAGGTCACTAGAAAATGGTGACATGACTGAGGCACAGGTCACTAGAAAATGGTGACATCACTGAGGCACAGGTCACAAAGTGATGCCACTAGTGGTTAGTGATTAGTGAATATTAGTTCAGCCCACAAAATGACTACATATTTTCATATATACTTTACCATTGGATGTCCCTTATTTTTTATTCACAGATCTAGTTTTCACCTGGAGATGCAAAAGGTGTGTGTATAAAAACAATTGACACCGTGTTTTATGCATAAGACAGATTTTATTGGCTATAAAGAAGCTCACTTCATCATATTTTAGCAGGGTCACTTCATCTTATTGAGGTTTAGCTGAAGTACCCAGCGTTGCCTGGGTTTAAATCTTAGAGGTATTAAGTTATCAATGAGTTGGTTGTAATTGTAACTGTCAACCTTTTAAAAATAATTATCAGCCTAGCAGCTCTTCCAACACATCCATGAGGTGGCTGCCCAGTGTCGTTTTTGTTTTTGGGGTGTCGCCAGTAGCCCTAATCCCTAGCTGTCCTTAACTGGACAGACAAAGAGACCAGTGATTGTTATAGATAAGATGATGTTCCAAGTTCACATATACCAGGATCTTTCTTCATATCTAGGAGGGAGTTTGATGGACTTGCCTCCAAAGTTGGAATCGGCAGCGGAACAGTGTATACATTGTCATCTCCAGTATGAAGCATCCTAAAAAATAAAGTCACACATATAAATTTCATAAATCAAGAATGGGCAATCATATAATGCCAGGCTTTATACAATGGACAGGTATAATTATGTACTATTTAAATGAGCTGATAATATACATTGGGTGATATATTGCTTTCCCACCATAGGTAGGCAAACACTTTTGTTCATGTGCACTACTACCAGGGAATACAATATGTAAGAGAGGAACAGAGAGGCCACTACTTCTCAGAGCTAAGAATACATTGTTGTATCATTTACATACATTGTGGCTGATAGAGAGTGAGTAGTATGACAGTTTGTGTAGCCTATCTTATGTGATTTCGCTCTGCACATGTCAAGAAATTTAATGCATGCAAATGCACGCTCGCAAGTATTTGATTTTTTCGACTCCTTGTGACTGACGAGGCGGAATGGGGAAGGGACATGTTTTCACAAATGTGGACATTGCAGAGCAGCAGTTTTCATCATCATCATCAACATTTATTTATATAGCGCCAGCAAATTCTGTAGCGCTTTACAATTGGGAACAAACATTAATAAGACAATACTGGGTAATACATACAGACAGAGAGGTAAGAGAACCCTGCTTGAAAGCTTACAATCTATAGGACAATGGGAGTTAGAAACACAAGGGCATGTGCTACATCATATTGCACAATGGACCAGCCAGACTGCAAAGGTAAAAGTACTGAGTGGGCTATGTGTGTTGCAATGTTGGTCAGAAGGTTGTTGTCTTGCATTAGCAGTGGAGAGGATAGTAATAGGGTAATCTAGAGAAATTAAGATGATGGTTGAGGAATATCATAACCTTGTCTGAAGAGGTGGGTTTTCAGTGAACGCTTGAAGGTTTGAAGACTAGAGGAAAGTCTTGCTGTGCGTGGTAGGGAATTCCACAAAGTAGGTGCAGACTGGAAAAAATCCTGTAACCGAGAATGGGAGGATGTGATGGGAGTGGAGGAGAGACGTAGATCTTGTGCAGAACGGAGGTGTCGAGTAGGGAGATATTTTGAGACAATTGAGGAAATGTATGTCGGTGCTATTTTGTTGATGGCCTTGTATGTTAGTAGAAGAATTTTATATTGGATTCGTTGAAATACAGGCAGCCAATGTAGAGACTGACAGAGTGGCTCAGCAGAGGAATAACGGTTTGTAAGGAAAATCAGTCTAGCCGCTGCATGCAAAATAGATTGTAGGGGTTCAAGTCTGACTTTGGGAAGACCAGTAAGGAGGGAATTGCAATAGTCGATGCGGGAGATGATGAGTGCATGAATTAATGTTTTTGCGGTGTCTTCTGTCAGATATGTGCGTATTCTGGAAATGTTCTTTAGGTGTATGTAACATGATTTAGATATAGAGTTGATGTGGGGAATAAACAACAGTTGTGAGTCAAGGATTACACCTAGGCAACAAGCTTGCGGGGTGGGATTTATGGTCATGTTATCGACAGAAATAGAAATGTCAGGCAGGAAGCTTCTGTTTTTGGGTGGGAATATTATTAATTCAGTTTTTGAAAGATTGAGTTTGAGTTGGCGAGAAGACATCCAAGATGAAATGGCAGAAAGACAGTCAGTAACGCAAGACAACACAGATGGTGAAAGATCAGGAAAGGATAGATAAATTTGTGTATCATCCGCATAGAGATGATACTGAAATCCAAAGGAGCTTATTAGTTTTCCAAGAGAAGTGGCGTAGATAGAGAATAGCAGAGGACCTAGTACTGAGCCTTGTGGAACTCCAACTGATAAAGGAAGCGGAGCAGAGGTGGATCCAGAGAAATT
Source organism: Mixophyes fleayi (assembly GCF_038048845.1). Lineage (NCBI taxonomy): Eukaryota > Metazoa > Chordata > Amphibia > Anura > Limnodynastidae > Mixophyes > Mixophyes fleayi. The sequence continues at coordinate 285,556,228 of NC_134405.1, read as the reverse complement.
AACACTGAAAGAGCGATTAGATAGGTAGGATGAGAACCAGGATAGGACAGTGCCTTCAAGACCTAGGGATTGTAGCGTTTGTATGAGGAGAGAGTGGTCAACAGTGTCAAATGCAGCAGAGAGATCCAGGAGAATTAGAAGAGAGTATTGGTTATTATTTTTTGCTGTGATCAAATCATTGACAACTTTGGTCAGCGCAGTCTCTGTGGAGTGTTGAGAGCGAAAGCCTGACGGAAGAGGATCCAATAGGTTGTTTGCTGTAAGAAAGTGTGTGAGGCGTGTGTAGGCAATTCTCTCGAGAAGCTTGGAGGGGCATGGGATCTGGGAGATGGGGCAGTAATTTATGAGAGAGTTAGGGTCAGAATTCTGTTTTTTTAAATGGTAGTAATCACTGCATGCTTGAATATAGATGGAAAAATACCAGTAGAAAGAGATAGATTACAGATTTTAGTTAGAGGGGGAATGAGCACAGGAGACAGGGACATACCCATTTGTGAGGGAATGGGATCAAGAGGACAGGAGGTAGAGTAGGAAGATGAGAAGAGAGTAGAAACTTCCTCTTCATTTGTGGGATCAAATGAAGAGAGAGTGTCAGAGGGTGCTACAAAGGAATTGAGCAGATTGCTTGTCAAGGGAGATACCATTTCAAGCCTGATCTTATCAATTTTGTCCTTGAAATAGGAAGCAAGATCCTGTGCACTGATGTTAGTTGGAGGATTTGGGGCAGGAGGATTCAGAAGAGAGTTAAATGTGTTAAAGAGGCGTTTGGTGTTAGAAGCCTGAGCATAGATGAGAGATCGGTAGTATGCTTGTTTAGCAGTGTCCAGAGCATTTCTGTAGGAGTGGTAGATATCAGTATATGTGATGAAATCATTAGATGCACAAGATTTACGCTAGTGATGTTCTGCTTTACGAGAGAGTTTTTGTAGAGTTCGTGTTACTGTAGTGTGCCACGGTTGGCAACGAATTCTACGCGAAGTATGTAGTGTCGCTGGAGCCACTTGATCCAGGACAGTTGCTAGGGTTTGATGAAAACGGGGTATTGCCCGATCAGGGGAGGAGAATGTAGAAATTGGGGAGGGAGAGAAGGTGTTGGAGAGAGGTGGAAAACTGTTGAGCTCAATAGCATTGATATTCCTGCGGGTACGAGGAGGCTTGGAAGAGTTTGACACTAGGGAGGGTAAAGAACTCGGGCTGAGCGTGTTGCTAATAAGGTGATGATCCAAGAGGGGGAAAGGAGTGTTAAGGAAATTAGAAACTGAGCATAGTCTAGAGAAAACAAGATCAAGACAGTGGCTATCCTGATGAGTAGCAGATTCAATCCACTGGGAGAGGTCAAGGGAGGAGGTTAGAGAGAGTAGTTTGGAAGCAGCATTGGAACGTGGATTAGAAATAGGGATGTTGAAATCACCCATGATGATGGTGGGGATATCAGTAGATAAGAAGTGAGGGAGCCATGCAGAGAAGTGTTCAAGAAATTGTTGGTGTGGACCAGGGGGGCGATAGATGACAGCAACACGCATAGAGAATCGGTTAAAAATCCTAACAGCATGTACTTCAAAAGATGTGAACGTGAGTGATGGGACACTTGGTAGAACTGTGAATGTGCACTGAGGGGAGAGAAGTAGTCCAACCCGCCCTCCTGGTCTGGGGGTGTGGGTGAAATGGAGACCACCATGTGAAAGGGCTGCAGGTGAGGCAGTGTCTGAATGCGTGAGCCATGTTTCTGTTATTGCTAGAAGGTTGAGGTTGTATGAGAAGAAGAGATCATGTACGGAACTAAGTTTGTTACAAACAGAGCGTGCATTCCAAAGGGCACATTTAAAGGACTTTGGAAGAGGGGAGGTAGGTGATGCGTTTGAGGTTTGCCAGATTGCTGTAGTGTTTAGATATATGTGTGTGGGAGAAGTGAGGGGGACCTGGATTAGGTGATATATCACCAGCTTATAGAAGCAGGGAGGAAGAAAGGTAGGAAAGATGATTGTAAGATGTGTGTCCTTTTAGTTTCTGGCGGCAGGGTGAGGCTGTTAAAGTTATTGAATTTAAATAGCAAAAGAGTTCATGAGTGTTCACTAGAGGTGAGTGAAGTAATGAAGGGGCAATGTGGACAGAGGTGTGTGTTGCAGGATGGGTGAGGGATAATATAGTCCTAAAGATAATGCCATGAAAAGAGATAAAGAAAAATATTTTGGCAAGCATTTGTAACTATGAGTCAAATAGCAAAATGAGGAATTAAAGGAATTGCCTAATTGCAATGTCCAGTGTAATCAGATAAGTAGTGCAGAGCTAGGCTGCAGCAAATGTAGTGTATTCCTGGATGTCTGGATAGTATAAAGTAATAATGTGAGGAGCATGTGGGGGAGTGGGTGGAAGTGTTGAATGGAGAGTAATAAAGAGCAGGTAATTGAGTAGCTGAGATTTTGCAGACTCATGAGAGAGGAGATTGGTTGAAAGACAGTATAATTTCTTCCAGCTTCTAAAGGGAGATAAAGCTTAAATAGAATTGAAGTACAGTGCTGAGATAGAGGACTGAAATAACTGTAGCATGGGTAGGTAGTGGTTGAGCAAGTAGTACAGCAGTCTGATTAAACAGAGTCGATTTTGCATTGAAAACAAACTGATAAATAAAACAAACTTTCATGAGATGAGAGGAAAATGAGATCAGAGTCCAAAACCGTCCTAATGTTGCATGTAGCTTGTAGCCAGGGTGAGTTGAAAACATCAGAGGTAGAATATGGAGTTTCAGGTGAATGCTGACAGTTGTCCTTTTGAAGCTGTGTTAATAGGCAGAATGTTCTTCTCCTGTTTCCTCCTGTGTAACTCCGGTATAACTCCAAATTATGCGGTTTAAATTTTTTGTTTCACACTTGTATCTATACACACTTAGAGCTATACACACTAACTAAGCAGCCATCACTGGCTTTGCAGCCATTCTACTATGAATATATCTGGTTAACAGATACATGTGATCAGAGTTCTTCAATCAAGCCCTATATAACCCCCCCAACAAACCTTAGCAGTAAAATGTTTAAACAAACAGTGAAAGGACAACTTGCAATAAGGCTGTAGTAATTACCATTAGAAATAAAACTGCATTTTCTTAATTCGGTGCATATGTGCTTGTTAGCAGGTGTAACCTTTCCACCAGCTACAGGGCTGGTGTAACTACAAGATGATTATGATGATGATGAAGGAAACACAACTGCATTTATCAAGCACAACTATATGAGCTGATTGACAGTACGCTTGTTTGTGGCAGTTTTCTTGCAGCAGGGAATGTGTTAGTTTAGGTATGCGTGAGCTTTTTATGTTGTTTCCACAGATTCACGCACACTAGTAGTTCACTAGTGAAGCAAATGTTCTAAATTGTATATGCTATGTCTTCATATTTTTCTTTTTTTAAAAAACAAAAAACACATGGACGTACTACCTACAGTAAAGCAATCTTTATGTTTTATATTTTTGTTATATAAACTTTTATTGCGTTAAATGTTAAAAATATTACAGTAGCTAATCGTTGTATCTCTATCTATCCCTGTCTATCTATTCCTGTCTCATCCTTCTGCTAAAGAACATAGTGGGTAAAATGGCCATGTTTCTGGCCCCAAGTTGATGTTGATCGCTGGTCCAGGGAGCGTGTCTACAGGTCACGTGTAACCCTCCTTGAGATGCCAGATTCAGAGGTGATACGCTAGTTTCGCCTACCACCTCATGTCATCATGGACACTCTGCACATTAATTGCCATCCGCACAGAAATACCAACACTGACTAATTTTGCATCTGGGTCTTTCCAGGCCACGGTGGCTGTTGCGACAGGAATGTTCCAGACTGCTTTTAGTCAGGTACTCAAGAGGGAACTGCAGGCATTCCTGTTGAACAGCATGCCATTTATTCATCTTCCATATCTCTCATTAGATGAGGAAACCCTTGTACCCATAAAGCAGCAGTTTCAACAACTTGTCAGTTTTCCACTTGTTATAGGACAGTAAATGGAACTCATGTAGCTCTGATACTGTTGGGAAGAAATAAATACATTTTTCAGAATTGGAAACATTTACATTCCATCAATGTTCAGGCTCTATGTGATGCATCTCTCCAAGTTCAAATCCAAAGTCACACTGCAATTCCTTGGGAGCGCCAATGACTCCTTTGTTATCAGGCATATATCAGTACAGAGGCAAGGTGGAGACGGTGGCTCTTATATAATCATTTTGAAAAATAAATAAATGTTAAATATTGATTTGCCCAAGTTATTTGTATTTTCCAAACAGTGCTGTGCTAGCAACAAAGCAACATGTCTGTCTAATAATAATAATAATAATAATGGGCCTGATTAATTAGGAAATACAATCTGAACGCAAATTGTGTTTAATAAAATAACACATGCAATTTGAATGCCACTCAGTAAAATCGGGGGAGGCCATGCTTTTTGTCCACCCAATTTTGCTAGTACCACCCTAGGCTGGCATTACTAGGGTTGGTAAAGAAGGGGTGGGCGCCGGCATTTTTTACATTTCTTCAGTTCTCTGTTCTTTTTAAATGTATTTTTTAAATATAGTGATTTATGGCAACATTTTGACTGTCTGTTTTACATCCCTGTCTACATTTTACATGTTGACCTTTTAACTGTGTAGACATTATAAACATGTAGACATTCTGACTGTCGACCTTTTAACTGTGTCAACCTTATGACCGTAGACATTTTGGTGTAGACATTTAGACATTTTCACTGTAGACAATTTCACTATAGATTTTTCATACCCAACCCGTCCATCCACACCCTTACTGTACATTGTCTACGTTAGTCCTCTACTTTCCCTCCATGTACCGTCCTTCAAATCGTAGGCAGTTGGAAGTGTAATTTGCCTGACAACATGAATTGGTTTTTTATAGTATGTCTTGCTTGCGTGCATTCGCATAGTGAAAATATGCAAAATACACCACGTAAGTGGACTTACGTACCTCATTGAATCAGACCCATTGTAGTGATGCCTCAAACCTTTGCTGAATCCTTGCATTGTCAAACAACATCTCAATGTTTTAGACCTAGCTTGAAAATGTCAAGTGTCTCTAATATCAGAACAGAGACAGTGTTATCCTTCAGACCTTGGTTCCTCACTCCTATATCACAGGTAAAACTTTTTTTATACCATGATTAATGTTACACCTGGCTCTGAGTGACCTGAGCACTGGGGGCTGTAGGAGCAGAAACAGATATTGAAGGATCTGCTCCCTCAGACTCAGGCTCCCCAGGGACAGGATGCAGGCACACCAGGCTTAATGCCAGGGATGACTCTACACTTTCTTTAGCTATAATAATGAACTCCTGCTCTCCATTCACCTATTGGACAGAGAAGGGTGGCTCTCTGGATATCTTTGGTATCATTTAAAGATTTCTCTAAGGTCTCCAGGAGTTGAGCAGATATTGACTGTTCTGGACTCCTGATCCTCCTCCGTGTCTTCCTCCCGCTCCTCATTTATTGGCTCCACACGCGGTGTGTGGGTGCTTGGCATTTAAAAATAATAAATGTCACTTTATTTTTCAGTCAATAAGATTTGCTTTCAAGGAAAATCTTGAAACACAAAGGGGAAGAGGTATATATTGCATAATAATACAGGATTTTTCACAGTCCATACAGTATATTTTATCACATGGATAGTTACCTGAGGGTGCTTTGTGTGACTCTGTAGGGGGAGCATCAGTATAAATTCATATGACCCCCTGGACTTCATGGATATCAATCCAGGGCAACTCTATCCACTATAGAGGCATCAGGTCCACAGAGGCCATGTTCCCACCACCATTCCCCTTGGCATGACAGTGGTATTCCCAGAGCTTGTGTTTCAGGCTCCTGTTGATGTCCTGTCCCTGTGAAAATGATTCTTTTAAAAACTCTGTAATGTATAGTCTGATTAACCTTAAATAATGTAGCAGAAGAGAGGTAGAGAGAGATAAATAGTTATCCATATATAGAGTTATACATATATGTGCATGTGTTTGAATTGTTTCAAATATGTACAGAAATGATTGGCCCAAACACAGATTACTTAGTCCTATATGCATGTTAAACAGAATATACATAGGATTTATTAAGACAAATTATTGCCACATTTATTAGCTAACCCAAAAGATAAGAGCAATCCATTATATAGCATGGAAAAAAAAATATATCAAACCTCTTAAACCTCTTACATAGGAACTGCAAGGTAATTTGGACATGAAACTTTAACATCAGAATTACATAGCCTTTGTTTGCCTGTGAAGGTGGAGGCGGGCGGGATAAGGGGTGGGGGCTGCAATTACTCACTTATTTTTGATCAATGCTGCGGCGGAGAGTGGCCACAGCAGGCATTGATTGAGTCATTGTCTAATAACCTTGCATAAGCGGAGTTTGGCCCCAGCCATAAGCTGCCTGTTGATCTGGTGCAGCTTGTCCAACATGAGCTGCACCAATACCTCAACTTTGACCACGAAATTGGGCTGCCGCCGCTTCTTGGTTGCATTGATCTGGCAAAGTGCCTCATCATCCGGCTGGGACATACTGTATGATTAGACATGTTTATCGTTGTTCGTTGTTAGCAAGTGTATCTTTGTTACAAACTTTGGCACTATTTACTTATTACGGCATAGTAATGTTTGATATTTGCTATAATAGTTTGACAACTTCTATAATCTTTTATATGAGTGTTTGCTTAGCAGCCATTTTAGGGATTTAGACAATCCACAAAGACGCATCGGCTGCTTACATTGACAAGGACAACCCTTGTCACCTGACACAGAGTTGTGATTGTTGAAAACGTCATTCAGTTTCTGCTCCTCACTGAGTGTATTGCCATACCTCAGCAATCAAGAGAAGAGAGATACGTGTTGAGTAGGTAGGGTCAGTACCCAGTCATTGTCCTAATCTGTGAGCAATGTCTCCATATGAGCAGTCTCAAGAGATTTAATCGCTTGTCTCACAATATCCAAATCTGTTTTAACATGTTCAATGACCAAGAGCATCAGGTCAGAAGAACACTGATTAACAATTTGGGGCATATTCAATTGTGCCATTTCCTCGGCGCGCTAAAACTACTACCGTTATTACGGTAGTAGTTAGCTGGATTTCAGCTCGCAGCTCCCTGAGCCGCGAGCTGAAATATAGCGAGAAAACTACCGTAATAACGTTTTTTCCACGCACTATTACCATAATAATGGTAATAATGTGCGGACCGCGAGATTTTCGGCGTTTCCGCCGACAATTGAATATGCCCCTATGACTCCAATCTACAGAAATCCCTAGTGTGGGTTGATTCTTAATACAAAAGATAAATTTCTCCTTGTTGTATATATGTATAGAGGAAGGGACACCCAATAGTGAAGTATTTATTGAAATCTGGAAAGACACAAATTTTATGTGAATGGCCCCATACCAAATAGTGCAAAACTTATCGGAATAACCCCAGGGTCTTTAAACGTCTGCTCTACAGTGGTAGCACTTTTCAGAGATGATCAACACCACTTAAGCTAAAAGTGTCTTATTTGCTCATATCAAAAATATGGAAAGCAATAGTGTAGTGTAATACTATCAAAAATACATTTAATCACAAAATATATTGCACATACATTAACAATTTGTATCTGAGCTTATATGGATAATTTCATCGGCTCCTGAAGAAGATGAAAGCCACAGAGTCCTGTCTCTGGTGACACCAGGAAAGGCATGTTGCAGATGGACCGATAACTGAACCGAATCTGGACCCTATTAAATTCTGTTTTTATATTCTTTCAAAGAATGCATAAAGTTATGATACAGCACAATATAGTACATCAAACCTAATAAACATGTGCATTCTCCTACGCGGCAAATATGTCATTGTAACTAGACATAATGTGATTCATTAAGGTAAGTAAAGCAGAGAAAGTGAGTAACGTTGCACCTTGGCAACACCATGTTGCATTGGAGGAGGAGGTAAATTTAAAATGTAGGAACAGATTTATAGTTGGGGTAGGGCATGTCCTATATTAACTTTACATTTCAGTGTAAAAATAAAGCAATCAAGTATTTGTGTGCTACATGAAAAAGCAGCCAGTATTTTCTTTATGTGCAAAATAATAAACTAATTTCCAATGCCCTGTATTGTAACATGGTTTGTCCAGGAGAAAATTTACTCATTTTTTGCCTTACTTTCCTTAAAGAATCAGGGTCATAGAGCCTAATATTTAGATCACAAGATATGTTTCAATTTAAATCTGGGTGTAAGTACGCTTTGCCTAAATGTTACTTGTTGTATGTTAACAGACAGAACACAGTGCAGGATATGCACAAGCATAGGTGCAATATAAAGTCCCATCAGAACACATGCAAAATAAAATTCTATATAATAAATTAACAACTCATAATACTATAATCATTAATAAAAATATGTGTTTTTAAACAAAGTATATTTTCTTTTTATTTATATATTTTTAACAAAATATTTTTATATTCTTTTATATTCTCTCTTACTTGTATATAAATATTCTTTTCTATGCAGTGGTAATCATACATGTAGTAATAAAATTACGATGCCGTGACAGTCATCACTATCAATGAGATCTTTCACCTGCCCTGCAGCTGGCGCAGATATAAAGAACTCAGTGCCCAGTACTTTAGAGAAACCCAGGAATTGAATCGGCTGCATCTGTGTCAGTATGCCCCAGGCACGCCCTTACTGTACATTGTCCAGGCTCTTCTCCACCCCTTCTCACCCCAGTTCCGCCCTACAATTCATGTGCAGTCGTAAGAGCCATTTGTTATATATGAGGACTAAATGGAGCTGGTCTACCTGCATATGCTTCCTAATAATATAAAATAACGTAGATCTACTATTAAACTATCATTGGATAAGGTTCATTCAACTAAATACCAACGCTCATTTCACTGAAACCCACTTTTTCAAGGCAAGCTGAATGTGCATTTTGTCAGGAAAACCTATCCTAACTGCCTTTACCAGTAACAAACCGCACTCTGTGCACTCCTGTGACTTGGAAGTGTTTACTGTAAGGGAACACATCGGAATTCAGCCCAAATCTCACACTCACCTCTTTCCCTGAGGCTACAGATTTGCTGAATCGGCCCAAACAGCACTCACACAACCACACCCACTTCGGTTTTGTCACCACCTATTGAATAGGACCCCAATAGGACCCCAATTTCCTGTCCCACACGGGCACGCAATGAGCCCTCCTTGTTACACACAGCAAGGCACCAGCAATCAAAGGGTTAACCCTTTTCTACTCAAGGCTCTATGACACAAATGTACATGCAGGTACAAACTAGGCTTGGTATACAAATGTATCCGCAATTCACACCTCAGCAATGAAAGGTTTTAGCATGATCAAGCAATCTCATCTCTTCTACACAGGCAATGGATTAGTTTAGAGCAATAAGAACAGAACTATTAAATTGTTAGATTTAATATACAAAAGGTACAATGCTTACAGATAATAAAAAAAATTAGGTAACGATTTGACATACAAATTTGCAAACAGTTATAAAAACAAATGGGATGAAAGTACAGAGCATCACTTACGCATAATAATCTATACGCCTGGGGGTAGGCAGAAAACATGGGCAGTCCTTCAATTAGATTGATCCCCAAGAAACTGACAGTTTGTCCCTTCAAAACACAGGTTTTTAAGCAAACTCAAATGGGACGGCATTCACAGCGGCAGTGTGGATGCTAATGTGGGGGGACGGAAATGTTCCTTGGGGGTCACCTAAGGCTTGTTCAAAACTATTCCTAAGTTTTGACCTGTATTAGCTTTTCTCAGATATATTTCAGAGACATAACTTCCCCTTCAATAAACCGGTCACATTTAAATACCAAATATGATTACCAATGTTACTCTGTGTGGTCTCAGTGTTCGGTAGGTACTCGGGGCTTTTGATCAACTGGGATAAATCTAGTGTGACTCCGATTAAGGGCACTTGCCCTATAGGTCAGGTACTGCAGACTCCTCTTAAATGGACTCTGGTATTTAAATATCTTGGTATCTGGATTTCTAATGATATGGGTCAATATATCCAGCGTAATGTCCAGCCTCAGATTGACTATTTTAAGAGCAGGATTGGGGTATGGAAACAGCTGCCATTAATGGTCACAGGTAGAATTAATCTGGTCAAAATGATAATTCAACCAAAGTTTCTGTATGTTTTGCAGCAGTCACCAATATATATCCCTCATAGTATATTTCGTTATATTGAGCTTTATACCACTTTATATCGTTCTCGAGGGTCGGGGGGTTTGGCTTTGCTGAATCTGCGGCTTTATTTATTATTTTGTTTCTCAGCTGACACATATTGAGGTATGGTTCCGGTCGCGGATTGGTGTGGATTTGCATGATTTTCTAGTCTCTGGGACAGGTTCTAAACATACACGGGTGCAGTTTCTTTTGGCTGGTAGAAAGGTTGGGGGTGATGCCCCTTTATTGATACAGGCCATGAAGGTCTGGCGATTTTCATCCCGGATTGGGGGTGGACTGGACTTGGACCCATGCACTCCACTTTGGGATAATTTGGACTTTGGAGAACTGGTTAGGATGGAGGGAGCTGGAGCTTGGCGAATTTACAATATAATACATATTGGACAATTGTATGAGAATGGGATACTATATTCATTTGAGCAACTACAGGGATTACATGAGTTACCTAGGGGTTACTTTTATAGGTATTTGCTGTTAAGACATGCTCTTGCCTCGCAGTTTCGGGAAGCTGCCCCAAGTTTCAATGCAGATTCCTTGAGGGTGCAACTGTCAAGGTTGGGCCAGAGGCGGCAAATTTCATTTTTGTATTCATTATTGGTGGGAGGACCTGGTGTGGGGGACTTGCCTGAGCTGCGATGCAGGTGGGAGGGTGATCTTGGGCAAATTAGTGCGAAGGAATGGGATATGGTGTTGTGTAGCCCGAAAGAGGTCACTGCATCGGTCAAATTTCGTCAGGTTCATTTTTTTCTGCTGCACAGAGCGTATCTTACTCCTCTTCGGCTTTCTAAATTTGATAGGGGTCAGGTGGTTTTGTGTCCTAAGTGTGGGAGTGAGAAAGGGAACTTTTGGCATAAGCTCTGGGAGTGTCCATTGGTTTTCACTTGACGCCAAGACTATGTATATTTAGTTTAAGCTTGAACAAAAACATCCATAGGCTTATTAGACTGCACATTAATACGATACTTATGTTGGCAGAAGTGGTCATAGCTAGGAAGTGGATGGCACCGTTATTATCTCATTGTATCTCGAAATTTTGGATGATGTGCATACCCTGGTTTGAAAATCTGAATATTAATGGATTTTGATTCTACTGTGTATGAATATTTGACACTACCTGTATCATTGTGTAGTTGTTGTTTTAGCCTAATGTTTTGGCCTTTTTTTCCTGTTAAAAGTGTAAAAAAAAGTAAAAAATGCAATAAAATTTTACCTGATTTAAAAAAAACAACCAAATATGATGGGATTACAACAGTATCCGATCTCATCCTGAAATACATGTGACTATGGCTGTTCCCTTTATAGTTGGTATCTATGTTGTAAAACCCTTGTGTGGTGTTTGCCCCTCAGTATGGAGAACCACATGGATTTCCCAAATTATGAAAAATTAATGCATTTCCTTTCAAGTTCATATTTCTATGTACCTGCATAAAGAGCCTTCAGGTTTTACCTGGGTCTCCAATATTCTCACCTAGGCCTATGGCTCTCTAATTTACACCTAGTGGTTCTTTTGTGTTTACAATACCTATTGAAAGGAAGTCAATTAGTAAGTGGAATAGAGCATCCAAACAATTTATGTCTAGGATCTGCATATCTTAAGCTTGTCTCCTCACAAAGGGTCTGCTCAACCTAATTACCTCCTACGGGGCTAATTGACCAAACCTTTTATAAAAGGAAACTATTATCTAAGGGGGAAATCATGTTCACTGCTATATATAAATGTAATATTTTATTTGGGCCCTGACATTTAATATTGTATTTCATCATATCAGATTTATGCCCTCATCCTTACACGTGTCCATGAATTAATTCCAACTATTCTGCGATGTTATGGGGTTGGTTTCTGTCTGTTGTTGTTATTAATATATCTTTATTTATATGTATACTTCATCTTTTCCTATTCTATTACTACATAATCAGTTCAGGTAGTAATAATATGCTTGTCATAGTTTGTTTTATTGTCCATAATAAATGATTGTATATTAATGTTAAATAACAATTACAATTGACTAGGTGATGGATCTAACACATGTCTAAGTTGATTTTTTATAATAAAAAGTTATTTTTGCTTTGTGATATATGTGATTTGATTAAGTGGAAATGAATTGTGAATATGTATTTAGCGATAATTGGTAGTAACTATTCTACTGTTTACTGCTTTTATCCCATTTTAGTGATAATAGTGCCATAAGTGAATACCAATTTATTATTATGGGCAGTGGTTGAAGTAGGACTTCAGAAGTGCTGGTATGGAAATTTGAAGAGAATGGCCGACTGTTGGGTGGTCTAAAATTTAGGGACTTTGAGATCTATATATATATATAATATAAAACATATTTGAATGATACAAGGACATTTGTCCTGTGTTTCCCTTCTTTGATGTGTCCAATTACCTCTCTCCTGTTGCACCGTTCATTAATATCTCCCGTTCTCCTATAGTCCTCTAATGTCTCCCCTGTGTTCACCTCTTCCTTATGTCTTCCATGTGTCCCTTCTCCTTTCCCTTATTTGTTTCCATTGTCTGTCCACACTCCCATTGTGCCTCTATTTTCATCCCAGATAATCCCCTTTCTAACTCCCCCACATGTTCTCCTTTAAGTCTCATCCTCTATGTGGTGTCTTCAATACTTTATCCCCATCCCCTAAACACAAGGGGCCTGATTCATTAAGGATCTTAAATTAAGAAGTTTCTTATTTAAGTCTCCAGGACAAAACCATGTTACAATGCAAGGGGTGCAAATTAGTTTTCTGTTTTGCACATAAGTTAAATACTGACTGTGTTTTGATGTAGCACACAAATACTTGATAGCTTATTTGTACACTGAAATTTAAAGTTGATATTTGTGTGCTACATGAAAAAACAGTCAGTATTTAACTTATGTGCAAAACAGAAAACTAATTTGCACCCCTTGCATTGTAACATGGTTTTGTCCTGGAGACTTAAATAAGAAACTTCTTAATTTAAGATCCTTAATGAATGAGGCCCAAATTGTCTAATGTGAAATTTTTTTAAAAACACATTTTAAATACATAGAGTTAATTATGTTTGTGGACTACATTTAATTAACAAATCTACCTATTGGGTGGAAGTTTTTACAAAATCCCCATCTCCTTTATAACTCCGCACTGTAACTGTGGGTGCCCGCCCCTTATCCATAGCACCCCTTTGAACCAACACCATAGCCCCAGACTAATAATCACTATCACTTGTGCTTTCAACGTCAACATCTATAGCGATGTGAAAGGAAGTCACAAACAATTCAAGTACAGCTTGTACAGCAGGTGCTGTTAAATATATAATTTGCTTATATGTGACAGGAGCAGGGGCGGATCTAGGAATTTTATTAGTGGGGCACTGTTACTTTGATTGGCACAGCCTCCTTCAAGTTTGCATGGGTGAGCTGCTTGCGACCAAACACATGAAGTACAGCTGCCTGGTTTCTAAGAGGCAGGCAAAGAGTCCTGCCCAGCTGCTACGATTGTGTTTAAACAGAATCAGAGCAGCTGAGCTTAATATTCGTCCCGATCACCCCTCTGTGGATCTGTGATAGTGGACAGAAGGCTCACCTCTACATACAGTACAGAGGGCACAACTACACCAAGCCGCAATCTTACAGAGCTGCTGCTAGCTTCCTTACACTGACGGAAAAATAAGTGCCAATCTGCGATAGCTTACATTCAAACTGAGGCAGCACTGTCTGGCTCTCCACTTATATGCTCACAGGCACTGCAAGCACAGCATCTGCTTATAGAGCATGTGTGCAGCTTCACAGACAATGGGGAGAAGACGTGCCAGTATATTATTCCGGCACATACCGACACACTTCGACCACTGTGTTTATTAATATTAGAGATGGGCGGACTTGGTTCCCCAAGATCCGAATCCATCCGAATCTAGCCTGTCCGAGTACCGAGCCGAGCAGGCTCTGTACTCTCCCGCCCATTTGGAATCGAAATCGAGGCAAAACGTCATTGTGACGTATTCGTATTTCTGAGCTCGTTTCTCGCGAGATTTGAAAAGCATAAATACCCGCCTACACAGCAATCCATCGCCATTTGACAGAGGGAGAGAGCAGGGTTAGGTCACAGGCTATATTAGCGCAGGGACAGAGCAATTAGTGTACACATAACTGTTTCTATCCTAATCTCTACAATTATAATAATAATACTATTTGCAATTATTAGAGGAGGTTTTTTTTTCTTTTTTTGGGCACTCCAAGTGCTTTTGGGGTGTCTCATATTCCTCAGTGTTTTACACTAAATTTTTCTGGCTGTCAAAAAAAGTTATCTTTGTCAGCAATATCTATCTAATACAATATTTTTCACTACAAGTGATTTGGGGTGTGCAATATTCCCCAGTGTTTTAGACTAATTTTTCTGCCTGTCAAAAAAAGTCATCTTTGTCAGCAATATCTATCTAATACAATATTTTTCACTACAAGTGATTTGGGGTGTCCAATATTCCCCAGTGTTTTACACTAATTTTTCTGGCTGTCCAAAAAACTCATATTTGTCAGCAATATCTATCTAAACAATATTTTTCACTACAAATGATTTGGGCTCATTAAAATGGATTCAAAGCAGTCCACATATGAGCAGAATCAGCAACCAGGTTCTGTCACCAGTCCTGATGGTAGTGTTCCCAGTACGTCATCTGGGAAAGGCGATGTAAAAGTACATAGTATTTTTAAATCAGAGGAAAAAAACACACACCCAACAAAAATGTACCGTGTTGAAGCGAAAAAGAAGTGTAAATGAGGAAAAGTTAAGTGCCAATAAAAATAAAATTGCCAACATGCCATTCTACACATGAAGTGGCAAAGAAAGAATGAGGCCTTCACCTTTCTCTATTACTGCCAGATCTAAAAATATTACTGAGCCTTCTTCTTGTAAGGTTACTCGTGAGCAAGCAAGACCAAGTAATGTGCAGTCTAAAAGTGGTGCACAGCTACTGTTACGCGGGAAAGCCGAGCTGCAAGAAAACAGTAAGGCATTAGAGGATAATGTATGCCCTGAATCACAAATTACACCAATCTCTGTGGAGAGTCCATCCACCAGTGGCATGTCTAATTGTGAGCATTCTGATAATGTACCCATAAAGAAGGGCCCTTTCAGCAGTTCTGCTGATGTGTGCCTGAACAGCCCGAGTGTAGCCGGTGATACACCAAGTGAGGATGACACTTTGGAATTAGAGGATGAGGGTGAGATTTGGGAAGCCGACGAGGGCGCTGATGATGATGCGGTTGATTGTGTAAGTCCTGCACCAGAGGCAGCAGTTTGGCACCAGTGGCAGTAATTCTGGTACGTGAGGTTCTGGCACCAATTTGCATTTTCCAAACAGAAGCAGGGATGACGCAGGTGGCAGACCACAACAGTTTGACATCTGGGCTGGTTTGAAGGATTTGACAAAAAAATGTGTGACCTTGACCATAACTCCAACCAATCCTACTATTAACATGCAAAGGATGGTGGAGGGCCTAGCAGGGATTAAACTGTATTTTTCCTAATTTGAAGTAATAAGGTGTGGGTGTAATATACACCCAAAGACGAATGCTCAATTGCTAAGAGTCATTGATGAAGAGGAAGACAAGCAGGCTTGTCTATAGAATTTGCAAGACCAAGTAATTTGAATTCCAAAACTGGTGCACAACTACTGTTACGTGTGAAAACCGAGCTGCAAGAAAACAGTAAGGCCAATCCCAGTGGAGAGTCCATCCACCAGTGGTATGTCTAATCATGAGCATTCTGATAATGTGCCCATAAAGAAGGGCCCTTTCAGCAATTCTGCTGATGTGTGCCTGAATAGCCCGAGTGTAGCCGGTGATATACAAATTGATGATGCCACTTTGGAATTAGAAGAGGATAAGGGGGAGATTTGTGCAGGCGACGAGGGCGCTAATGAGGAAGTTGATGATTATGATGCAGACAGATACCAAATTGCCCTTATCAATTTCTATTTATATTCTAGATTATATGGCGGCTGAATAGTTTTCTATTTTACTCCTAGTGGAGAGGGGATCTGATGCAGACAGATACCAAACTGCCTTTGTCCATTTCTTGTTATATTCTAATTCTACAGTCTATGCCGGCTGCTTCCTTTCTATTTTACTGCAAGTGGATGGGGGGATATGATGCAGACAGATACCAAACTGCCTTTGTCCATTTCTTTTTATATTCTAATTCTACAGTCTATGCAGGCTGCTTCTCATCTATTCAACTACAAGTGGAGGCCGGGGGGGGGGGGGGGTCATAGACAGCCACCAAACTACCTTTGTCCATTTATTTTTTATATTGATCAGTCTATGCAGGCTGCTTTTTTTCTATTCAACTACAAGTGGAGGGGGGGGGGGCTATATTGACAGAAATCAAACTGCCTTTGTCCATTTTTTTTTAGATATTTAACTATAAGTGTAGGGTGTAATATACACCCAAAGACGATGGCTGCGTTGCCAATAGGCTAAGATGGAGAGTAAGACAATCTGGTTCGTGTGCAGAATTAAGGACGGCCTACCAGGGATTAAACTGATTTCTTCCAAATTTATTACCTTTAGAATTACCTTACTTATCCAAGAAACAGGTGGAGCACTAAATTTGGTTATTTTATGCCCAAAAACATTGATTTTTCAACAAAATAGCAAAACAAAACCAACCAAAACCAAAACCAAAACACGCAATGGCGGTTTGGCAAAACCAAAACCAAAACACAACGGTAATTCAGATCCAAAACCAAAAACAAAAACAAAACACGGGGGTCAGTGAGCATCTCTAATTAATATGTTGTGGACAGACTTTTGCCCCTCAGTTACTCTGTTAAGTCTTTGCATTTTCCGAATAAGATAACTGTGGGTCTCTTATGAACCCATTTAGTTTTTTCCCCATTTTACTGTTTATACTCTGCTCCCTAGTTTCAAATTTTCTACAGGTGCTACTCGGGTTTTTTCTTCCATGCGTCTGTCACTACCCCCTCCTTTCTTCCCTTCTCTTCCCCTTTCCCTCCCCCTCTCTTCTTTCCCTGTCCCTTCCTTCCTCTCTCTGCCTTCCCCCATTTATTAGTTCTCTACTCCACCTTCCTTACTTAGTCCCTGTCTACACGCCACTCGTTCCCTCTTTCCCCTTCCCCTTCCCCTCCCACTCATCCCTCCCATCTTACTTTTTCTCCCTTCTCCTCCTTCCTCCCCTTTTCCGTAATACTGCACAGTTTTCTTTATTGTTGTCTTGTAAGCCTATGGTTCATGACTGCTCTTTTATCACTAATTAATTTTAGCCAGCAACAGACAGTTTTTTGTAATTAAATTGTTTGGCTGTAAATAAGAAGTTTGGTTGAGTCACAGAGTGTAAGACACAATTTAATAATAACTTGTGCAGAAATAACTTTTGAGAGACGTTTTCTCCAATGTTTTCCATTGCTGGTTTTATTCATGGTTTTCTAAAAATTTGATCCTGATCAGGAAATTTTCATGAAACTCCGGTAATTCTAAATTATTTTTATAGTATAAGTTTAACTTTTTTTTTTTGTTAAACATGACCACTTTTGGGGTATCGATACTTTTGACGGTGCAAGGACAGGGGAGATTTTCCCAAATGTAGAGCATGAATATGACATAGAGAGAAGTGGAACTGTGCAGTGTCCAAATGTACAGCATGAAGATGACAAAGAGAAGTGGCACTGTGCATTGTCCATATGTACAGCATGAAAATGACACAAAGAGAAGTGGTACTGTGCAGTGTCCATATGTACAGCAGAAGAATTGCATAAAGAGAAGTGGTACTGTGCAGTGTCCATACATTCAGCATAGCAAAATGTGAAGATGCTGGGTTTTCTGGCTTAATTGTACCCACTTCAGTCTGGCTGGCCACCCACGGGTGTCTTCCTAGGCCAGGGGAGCCTACCCAGTACCTTCTAAGGTTCTTATTAGTCACTCAGCCAAATGCAGTTAGAAAGTAAATCAATACATTTACTGTAATAAAAAAATCATTAGAATATTATGTACACACAGTAAAAAAATGCAATGTAGGTTTACCATATTATCTGTCCCTTACCTCACTATCTTAAGGAGTTACAGTCACCTGGCTGTCCGAACTTAACAACCCGTGTATCTGCCGATGTATTTCACTGATAGAGAACGGCAGCTCTAAAACCAGCCACCCTGCAGCTTCCAGTCCCAGAATGAATATATCCCCCCCCCCCCCCCCGAGTGGCTCCTTATATCTATGGTCTAATTTTACAGTGTTTTCCCCGCCGTGGGCAAACCCCTGGGTCTATCCTTCTTAACCTTTGGTGGGTGCTGTATCAGGGGTTTTGAAGGTGAGTGGAGATGAGCTTCCACAGAAGGTTCCTTTCTGGGTTCTAGACAAAATGTCTGACAGCCCCAGTGTTAAATCAATATAGCACCCACGTTTTATAAGTAGGCAGTATTACCCCCACATTACAGCAACCCACATTACCTCCATATTACAGCAACCGGCATCACCACCCACATTACAGTAATCCGCATTACAGCAACCCGCATTACCCCCACAATACAGCAACCAGTATTACCCCCACATTACAGCAACCAGTATTACCCCCATATTACAGCAACCCACATTACCCCCACATTACAGCAACCAACATCACCCCCACATTACAGCAACCCACATTACCCCCATATTACAGCAACCGGCATCACCACCCACATTATAGCAATCCATATACAGCAACCCGCATTACCCCCACATTACAGCAACCAGTGTTACCCACACATTACAGCAACCAGCATTACCCCCATATTACAGCAACCCGCATCATCCCCACATTACAGCAACCCACATTACTCAGGACTGCCCCACCAGAATCAGGACAATTGGCAGAATGTCCTGCTCTCTCCTACCTGTTCTTCCTGCTTTCAATACGTGTTGCTGCCGCTTGGGTCCTAAGCTCAGTTGTGCTTGTCTGGATCCTGGAATGTTGGTTCCCTGTTTGGAAATAGAATGGGTACATGACCTATAGAAATATCAGCAATGAGTGAACACAGTAGGCCTGCATGCCTCTATGCAGTCCGACATTAAATCAAAACAATTCATGTTTTATTATTAGTGCTCCTTTCCTGTAACCAGCACGACTGTAAAATCATTTTATTCATCTTTAATAAAAAGACCCATTGCCCCCAAACAACCCCAACATTAAATGAATCATCCCACCCTACATTGATAAGTCTGCACCAACCCCACTATTAAATTAAATTGCCCCACCATCACCCCCACAGACAAAATAACACCCATTAATTAGCCACTACCTACCTCACACATTACATTGACACAAGCCCCTTGTGCCTTCACACACATATTAGACTGCCACAAGCACCCCTGATGCCCTCACACATAGATTAGACTGCCACAAGCACCCCTGCTGCCCTCACACACACATTATACAGCCACAAGCCCCCTGCTGCCCTCACACACACATTAGACTGCCGCAAGCACCCCTGATGCCCTCACATACACAGATTAGACTGCCACAAGCACCCCTGCTGCCCTCACACACACATTAGACTGCCACAAGCACCCCTGCTGCCCTCACACATACATTAGACTGCCACAAGCACCCCTGCTGCCCTCACACACACATTAGACTGCCACAAGCACCCCTGCTGCCCTCACACACATTAGACTGCCACAAGCACCCCTGCTGCCCTCACACACATTAGACTGCCACAAGCACCCCTGCTGCCCTGACACACACATTAGACTGCCATAGGCACCCCGGGTGAAAAAGAAAGTTAATAAAATCATGCAGCAGCTTCTATCCTCCCAGGCGGCGGGGGGCCCTCAGAGAGAGGGGGGCCCGGGGCACGTGCCCCCTGTGCCCCCCCCCCCTTAATCCAGCTATGATCACCCCCAACATTACTGCAACCGGCATTACCCCCACATTACAGCAACCCACATCACCCCCACATTACAGCAACCCGCATTACCCCCACATTACAGCTACCTGCATCACCCCCAACATTACAGCAACCAGTATTTCCCCCACATTACAGCAACCCGCATTACCCCCACATTACAGCAACCAGTATTTCCCCCACATTACAGCAACCCGCATTACCCCCACATTACAGCAACCCGCATTATCCCCCACACATTACAGCAACCGGACACTAATAGGCTATGGTCGGCCCCATTAGCTTTCAGATCCCGTTAGGATGTAATGGGCAGTCCGCAGCAGCCCATTTAGCCATCAGCCCTTCTTAATAGACCAATTAGTATTTGTTAATCTTAGTTCCATTTAAATATTATATATTAGTATAAAAGTGCTATTCTATCCAATACTGATACTCCTGGATGTGTAAATATACATTGTCCTTTACATGTAGCAGCCAATCTTCAGCATAATACTGTGGTTATACACAAATTGGTCCTTATTGTGACTTTATTTGTTAAATTACAACATACAACTGCTTGGCTTCTTTATGAAGCATATAGTATGCTTCTGCCATTAGTTTTGCTTGGGCTAGAATATAAATATTTTTTTAATCTTATTGAGTTAGACGATCATTTATATCAATCACACATCAAATGATTCACTTAGATATGTGAACATATGCTATCTGCAACTTATCTGTACAATTTTGTTGTCTTACAACGGCTGATTCACTTTTCTTTTATTATGTCACAATATCAGATTGTTCTCCATTGTCATTTATAAGTTGCAGCTTATCCTCAAGCAGTACTAACATCTTATCCAGATCTGTTCTGATAGCTATCGTATTAATTACATTACAGCATCTTGAGATTTCAAAATGATCTGGGTAATTTCTGAATAAAGCATGCAATGTACTTTCGCTATTCGTCTTCTGACACTTAAATACCAATACCTTTCACACATCAAGATATTTTTGGTATGTGTATATCCTCATTTACAGATTTGCGGGCATTTTCTTTTCTCCTGCAATGTTACTTTTTTTTATTTTGGTTCCCTTTTTAAAGCCAATTACTCCCCCTCATATCTGCCATTAAATCTGACTGGCTGCCTGGAAAAGGATTATGAAGCTCCTGGATAGGCTCTTGGATAGGCTGAATCAAATCAAACAAAATTAATATTCACCCTACACTAATTTATCTCTTCCAAGCATTACCAATAACATAAACATTCCATTCAGGACCCTTGTACTTCACATGAATGGACAAGAATTCAAGAGTAAAAAAGCATATATCTTCCAGCATCCATGGTTGGCTGGTGGCTTGGGAGCACCTTTAATAGGCATTCAGTGGCACTCCCCCCTGGGTCTCGAGTTTGGAAGGGCATTGAGTCCGCTTCACTCACTTCATCCTCGACTTCTGGTGTTATTCTGGTTCAGATGCTCTCACTCATTTATTTCCCTGTCTCTTACAGTATGAAACAGATTCAGTGCCTTTACCATTTCCCCATATACTACTCTGGTTTAATACGGAATCCCCCCCGGATCTCTACCCTGCTGCATATCAGATTCATTAATGACTTATTAAAAATCGGAACCTTCCTCAAAATCAAACATAAAAGAAACTCACAACCTCACCACCTCCACCTTCCACCACTAATTATACATTTTTACCAGACTTCACCAAAATTTATGCCGGGTCTGCCACCATTTGACCATCATGTAATTAAACCCAAAGGAGGGTTTAGGCACAACCTGTAATGAAAGGTAAAGGGTATAGGTTCGGGGAAGGATGTGCAATTAGAAGTGTCTCTTGGTCCTTTCTAGAATTGAATGTTAATCTCAAATGTTAGGTGGTACTTACGTGTTCTTTCTGTATACACAATCTAATGCAATATGTTTAGCTACTCACAGATGTAACAAAGTAAACGTGTACAAGCCTTAATATAATTGTAGCCAGCATTTTAGCACAACTGAAGTGCTAATCTTGCATTACTGTTTGTTTGTAGAGATGAATATGCAGTACTAACATTTAGAGTAAAAACAAAGCCAAACATAGTGAAGTACTGTGGCGGTAAGCTCCTTCCTCCCCCACGCATAATGTGATTATTGCACTTACACGAAAAATAATTGATTTGTCACCTACACCACAGAAGCTGCATCAGACACTGCCTTGTCAGCATGGAATGTTGTAAAAGGAAGAGAGGTGGCTGTATATAGTGAAGTATTGTTTAAAAGGTTTATTCAACTGAAATAAAATATCACTTACATATAATAGGTCTTTTACACAGATGTGAATTAGGTGTCAGTAGATGTTCTTTTGTTACCCAACGCATTTCGTCTTTCCAGACTTCGTCAGTGGACCATTAAGCTGGAGTTTGGAGATGTATCTCTACTCATTGTTATGGTTGTTAAAGAGGGTTAATTAATGTGCTTATGGTTATTACTACACATGTGTGTGAGTTTAAATTAAAAACACATGTCAGTGTTTGTGTCTCTTATTTATATGCAGGCACAGAATGGGGGCCATTACTTACATACAGAAAAGCATATAGGTCGCAATTTCTGCCTGTTTCAGTATGTGTTACTGTGTGAAAGACATTCATCACTGTGTGTGTATACTTATACGGGCTACAATGGCAAAATAGAAATCGATAGTGCATAAGTGCTGATGTTACTTATCAGCATAAGTTTATAAGTTTTATGTCTCTCTCTCTCTCTATATATATATATATATATGTATATATATATATATATATTTATATTTATATAGGCACATACCTTTTTACATTCTCACTAAAGCAACAAATATTCCCCCATTTGGATTAAAGCCGTATCAAGAGTCGTGGCATACGGAATTGATTGGTTACGTCCATGTTCTTGTAGTGTCATATATCGAGTGAGGGTTGGAACTGTTAGTGAGTCAACTTGTTGTTCCCTGATATCTTGGGACACCTCTGTATGTTGTCTCTACGTATAGAGGTGAGTTGGTACCCCTGCTGTCTCACATCTGATTTTCATACAGATGTCAAAGTTATCTTTTATTTTATTAGAGGTGAATTTTGTAACAAATTTCGTATCGATACTATGAGTGATCTTGCAGCTGCTGAATTTGTTCCAGTAATAGAAGCCTTTTCTGTCATTGATCATTTTGAGCCAGTTGGACTTCTCAGAGGTTTTTATACATCATATTCTAATTTAAGTTTGAGGTTGGGTGCTCTTCTAAGCAGGACCTTTCGTTTTTATGGGGAGAATCTTTAGCAATGTTTCGTCCTTCTGAAGGATATGCCAATGTCTGCTTATGATGGCCCTCTCTTCCCTGGCCGAATCTGTGACTTAAGTAATGAAACCAATTTCTATGGTGACAGGTTGCCACAATAATGCAGTTAACGTCCACAGGTTTGAAATTGGTTTGTGTCTCAAATTGTGAATATTCAAAATTTCTAAGTCCAAATGAGTGACTTTTCTATTACTAGTTATCATGGTAAATTCCTGTTATTCGGATCCATACTGCGATAAATTGCGACAGTATATTTCCAGATGAATATAATGTCATCAATGCATCTACGCCATACTACTGAGTTTACAGTTATCCATTTGACCAAATTGTCTTTCTCTCTGACCAGCTAATGAACAGGTGCGTATAACCTGCCAAAAACTATGTCCCAATGAATGTAGTTTGTGCTTGTAGTGTGAATTGTCAAACCAAAAGTGGTTGTGGATCAGTAAAAATTCTGGTGTTAAGAAAAAAGTTTATCTGTTCCTGTGAGAATTGAACTGTTTTCTCCAGAAAGTATTTTCTATTTACAGTGCCCTGTTTATGATCTATACAGGTATGTAACGACTTAACATCCATGGCCACTAAAATGTAGTGTGGTTCCCCTTCAAATTGATTTTGAACTTGTACAAGCTGTGTCATGACTTGTAGGTATAACTCATGCCCTTGTACTATTTCTTGTAAAAAAAAAAAAAAAAGTCTTTATATTGCAAAACGTTAGTGGTTAGCTAATTGATTCCTGAAAAAACAGGACAACCTGGTGGATTGTGTGAATTTTTCTATATTTTGGATAAGTAATAGAAAACTGCTAATTTTGGATATAGAATGGACAGATACTCTTTTGTCTTAGACCTCATTTGTCTCTTTGTCATTCAATAGGTTGTGAGTTTCCTTGAGGCAATCACTTTTATTCAGTATAACAATACCACCAATCTTGTCCGCAGGTTTGACCACTATGTCATTGTTAGATGATAGTTCATTTAGGGCGCCATTCTCTTTATTTGTAAAATTATGTCTTTTCTGCATATTCCAGATTAGATGTAGTTCATCCTCAACCAGTTTTTTAAAAGTACTGATATAACTGCCTTTATTGTGAGAGGGATAGAAGGTGGAAGTGGTTTTGAGGTAGGAATGTATGTATTTCTCAGAGCTGTTCTCTGAGAAATATACTACATACAATTTTTTACTACCACATAACCTTGTGTATTTCCTAACACAGAGTTTATTACTGGGTGCGATGTACATTATTTAATACTGATATATGTGCTGTGAGTCTGAAATTGCTCAAATTGAATATATCTTTTCTATCTGTGGGGCTGGTTGGGCTATATTTGCATTATTTTTCTTTTTTTGTGTCTCTTTGTTTCAGTCCCTCCTCTTGTTCCTCATCTGATAATGTCTGACTTGTTTTTTTTTTTTTACAGAGATTGCATGTGTTTGTGGTTCCCTGGTTATGTGTCCTGTATCTGGCTTAAACCTAAAAGTTTTAACTGAAGGAAGTGTATTAAGAATTGTTTGAGTAGTACCTATGGTGCTGCTATGTGTAGCTTCATCTAGATCTTGCCCCTGTGAAATTGTGGCTTCATTTACCATTATGTCTTTACTTTCTCTCTTGAGGTTATTTTTAATAGTAGAAGTGATTGAGTCTTTGTCAATTTCTCCTTCTATATTATTGTTCCCTTTGAAGGCCGCAGACACTGGCCATTCTGCTGGGTGGCCAATCGAGGATATATTTAAATACTGTGTGCTTCACTATGTGTGGCTTTCTATTTGTTTTTACCCTACATGTGCTTTTGGGAGTGTGAAGCACTGACTGGAAAAAGTGAGCTTGACATGTAATTGTAAGGAACTACTACAATAAAAACAATTTTTTCTCCTTCCCTGGATATTGAACTTCCAAATTGTGATTTTCAATATAAGATATAAGCAACATTCACATCTTTTTTCAGATTGACTCAGTACGTATTTTCTATAAATTATTATGTGATAAAAGTCCATCTGTATATCTATTATAACGATCAGAGAGTGATGCAAGATTATAACTTGAGTTGTGCTAAATGCTGGATACAATTATATCAAGGCTTGTATACATGTTTACTTTGCTACTTCTGTGAGCAGCTAAACATATTGCATTAGATCGGGCATATAGAAAGAACACATAAGTACCACCTAACATTTCAGATTAATATCCATCACTAGAAAAAAACAAGAGACACCTCTAACTGCAAATCCTTCGCTGAACCTAGACCCCTCACCTTCCGTTACATATTTCACCTAAGAAACCTTCTAGTTTAATTTTATGTAACACTTAAGTGGGCTAAATATCTGAGCAGATCCTCATCCAAAAGCCTCAGTTCCGCTTTATATTATTCAATACTGACCTCTAAGGACTCTGGGAAATTCCCACATGAGACAAACAAGAAAAAGGACCTTGGTGAATAGCTGAATGCAGAGGACTGGTCAGATATCTGAATGGGATTTGCAAAA
This sequence comes from Mixophyes fleayi, assembly GCF_038048845.1. Lineage (NCBI taxonomy): Eukaryota > Metazoa > Chordata > Amphibia > Anura > Limnodynastidae > Mixophyes > Mixophyes fleayi. The sequence continues at coordinate 285,530,342 of NC_134405.1, read as the reverse complement.
TCCTCCATCAGTTTATGGATCAGTGTAAGGAGAATGCTTGTAAGCTCCTATATCGATGGACTTGCTCCCATCCAAGCTACATAACATTTCCCCTAGTGCCTCCTCCCTTGCTGGAGAGGCTGCCAAGAGATTGGTTCCTTTCTTCGCATATGGTGATCCTCTTCCATTCTGCAGAGATAATTGTCTGGCGTTTGGGACCTCATTGCAACCCTAACTAGCACTAATACTCCCTTTATCATTCTCAGATTTCCAAAGAATCCTAATAGGCTTGCGCAGCTTCTTGACTGATTGCCAGCTTTTGGAAAAGCTTAACCTCCATAAAATAGCTGAGCTTGGGGAAAATCTGGCATGCCTATGAGATGGCACTGATGACATGTATTCATCTATCTCATTCCACAACACATGGATTACCTGGATCTACCTCAATTCCAGTCAAAAGAGTTGCCAATAGGTCATGTTTTTAGGATATCTCTCTGTTGAAACAGGTGTAATAATTACAACCTCAGCCAAACAGATTAAATCAACCGTGTATGCTTAAAGAAATCCTGAAAACATGAAATGCTGGTAGTTCTTGAGGACTGTGTTTGGGCACCTCTAGTCTACACCGTCTCAATATGGTCATGATATGACTACAGTCTCATTTGCTGTAGAGATTCACCATGTTATATAAAACTCCTCTGCGAATGATGTAGATATATTGCCTCCTCAAATGTTCATACTTTTCTTATTTTCAAGCTGTTAATAAAATGTTAATTAAAAATAAAATAGTCCCTTTAAGTACAACTTCAGACACTGAGAGACTTGGTAAATATGTGTTGTGTGACTAAAGCAGATAAAATAATCTATTTTGCCAGTTTTTGCCATGCTACATTTAGAGGCAATGGTGCAACATCATGATTTTGGCCCACTTGTGACCAGATCCTTGCTCTCTATTCAGTAATTTAAATACAGCTCTGAAGTTTTCAATTCAATTACTGTAACACATTTTGTCTGCCTGTTCTTCCTACTGATTCTTATATTGGCACTTGAGACTGTGTTTTAATTACAATTAAAGGGCATTGCAGAGATACAAAGATACAAGCAGCCACCATCACAATGTAACTGGCTTTGCACTTAACATCATATCCAAACTTACGATTATCAAACCTTAGAAACATTAAACATCATACCCACTGCCCCACAATCCTTCCCAAACTTCTGTTATATAATTAGGCATCATCTCTTGTAAATGTCCTGGTTAGGCTTCCTATGGTACACCCATCTCTAAAAGTGCGCCTTCTTACTTTTCCACTGTTTTGGTATTGTAATATAATGAACATTAACACCCTCTTATCCCAAAATACATTAAATAACTGCAATAGCAACTTATCCAGCTCATATTAACAAATATATCTCTTCCTTTATTTGCAGTAAAACTTAAAAAGTGATCCACAAACATGTATGTTGGTACTACACATTGCAGTCCTACAGAAAATGTTCTGGACCGCCTACCATATTGTGGCATCTTGGTTTATCTCTTTGTGACTTGAATCACATTTGTTTTTTAAATTGAACATTGGTGGTATCTCCTTTCTTACTTCCTGTTGCTTGTTTTCTAGGACCCCACGGCTCCCTTTCTCCCCATCATTTTCTCCCTCTTGTCAGGCTGTTTGATCTATCTACCCCCCTATTCTTTTTCTTCTTTTGTTTTATCTTTATTGTCCTATTGTTTTTTGTAAAAAGAAAAAATGATAAGTTTGTAATGTTTATTATACAATGTTTTTGGTTGTCTGTAACTGATACTTATCGATTTCAATAAACGATAGTTTACATGGAAAACAAGCGTTATCTCCTTTATTACTGAAATCACAGCCACTCCAGTTCCATATGACTCAGCTTTAATGCTAATACACCATAAAAAGAAAAATATTGGGGGTAGTAGGATATCTAAGGCTATGAAATCAGACAATACTTTAGGAGAGTAGTGCTCAAACTCAGTCCTGAAGAGCTACCAACAGTTCATGTTTTCTGGAATTCTTTAATCATGCACACATAAGTTAGTATATTTCTCTTGGTCAGTAATTATCCAACCTCTTTCTACAGACAGAAATCCTGAAAACATGACCTGTTGGTAGTCGCTCTTGAGAACTGATTGTGAGCACTACTGCCTTAGGCAAACATGGACTCTCACAGGTAACAAGACTTTGAAGATGGATGGCACCAGCCAGTCAATCTTCTCTATATACTTACCTGGTTAGAATTCCAATAAACTACACAGGATAAAGATATAGTAGCACAATTTAACACTGTAGGAATACACTATCCCCATCCATATTACCTCAACATCCTCCCTACTTTCACTTTGGAATATTAAAAGCAAGAATTCAAAATATTTTATGTTTTCCCTGCACTAAGATCTTGTATTATTCTCCACGAATAAATATATAAATAAATACATGCACATTACACGTAGAAAGGAGCTATGCTATTACTGCTAGCAATTTTGTGCTGTTTAAATTAAATATTCAGTTTACTATGTTTTCATGAAAATGTGATGTGACTGATTCAGTATATGATTTCACCATTGGATGGCAGTGCATGCTAATGATATAGAAAACAAAAGGGTGCACAATGTTTACGTGTATTTGTTCTGTATTTTTAAAACTGTTTTTTTTCCCCTCCATACAGCAATTTGCAATTTTACGAGCGTCAGGACACCTCAAATTTCCCTTCAAATTGGGGACGTAGTCCACATATTAGAGTCTTGTGAAGGTAAGGTTATAATAATTTATTTTATTTATCAGATGTTTAGTTATTCAACTACTATGACATGGTTATGTTAAAAAATGTAATAGAACTATACAGACACTTTTGTTGCCATGCAGCAGAAAATAAGTTATATAAAAAGTACTGGGAATTTCCACACTCCACAGCCGAATGACACTAGTTTCAAATGCAGTACATCTTCTGGGCGCCTTTCAATTTATTTTTTGTGCCTTTATAATGACTGACTGTAAATCTCGTACTGCATTGACAAGTCCCTTTTAAGGGGATGGATTTCCCTGGACGAACCCCATTGGTGTACCTAGCTAAACAGAGTGTCAGGATTGACTATGCTTGCCCACTTTGGCAGTATGATTTCTGGCAGGGGGCTCTGTCTTGGGGGTGTGACACGTGGGTCGTCCCTGTCAAACTTTCAATTTAGGCCTATCACAACAGGGGGCGGGGCAAGCATGATGTGTTTATCCCCATCCTCAACTACTTCACCAACAAAGAAGCCACAATGATGGAGGTTTCCCTGTTCTCCAAAAATTCAAAAGTCTCCCAGACATACTGGGACAGTAGGAAACTAGAGGATTGACTGTGTCATGTGCAGGGCCCCAAGAAGGAATTTGGGGCTCAGGTACAGCAACTTTGTCCCCCCCCCACCAAATGAGTAGGAAAAGGGTTGTGTGCGAAGAGGGCGTGGCCACATAATGCTAGGAGCGTGGCCACCATGGGGCATGGCTGCACCTCTTTAGACGTTAAATATTATGTATTAAAACAGTGTTGCTCTCACCTTCCTGTTATTGCAGCTTTCACAACCTGGTACTGGATTTTTGTCTGGATCCTGCAATGTTGGGCCCTGTTTGAAAAACGTATATAGGTACATGAAATATGGAGAACTGAGCAATAAGTGAACACAGTACATAAAACAGCCACCCACCAGACACATCACATCTCCCCCAAAGACACATTATGACCCACCCATACAAACTATGACAACCCCCTTAGTCGTACGAGATTTGGAGATTTAGAGCCCGTCAGACAGTGTGATGTCACACACTGTCTGGGGACTGAGAGCTGCTATCAGTTCCCTCCATCCCCATTAACACCCCACTGTCATCCCATCTGGAAAAAAAAAATGTAATTAAAAAAAATATATACAGTATATTATTTAAAGAAAAATAAAAAATATCTGGCTGCTTCCAGTGAAGGGCCGGGCCCCCCAGGCAGGACTGCCGCCCCCCTCTCTGCGCTCTTGTGGTTATGTGATCAGTTCATCTACAGTCAGGTTGCACCCTCTTTGGTCAAGTAAACCCCGCATTGCTGAGCCTTCTGGCCAGCCACAACTGGTAATGTGATTCAACTGCGGGTATCCCTAGACAATGCTGAGATGCAACAAAGGACACTACTCTCTGAACATGATATGTTACTGGAATTGATTTGAATATCTGAATTTCAAAGTGTGCTTGCCACCTACTCAATTGCACATGAAATTTCCATCTACTGGAAAGCAATAAATATGAATGAGTATTAATGATAGACCACCCTTCCCGTTGCACTAGATGCATGCTCAGTGTACCTCTGAGAAACTAGCTTTGACAACAACAGACTCTAGGAAATTTGCTGGCTGTTAGCAGATTGGCTGTGACGGTTCACATGATCTTCTGCCATCACAGGATCTTCAACTGACATAACAAATGGCTAATTTAAATAATGGCTAGGGCATTTTAACAGGAAGTACTGGACATATAGTATTTTCTAACAGGCTTTTACTCAGATTGTGTTATTAATGTTAGACTTTTTCCAAATTAATGATGGGTACATATTTATTACTCACTTCAATAAATCATAACTTATAAAATGCAGTCTATAAATTAATAACAGATATTTAGAATTACAGTCACTGAACTGTAGTATAGTTGACCATCCTTAACAAGTGGGAAGATTTTCAGTAGCAACAATTACCAGGGACATATTCTCCAAATCTAGAATTGTCCCTGAACATTAGTGATAGTGAGCATACATGCATTCCTGTAGCCTACCCTTGTTTCCCTAAAAGTACCATTTGCCCAGGCTGCTTTGTCATCAGTCTGGGTCTGCATCATGACATATCTAGTTATGGTTGCTACTTCTAGGTGAGTTTGAGAAGAGAAAGCCTTTCTTAGGTTTGTTGACCTTATAGAGGCAAACAGATTATTTTCTCCATGCGTTGTGCAGGCCTGCACCTTTTAAGAAAAATTCCTGTTATAAATATCCCACGACATGCACATATGTGAACATTTTCAGTTATTTGGGTTAATGGGTAATTATCTGCAAAATGGCCAGATACCTTTTGCAGTAGAAAGTCTTTCCCAGGTATGTGATTCAGACTGCAGTTTTCTTAGCAGACAATTTTCTATCAATAGAGCATATACAAGCCAGCGCCCAAAGGCATCTCTTTAATAAAACACATAATTGTTTACAATGTGGCTACATAAAAATGTCCTTTCCATTTCTTCTTTTTATGAGGCTATACAGATTTACCAATGGAGAAGTACAGAGGCGTGTAAGCGTAAAATAATAGATAAAAGTGCATGAAGTGTAAGTCAAAATAAGCTAAGTAAAATTTTCTATTGTGAAAATATTAGGAGACTATTTAGATCTCCTTTTTATTGCATGATGATGTCAAAAGCAAGGATTTTTTTGTTTCACCCCATTCAATTTATTTGCATGCATAACTTTCTCATACATCCAATGAATTGTTATTGTCTGAACCTGCTGGCCACTTGCTGAGGGTGGCGAGAAGATTTCGGGACATTGGGATTCAAGCACAAATGTTCATGTGTCCCAAACTAATATACTTAGAGATACATATATATTTATATACATGTCTCTGTATGTATAAAAGTGTCAATTTAATTTAAATAGACACATTTTGCAGTTCTGCTTTGATGTCCTCCGATAGAAAAGCACCAGAGCAATGAAGTGCCATCCCTGCCACCAAACAATTGAACTGTAGCGTGTCATTCCACCAGGCACGGTTTATATTCATTAATTGGTTGCAGGCATGGCACTTCAAACAGCCTGTCCATACTAAGAAGGAAGTCCACAGGACTTCCATTAGCCTCCAGCCAATCACAACAGTTTTTCCATGTTGGCCACTTGTGATTGGCTGAGAGCTGAAGGGGAGCCCACGATCACTCTAGGTCACAGTCATTTAGTAACAAGTGCTTGTAGCAAGCTGTTGCATAAGTTTATTTCTTGAATCCCTTATCCTCGTTGGGACAAAAGAGGTGAGACAGAAGAAAATAATTTATTTCTCAATTAATTTTGGCTAATCAAGAATTAGGAAAGTAGAGCATAATTGTATTTCCCATTGGTCCAGACGAATGAAGAGAAGAAATTATATTTAATAAAGTGATAAGAGGGTTTGGGGAGATTTTTTTTAATTCAAATTAAGTTTATATGGGTCTCGGTGTTTCTTTATTTTTTCAGATATTTGTCCATTACACAGGTTTAGAGACTTCGGTTATTTATATCAGGACTAATGGGGTGGAAGAGTTGCCACTACAATGGTCTCAATCTTCTTCATTACCCCAGTCCACAAAGCCCTGGAAAGTTGCAAAGAGCCTCAGCTCAGGAGCTGATAGTCTCTGGGAAAGAAGGGGATGCATGGTGTTTTGTTTATTTTCAATTCATCCCCCCAAAGAGATACCAGCCATGCATTGGCTTTCACTATGACAGGGAAATGGCAAACACACCCGCTACCTGCAAAAGTACTTCTGTACTGTTAAGCACCCGTGGAAGACATCCAAAGTCAACTTCCTCCAGTATAATTTAATTATTTCATCTTACAACACTGTTCTTTCACTTGCTAAGCAAACATACTAACTTCACTAATATCCACCTAGGGGGTAAATTTATCAAGCTGCAGGTTTGAAAAAGTGGAGATGTTGTCTATAGCAACCAAACAGATTCTAGTTATCATTTATTTAGTACATTCTACAAAACTATAGCTAGAATCTGATTGGTTGCTATAGGCAACATCTCCACTTTTCAAACCCGCAGCTTTATAAATTTACCCCCTAGTCTTCTAATCTCAGATGCATATTTACCACCTTGAGCTCTCTTCTCTGCCCACCTGCATCTATTCCCCCCTCAACACCCCTTCATACAAACTTAATCTCGAATTACTCTAGAATTCACCCTTTTAGATTTAACTAAGGCCTGTGGCTCTCCTCGCCTCTGATAACCACCTATCACTCCCTCCTACTCTCATGCCACTACCCATTTATGGAATTCCCTACCACACATGGTCAGACTCCTACAGCTTTCAAATCTTTAAATGCACATCGAAAACCCATCTCTTAAAGATTACCCTACTTCAACTTATACTATCAACCCTTATAAACCCTCACAACTGTCCCTAACTCCACTCTGAGCCACACATGCTCCTCTTGTTTCAGCTGCCATCTTCCAGTTAGAATGTAAACTCTCTCATGAGCAGCCCTACCCCCATTCATTACATGTCAGCATTTATTTCATCTACCTAGTAGGCAGGGCCGTCTTTCCCATTGGGCACAATGGGCATGTCCCCGGTGGCCCTGCAGCCCAGGGGGGCCCGTCGGAGGCAGCAAAAAAAAACCAAAAACCTGGAAAAAAAAAAGACAATACTTACCTTGCGGTCAGCTGGCGATCCGGCTCCCTCCATGGTCTCCTCCTCCGTACGGCGCTCGCAGTGCATGTCGGGCGTGACATCATTACGCCCGCCCGACATCCATTGCGGAGCGCGACGGAGGAGGAGACCATGGAGGGAGCCGGATCGCCAGCTGACCGCAAGGTAAGTATTGTCTTTTTTTTTTTTTTCAGGTGTTTTTTTTTTGTTGCTGCCTCCGACGGGCCCCCCTGGGCTGCAGAGCCCATATATATAATATTTTTTTTTATATATATATATATATATTTATGTATATATAGGGGCGCCGATGTTGTTAAGTGGGCCCTGCTAGTAGGTGCTGTTTTAAGTATGTCCTCTTTTTCGCACCATGTAGAGCACCATGCCACCTTACAAATCAAAGATAATAATAATAATAATAATAATAATAATAATAATAATAATAAGGAGCTTTTTTAATTATTCATTTAAATTACTCTTTCATTTCATTGAGGTTTTCATTGAAATGAATGGGTGACTGAAATGAACTCTTACCCCAGTGCTCGAACTAAGTTTTCTGTTTAGCTTTCCTGCAAGCCAATCTCTGCAGTTTTCACGAAAGTACCAGTGAGCAGGCACTTCTTTTGAATTTTGAGATTATTTGGCTTCAATAAGTAGAATTTTGGGCACGAAATGTAGCACTATATTAACATGTCTGAATAGCTCCACCGAATGTGCCAAATTGATTCACCCCTTTAAAGTGAACATTGTATGGAAATCGGGCTCTAGTTCAGTTTGACTTCTCCACTGAATGTAATTGGCTTTTATAATGGCCTGCTTTAGAATTATGCAATTATTTTGCATAATTAATTCTGAATTGACTGTACATACATTGTATATATTGTGATACTGACACCCGGCTGATGACAGACACAAATAACTTCTTGTTGGAAAAAACGGTGCTTTTTATTGTTCACGTCACGAATAGCACAGCAGACTTTTGTCAGTATGCACCCTTGCTCTAGCTAGACACAGTTCAGTGTAATCAACAGCCAGCTATCTGACATCGGTCTCCCTGCCCACAAGAACATGCAGTGTTTCATCCTCCTACAAACAGAAAACAACAAACCAACATGTGATGTACCTGCGTGTCTTTGTACTGCAAGAGATACTCAGAGAGAACTTAACTCTATCTGCAGCATGTCCCCACAGAATCCTTGGGTTTTTACCTATCCCTCTGTAAGACAGGTATGGGAAATAATCCTCTTTGTCACAGTATATGCATCAACCGATATTAGAAAACCTTTGGTGCAGAATATATTTCACATGTTTTAGTAGCTTACCTTTCACAGGCACATCTGGTGTCAGGGTGCCCGTCACTTGCTGTTAGTGTTATTACACAAAGCTTGCAAGTTGTGAAATATACTGACAAACCAAAGAAATTCCCCTCTCTATTTTCACTGGTTTCAAAGCAAGTTGTAAATGGAAAAACACAATTCCCCAAAAGTACCATAACACAAAATAGACTCTTATTCATAGCTTTCATCAGAGGACGTTGATGCAACTGATCTTGTTAGAAATGTAACATTTCTGAATAATCACTGTCAGTGGTTAAAGTGAGCTTGTATAGGGTGGTATGCCACACGCCACTTCTCCTACTGCCTTCATTGTAAATCTGTCAAATTCCATTTACTTACATGTTCCATACCGCCATTTCTAAATTTACACTTCGACCGCCGATCACAGTGCAATTGGGCTATCTCAACACTAGACTGAAAGCTGTTTTCAGAATGATATCTTGGTCTCCAGAAATTGGTACCAAACATGTAGTGTTGACACTTTTATATTCTTAGGAAATAATTATTGAAGTGACATTTTTAAGGGCTCATTCATGCTGGGAAAATGGGCAAAATTGGCTGAAAAGCTCATTAATAGCAGCTAGGTGTGGATGATCCACACTTCCTCTTTTAATATAATAAAATGTCAAAAATGATAGCAGCAACACACAGTATAACATGTTTTTATTTTTAAAGGTGTATTAATATAAATTATAAATTGAATGCAATAGTATAGTAAATACAAACTAGTTTAGTCTTAGTTTACTCTCTTAAATCAAGCAATAAACTGACTATCACTGCAGGTGATTCAGGCAATTCTGCATGTAACTCTCTGCTTGGACGGAGCGATGATGTCTTTTGCTAGTGGAAATTCTTTCTGTTAAAATAATAAACATTACAAAATGAAATACATCTCCAAGCAAATGTCTTTTCTATTTTAATCAGTATGCTTGCTGTTCTTTCCCTTTGGCTTTTATATACATTTCAGAATTATTCCATTACATGAGAAGTATATTGAGATGAATTTTATATATTTTTAAGAAACATGGCTTACAATTTTAAACACAAGTAAAAGAAACATATATTGATCAGTTGGGATGAGTTCAGAGATGGCTATCAAAATGTATACAAATGTATTGAAGGCAGGTTTAAAGAAATATCCATAGATACCAATGGCTTTATCTACAGTACATTCTTACTCAATAGACGTATTCAGTGTCCTTGTGCTAATAATACAAATGTACTGCCACCAATAATATAGTTATACTGTGCAGACTAAAGCTGGATTGTTTCCATTCTCCCGTTGAATGAGCCTGTTATGTGTGATTAGTGAAACTCAATGATTTTGTCATGATCAGGAAAGTTGCACTGAGTTGCACTGAAACTTTGAGCTGAGTTTAAAATCTTTGGATTGTTGTAGGAAAATGCTAATATTTGGAATTGTGATTCCATGTATGTCCCACATTTGGGAATGTTGGGAGATATTTTCCTTTCACAGCTGCACTGCCTACGTGCCATGGCCATGCCCATTGACCGGATGCCAGGTACTGAAATGTTGGGAGGCATGTGATTGTGACACGAGCTGTGACTTAAGGCCTATGACTGTTCTATTGTGCATATTAATTTCTGTTATATGCAAACCTAGTATATTTCATCCTGTTTAGTGAGCCCTATAATGACTCACAGTGTATTGGAATCCAATAAATCGCTGTTGCTTTCTCTGTTGAACAAATTGTCCATATCTTAAACCAGTGATGGCTAACCTGTGACACTCCAGGTGTTGTGAAACTACAAGCCCCGGCATGCATTGCCAGTAGATAACTAGCTGATAGCTGGCAAAGCATGCTGGGGCTTGTAGTTTCACAACACCTGGAGTGTCACAGGTTAGCCATCACTGTCTTAAACCCTCTCCCTCCTTTTATATTATTCAGTTCTTTAGTAAATCCAAAGCCCATTGTTTCTGTACTATTAATTACCTATATTGGCCATCAATTACGCAGGAAATACATTGCTTGTAATCAAAACTGGTTTATTTTTTTTTACAGTACACTGGTGTCACAAACACACTCCCAGCTGCCGTGACTTTGGGGTGTTCACTGTATGAGTTTACACACGTTTCCAGGCCACAGTCTCTCTCTACCAATCACCCAGGTTATAGACCTACTGTATCGCCCTCAAACAGCGCTCACACCTCACACACTTCAGGTTTGCTACCACCTACTGAATACGGGCAATAGGACCCCAATATACTGTCCCACACTAGCACACAAGGCTTCTAGCTATCCACAGACTAGCAAGACCCACACTAGCAAGAAAAGGGTTAACACCTCCAGACTGTTACACAAATATAAATACAGGCACGCACAGCTTGTTAATCAAATGTATGAACAACTCACACACTGGTATTCAAAGGGTTAATTTGGTCGAGCTATATTCTTCTTAACAGTCTAATGGATTCATTAGAATATCAAGGACGCCACATATTAAATTATAGATTTAATATACAAAAGTACAGGGCATACAGATATAAGAAGAAATTATAACCGATTAATAGATTGACATACACAAGCAAAACTGTTTAAAATAAAAGGGGTTACATTCAGTGTGTCACTTACATGAATTGCATACTCATCAGCTTATCAGCATGGATTGAACCTGACAACTGGCAAAAATATTTTTTCCTTTATCATTAGCTAATGACATTAATGGCTAGTAATGAGAAATACAAAGTTATGTGCCACTGCAAATACAGTGTCAGTATGTGGTTGTATAGAGCTAAGCTGTTGATTATGATGGCTGCTACTTAAAAAAAGAATAAATAATGTTAAAAGCAGCATACATCCGCTTAAAATGATTAGCCAGCAGCAGTGCCATTGCTGGCTACCGCTAGCGCTGAGTGACAATGACAGGGTGGTAGTCTACCTTGTCAGAAAATGATGTCAGTCCAATCAGAAGGGGGCAGAATTCCCTAGAGGAATATGGTTTGCAAAAAATGTGTTTGTCTCTTCTTCCCCTAGTGCAATGAATAGTACTGGGACTGCTCCTAGCACCCATGTTAAAGTGAAAACTAGAAATAAGGGGGTGATATAAATTAGTTAAATAAATCATGATGTGCACTAAAATTGTAATTTTAATATTTTCAGAGTTTCAGAAATGGTCTTGTAACCTGTACAAGGTACAAAGAGTCTAATATAAAGCTTTTTTTCAGGATTTCTAGGGTATAAAAACTAAGCAATTGTTGTTGTATATAGTGTAGTATTGCAGTAAATCTTTAATACATAAATTTAAATAAATATTTAATACATTTAAAAAAAAATAGACTTATCTGGATGTACTCCATGTGGTTTGAATGGAATCTTTATGTTCATCCTACCTTACAGGAGCACAAAGGTCAAAAGTGGGGTGATATCCAGAGATGGTAATGAAGCCACCTAGAGGAACCCCATACCGTGGGGGGGGTTGAGTCCTCAGTGGGGGTTCTCTACAAAAATGGAGTGAATGCAAAATATAAACAGGATTCAAAATTCTATATAATTAAGTTGAAAATTGATTCAAAATTAGTAATAAATAAGTTCAAAATCATTAAAAAAATCATGTATATGTAAAACGTCACTTAAGTAAGGAATTCAGACACTAATGGTTTTCTATGAGTATGCTTAATCAAGAAGTGGGAACCAAAGTGAGCAGTGTGCATGACATACAAAACTAAACCAGTTGCGCATAGTCACAAATGAGTGGTCTAAGTTTGGCTTAGAATTTATTAGCTTTTTGAATATTAACCCAATACCACAAAGTGTAGTTATCTAATTCTATATTAGGCCCTAGGTGAACAAATAAAAGTGGTGGTATTTTTACAGCTACTTCTCCTACTGCTCTGATTGTAAAACTATTCCATTCACTTACATTTTACATACCACCACTTCTAAATCTCTTCTTCGACCACTGAATATATTGTCATCTTAACGGTGTCTCACTTACTTTATAGAGCACAACAATTTGCATGAAGAAAAGAAAAGTACCACTCAAAATATGTGACAAACTTAGTTTTGCAGATTTAAGTCAAACATATGAAATTACAGACAAGCTAGCCTATAGGCAATCAGACTATATGCAGGAGTTTAAGGATTAGCATGATGAACAGCAGTGGTATAAAATCTGCCACTGGCAAAAAAGGGCGAATTTGGCCAGACAACCACACATCTCTACATACAGGAAACAAAGCAATGCTAGTACCAGTTGTAATGAAGAAATAAAACTAATGCTGCTGTAGTTTTACCCTCTTACAACTTATTTAGAAATAAAAGAAATGAATGGATGGCAAAGCAAACTGTGTGCATTTTCTGGTGACACAGCCTCACAATATAAATTTCATTAGACACCCTACTGCAGAAACTACATGTAAAGTTTTATCAAGCAGAGATGATGATGAAGAAACACCCATGCATCCAGATGCATCCAGATACAGCTGCCATTCAGCTGACACATTAAAAATGTAAAAAAACAAAAATCCCCAGCTGTGTCTGAGAAGCATAACTCTTCTACCCCACTCCCTAAAAAACATTATATTGTGCTGGAAAGTGTAATTTATCATAGGTTAAGTAAAACTGATAACTCAGTACAAGTCTGGCTGATAGTTCACCATCAAAAAATCACCATCATAAAGTTCACAACTTTATAAACAAGCACCAATTCAAGAGCCATAAATTATGTAAAAGGAGAGAATTGTCAGTTCTGTCGTAGCTGTTTTCAAAGAAGGAGTCAGATGATTTGAGAATAAAAAAATCAAGTTTCTTCAAGCTTGCGTGAATCACGGACACTCTAGACTGGTTAGTGTAGAAGGTAACGACAATACATTTCTACATAAGTTTTATAAACAACGATCTTTGCACCCTTGCACAGAGGGGCATTTGGCTTGAAATTCACACTGATTGGTTAACTATTAATTACCTCTACACCTCTACTCAAAGAATGTGCCTCCTTAACCACAATGTGTTACAACATGAGGCCTTGTCTGAGGTTTTGCAGACACAGATTCTCTTATCAATGTTTCCAAATAATCTTTAGTACAAGACAGTACGGCCTTGTGCAAAAGGGTACATTTACTAGAAGAATGAAAGTCATAAACATTTCTTGCAAAACGTAGTTTGATTAAAGCTCTAACATATAGTTACAATAATAGCTGCTAGAATCAAAACTGAACATTCAAACAATTCTACATCAGTTCGGAGTGTGCAGAGATAAGATTGCAGTAGTCAAGTACATAGTGGGCCCTATCCATCAAGGAGCGCAATTTTCATTTTTTTTTAGAAGCAAACAAATTGCATGCACCTATGCCCGTGTTCAAGTATGACCGGATCTGAAGAAACATTTCCATTTGAATATGGGTATAAGTAGACTCTGGCTATATACAATACTCGCCGCATACAGACAGACACAACAAACTGCAGGATGCGCACAATGCATATGTGTAATATAAAGTGCCATCAGAACACATAGAAAATATTAAATACATTGACACCTATTATTACTATATTCATTAATAAAAATATTTTTTTATCATATTTTTTTTCCATGAAAGGATGCTATTAATGCCTACTGTACATAAAATGCATTTTTACCGTTGCGCTTAATTGCAAACACATGTTCCGGCATGCAAACGTGACTGTCATCACTACCAATCAGCACTCACACCAGCCATGTGTAAGTGATATGGCTAAAAATGCCCAGAGCATGAGTCGGATGAATGTGCTTCCGCTCGACCTTGGCAGGCCCTTACTGTATATACTGCCTACGTGTATACGTCCCTTCCCTCCCCCATTCCGACCTTCAAATCGTAGACTGTCATTTGTGTTCGAACTTGAATTGTGTTCACTGGCATAAAGTCTGTTTCTGATCATGTGCAGAACAATTTCACACAAAACATGGCCTGCAAAGGGACTTATGTTCCTTAATGAATCAGGCCCAGTATGTGCAGAAAGGGTAAGTCAAAGTGGCTAAGGAACATCTTGAAATGTTAACCGTGATGAAACATATGGAATGGTTCATAGTCTCCTTGGTGAGAAATATGGAATATGACAAATGATATGGCAGTTCCAAAAATAAAAAAATTCAACATGTTAATTACACGTTGAGCATAGTTGTTGTTGCTAGTGGTATTAAGGATAGAGATGGTGTACATGCTGATTATTCGGGGACTAAAGTTACACCTGATGAAAATTTCTAATGCCTGGAGAAAGCGTCAAATATACATCTGCTTGAAAATCCGGAACAGGTTTGAAATTTGATCAAATTTCTGTGGTTCAATGGCCATGAACACTTTCTTGGTACCATCATCTATAGTGACCAACTCTAATTTATGGTTCAAAATGTATGGTTCACATTGCTGCTTGCATTGCTGCTTGCAGTTTTTGTTCAGTAATCGTGTTTGACGGTTTTCCATTTGCATTAAAATGAGTGTTTTTAATTCTTTAAATAAGTAAAGTAAAGTAAAGCCATTCAAACCAGTTTGAACACTTTGACTTTTTGCCAATTAAACTCGATTTTTCAAATTGATCTAAAATTTGAGAAATTACATTGAATATTCATTGTTTATAACCGATTTGTCGAACCAGTTTACAACATCAATATACGTCAGGTGTCAATTGTTTATAATTATGAACATTTTTGGGCCCTAGGATTGGAAATTCACATCTAGCTTGTTCAATTTAAACATTATTATAATGTGTTTGTAAGCGCATATACACAGACACACTTAAACAGGGTTGGCATTTATTTTTCTTTTCAAGAAATATATGGTCACTAATTGGACTTATTTTAATAAAAAACTCTTAAGTACTGTTTTAATCACCAACTCCTTCGTGTCAGGCAACCCTATTATCCCTTAGCTTTGAAAATATTTTTTTTAACAGTCAGAAATTGACTGCAGGTAAACACAAAATAATAATTATACAAAAATATACAATTTACAAAAATATTGGCTTTCCTAGCATACTAAATTCTGGCTTATCAGATTTTGTTAGAGGGGTACCCACCTACGTATAAAATCTGCTCAGTGACTAATTCATAAACTTATTACATTTAGGGAAGAGTGTGGCAATGCTCGGCACAGAGTAGAATGCACACAGGGTATGAGAATATTGAAGAATAGGTTTGATAAAAACTTAATTGTGTTTTTATAGATCGAAAGAGATATGAAGAAAACAATGCAGCAACTACAATATATGGCTAATAAAAAGCTGATTATATTAAACATATAAATCTTTTAAGATATAGGTTGACATACATAGGTCAGAAGATAAGGCAATAACTGTAAAACAAAGAATTTAATTAACTGGGTAAACATTTCTGTTTGAAGTGATGATACTGAATCAATAATGTACATGTATGTGAGACCAGTCTTTTACTCTTTTACAAGGTACACTAGAGATGAGGAAACTGGTTCATGTAGGTTTGGATCAGTTGAGGTTTTGTTCTGTGTATATATATATATATATATATATATATATATATATATATATATATGCTCTACACCAGTGATCTTTTTTCTAGTGTGGACTTTCGTTGATATTGTGCAGATCAAACGATGTGAGATAAATCATGTGCACCAGTTTAGCTTTATGGCCAGTATAAGGGAGCCCTGTGATGTTGCCTTTCATAGTATATTGCTAATGTATTACAGCATTAATTATGAAAATGCAGCCATTGCTGTTTTCTTTCAATAAAGTTGGAGGATGCTCTTTAATGAATGCTAAATGATATGCAAATTGATCAGTATATTTTCAGTAGCAATAGCTATATTTCAAATCCATCTGATTTTTTGTTTAATCTGAAACCAAATGATGATTACTGCAACAGATGATAATGGCAAATAGAACTATTATTTTAATATCCCAATTATATTGGGCTTCATTAGGTCGTTAAGAGCTGGCCAGCTGACACAAAATACTGTCCGAAAATTGACCAAAAATTAAAGTGTCCAATATGAATCAAGGTAGAAAATGGTACATTCCTGCTTAAAGGAGAGACAATCAAGGACTGAGAAGGCATCCAAGGAAAATACCTCAGTACCCCAAAGACCACTTACCAAAAGAATGCTAGAAATAAAGTTGAGTCTTCCAAGATAGGATAGGGTATTGTCATCAGCCGTACAACATGCATTCTTAAACAATTACTATATCCAAAGGTAGCAGAGAACTTTAGCTCCACCCCCTTCATGGCATCCAGGAGGCTGCTTGGGCAGCACGGTGGCTTAGTGGTTAGCATTTCTGCCTCACAGCACTGGGGTCATAAGTTCAATTCCCAACCATGGCCTTATCTGTGTGGAGTTTGTATGTTCGCCTCGTGTTTGCATGTGTTACCTTCGGGTGCTCCGGTTTCCTCCCACACTCCAAAAACATACTAGTAAGTTAATTGGCTGCTATAAAATTGACCTTAGTCTGTCTCAGTCTGTATGTGTGTATGTCACCCCCCCTCAGCTAAAAACTGGGGAGGGGGTGACATTTGAAGGAGAATGTGAACTGGAAGACCAATGAGAAGCAGCCATTTTAAAGAGGTGAGCAAAAATGTTCACACTTTATGTGGTAGGTTAGCTTCAAAGTCTGCTATATATTGTGTGCATATATTGTAATATGAGCACAAGTATACACAAACACTCTAGTTATACATTAAAATACTGTACAATGTGTAGTGACCAATAATTACACTATGAAAAAGCATGGTTCTATGGAACCCTACATTCAAACTAATCTGTTTTTTTTCAGTCTTCCTGGTAGAATATTTTGGGAAGGTGGATTGCAAGCACCTGTAAATTCCCTCTAGCACACCTACTAACATTTGTTAAAGACTTTATTTTATATGTAAACCTTGTGGAAAACCAGCTCTTCAACTTAAATTTAGCCAGAATTTAATTTTACTTCTCTTATGATATGCATAGAAACCTTAATGTATGAACGCTATTTTCATTTAACAATTTGAACATGCTCTTTCATTTTTAGACTGGTACAAAGGATACCTGGTAAAACAGAAGTTGCATGAGGTAAGATTAAATTACTGTCCTATCTTTTATTTGATTTATCCCTCTCCTTGTAGAGAACATGACTGAACATCTTAAACGATTGTAAGGATTTATTTCCAGGCATGAGCTTCTTTGTTAATAAAAGACAAATGAGTACTGTTTGCTAAGTTTAATTATATTTTTACCTACTTGTATAAATGATTCATTTTTAGCAATTAATCATTTCCCATTACTAATTAATAGTGTCCTATCTATAAATTTACAAATTAAGTTCACAATTGATTTTGTCATTCCGTATATATCACTTAATAGCATAAAAGGCAAAGGTCATTATATCTATATTGGCATGTAAAATAAGAACACTGCAATAAGGATTGTGTGTGAGTTTTTTCTGCTGTCGGTGTGAGGACCTGCTTGCGGGATTGATGAGAGAAAGTCAGCATCCATCTGGGTTTTGGCCTGAAGTTTCAATTTACAGCCTTCAGCTATGCAGGCTCTGATAATAAAGAGTGCATCTTCTGGTGTTCAGTACTATGTTAAAGCTTTTTCACAACCAGTGGGCATTAAACAAGAGTTTTTTGTGCCTTTTCCCTCACGTACAACAAATTTCTACAGCTACTTTTGATTAAATTTTTAATAACTCAATCATAACTACCACAACAAACAGCAGGAAATAGCTGTAACCAAATTACTAATTTCTTTAAAATGTACGTAAGTTATGCATTTCATTGGAATAAGTCATATGGCTATGTGCCAAATATAAGGATTATAACACTACAGAACTTGTTTAAATGTTCCTGCATATACAGTATAAATCCTACTTGTATTATAGTGGCGTAATAACAGCTGTGAAATATAGCCTTATCTTTGTCAACCTCTGACATCACAAGTCAAATATATTGCTATCAAACGTTTTAGTTTGGCGGCCATATTAGAACTTACCTCATCTCCGATAGTGCCAAACATAAATATTTCTCACATTTATTGATTATTAGCTATTAATAAACATTACCATATATTTACCTGTTTCAGTCTTTCAACAGTTTTGAGGTGATCTCCTTTATCTTTATGTTTTACAGTTGGGGTGCATTATTTCATATGTATTTTACAGGAGAGTTAGGTACTATTACTTGTGTATTATAACCTTGTAATTATGTGCTTTGGTTTCTTTTTTTGTTCTGTCTAGAAACAGTCTTTCCTTAAGCTACCAATTTTTAAAATACCTAGAACTGAAAGCACAAACTTCTTCCTACTGTTCCACATTAACTGACATAAATGCTACAATCTAAAGATAAGAATTAATCTTGAGGAGTTGGTTTTGCTGTTTGGTTACTATCCTTAAAAAAAAAACTGTTGTTCAAAATCCATTTTACACAAGATGTTATCTGCTAGATTTCCGAATTA
This sequence comes from Mixophyes fleayi, assembly GCF_038048845.1. NCBI lineage: Eukaryota > Metazoa > Chordata > Amphibia > Anura > Limnodynastidae > Mixophyes > Mixophyes fleayi. The sequence goes on along the minus strand of NC_134405.1, from coordinate 285,511,213 downwards.
CACATTAGCTGTCTTTAAAGAAAAAGACACTGGAACACGGAACACAATTGCGTTAGTGGATAACGTTACTTGGATTAGCTCCCATAAAGGTAATTTGCAGAGCTAAAAGCTGCAGCAGGAAATGCCTGATGTTCAGTTTCATAGCAGTACCCTGATGCTGACAAGAATAATAAAGAGCCGTATGCCCTCTTCTAGCAGTGCCACATGAATGTAATGGATTGGATCAGAAAATGCTAGTAAGGTGCTTGCAGAATGGTATTACCTAGAATTGTTCATTCTATTTTATAATTGTGTTTATATACAACTCTAGCCTTGAGCCTTATCTGAAGATTTTAGTATAGTCATATTTAAAGCTAAATATAATTTGTCATATGTTTACAGGGCTGCCATCAGAAACTGTGGGGCCCAGTACTAATTAATCCGGCATGCACCTCCCCCCATTCCTCCTCGTCACCGTACATGCCCTTCCCCCTAATCATAGTACATGCCTCCCTCATCACAGTACATGCTCTGCTCCCCACTCCCCTCATCACAGTACACCCCCCAAATCACAGTACACTCCCCTCCCTCATCACCATACATGCCCTCCCCCCTAATCAGAGTACATGCCTCCCTCATCAAAAGTACATGCTCTGCAGCCCCCTCCCCTCATCACAGTACACCATCTGATTACAGTACATCCTATATTCCCTGATCACAGTACATCACTCCTCCCCTCATCATAGTACATGCCTCCCCCTCCCTCCCTTATAAGAGGTAATGCCTCTCCCTCACTCTCTCCCTCCCTCATCACAGCACATGACTTCCCCTTCCTCCCTCGTCACAGTACATGTCTCCCCCTCCCTCATCACAATACATGTCTTCCCCTCCCTCCCTAACTCCCTTATCAGTAGAAATGCCTCTCCCTCCCTCATCACAGAAAATGCCTCCCCCTCCCTCCCACCCTCGTCACAGTATATGACTCTCCCTCGTCACAGTATATGCCTCCACTCCCTCCCTCATCACAGTACATGCCTCCCCCTCCCTCCCACCCTCGTCACAGTATATGACTCTCCCTCGTCACAGTATATGCCTCCACTCCCTCCCTCATCACAGTACATGCCTCCCCCTCCCTCCCACCCTCGTCACAGTATATGCCTCCACTCCCTCCCTCATCACAGTACATGCCTCCCCCTCCCTCCCTCATCACAGTACATGCCTCCACTCCCTCCCTCATCACAGTAGATACCTCCCCTCCCTCCCTCATCACAGTACATGCCTCCCTTTCTCCCCCCCTGGTCACAGTATATGATTCCACTCCCTCCCTCTCTCCTTTATCAGAGTAAATGCCTCTCCCTCCCTCATCACAGTACATGGTTCGGCCAAGATCCCCATATAAATGCTCTAATTCACTGACCTTGTTGCCTGGCCACCTGCCTTCTTTTCCCTTCAGCGATGCGGCAGCTCCTAGTCACCGATGGGAGCATGCCACACAGTAATGGTGTTACCGCGCACAGCGCACGAAGCCTATGAGTGTCTGGGAACAGCAGCATCGTGTTGGGGGACAGAAGACAAGCGACCGGGCTAGGGGGACTGAACAGACTAGGAGCCCAGACAGACAGAATGCCGTACCCCCCTGAGGGCGGCCCTGTATGTTTATGAAAATACAGTGTAGTAGTTTTAAATATATTTATTGTTTGCACCTTATACATAATATGATTTTTTTTTTTTTGATGGATTAAAAATCATTATTAGGATTATAATAGCAAAGAAAAAATGTTACTGGATAGCAGTAGCTAAAGTGATGCATCCTGTCTATGAAAACATACTACCTATCTAAGCAGAATGTACGGAACTTGAAAATAATGCATCTCATTCCAAATGCTAACTCATATTTGTTTTCTGTCCTGGATGAAATTCCAAGTATCTGGTATCTGGTTTTATTATGTGTGCTGTATACGGTAAAGTATTTAAACTGCAACTATCACTTACAACGGGGCGTTTCAACCTTTACTTATCATGTACCACCTTATGATAGTAAATATTTACCAAGTACCTGCCTTTTATGTATCAATTTATCGGAAGTACTCCCAATTAACCACTAGCATCAAGCTCTGCGTCTGACCTATTTTTAACACAAGACCTGTGCGTACTTTTGGGCATTACAGAAGGTAAAACATTTCTAATATTTGCTCGCACCTCATAGAGTTGTAAGCAAAGATCACAGATGTTTTTGTACTATAACCTCATCATGCAAGGCTCCAACGGGACTTTGCGCACAGTTGAATTCCCACTTATGTGTCCCATGTGCTGCAGCACAGTTTTTGGACACTACTTTTTCCATTTCAGTGTGTTAAAAAGATGTCACTGCGCTTGAAAAAGTTTATCTCTATGGTACCACATTATGTCCATACCCTCTATATAATGCAAGCAGTTTAACCAGTGCTGTATTTTTCCCATTGGTTTCTATTGCCAATTCATTCTAAGACCCTATTAATTTCAATGTAGTTGTGCACTGTATAAAAACTGCATTAAAATGAGTCGGACATAGACATGAATGGGCCATAGACATGAAATGAGTTCTAGGAATTATTTTTTGCCCACATCAATTGAAATTTGTTTCAAATTCCCAGGACACTTCTTCATTGCCAGCCACTCACAAATGGCTTGCATGGGTTACCTTTTGTGATTGGCTGAACAGCTAAGTGGTGTTTTTCATTAATTAAGTGTTCCATCATTCTGCTGCGGGGCTCCGAGTAGAGCAGTTTGCATCATCCTAATTTTTTTTTTCTTTCCGTGGATTAGAGCAATATAACCATCCACTTAACCCCTCATCCACTCTGCTTGTTCTCCCCCCTCTCCCCTGGTCCCTTTTTCTCCCTTGCACCACTGCCTCCCTTTGTGCCTGTTTTGTCCACCCTCCCTTAGGATGGAAGCTCGCATGAGCAGGGCACCCCTACCCTCCTGTCTCCATACCGACTCTTCTGCTCCGCCCTCACTCCATTTGTCTGCCCGGAGTTTCTGAAGCATTGGTACTTAGTGTTTATTGTTTTGTAATGTTTTACCCTGTATGGTCTACTGTTCGTACTATGTAAGGCGCTGCGAAAACCCTGTGGCGCCCAACAAATAAATGATAATAATAATAATATATTGCTTGGATTATCCTTTGGATTAAAAGAAGATCGGTCTTTGTTTTCCCCTTTGGAGTAAAATAAGATTTGTCTTAGGTTTTCTTATGAATTAGAAATTTAGGGCATTTCTCTTTAATTCCTTCCACATTTTCCTTTTTGGATTAAAAGAGCATTTGGATTGAATTTCCGCTTGGATCACACATTAAGGACATTTTCCCTTTGGATCACAAATTAAGGACATTTCACATTGGATTACAGTTTTTCCTTAAAAATGGCCAGAATTCAATTGGTTTGATAGATGCAAAGAAAATAACATTGGATTATAGTAGGAAGTTATCATAGAATGGTTGTTTTTGTAATAAAAGGATGACTATTTAATTAAACTTTGTTTTTACAAATGTACATTTTATTTACTTTTCTATACTATATTTGAATAATAAGCAGACCTTTTACCATTATACTGGGTCCTCTGAGATGGAAAAGTTGCTTTTCCAAGAGTCGCTATATTCTTTATGACCACAGTACCCCAGTTAGAGCTGGGAAGAGACCCACCGCTTTGGTAATGGGGGCCATGTTGTTTTTTGCGCCCACTCCATAGAGCCAGTGGGATCCACTAATTGAGAAACCCTGTTTTACATATATGGATGTGTGTGGATAGTCTCTACACTTAGTAATATCAATTTGGACAACATGCATCTAATGTTTGTAAGAAGTGGGTGCATCATTAAATGTAATTGTATTGTATTATAAGTACTCTGTGTTTATGGTTATGTTATGTTTGAGTGTGATATTGACCTAGCTACACCTACTTAGAAAATATAATTATATTTCTCAGTATTTTCTTTATATCCCCATTCACTATTATTAACATGTGTCTACAAAATAAACTTATAATGCTCTTGTTTACTACAGGGGATATTCCCTAAATCATTCATCCACATCAAGGAGGTTACAATTCAGAAGAAAAGGTATTTTTCTTCTTTGCTTTCTTTTATTCTTTTTATGTAGTACAGGAAAAGCCTTTAATGTCTTATGTTCTATTTTATTGGAATCTGAATTGCCTCCTTGTCAACATGGGTTTCTAGAGGCCAAAAATTGCTGGTGCTTTATGAGTATTTTGTAGCCTTTATGGCATTTTATCATTTAAATCATACTAAACAAACAAGCATGTAATTATTAAATGACAACTGTTCATTTCAGTGCGGGTAGCAGTGATCATTGATTAATAGTAAATAAGCGAATTCGCTTTTGCAATTCTTACCATGATTAAAACACTGACAAAAAGTGAACCCCTTTATAAAAGCAAAGAGAATACAGTTTAGATGAAAAAATGAGAGATTTCAATGGTTAATGAATACTATTAGAAATCATTATTAAATAATACACTTATCTTAAGACATTGTATATAATTTGAAACAAGACCCTTACCAATTTAAAATAAACAAACATTTGTAGTGCTGATAAAAAATGCCATCATATAGGGGTACCGCTAAATATGGGCACATGGGTCTGTTCTGGGGAGTTCAAGTTTTACTAACCCTGTAATTGTTCTTTTTTCGATTTATTGGGCAGGGGGTGGTGGTTTGCTAACTCAGTTGCAAACCTACACAGTGCAATAGCTCATAGCAACTGATCAGCAATTAGCTTTGGCTGGTTAAGTGCAAGGCAGGCTAATAAAAGCAAGTGTCTGACTGGTTGATATGGATTACTGCTCTGTACAAGTTTGCCCTTACAATATGTCAGTAACTAACCCCCATTATGTAGATCTATATGAATACACCTCTTCATCCCTTTATTCATTTGCATCAATTCAATATAATGTCATCCCTATCATTTAATATAAGTTCAATTGATAAATCTAACACAGTGCCCCTAATGTTTATATACTGTATATTCATATTATTCCATTTCAGTAGTTTCAAATTGAACAAAATTGCTGTCATTAATTTACTAAAATTGTGCATCCATCGACCAATCTGTCTATTCTAGTAAATACTATAGAAAGAATGGTAATCGCACAAGGAGTGGGACTATCCTCATTAGTAAAATCAATCCAAAGTTATTTATAAAATTTCTTAATGAGGGGGTGCTCTTCCAACATATATCAACATTTGTTTAATTGCAAGATGTAAATACACTAAGTCCCCTTTTATTTAACACTAGAATAGGAGGTTTACATGTGTAAGGCTCTCAATACATCTGTGTAGTTGTGAAATAACATCACACAATACAGTAACACAATAAATAAGAGGATCTCCGTAGGGATATTCCTATGATAGTTACATATATGGGTTGATTTGATCATATGTGTAATGATCATTGCTTAATACTATCAAAGACACCACATACAATTGAAGCAGGATAATAATCTCTATATCTCAGAAACAGTCTATGTGCCAAGCTTCAATGACATTTTATAGGAGTTATAAGAGAATAAAGTGAGAGATACATTTATGTCTACAATATGACTACATTTATAAGATAAATTCTCAATATATGTAACATATCAATTCCTTCTATCAACAATATGTTGGCTTCTATGGAAGGGTTCTGCTTTTCTTAATACACAATATAATTTCTTTCTTTATTCACATTTTCTTCTATCGATTTTAATATTTTGCCAACATTAATCTCTGAAATAAAGGCCAACTAATGATATAGTACATGTTGATCTTAAATTCTGATCCTAATTTTAGCAATATTATGAACTAGTAGACTGGAGTACCTTTTTCTTTGTGTAGTTCCAACTCTGATCTTGAAGGTACAAATATTCTAGTAAATAGCAATTTTATTCCCAAAACAAATGAATTGTGGTTTTCACCGGTGATATTTTTTTTCAATCTCTTATTCATTTCAGTGATCCATTCATTTTAATGGTGATAATTAAATAAATATAGAAAACGGGCAGAGTAGAGTCCTTAACCAACCCCACTGCTAGATAGCTTGGGACTGGCTTCTACTAAAATAGGGAGACCATGAATGTGGTTATAGATGAGACCAGACCCAGCCTGGTCAAGAAGGGTAAAGCTTATATAGGAAAGGGTTGAGCATGAAAAACAGCATGTAATCTTCTCCCCCTACCAGAAACTACCAGTGCCTGGCAAGTTGTGCCTTTAAAGAGATTGGTGTTTTTAATTTTCTCTGCAAAGTTGCCGAATATCGACAACTTGCAAAATCCGCAGTTTAATACATTTACCCTTTAGAGTGGCAACTTTGCCAAATCAATGGTCCCAGTATAACTGTATGAGGTTCCTAAGGCCCCTGCCTATTATACCATTAAAATAAAAATAAGTACTGCAAAGGAAGAAACAAACAAAAGATTTTAGAATATAGCTTATTTCATTAATTAAATAAAACACCCCCGAAGGCCCTCGTTAACTACTGTATTGTAAAATAAAATATTTATTTTCTCCTGGCACAATCCAAGGGGAAATTTGTAATCCAATGGCAAACCCCATAGTTAGTGACGCATACTGCTTGCTGTAAGCCTGGGTGTTGAATGCCGCTGTCCTGTGTCTGGGAGCATGGCCACAATGTGAATGGTGAAAAATAGTTGTTTATTTTATTTATTTATGTACAGAGCTTTCTTTTTCTATTCAGTGACCAATTCTTTTGATGTTTGTGCATGTAGAGCATGTGCTGGAAACCCCAGTGAAAGGAAGGGTTCTGTATACCTGTATGAATAAAATGCAAGGTCATATTAGCACTGTACCTGAGAACATGTGGAGCATGTTTATAGATCAAAATATGTGATAAAAAAAATACATGGTAAACTAAAGAAGATACAAAAACATTGATTTTTTTAATGATATTTTTTGACAGATTTCATGTTGATCTTTTTTATGATTTATGTCTATGATATTTGTATTGCTGTCATTTGTGTTGTTATATTTTTACATTGAATATTGGAAGCAAATAGAAAAGGGTATACATTTTTGTTTGCTTGTTGGATGAAATTTATAAATTTAGTTTCTATCGTAACTGTAAGAACTTGTATGTTTATTATGGGGCTGGCAGTACAGGGTTCCTGTGTCTGCCATGTACGTCCCTCCCAGTTATATTAACTATTGATACCCGCTCTCACATGTAATATTTAGTTAAGCAAGTGATTAATTATTGTTATGTAATTGTCATTAAGAAATACAGAAAACATAGTGCCTTCTGAAATTCCATTGGTGCGAGAAGTTACAACTACTCTACGAGAATGGGGCAACATTTGGAAACAGCTGTATACGGTAAGAATCATTGGTTAAAATGTTTATCTATTTATTAAGAGTAAGGGAACTCTATGGTCTGCAATATGTAAGATGTGTCCCATGTGTTTCTATTAAAAGGAAAAGAGATACCAAAGCACAGCCCAGGCTTCTCACGTATATCACAGGATGGATATATTTTAGATTGATTGCTTTCCCGTGGAGATCGTGTAATGTGAAGGGGAAGACGCAGGGACTTATATCCACTTGGTGATATAAAGTAAAGCATTTAACAATCTCAACTGAGGATGGAAGATCTCATTGAGTAAATTTTCTCCCCGAGCCACCCCCCCCCCCGTGATCCGAGCCGCCCTGCCCCCAAGGCACTTACCACCTCCTCCTGGCATTGCAGTCCTTCCCCGACGTGCTGTACGCTCTCTACTGAGGAGATCTCGTGAGAGTGAGACTCACGAGATCTCCTCAGTAAGGAGACTACAGCGCGCCAGGGAAGGACCGCAGTGAAAGTGCTCAGCAGCATTGATTGCGCCGGGGGCGCCCTCGCCCCCGACCGCTCAATAATGCTGCTGAGTACTTTCAAGGGCCCCCTGGATGCCCGAGGCCCCTGGGCTGTAGCCCAGTTAGCCTTATGGTTAATCCTGGCCCTGCTTATAGTGCACTCATTTTGTTTAGAACAACTAATAACTTTAATGATTTGAGTCTCCAAATCATAATTCATGACTAAAACACAGTGGGCCTGATTCATTAAGGCATACAAAGCAATAAAAGAAGTACATTTCCTGGACAAACCATGTTACAATACAAGGGGTGCTAATTAGTTTATTATTTTGCACATAAGGAAAATACTGTCTGCTTTTTCAACTATATCTCAACTATAAATCTGACATCACATTTTAAATTTATCTCCTCCTCCAAGGTGCAAATTTACTTTACGTTGTTTTTGCTTTGCTTGCCATAATGATATTGATTTATGGATATATAGGATAGTATGGATTAATATTACTGTTAACCTGAAATCAGCAAGGAGTGTTTGTATTGAATGCCCTTTGTTCATTGAACATTTTGTCAATATACTATCCAATGTGCTCTCTGATCTTTCTAAACCCATTGATTTAAGCAAAGTAAAAGTATTTTTTTCCCTTAAAGTGAAGCTTTTTAATGTTTTTCTTAATTTTTTTGTGGTTACTGTGCTATAGCCCTGATACTTTGCTATTTCTTGGTCACAGCCATAAATACTATACTTGGCACAGTAGATTTTTGGGCAACATTGTAATAACATTGTGGTAATGTAATAGTGTTAAAAAACACTAGAAAAACATTGACCTTTCATTGCCTGTGCCCGCACGTGTTTAAAGTCAATAGTAAGTTTAAAAACTGAGAATATGAATAAAAGTTTAATCATTTGCCACTATACTAGAGACAACACGTTTTAATGTTGGCACACGGAATTCAAACAATGTCAAAATGTATTGTACAGGATGAGACCAACTGCCTGCTGTCAGCAATGGGTTAATTAAGAACAGGAAAGGATTCATCTTTTTAAAAAAGTTTAAAAATGTATCTGTCCAGACATAGTTGAAAAAAAGTCATTGAAAGTCTCTTGTCCTGCAAGGAAGTAGAACGTATTTTGTTAACTTTACAAAACCAGGCTCAATATTGACTAAACGTTTTAGCAGTCCGACATTATCTAGGCCTAGACCTAACCACATAAAGTTAGGATTGAGACACTGCTCCAAAATACTTTTTGATATTAATTTGCTCAGTTGCAAATACCTAGTAACCATGGCCTATTAATGGGTTGCATCACCTGCACACTTGATCAGGTTGTCATGAGGGTATAAATTACAATTGTGCACTAGTCCCGTTTCTTGCTGCAAAGCTTTTTTGGATCTGTATATGGCGCCAGTACTCATAGATTTGGCTGTTTTTCTAATAGTTAAACTGTTCATTTGAGACTCGTGGTCGCTGTATTCAATCTCAGACATGTCAGTCAGACAGGAGGTGTTCTTGCAAATATATATTTCTTTTTGCAATGACAACATAGTAATTATTCAGTGCTCTCTAGCAGAGGTGTCATAAATGTCAGGAGTCAAAAAAAGGTAAAATAACGCATCAAATTCAAGGTGTTATTAGACGTTGTAACATCCAAGCAAGAGATAGACGTCTTCATTTCGACATTGTTTTGGAGTCCACAGCAAAATTATTTTTGGGTATATAGTAGACAGACGGTGCCCTGGTGGAGAGGAGTATTGCATTGAAGTCATTCCTTCTGGTTTGCTGCAGATTCATCTCCCAACATCATTTAGATTGGTACATTTATTTTTACAGTGCAGCAACACTATATTGTCAAATTTACAGGTTACTTATTCTTGTACATCTGTTTTGTTGTTGTAAAGAACTGCAACTATATAACCATAAAATATGTTGTTGAGTCCCAGGCTCCTTGCAGGGCTGTCTGGAAAAATGATGGTTTCTAATGGAAGCATTTTCATTAAACAAGAAGTGCTCAATAAAAGAAAAAAAAAAGAATTAAGGAAGTCTATTGAATTTATTGAGCATGAGAATTCGCTTTGTGCATTATTCTACTTTTCATTGTCTTTTATGTCTTATGCAAAGTGAAGCAGCCCAGAACATAAAGCAGATTGCTATAACTCATGCTCTCCTTCACTATTTAAAATTTGAACACAAAGGTGTATAAAAGCTGCTGTGCAAAGTTATACTGAGAAAATTGAAATGTGTAACTAAATGAAAAGGCAGTCCGTGATCAATCAATCAGGTCGTTTCATGGAAACTTTTCTACCTTTTGAAAACTTGCTCAATTAATTTTACTTGCTAGTCAAATCCAAAATAGTGTATTTATGAAAAGCAAATATAATACTTTAAATAAGGTCATTGAAAGAAATGTAGCACACTATATATATTCTTTTCTTGTGTATGTACTACTTGACATTGACTTTATTGTATAGATCCTGAATGCTACCTGTTTGCTAAACGCTTGGAGATACTTAAATGCCTTTTTCTATCTTCCAGTCTACTTAGAAGTCCTATTGCCTACAATGTATGAAACATTTTGAGGTTTAATTTGTCCCAGGATTATGTTGTTATAAAACCAATAACCGGCTTTCCCTTGAGCAATTACTGCCCCTAGCAGAGGTGTAATTAAATGATTCTATAATTAAAGGCAATCTAACTTAAAGAAAATGTACTTTTGTCATTTGTACCTAACTCACCAGAATGCAATATGCTACAGACAGGTAGTTTTCCATCCTGGTTCTCATCATTTCCATCCATTTAGTGTGACCACCAACTGAAATTAGGGAGATCCAACCCTCTAATGTCTAGGGAGTTTAAGAGCAGAGATTTAGGCATCCTGCTATTCCACAGCAGAGTCATAAACACTGAGTGGAGTGTTTAAAAAAAAATAAGGGGGGGGGACACAAATCAGAGAATTACCAAACAAGTATAGGAATCAGAGTAAAAATTTGATTGTCAAAAATTTAACATGACTGAGCAGTAACAAAATTCCTATAAATGTCAATAGTTCAGTACATAAATGTATGTGCCCATTGCAGCTTGGAGATTCTCTAATATATGACTGGGAGTTCCTGTAATATATGGTGATTAACTGTGGTTCTATTAATAAAGGCGCTAACGTAAAATAATATAGAGGCATATGTAAAAAAAACAGTTGTAAAATGTGGCGATAAAAATGATGCAATTCCATGTAAAAAAAACTGCTGCGTCACTCGCATCTGTATCGGTATCATATGCGCTTGTTTTATGCCAGGATAACGAAAGCGTGAATATACAGATTGACATCGTTAGAAGTAAATGCTAAAGTCACATTACCCAGTTTGTTAGATATCTGTCACAATATAATACTGAAAACAAGTGTCATATACGTAAGAGATTAGTGTCTGGACAGTATTTAAGAAACTGAAAAGTAATAAAGGTGAAAGTAGCATTCACCACGTAAAATAAATTTAAATACAGACACGAATACAAAATAAAATTACAATTTAAATTATAGACAAACATCCATTGTTGTCCCCTTGAAAAATCAAATTAATATATTTTTATCAACAGTCTGAAGGCAAATATCAAATAAGTATTATGAATAGACGGACATGACATCATATAATATACTAGTGCTTAATTTGCTGCAAATAGGGGTCCAGACTCAATTAGCCAATCAAAAGTGATTTCCGATCGTCATCATCATCATCATCAGTGCGTTTTTTGCACCAGGGGTCGAGCACCCATAACATATGCCTCCTGACAGGTATCAATTGCGTCTGTGTCAAGGTCTACATCAGCCTCATTTACGTGCACACGGCCTAACTGATCTCGGCCTCCAATTACCCACCCTTTCCCACCCTCGTTCTGGTTGTTTTAGCATCTTAGTATGACCACTGGGTGTTAACATTATTCTTTCTTACCCTAACACTGCATAACTGTATACAAATTAATACAATATCATAATATCAAAGGGCACAGATAACAAAAGGTTGAATGTACAGGCCTATTATATTTTAATTTGCCACCAATTTGTCATAATTGCATGTTATGCTATAGTGTGATCCCCTGATACAGGAAGATGATGAGAAACTAAATACTTGCCCAAATGACCTGACATCTATCACAGCTATGTTCTAACAAGTATACCAGGGATCTTGATTGTTAATGAATGTAAATGTTTAAAATGCCACATTCCATCTCTTTTTTTTCTCAGAAGACATTTGTTTACTTGCTAATCACCTTAAAAAATAAGTTACAGTATTACAAATGATATATAACAGACTATGCTACAATTGATATTCAACAGTCAAGTTATTCTAACCTTCTATCAGAACAAACCTTACTTCAAGTAACTAAGAGTGTGCACTGGGCACTTTTAGTGTTTTGGGTTTTGGGTTCTGATTAGCTTGAGGTTTTGGGTTCTGATTTGTTTTGCCAAAACACCTGACGAAAGGTTTTGGTTCTGATTTTGGGTTCTGATTTATATTTAAAAAAGCATAAAAAGTGCTAAAATCCAGTTTTTTGTTTTTTTTCCACTCCTACGCTATTATTAACCTCAATAACATTCAATAACAATCATTTCCACTAATTTCCAGTCTATTCTGAACACCTCACACCTCACAATATTGTTTTTAGTCCAAAACGTTGCACCGAGGTAGCTTTCTGGACTGCGTAGTGGAGTGGGCCCGGTACCCAATTTGGAACCGGGGCCACAATACCTCCGCCTTCAAATGGTCTCAATTCCACTGCACAGCTGCCTGCTCCTACATCCTCTGCAGCATATACAGGGTGTAGTTCGAGCGTGTCAATACCTCTTGTTTTTGACGATGACAGGTCATTTTCATTCATTTTGGATTTGGCCCCAACACTGAATGTAGTTTAATATCTGATACGCATCTATCTGGACTGCGTAGTGTAGTGGCCCCGGTACCCAATTTGGTACCGGGGCCACAATACCTCCTCTAACTGGTCTAAATTCAACTGCACATATGGCTGCTCTTACATCCTCTGCAGCATATAGACTGAGGGTGTAGTTTGAGCGCGTCACTACCTCTTGTTTTCGACGACCATGGTACAGAGCATTCATCATTGAGATCCCATCAAGTATGTCAAAGACAGACAGCGTCGAAGTGTTATTTGTTGACTTTGGGAACAAAAAAACTGTCCCTGTTGCAAATCTTCGTGCAATGAAGAGTGACTTTTTCATTTAAAGGCTCAAGCTTTCAAGTGTAGTGTTTATAACATCATTACACCAACAGGTAAAAATCCTTTTAATTGGGATAATGGAGCCACAAAGGAAATTGCCCATATGTAATGCCCGCACAATGTTACTGGCGTTGTCTGACACCACAAATCCCATGGAGAGTCTAAGTGTGGTAAGCCATCAACCGTCTAAATCTCACTCCACTGATGGCGGACACCGAACGCACGTCTAACACCAACATAGCTGTTAAGGCCGCAGTTATCCGCTTTGCCATAGGATGACTACTGTCGTACTTTGTGCTCATGGCAAACAACTGTTGGACGGTCACATAATGCCAAAAAAAGATTTGCAAGATGGAATTGTCCTTGGGCCCTCCCACCCACCCTTATGTTGTTGAAATAGGACATGCACACTTTAACAAACCAATCATTTCAGCGACAGGGCCTACCAAACTACTGTGGCTGAAATGATTGGTTTGTTTGGGCCCCCACACCAAAAAAGCTATTTATCTCTCCCTGTACAAACTAAACAGGCTCTACTGAGGCAAGATGTCGTCCTCATCCTCATCCTCTGATTCCTCTCCCCCTTCAGTGTGTACATCCTCATCCTCACACATTATCAATTCGTCCCCGCTGGACTCCACAATCACAGGTCCCTCTGTAGTCTCTGGAGGCCAGTGCTGTTCTTGATTGAGGAATTGATAATTAGTTTTTATGAACATCATTTTTTCAACGTTCTGTGGAAGCAACCTCCTTCGCTGCTCACTGACCAGGTTCCCCGCTGCACTAAAAACTCTTTCCGAGTACACACTGGAGGGGGGACAGGGGCTTCCAAACTGCCTTTTTTTCCTGCCAGTAACAATATGGACTGTCTGACATGTCTATTTGGATGGTGTCAGAAAAATAATCCTCCACCATTTTTTCTATTGTGACAGTATCCAATGCAGCGACAGTAGACATGTCTGCAATGGTTGGCAGGTCCTTCAGTCCGGACCAGATGTTGTCTGCATCCCCGCTAGCGGGTCTTTTAGGAAAACTGAGCTTTTTCCTCGCAGCCACAGGTGTGGAAGAATATGAAGGTGGAGCTGTTGGCATGTCACGGTCCTCTTCACAGGACAATTTCCTGACCAGCAGGTCTTTGCACCTCTGTAGAATTGTGTCTGCCGGAAACAGAGACACAACATACGCTTTAAACCGAGGATCGAGCACGGTGGCCAGAATGTATTCCTCTGACTTTAAAAGAGTGACCACCCTCGGATCTTGGCAAAGCGTATGAAGGGCTTCATCCACAAGAGCTACATGCTTGGTGGAATCGCAATGGTTTACCAGCTCCTCCCTCACTTTCTCTTGTAATATAGATTGCAGTACCTATTCTCTTGCACTGCTTAAAAATTGAACGTATTAAATGTAATATAGATTGCAGTACCTATTCTCTGGAACTGCTTAAAGAATGAACGTATTAAATGTAATATAGATTGCAGTACCTATTCTCTGGAACTGCTTAAAGAATGAACGTAGTAAATGTAATATAGATTGCAGTACCTATTCTCTTGCACTGCTTAAAAATTGAACGTATTAAATGTAATATAGATTGCAGTACCTATTCTCTGGAACTGCTTAAAGAATGAACGTATTAAATGTAATATAGATTGCAGTACCTAATCTCTGGAACTGCTTAAAAATTGAACGTATTAAATGTAATATAGATTGTAGTACCTATTCTCTGGAACTGCTTAAAAAATGACCGTAGTAATAGAACTGGCAGTTTCTATTTTTTGGAACTACACAAACAATGACCGTAGTAATAAAACTGGCAGTTCCTATTTTTTTGAACTACAGAAAGAATGAACGTAGTAATAGATATGGCAGGTCCTCTATTTTGGGACTGCAAGAATATATTGCTCTATAATATTTTTTATACTTTTTCAATTATTTTTTTCTAATTTTTTTTCTATTTTTTTTGGAGATTTTTTTTTTATTTTTTAAAAGATTTTTGGCTAATTAACAAATTGGTATGGACTTATCAGAAACAAATACAGGACAAAAGCACCACTGGACTCAGCAGCACAGACACTGGCCAAAGCACCACTGGAATCAGCAGGACAGAGCACTGGGAAAAGTACTACTGCACTCAGCAGGACAAAGCACCACTAGACTAAATAAATCAGCAGGACAGAGCACTGGACAAACTACTAATTCACTCAGCAGGACAAAGCAACACTTTTGTAAAGTTATCAGCAGGACAGAGCACATCAACCTCCCTCTTCATTAACCACAGGGAGAATGAAGATGGCGGCCGCGAGCCGGGAGATCCGACGCGAGACTTGGATGTCATAGCCTCGTTTTGGATGCATTTGGCGGCCGGAAGTTCCCGAACAGTGCTCGGATCCCGTCAGATCCGCACTGTTCGGATGGGCTCGGATTTGCGAAATCCGAGCCCGCTCATCTCTACAAGTAACTGATCATTATTGACACTTAGGGGGAATTCATTTGGCCGTGTTGCTGTAAAAACGCGGCCTGCGCACTATTACCGTTATTACAATAGTTTCAATGCCAGATTAAACTTACCACAATAACGGTAATAGGTTTAGTGCGGCGGTACTCTGAGGGGAATTGAATTCCCGCCTTAGAATTAAAATAAATCAAAATAGAACTGAATCTGTTGAAATGTTTTATAAAAAAAACAAAGTTTTCTGAATTTCTTATTTTCTCATCAGTGTTTCTGTAACTTGACCAAAAACGACAGGCAATGCCTTTCTCCTTTACATAATTTTTTTTATAATTGTCCGCTCAATAGCATTCTCAAGTCAAGAATGTAAGACAGGCATTCAAAGAAATATGACAGAGTGTAGTGAGATACTTTTAAAAATATTCCTAAATAAACATAGTTGTCCTCAAGATCAGTTTTCCTCATTATCCCAATATGAATTTGCATTACAAGAGAGGGCGCATATTAGATTATACTTGAATTGAGCCTGCAATTAAATCGCTGGTTAAGAATATTCAGATATGGTGTAAAGAATTTATAGCTATAATTATACCTTTAAGATTACTGAAACTCGAATTTGGTTTATTAGGAGCCTTTAATATCTTTGAATTTATAGAGCATTAGTCCTTTAGACCATATAGGAGACCTTTTAGGTGCAAACAGCAGTTTTAAATTCACTTCTTGCTTAAGCACTTACACCTGGTTTTTGTATTTCGCTAATTTTATATTATATTTTATTTAACTATATTCAATAAAAGTTAAGTTTTAATGACAAGTTGCTCTGATTAAATATAACCAAAACTTAGAGTTGACTGTTCACCTATGTTAGCAAACTTCTTTTTCTTTTCTCCTGTGTAATTAGTCTTAGTCAGAAATCATGCTACTAGATTTCTCTTGGGTAAAATATACATTAGCAGAAAATATGTTTCCATACATTTTCAATAAAAGTGTATGTTTATGCTTTATTCTACACATACATAGGGAATATAACAGTGCTACACTGTGATATTATTGCCATAAAATAGTCCACTGCTTTCTTCGCCTGCTTTTATTTTCAGCAGAAAGTATGTTTCAGTATGAAGGCAATTGTTCTCTGACCTCATGGTTTTCCATCAATGCAGAAAAAAAAATGAAGTTTCACTTGGGAGTTACCATCTTGTCTACAACCTGGTACAAAATAAAAGTTCAAGCTGGCAACTTTTACATGGTGGACTTAGACATTTTTCTAATTGGGAAAATGTCCCTGGATAGTTTATTGTGCTGTAGAGTTATTAAGAAGCCATTAACCTCTGTGTGTGTTGTCTCGTTGCAGTCGAGCAAAAAGGAGAAATTCCAGCAGGTCCAGTCAATGATGTGCGATTTGATGGAATGGCGATCGCAGCTCCTATCTGGTACTTTGCCAAAAGATGAACTAAAAGAGCTCAAACAAAAAGTGACTTCAAAAATTGACTATGGCAATAAGTAGGTTATTTTCTTTATTGTCTGATTGCAAAGCTTGGCCTGGTACTTGTGCTTCATTTGAATATTGAAAATTGAATTTATAATTCTAAGCTACTTTTTATTATACTATTACAGATCTGTAGTAGTGATAGCACTACTAGTAGCAGTGATAATACCTGGCACACTAGTCTTACAGCATTGTCAAGAAAACTCTTGTGAAATGCCACCATCTGTATAATCAGTATTACTTCTATAATTCTTTATTATCCAGTATTTATAAAGCCAAAACATTTTATGTAGCAGTATACAGCACAAGATATACGAGGGGAATTTAATTTCCCCCGATACAACACAACGTTAAGCATATTATCGCTAATAAGGTAATTTTAACACTGATTTCTGCTTGTGGCTCGATGAGCCGCGAGCAATAGGCCGATGTTAATATGACCGTACTAACGGTAATTATGTGCACTTAATTATTATTACCGTAGAAACGAGTGTGCAGGCCGCATTGCTTTTGCAAGTAACACGCCACTTGAATATGCCCCAAAGAGTCTATAAAAGTATTCTCTTTGTCATTTTTCATGTATTATATTTTTACATCATGGAATCAAAATGGATTTAGTCTCTCTGTAGTGTCAAATTAAAAATACACCATTATATCCCTGAAGAAGCCCAGCACCTTAGCTGGTGAAACGTGTAGGTTAAGCATTAGCTTTAGGGACATCTCTTACGGGTGAAAACATAGCTCTTTGTCAGCAAAGGCTGAGATCATCTAAGCAGAGTTTATAAAACGACGGAATGGCGAACATGATGCCGCGGGAAGCCTAAGGAAACAGGTTGCCCCTGCTCCTGGTGAGATATATCCATCCACATGCACAGGAGGGAGGCGATCACAAGAAACAGCGATCAGAAACGCAGAGAATCAGACAGACAAGATCAGCTGATGGTCCGGTGTTCTGAAGCACAGTATCAGTAAGCTCTCTACTAGAGAGGACATTCTTATGGATGTCACCTTGTTTATAAACAGCACTTTTGGGATTTAGAGTCTCTATAATAAGAACTGACACTAAAAAGATTTTGCGCTTCATTTGAACTTTACAATAGAGAAAATTACTCTATATATTCATATTATGTTTTTAATGTCTTTTCTTATTATTTACATTTATTAGAATTATTTTGATATTGAGACTATGTTATACTTGATGGTGGTCCTTTATATACCTCTCTCTCCAAATATAGTAAGAACAAGTCTGAGAATATTAGGAATTTGAATATTCTATATTTACTGCATACCACTTACATGCACATACAATAGTTACATCTGTGAACCACACATTGGCTACTATTCGCCTACTAATTGAATACAAAAGTATTTACTCCTTTTCTAAAATACACATAAATGAGCCCTGCAGCAATCAGCTGTCTTTGCAGGTTACATAATTAATGTATTGGAGTACAATCAGTGCTGGACGTGGGCTGTATACAGTGGTAGGCCATGTCGTCACTTCTCCTACTATAAAGTTCCATTCAATTACATTTTCCATTCCGCCACTCCTAAATTTCTATACCGTCACTTCTAAATTTCCACTTCAATCACTGAGTACAATTCAAGCGTTTAAATGATTTAAAATTAAGTGCACCTCTCTATGAGATGTCCCACAGTTGCTTAGTGCATTTTCAAACAAGAACTTTGTTATGAAGATTAAAGGATGTTATTTACAGTTCAGGGAAAAGGTTATTGAAAAGAACCGATCAGGGGAAGGATATATGAACATTTCAATGACTTGTAGTATGCCCCAGAGTCCTGTCAAGTTCACCAGTAAGAAGTGGATAGAATATGGCACAACTGTCAATTTTTCTAGAACAAGCCATCCTCCAAAGTTGATCGACTGTGTTTTTTAGGTTCCCCCATTAGGTTCCCCCATTGGAACCCTAGGCAACCTGATGATAGAAGACATAGATAAATCTTAGAGGGAAAACTTGCTTCAATCTGTCTAAGACATATATATTCCAGCAGGGCAATAATACTGAAAGCATGTATAAAAAATATTTAATGTTCATCCAGTCAAAGCCCATAGAATTGGTAGAGTGATTAGAAAATTACTGAAATAAACTCAAAGCTGTAATTGCAGCTAAAGCTGTTTCTACAAAGCAGTAAAGCAAGGTGGTGAATATCTATGTAATTGTCTATTGTATGTTATTACTTAATTATGTAATTAATTAAGAAAAAGAAAATTGATTAGGAACTTGAAAACTAAAACACTTGAATTTTACTCAGTTATCGACGTGGATTTTTTTTGGACATTGCAGAGAATCGTGTGTTGTTCAGTGGTAAGAATTCATCAATAAATCCATTGTGTTGTCATGATGTAAGAAAATAAATACTGAAAAATGCCAAAGGGGTAAAAAAAAATTCATAGCCACTGTGTACTGACATCATATGCTACAACAAACTAATACAAAAGGGTTAGGAGGACTCTGCTTATGAGAGCTTACAATTCAAAGTTAATGCATTACTTGAAACAAGAGGTCTATATGTCATATGTCATAATTTCTCATTGTTGACACATCACAGGTTAATAAGGATATAAGTTTGCTTAGTCCTTAGTCATTCTCAGTGTACTTTTTAGTGCTGAAAATGCTAGGAATATATTTCTCCCATAGTAGTCATTGCAGTTGACCTATCAACTAGGGGGAGATTAAAAAGATATAGACAAAGAGGGACAGTTCATGCAGTCCTCGGTTAATAATGACAAGGAAGCGTTGTCTTTTAATGAATTCTGGTGTGCTAGTATCAGCCAATACAGTATCTAGGATAGTTTTTTTTTTTATAAAGCAGTTACCACCAATGTACACCAGTGTATGCAAAGCTATAAAAATGCTATTGAGTCAATTAATCAAAGTTTAAGATTGTGTGGGCTGCAAGAAAAATAAAAATTATCATATGTCATTTTGTAAGGTTTATTAATAAAAAAAACCAAAAATAAAGTTTAATGTTTGCTTCCCGATGCTTGTCACTGTGCCCTCCATGCTGCTTTTACTCCCCTTCATCTGTCTCCCGTTTCACACTGTGCCCTCCATGCTGCTTTTACTCCCCTTCATCTGTCTCCCTTTTCACACTGTGCCCTTTATGCTGCTTTTGCTCCCCTTCATCTGTCTCCCCTGTTTCACACTGTGCACACCATTCTGCTTTTGCTCCCCTTCATCTGTCTCCCCTGTTTCACACTGTGCACACCATTCTGCTTTTGCTCCCCTTCATCTGTCTCCCTTTTCACACTGTGCCCTTCATGCTGATTTTGCTCCCCTTCATCTGTCTCCCCTGTTTCACACTGTGCACACCATTCTGCTTTTGCTCCCCTTCATCTGTCTCCCCTGTTTCACACTGTGCACACCATTCTGCTTTTGCTCCCCTTCATCTGTCTCCCTTTTCACACTGTGCACACCATTCTGCTTTTGCTCTCCTTCATCTGTCTCCCTTTTCACACTGTGCACACCATTCTGCTTTTGCTCCCCTTCATCTGTCTCCCTTTTCACACTGTGCACACCATTCTGCTTTTGCTCCCCTTCATCTGTCTCCCCTGTTTCACACTGTGCACACCATTCTGCTTTTGCTCCCCTTCATCTGTCTCCCTTTTCACACTGTGCACACCATTCTGCTTTTGCTCTCCTTCATCTGTCTCCCTTTTCACACTGTGCACACCATTCTGCTTTTGCTCCCCTTCATCTGTCTCCCTTTTCACACTGTGCACACCATTCTGCTTTTGCTCTCCTTCATCTGTCTCCCTTTTCACACTGTGCACACCATTCTGCTTTTGCTCTCCTTCATCTGTCTCCCTTTTCACACTGTGCACACCATTCTGCTTTTGCTCCCAGTTCTGTCTCCCCTGTTTCACACTGTGCACACCATTCTGCTTTTGCTCCGCTTCATTTAACTTTCTATTGCCTTCTTTTTTCTCTCTGTTTTCTTTTCTTCTATTTTCTTCTCTTTTTCTTGTGGCTCCTCTCTGTGCGCTTCTCACTGCAAATGTCAGACGTGATGATGTCATGCCCAACATTCAGTGTGAAGAGACGAGGGGAAGAGGGCGCCGCTGCGTCCGATAAGTAATAATTTTTTTAATGGGCCACCAGTTTGACACGTCTGGTATAGACAATGGCCAAGTCCAAAAACCTTGCATCCATGTGTGCATCAAAATTGCTTAGTGATTAGCTAGGACCTCTTTTTTTTTTGTTTAAGCAAATTCTCTGTATGAAGGACCTGGAGAAATTCTACCACACCAGTCAATGTGGCCTCTATTGCGATAATTTCACAATTACTGTGGATACAGTATTTGTAGTGACCAAATATTATACAAAGAAGGTGATGATGGTCATCACTATGATTAGAGCGCTGTCGGTCCCGTAAAAAGTAGACAGATAAAAACAGGAGTCTGTCCCTGGTAAAGAACATATGAACAGCCAAACTTCTTTAATTACTATTGTGAATAGGAATCTAATGTTTGTTTTTCATTGTACAAAGTGGAACACTGCAATGGCATATTTGTTTAATCATACGTGTTTTAACTGCAGAATTCTTGAGCTTGATTTGATTGTACGCGATGAAGATGGAAATATTTTGGATCCTGACAAAACAAGTGTGATCAGCTTGTTTCATGCCCACAAAGAAGCTACAGAGAAAATAACTGAGCGTATAAAAGAAGAAATGGTAACTAACATGTTATGAAATGGTTACTAAATTACGAAGTCCTCATGATGTTTTACATCCTTGCGCATATGACTTCATCATACAGATTGCTGATCCATATTTTTAACCTCCCCGCTGGTGTCTTTTTAATGGATATTTCATAGTTTGGACCCAGGCCACATGTCTTTCCTTTTTATTCCTTTAAAAGGTTTTAGCAACATTAGTTGTTGCAATAAATAACATTTCCACATGTAGGGTACTATTTATTAATCTGCGGTGATAAGACTGATTATTTATTGTCCCTTATTGCAGCAACAGAAAATCAATTATCTCCACAATTTATTAATAAATGAGTCTTTTTGCAGCTGCCCAGCTATACTGTCCATTAGCAGTAAGACTTACCTTACAGCTTCGCCGGGTCAGTCTCCAGGAATATGTGCATGCGTGACTGGCTAGCCAGTTCTCTAATGAGCCGTGGAACTGAATGCCCAGACGTGGGATTATAACAGGAAAGGGAATGTTCTGGGTGTAAAATTGTCACAGATGGTCATGTTATATATCTCCTTGTTTCCTTTCAGGTATTTCTCTCTTGGACTTTTTATCATCACTAGATCCTTTGCACCCCACTTCCTCACGAGATCTCTGTGGAAACTGACCCCTGGTAGTCAGACTTTAGGGCTAGTTACATCACTTAGTAATTATTATATCTAACTGTTGTTCTACCTGCCTCAACATCCTACCAAAATATTGTATATTGATTTAGAACCAGAGTGTCTTAAACTATTCATATTTTACAACTTTCAGAACATTCTAATAAATTACTGTGCAAAACCAAATAGCCTTTTCTTTTTTTTAAAATTAAATGTCCCGGCTGTGTATTGTGCAATTTATCATTCTGTAATTTGTATTTAAATTCAGTCATTATATATTTGTCTTGTTTTCCAGTCCAAAGACCAAAATGACTTCACAATGCATGGCCGTATATCGTCTTCACCTACACACGGTCTCTATGTCTTTGTAAGGAATTTTGTCTGCAGAATAGGGGAAGATGCTGAACTTTTTATGTCGCTGTATGACCCTCAGAAACAAACCATTATAAGGTAGGAAATATATTTTATGTCACAGATAATCTTATTATATATCCACGTAGCAATGTCTTCAAGAGCTGTTTTTCTCTACTCTGCACTAGAAGAGAAGACAGATAAAGGCACAGATAATGGCACATTCAGGGACAGTATTATTGAATGTGTGTTGGATGGAGGGGGCACAAGCGAGGATTCTAGTCCTCTGCTGTGTTTCAAACAGCTACAGCTGATTTGCTATCACTAAATCCTATAACTTCTTTAAGATAAAGTTGAATGCTTCTAAAGGAATCCATTGAAAGTTTGATTTTTTTTAAGTAGCTTTCATAACTTATTCTGACAGATAAAAATGAAACATCCAACATAAAGTGAAAGTAAGATGAAAGATTGTGTTAAAAATATCCTACAGGTGTAACAAGGTTACAAGAATAGACATGGGAGCATGAGTTTTAATCAGTAAAGGACAATTTACAATGTAACTCCTACAGAAACACTTACTGGAAAATTATCATTTGCTTCATTTATTCAAATGTCACTAAATATGTGCCCGGCTATGAAAATAGTCCTGAGGTTTACAGATGTAGCACGTGTTACATTGTCTTTTAACAATGAGCTGATATCCTGCATAGCCCATGGCATCGAATCGCATAGCCCATACCATATGATTTCACCACACATATTGTTGGTATTAAAAACCAGACAAAGTTTTATTAGCAGTACAATGGCTAACTGCATGGTTTGCTGCTGAAATATTATTATTATTGCTTATTTATATAGCACCAATCATATTATGCAACGCTATACAGAGAATATGTAATCATTCACATCAGTTCCTGACCCACTGTAGCTTAAATTCTAAATCTCTGCCACACACACAGTCTAGGCATAGTTTAGTTAGAAGTAGAATATCCCACCAGTATGTTTTTGGACTGTGGGAGGAAACTGGAAACCCACGAAAACCTGGGAGATATATTTACAAACCTGCGGGTTTGAAAAAGTGGAGATGTTGTCTATAACAACCAATCAGATTCTAGCTGTCATTTTGTAGAATGTACTAAATAAATTTTATTATTATTATTAATATTTATTTATAAGGTGCCACAAGGCATCCGCAGCGCCGTACAGAGACAAACAAAATTACAATACAATGGGAGACAGCACAGTACAGTAAACACAGCAACTCAGTAAGCTCAATGCACAGCTAGAGAGGGCGGGGAAGGGGGAGGGAGGATCCGCAAATGACGGGGCCCAAGAAGGAGGGCGCGGAAGACAGGGAGACCCCCAGGGGGGAGGAGGGAGCGAGAGTGGACGTGGGGTGGAGGACCCTCGAGGAGGAGGGCTAAGTAGCTGGAGAGCAGAGTTAGAAGTGGTGGAAACAGGAGGAGAGATGGCCCTGCTCAGAGGAGCGTACAATCTAAGGGGATGGGTGGACAGACAGAGAGACGCAGGGGAGAGAGGGAGAGTAGGGGGACGGAGGCAGAAGATAAGGTAGGAAGTTAAGTGGGAGACAGAAAGGCTTTAAGAAAAAGGTGGGTTTTTAGGGCCCGTTTGAAACTGGACAGATTAGGGGAAGTTCTGATGGAGGGAGGGAGCTTGTTCCAGTGGAGGGGGGCAGCGCGGGTGAAGTCTTGGATACGCGCGTGGGAGGAGGTTATAAGGGGGGAAGAGAGGCGACGGTCAGAGGCAGAACGGAGAGGGCGGGATGGAGCATGAATAGAGAGGAGGGTGGAGATGTAGGGGACAGTGGAGTTGGCGAGGGCCTTGTAGGTGAGTGTGAGGAGTTTAAAGAGGATTCTGAAGGGGAATGGGAGCCAGTGAAGGGCTAGGTAGAGGGGGGAGACAAAAGAGGAGCGGCAAGAGAGGAAAATAAGCCTAGCTGCAGCATTAAGGACGGAACGAAGGGTTTCGAGATGAGAGTGGGGGAGGCCAGTGAGGAGGAGGTTGCAGTAGTCCAGGCGGGAGATGATCAGAGAGTGGATAAGGCATTTGGTGGCATCTTGGGAGAGGAAGGGCCGGATGCGAGCGATGTTGCGCAGCTGGAAGCGGCAGGATTTAGCAATAGAGAGGATGTGGGGGCCAAAGGAGAGAGAGGAGTCGAGGATGACACCAAGGCAGCGAAGTTGGGGGACAGGGGAGATAGAGGTGTTGTCGACAGTGATGGAGAGGTCAGAAGGGGATGGGGTATGAGAGGGAGGAAAAACTATGAGCTCAGTTTTGGCAAGGTTAAGTTTGAGGAATCGAGAGGACATCCAGGAGGAGATGGCAGAGAGGCAGGTGGACACCCTAGAGAGGAGGGAGGGAGAGAGATCAGGAGAGGAGAGGTATAGTTGAGTGTCATCAGCGTAAAGGTGGTAGCTGAAGCCGAAGGAGCTGATGAGTTCACCCAGGGAGGAGATGTATAGAGAGAAGAGTAAGGGTCCCAGAACAGAGCCCTGAGGGACCCCGACTGCAAGGGTGGATGGGGGGGAGAGAGACCCAGAGGTGGTGACAGAGAAGGAACGGTGAGTAAGGTAAGAGGTGAACCAGGACAGGACTGGGCCGGAGAGGCCGAAAGACTGGAGGGTGTGAAGGAGGAGGGGGTGGTCAACAGTGTCAAAGGCTGCAGAGAGGTCAAGGAGGATGAGAAGGGAGAAGTGGCCCCTGGCTTTAGCAGAGAGGAGGACATTGGTGACTTTAGCCAGGGCAGTTTCAGTGGAGTGGAGGGGGCGGAAACCAGACTGGAGAGGATCAAGGAGGGAGTATTCAGAAAGGTAGGAGGTGAGACGGCTGCAGACGAGCCTCTCGAGAATTTTGGAGGCAAAAGGGAGAAGAGATATGGGGCGATAGTTCGAGAGAGAAGTGGGGTCGAGATTAGGTTTCTTAAGAATGGGGGATACGAGAGCATGTTTGAAGGAGGAGGGGAAGATGCCAGTGGAGAGGGAGAGATTAAAGAGGTGAGCGAGGTGGGAGCAGGTGGTGGGGGAAAGGGAGCGAAGAAGGTGGGAGGGGATGGGATCCAGGGGACAGGTAGTGGGGGGGAGGATGAAATGAGAGAGTGGACTTCCTCGCCGGTGGTGAGACGGAAGGAGTGGAGGGGAAGGTGGTTGGGGGGGGGGACAGAAGAGTGGGAGGGGTAGAAAAGAGAGTGGAGGAGGAGATTTCAAGTCAGATGGCCTCGATTTTAGAGGAGAAGAAGGAGGCGAAATCGGAGGCAGTCAGGGAGGAGGGAGGGGGCCAAGAGAGTGCTGAAGGTGGCAAAGAGGTGGCGGGGGTTAGAGGACTGGGAAGAGATGAGGGATTTAAAGAAAGATTGTTTAGCGAGTGAGAGGGCAGAGCTGTAGGATGAAAGGATGAATTTAAAGTGGAGGAAGTCAGCCAGGGAGCGGGATTTTCTCCAGTGACATTCGGCGGAACGGGAGCATTTTTGGAGGAATCGGGTAAATTTGGAGTGCCAGGGCTGGGGTTTGGAGCAGCGGGGGTGGACGGAGTGGGCAGGGGCGACCGCGTCCAGAGCGGAGGTGAGGGTGTGATTGTAGAGGGAGACCGCCTGGTTGGGGCAGGCCTGGGAGGAAAGGGGCGAAAGAAGGGTATCGAGAGAGGAGGACAGAGAGGCAGGGTCAAGAGCGTCGAGGTTGCGTATGGACAGAGTAGGTTTGGGCAGGGGGAGGGGAGCAGGAGAAGAGGAGAGAGAGAAGGAGAGGAGATGGTGGTCGCATAGAGGAAAGGGAGAGATGGAGAAGTCGGAGAGATTACATAGGTAGGAGAAGACAAGATCAAGGGAGTGACCAAGGCAGTGGGTAGAGGAGGAGGTCCATTGGGTGAGACCAAGGGAGGAAGAGAGGGTGAGCAGTTTGCTGGAAGCAGGGTAGGTGGGGTTGTCGATGGGGATGTTAAAGTCACCGAGAATGATCGAGGGGAGATCGGAGGAGAGGTAGTGAGGAAGCCAGCTAGCAAAGTTGTCAAGGAAGAGGGAGGTGGGGCCAGGGGGGCGGTAGATGACAGTGACGCGGAGATGGATGGGGTAGAAGAGGCGGATGGAGTGAGCTTCAAAAGAGGAGAAGGAGAGGGAGGGTTCAGGGGGAATGACACGAAAAGTACAGGTGGAGGAGAGGAGGAGGCCAACTCCACCGCCTAGGCGGGCACCAGGCCTGGCGGAGTGGGTGAAGGAGAGGCCACCATAGGAGAGGGCAGCGGGGGAAGTAGTATCAGAATCGGAGAGCCAGGTTTCAGTAACGGCAAGCAGGTTAAAGGAGTTGGATAGAAAGAGGTCGTGGATAGCAGTCAGCTTGTTGCGGACGGATCTGGCATTCCAGAGGGCACAGAAGAAAGGGGGAGAGGAGAGGGGGGAAATGGGGATGAGGTTAGCAAGATGAGCAGCGCGCGGGGGATGGCGGGGAGGAACGGGAGAGGTAGGGCGGGGGGAGAATATGGGTATGGAGTGAGAGCGGGGAGGCATAGTAGGGAGAGAGAGTAACAGAACAGTGAGATAGTGGGGACAGTGAAAAACAGGTAAGAACAATGGCAGGAAGACAATGAAAAGGTGGAAGATAATAACGAATTAGGGCGTGGAGGGCATGGAAATGATAGCTAGAATCTGATTGGTTGCTATAGGCAACATCTCCACTTTTTCAAACCCGCAGTTTAGTAAATATATCCCCAGGAGAACAAACAAACTCAAAAATTGGGACCACAGCTGCCAGTATTGTGGTATTACGATTTGCTTCTATGGGGAACACAGGTCCCAAAGTAAATTCTATGTGGGATATATTCATTAATTTTCAGCCGCAATACACTCTGTCCCAAAACCACCCACAGCGTGAATCTGTAGCAATTCAGTATGGACTCCAGTCGCCCTGATTGCACTGGGTCCCATGGGCAAAATGAGTGACTATTATCTGGCACCCCAGTAGCAGCAATAGAAGTTGCGGTATCGCTTTCCACAGTATACGGCCCTTAATGGAGCAGTTGTGGCTGCTAGAGAGGAAGTATATGTTCCAGAACTACTAGCAGTAAGTAGTTTAGCATAAATAAAAAAAATAAATTTTAAATCAAGCTATTTCCCTTTCATACCCTTAGACCTTCTAACTGAATAGGAATGTGACATACCCATTGTTAGTTCCTGCTAAGTGTGTGTGAATCTGTTCTTGGGCGGTCACTTGAGGTGGTGACACTGCCTACTGGAGTTGTGTGTTTTGTGCTGGATTGTTTACAGCTTCAATGTATATGCAGAGGATGTGCTCCTCAGGTGACTGGAAAGGATCGATGACAGCAGATAATTGTGTAATTGATTCATTGCTGTACTGGTTACACACGCTTGTATGTCCATTTTAGAGAAGTCATGCGCTATATTTCATATACCTTTAAGTTGGGACTGAGCAATGACAATGTTTTTTTTATGAATCCATTAAAATGTTATTGTTGTTCTTGTTTGGCATATTCTGCCCACTCCTCTTGACCTTTATACCATTTTTCGCTAGTACATGTACATATTGTACTGTGAGAAGACATATATAAACCTTCATTTGTCTTCCTACCACATGCATTCTTTCTTAGTCCCAGTCTTATTGACCAAGGTATGATTGTTATTAAACCATTTTCATCATCATTATCAACATTTTACTTATATAGCGCCAGCAGATTCCGTAGCATTTTACAATTGGGAACAAACAGTAATAAAACAATACTGGGTAATACATACATACAGAGAGCTAAGAAGGTCCTGCTCGCAAGCTTACAATCTATGGGACAATGGTTTGATACCCAAGGGTAATTGCTACATCATGTTGAATATTTGTCTAGCTAGAATGCAAAGGTTACAAAGTATTTAGTTTTCTGTATGATCAGTCACACAACTATGTTGGTAAGAGGGCTGTTATCTTGTGTTAGCTGTGTAGAGGGTGGTAATAGGGTAACCTAGGGAGATTAAGAGAGTGGTAGAGGAATATTATAAGCTTATCTGAAGAGGTGGGTTTTCAGAGAACGCTTGAAGACTAGAGGAAAGTCTTAAAGTCTTGTGGTGCAAAGGAGTGACTTCCATAAGGTAGGAGTCGGCCAAAAAAAGTCCTGTAACTGAGAATGGGAGGAAGTGATAGGAGTGGAAGAGAGACACAGATCTTGTGCAGAATGGAGGTGTCTAGTTGGGAGATATTTTAAGATAAGTGAGGAGCTGTATGTCGGTACAGTTTTGTTGATGGCCTTGTATGTTAGTAAAAGAATTTTATACTGGATTTGTTGAAAAACTGGCAACAAATGTAGAGACTGACAGAGTGACTCAGCAGACAATAAACGATTTGCAAGGAAAATCAATCTAGCTGCTGCGTGCAAAATAGATTGTAGGGGCTTGAGTCTGATTTTGGGAAGACCAGTAAGGAAGGAATTACAATAGTCGATGCGGGAGATGATGAGTGCATGAATTAAAGTTTTGGAAGCGTCTTTTGTGAGATATCTATGTATTCTAGATTTTTTTTTTAGATATATGCTGCATGATGAAAAAATAGAGTTGATGTGGGAAACAAAAGATAGTTGCGAGTCAAGGATTACACCTAGGCAACGAGCTTGCGGGGTGGGATTTATGGTCATATTGTCAACAGAAATAGAAATGTCAGGTAGGAAGCTTCTATTGTTGGGTGGGAATATTATTAATTCTGTTTTTGAAAGATTGAGTTTCAGTTGGCGAGAGGACATCCAAGATGAAATGGTAGAAATACAGTCAGTAACGTAAGACAACACAGATGGTGAGAGATAAGGAGAGGATAGATACAATGGTGTATCATCTGCATAGAGATGATACTGAAATCCAAAGGAGCTTATTAGTTTTCCAAGAGAAGTGGTGTAGATAGAGAATAGCAGAGGACCTAGGACTGAGCCTTGTGGTATTTCAACTGATGAAGGAAGTGGAGTGGAGTTTGTTCCAGAGAAATTAACACTGAAAGAGCGATTAGATAGGTAAGATGACAATCAGGATAGGACAGTGTCTTGATGACCTAGGGATTGTAGCGTCTGTACGAGGAGAGAGTGATTGGTCAACAGTGTCGAATGCAGCAGAGAGATCCAGGAGAATTAGAAGAGATTAATCACCTTTAGTTTTAGCTGTGATTAGATCATTGACAACCTTGGTCAGCGCAGTCTCTGTGGAGTGTTGAGAGCGAAAGCCTGATTGAAGAGGATCCAATAGGATGTTTGCAGAAAGGAAATGTGTGAGGTGAGTTTACGCAACTCGGTCGAGAAGCTTGGAGGGGCAGGGGAGCTGAGAGATGGGGTGGTAATTTGACAGAAAGTTTGGGTAAGAATTTTGTCTTTTTAGAATAGGAGTAATCATTGCATGCTTGAATAGTGATGGAAAGATACCAGTAGATAGAGACAGATTACAGATTTTAGTTAGAGGTAGAATGAGCACACAAAACAAGGACCTACCAATTTGTGAGAGTATCAAGACGACAGGAGGTAGAGTAGGAAAATAAGAAGACAGTAGAAACTTCCTCTTCATTTGTGGGATCAAATGAAGAAAGGGTGTCAGAGAATGCTGCGAAGGAATTGAGCTGATTGCTAGTCGAGGGAGATGATACCATTTCAACTCTGATCTTATCAATCTTGTCCTTGAAATAGGAAGCAACATCCTGGGCACTGATGGTAGTCGGAGGGTATGGGGTGGGAGGATTGGGAAGAGATTTAAATATGTTAAAATGGCATTTGGGGTTAGAAGCCTGCGCATAGATGAGAGATTGGAAGTATGCCATTTTATATAAAACCTCTGCTTTCAACAACACTAGTAAATATTTAGTTACAGATGCAAATGCATACAGTGAGATAGACACACAAAGCTTTGGAGAAAGTAAAAGAAATAGGGGCAGGAAGGATTAGCTGTTATTTTTTTATATTTAAAGTCACATTTGTGGCCAGATATTATTAAATAAACCCAGCTACCCTTTAACAAGTACATTTTTAAAAAAACTTTTTTTATTTGTTACATACAGACTATTATAACTATAAAATAAAAGTGAAAAAAACATATCTGAAGCACGTATAACAACAATGAGAATGAGTGCATACCTGTATCCAGGGCCGGATTTACCGCTAGGCAACCTAGGCACCTGCCTAGGGCCTAGCGGCTCTCGGGGGCCAAGCTGGGGGGGACAGGATCAATTTTAAAATTCGGCCCCTCCCCCGAGTCGCGGGGGGGGGGGGGGGGGTGGGTGCCGCGAGTCGGGGGTGGGGGGGGTCGGGTGCCGCGAATCGGGAGAGGGGGGGTCGGGTGCCGCGAGTCGGGTCCCGGCAGCCTCTTCTCCTCTCAGTGTCTCAGTGATAGAGAGAGGAGGAGAGGCTGCCGGGACCCAACGAGCGATCACGTGACTCTTTCTTTTTTCTTTTTTTTTACATCTGGACTGACGGAGGAGGAGCAGCGCGCAATAGAAAGGTAAGTAAAACAAGGGACAGAAGTGGTGATGGTGAAGGGGCACAGAAGTGGTGATGGTGAAGGGGCACAGAAGTGGTGATGGTGAAGGGGCACAGAAGTGGTGATGGTGATGGGCACAGAGGTGGTGAAGGGCACAGAGATGGTGATTGGCACAGAAGTGGTGATGGTGATTGGCACAGAAGTGGTGATGGTGAAGGGCACAGAGGTGGTGATGGTGATGGGCACAGAGGTGGTGATGGTGAAGGGCACAGAGATGGTGATTGGCACAGAAGTGGTGATGGTGATTGGCACAGAAGTGGTGATGGGCACAGAGGTGGTGATGGTGAAGGGCACAGAGGTGGTGATGGTGATTGGCACAGAGGTGGTGATGGTGATTGGCACAGAGGTGGTGATGGTGAAGGGCACAGAGGTGGTGATGGTGAAGGGCACAGAGGTGGTGATGGTGAAGGGGCACAGAATTGGTGATGGTGATTGGCACAGAGGTGGTGATGGTGAAGGGCACAGAGGTGGTGATGGTGATTGGCACAGAGGTGGTGATGGTGAAGGGCACAGAGGTGGTGATGGTGAAGGGCACAGAGGTGGTGATGGTGAAGAGGCACAGAGGTGGTGATGGGCACAGAGGTGGTGATGGTGAAGAGGCACAGAGGTGGTGATGGTGATTGGCACAGAAGTGGTGATGGTGAAGGGCACAGAGGTGGTAATGGGCACAGAGGTGGTGATGGTGATTGGCACAGAGGTGGTGATGGTGAAGGGCACAGAGGTGGTGATGGTGAAGGGCACAGAGGTGGTGATGGTGATTGGCACAGAAGTGGTGATGATGAAGGGCACAGAGGTGGTAATGGGCACAGAGGTGGTGATGGTGATTGGCACAGAGGTGGTGATGGTGAAGAGCACAGAGGTGGTGATGGTGAAGGGCACAGAGGTGGTGATGGTGAAGTGGCACAGAGGTGGTGATGGGCACAGAGGTGGTGATGGTGAAGAGGCACAGAGGTGGTGATGGTGATTGGCACAGAAGTGATGATGGTGAAGGGCACAGAGGTGGTAATGGGCACAGTGGTGGTGATGGTGATTGGCACAGAGGTGGTGATGGTGATGGGCACAGAGGTGATGGTGAAAGGGCACATGTGATATTGTGAAGGGCAAAAGTGACAATGAAGGGGCACAGTGTGATGATAGAGGGACAAAAGTGACAAGAGCACGTACTTGGATTTATGCGTATTATTTTTGCAAACACCTTAAGTAAGTATTTCTGCCCTGACTTCAATATTTATTATGTTGTTTTGACCCAACTACTTAAAAAAACAGGACTGCTTGGTAATTATTTAGGGGTGCCTTTTTCTGCAGCAGGGTGGCCTTGCTCTTTTCACATGTTAGGTACGCCCCCAAAGATGCAAGCCACGCCCTCACCTCCTTTGGCGGCACATGCTTTCATATCTACTTAACTATAGGGGTATATGGTAGGCATGCGGCGGCACATGCTTTCATATCTACTTAACTATAAGGGTATATGGTAGGCATGCGGCGGCACATCCTTTCACTTCTACGTAACTATAGGGGTATATGGTAGGCTGCAAAAATATAGTGCTATGGATTGTTTCAGGGAGGGGGCCCAAAAACAGTATCCTGCCTAGGGCCCTATGAGGTCTAAATCCGGCTCTGCCTGTATCTGTACACAGAATTATGCAGCTACAGTTTCCTTGCCTCAGGGCCTTAGTTAAAGGGATACAAAGGGAGGCATTCTGAGGTCAAAATAAATTGATGTTGGGATTAAAACCAAGGCCTCTAACACCACTTTTATTTTTAAGTCCCCTCCAAAATACTCTTGAATTAATTGACAAAGTGTGATCGTAAGGTGCTGTAAGTGTCAAGTCAGCCGCAAGTCTTGAAATTAACATTTCTGCATGGTATCACTTCATTTTCACCCACAGGAGCTTTCAGTGAGAGGTTATAGTTATAATTCTTACAATGTCTATTTTAAAAGGAAAATCAAAGTACAATTTTACTGTGTAAGTTTAGGTATTACTCAACTTTCAATTGATTTTATTTAAAAAAAAAAAAATGTTGATTGGACTGTATTGTTTTGTTATGACAAACCCCCTTTGTGTATTTTGATTATTTTATATTTTTTGTCTGTAGGTGTTGAGTAATGTGATAACAAATTTTCTTTTATAGAAATTAAATATGTAATCAGATAGTATGGTGCATTTGCTTGACAATGCCAGAGACAATCAATGCATCTGCTGAATGTACTTTTCTGTTTTCAATTCGATTAATTCTCAGATCAGGTAGAAGAAAGTACATTAAACTTGGCGCTGTGACACACAGCTTATTTTTCAGAAAGTTATTTTTAATGGTTGCATAAAGGTCAGTAATTGCTTCCTTTCAGTGATGAATCTAATGCTTGCTCTTGGATGTAGCTGTAATGGGAATAAGTTTGCTACATAAGTGCAACTTATAGCAAATTAAAAAATGTTTTCACTTTGCTTTGAGTATGACAGCCTCTTGGCTACCTTGCTTTTCCAGCACAGTTACTAAAACATAACCTAAAGTACAAATGACATTGGATATACAAACTGACAGTAGAAACCATTAACAGGAAAAAATGCATTGTTGTTCTATTGACTTTATTTAGAGTTTGTTTAGCAGTGCAATATCTTCAGTAAAGTTACAACTAAGACAGCAGATTTAATGGTTCCCTAATGGCAGTAGATTTAGTGGCTCCCTAATGAGTAAAGTTTCATGCCTGGCCGGATTTGTGTTGTTAGTGGAGGCGTAGGGAACTATTGTAGAGTGAAGTTTCCAAGCTCAGCTTGTGCAATCCACTTAGTATATTATACTGAACTTTTTGTCGACATAAAAAGTGAAAAAAAGAATTATGATATTAATTTGGGCATGATTACAGAACAGTCATAGGGAAACCCAAGGTAATGGGTGAACAAAAAGTGCTGACTTCAATGACTGCTAGTCAAAATGAAGACATTAAGGAACATTTTCACTAAAGGTTTTATATCTGGAATTTATAACTTCACTGTCTTCAAAAGTGAAGTAGAAACTGTTGAAATTGTTTGTACAGCAAATGGTGACCAAGATCCACTTAGAGCAGTGTAAGTTAGAAAAATGTGTCTTTGAGAAGGAACAACTTCCTTTCCTTGGTTATGTGATCTCTGGCTCTGGACTCCCAATGGACCCCGAGAAACTCAAGGCTATCTTGGATTGGCCCCAGCCTGTTGGCCTCAAAGCTACTCAGCGGTTTCTAGGAGTCGCTAATTATTATTTATTTAGGGATTTTCTTCTTTTGTTGCCCCTTTTACAGCCTTGACTAAAAAATCAGCTAATCCTAAAAATTGATCTTCTGAGGCAGTAACAGCCTTCGTATTACTCAAGAAGGCCTTTACTTCTGCTTCTGTGTTGCAACAGCCCGATACCACTTGTCCTTTACTTCTTGAAGTAGATGCATCCTCCATTGGAGTTGGGACAGTCCTGTCTCAAAAGTCCTCTACTGGGAGAATTTACCACTGTGCATTCTTCTCCCGAAAATTATCCTCAGCCGAAAGGAACTATGGTATCAGTGATCAGGACTTACTTGCCATAAAACTAGCCTTGGCAGAGTAGAGACATCTTCTGGAAGACGCTTCTTTCCCAGTAACTATTTATACCAACCATATAAACCTTTTATATTTACAAACAGCTACCTGCCTGAATCCACAACAAGCGAGATGGTTCCTGTTCTTCTCTCATTTTAATCTCTGCATTACCTTTTGACCAGGATCAAAAAATAGGAAAGCTGATGTTCTCTCCCATTCATTTGATTCTGCCGACCTAGTGGATCAGGACAAAAAGAAACCTATTATAGATCCTGAATGTATTGTAGCAACTACTCCCATGTATCTAAAAATACCCAAAAGAAAAACCTTTAGACCCTTTCATTTATGAGGTAAACTCTTTAAATGGGCTCACACCTCTCGTTTTGTGGGCCATGCTGGTATCAAAAAGACCAAAGAATTAGTTTCTCGCAGCTACTGGTGGCCTTCCTTGTCTTCTGATGTTCAAGAATGTCTCTTCTTGCTCAACTTGTGCCCAGAATAAAGTCCTCAGGCAAAACCCCTATGGTCTCTTGCATCCTCTGCCTATTCCAGACCGACCCTGGAGCCATTTTTCGATGTACTTTATCACTGACTTTCCACTACCCAAAGGTTACTCCGTGGTCTGGGTAATCACAGACTGTTTTTCTAGAGCCGCCCATTTTGTACCTTTGAAAGGGCTTCCATTAGCTTCCACCATGGCTCGACTTTTTATAATGGAGATCTTCCAATTACAAGCATGCCCTGATGAGATCATTTCTGACCTCGGCACTCATGGCTAAGTTCTGGAGGGCCTTCTGCCATGTCATTGGAATCAAATTAAAGTTTTCCTTCGCCTATCACCCCTAGACTAACGGCCTCACAGAGAGTACTAATCTGTAGTTGTAAAAATTCCTTAGATATTATATCTCCTGTGCCCATGATAATTGAGTTGACTTGTAGCCATCCAAATTAGCCACTCATCAGTCTTGGGATTTAGCCATATAATTACTACCTGACAAGACCCCTGCTGGATCAGGGTTACTTTTCGTCAAAAAAAAGATGCAGGTCTTCACCGTTGCATTGATTATAGGGGTCTCAATTCCATCACTGTCAAAAACAGGTACCTGTTGTCCCTGATCTCGAAACTCCTCGACAGGATAAAAGGAGCTTCCATTTTCACTAATTTGGACCTTAGAGACGCTTATAATTTGATTCGGATCAAGAAGGGCGATGAATGAAAAACAGCCTTTAACACCCACAATGACAACTTTGAGTATACGGTTATGCCCTTAGGGCTGTGCAACACCCCAGTTGTTTTCCAATATTTCATGAATGAGATCTTTCGGGATTTGTTTTACCGGTCCACAGTCATATATTTGGATGATATCCTCATCTACAACGCTTATTTAAGATCTCACCGTGAACATGTGGCCAGCCGTTCTGATTTGGCTCCGGCAGTATCAACTATTTTGTAAGTTAGAGAAATGTGTCTTTGAGAAGGAACAACTTCCTTTCCTTGGTTATGTGATCTCTGGCTCTGGATTTCGAATGGACCCCGAGAAACTAAGGCTATCTTGAATTGGCCCCAGCCTGTTGGCCTCAAGGCTACTCAGCAGTTTCTAGGAGTCGCTAATTATTATCGCCAATTTATTCAGGGATTTTCTTCTTTTTGTCGCTCCTATTACAGCCTTGACTAAAAAATCAGCTAATCCAAAAAATTGATCTTCTGAGGCAGTAACAGCCTTCGATTTACTCAAGAAGGCCACAATAATTTATGCCATGAGTTCACTTCTGTATCTCCTTTTCATGTTCTCCAAGGATATCATCCCAGACTTCCTCCTTTTTCTTATTTTCCATCCTCCAGATTTTTGACAATTGATCTTCTATTTCAGAATTTTGCTTTCCAAATCAAACAAAATCTGAGTCATACCTCTCGTACTAGCAAGAGATCCTTTGACAAAAGATGACGTCCTGCACCTTTACTGGTTCCTGGAGGTAAGTTCTAAGCGGAATCTCCAGCGGCAAGTACCCTCTAGAAAGTTTTCTCCGTGCTTCATTGGCCCCTTCAAAATCCTTGAAGTCATTAAGCCCGTGGTCTTTAGGTAGGAGCTTCCTCCCACCTTAAGAATCCCTAACGTCTTTAATGTTTCTTTGTTAAAACCTTTGGTTATTAATAAATATACCTCTTTTAGGGGAAATTCCTCTGCTGTCTCAGTACAGAATCAAGAATTCGAGATTATGGAATTTCTTGACTCCCATATCTCCAGGAGGACACTTCAGTTCTTGGTTGACTGGAATGGCTACGAATAATGCTCATGGATTCCTTCCTGAGATCTTCACGCATCTAACCTTCTAAAGCGGTTCCATAAGAAGTTTCCCAACAAACCTTTAGGGTGCCCAGGGGCCACCCTGGGGGGGGGGGGGGTACTGTAAGAAACTTACCTGATCCACACACCTCCTCCGTTCTGACAGCCGTGCGGGACTTCCGGGTATACGGAGCTGCCGATCATGTGATCTTCGGTGGGGAATTCAAACTTCCCTTTTCTATATAAGGAGCGATCTGACACTTGCATGGTGTCAGAGCAACAGGTTACCCAGCATCTGACTCCCCTGTGCATTGGTTCGATTCTCCCTGTGATTTCAGCATGTGTCATCTGATTAAGTGTACCAGACCTCAGCTTGCTTTCTGACTACTCCTCCGGATTGCTCCTGTGTACTGCTGTCATCTGATTAACTGTACCAGACTTCGGTTTGCTATCTGACTACTCGTCCAAATTGCTCCCGTGTACTGCTGTCATCTGATTAAATGTACCAGACCTCGGCTTGCTATCTGACTACTCCTCCAGTTTGCTCCTGTGTACTGCTGTCATCTGATTAGTGTACGAGACGTTGGCTTACTTTCTGACTACTCCTCTGAATTGTCCCTGTGTACTGCTGCCATCTGATTCCTGTACCAGAATCTGGCCAGTCGTATTCAGCACATCTCTCCTATGTTTGTCACAGGTACTCCTTCTTTATTCTTTGGTCTCTTGTAGCCGTTCCCTCTTACCTGTCTCCTACATCAGTGGGCTGAACCAAGGGTCGCAACCTGTGGTTTCCCGGCCGCTAAGTCCATCCCGCCTTGCGGCGGTTCTTGGTAAAAAACCAGGGAGGCCATTAGACTCCGCACCTTGCTAAGCCAGTGCTAATACTGATTGGGAGAATACCCCTGTGCATAACATATTGATTATTTTTATTTATTTTTAGTTATATATAATTTGTATTCATTTTTATTCATGCCCCAGTGCACTGCTTTGCTGAGGCCTATAATGCTGTTACGTTGGCCCTGATTGGAACCATTGGCACGGCAAAGTTGCCACTCCAGGCCTCCCAATATTTTATATAACCTAGTTCCTAAAGCACAAGGAGACAGGAAAAACCCTAACACTTTCATTCACAGACCTGGTAGTTTCTGGGAGGGTGGAGCACACTGTTTTTCCCTATAGCTGTCTGAGGATTTTTTTGTTTTTTTGTTTATTCATTTTTTACAAGGTGTACAGTTTACACAGTGCACATGGAGGATTTATTACGGGTTACAAGTTCGCCTCCAAATGGATCCTATAAAAACTGTTCCTTTTAATTATTTATTTTTTACTTTAACCACAGGCATTAAGTAGATTGGCAGTGGGTGAGCTTCCAAGAGAATTTTGGGGTGCCCGGTACAGCAACTTTTTTGGACCCCCCTCCATAGGAGAGCAGGAAGAGAGATGTATGTCGCTGTGCAGTGGCGGTGCCAAAGGGGGTGTGGTTGCATAGTTTTGGGGGCATGGTCAACATGGGGGCTGGCTGCACCTCTTTAGACATGACACTAAAACAGTGTTGCTGTCACCTACCTGTTATCGTAGCTTTTACAACCTGGTACTGGATTCTTGTATGGATCCTGGAATGTTGGGACCTGTTGTCATACACTGTCTGGGGACTGGGAGCAGCTGTCAGCTCCCTCCCTCTCCCTTAATCCCCCACTTCCCCTTTGTGGGTGTGCGAGCTGGAACAAAAAAAGTAATTAAACCAAAAAAAGAAAAGAAACTTCTTAGCTCCAGTTGAGACCCGCAACACCCTTCTCTCTGCGCCCTTGGGTGTAAAGGACAGCCCAATCGAGAAGAGATTATAAAGTGTGTCCTAAAATCTCTAGAATCCGAGAGAAATTTGATGTGATCCTCAACTGGTTACTAGCATTAATGAGTAATAGCAAGTGCCTGCAGAACCTATAAAGGAAGCAACATAAACAGAATAACAATTCCCATTTACAAAACAGTAATTTGTACATGTACAGTACTTCAGAAGTAGTAAAATATTTTTACAATATGGATAGACATACACAATTTGTACTGCATTTTTATCCAATATTTTCTGTGGGATATAAAATGAAAGATAAGTAATACATTATATGACAGTCATAATAAGTATATCATGTTGTGAACAAATTGTAAATATCTTAATTGTTCCCTCTGACGTAGGTGATGTTCTTTCTGTTTGTGAGCTCTTAGGTACACAAAGTCATGGTGTTAGCTGTTATAGTCCTGTCTGCAATTTGTGGGAAGACTTTTCTTTTCATTGCATTGGCAGCAATACATTTATCCAACATACTATTATGTTGTCACATAAAGGCTACAACAAATTTCTGTATCAGACATTTTGAGTGGTGATTGCTTTCGGAACTGACAAACAGTGTATGTTATCTGTTGTTTTATAGTAAATAATACAATCCAATTTAGACAACCTCACCTAGTTGCAGATCTGACCAGAATGCTAATGTGAGAAAACTAAACGAAAATATTGACATATTGTTTGACAATACTGCTAAACTTACAATTTAAAAAAATCATTAAACATATTACTCATTATATTATATTTACATATAGAGATCATCAGCACCTGGATTTATTGTTATTTTTGCAATCTCTTATTTGCACTTTTAATTTTGAGATATTCAATGTTTTTACTGTATCTGCAGTATTGTACACTTTTAGATGAGGGGTGGGTGGATTTACTTTATTTGATTCAAGTGAGTACTAAGACAATTATAACCAATCAGATGTTTACTATAGATCGACTAAAGCAAAGATCTATTTGGTTTCTGTGTGTTTACTATGAACATGGTACAATTTACTTTCCAGCTGTGGCCTAACACTAGAGGAATTGTATAGTGAAGAGTGTTTCTATACCATTGCAATGTAGGTCTAATGTTGTAGATCCCGTGGCAGAACTTGCCATCTCCCAGTAAAAGGGGAACATTTAACCATCATTTTTACCATCCCTTATTGTAATTACTGGATGGCAGTGACATAACAATGGGGGCTGTATTGGTAGCAACAGCATTGGGGTCCTGGGGATTTGGGGCCCCTCGAGATCACAATATGATACATAGGGTCAGTGTTTTGTCTTCCTTCCCTTTCTGTAACATTGTGTAACATGCCTGCCAAATTTCAGAATTATAATGTTTGTAATATCTACTAACCAGGTTGTGTTGGTGCTTCTGCATGTTTAGAGAACCCTGACTTAGATTTTACACTGACATACTCATTGTTCTGGTGTGGCTCAGTCATCCCACTAGATTGAGCAGGATTCTCCCTACCTTTTGTTTTCATGTCTGCATTTATTTTGATTAACTTGTATGTTCCTGTTTTATGTATGTCTATTTTTTCCCACTGTCTACCACTGCGGAGCACTGTGACATCTTACAAATCAAAGACAATAATAACAACAGTAATAATACAGCATATTGATATACATACACCTCTTTCAGAAGGGCTTCTCTCCATCTTCAGTAGCTGCAAACTCTGCCCCACTCCCTCTCTCCTCCCAATTAGCAAGTTGGTATTATTCCCTACTCTGGGACATCACGATTACCTGAACATCACCATTTGCAAGCTCGATAAGCAGAGAGGTTTCATAGCTGAAGGACTGGACAGGAGAGTTTTTAAGTCCACTGCCAATTATAATGTAGAGGAGTATGTGGCAACTAATTAGACAGGTTCCATCCAATTCAGTGCCACAGTCTCTGCACACATCCCATCTACACAAGATGCAATCCCACAGGCTTGCATGCCATAATTATCAACAGGTAAAACATCCTCTTTAAAGAGAAGCTGTTACTAATGTATCAATAATATTGCACAATTATTTAAACTTAATTAACATTATAATATACTGCACGTATTTTTATTGTTCAAATATCTATTATTAGAACCGAAGAAAGCTTTTGTTTGCATGTTCTGTCTACCAGTCCCCACCCGACATTTCCCTTGAAAAGATTATCTACTCAGAAACAACAACTGCAACTGAACAAGCCAGCAGTATCAATCACTATGACACTGCTGTCTAATGTGTATAGACAGGCTGAGCAAAGGGAATGTCATGTCTGAGCTGTGTTGTTCTTTGATTGTGAAAACAAAAACTTATAGTGAGTCAATAGCTTGTATTTAAATTTCACTATAAACTATTTTATGTGCCCTTTTATAATCTATCATATTAAACTACATAAATATTTTTTTTTACAGTGAGAATTATTTAGTGAGATGGGGAAGTAAAGGCTTTCCAAAAGAAATAGACATGCTCAACAATTTAAAGGTTGTTTTCACGGTAAGTACAGTATTCTCTCATGAGTTAAGTTACTACATATAGAAGACTCATGCCAGCGGAAGATTTACTAAG
This sequence comes from Mixophyes fleayi, assembly GCF_038048845.1. Taxonomy (NCBI): domain Eukaryota; kingdom Metazoa; phylum Chordata; class Amphibia; order Anura; family Limnodynastidae; genus Mixophyes; species Mixophyes fleayi. Next base: position 285,469,829 of record NC_134405.1, on the reverse strand, counting down.
CTGCGGGTTTGAAAAAGTGGGGATGTTGCCTATAGCAACCAATCAGATTCTATCTTTCATTTATTTAGTACCTTCTACAAAATGATAGCTAGAATCTGATTGGTTGCTATAGGCAACATCCCCACTTTTGCAAACCCGCAGCTTAGTAAATCTAGCCCTAAGAGTTTTTTACCCAACTTATAAAAAGATAGCAGTTTGCACAGATTAAAATAACTATTTATTCTTCCTAATTCATCTAGTGTATTTACAGTTAATGTATAAACATGTTGTTAATTTAATAATGTTGATAATTGTTAACCAGCACCATATCTCATACATTTTGGACTTATTTGTTGACATATTTGTTTATACATGCTGCAATGACATTGGCTGTTTTACCAAGAAAGTGCAAATGTGCAGTAATGGATAGCAGCCAGTCACTTTTAACTAAAGCACTGTAGACAATGAAATCTAGGTCCTAATGCTTAGTTGGATCTACACCTGTTTATGTATTGTAAATAACGAAAAAGTGCACTGCGCATGCCCACTAATAGAGCAGGGATGCCGAGTGGCTCACATCTGACTCTTCCGACTCCTTCCACCTGTAGAGTACAGTAAGGGAGTTTCAATGCAAATGCAGGTCATGCAGGCTTAGAGATATGCCTGCCAGTTGGCATATCATTTGCTGGTGCCTGAGGGTTGGACCTTTGCAGGGTTTTAAAAATAGACTGCGGTCCCCCCGCTCCAAAAAAAAAAACAAAATCAGGGGAACAAACAGCTTGGGGTCAACCCTGCAAAATTTGCTAACTGTAGTAAACTATGACAGGCGGCTGTGCCTGGAATACTATAGCAGGGAAACCCGCAGCGAGGGATCCTCCTGCCATGACGTCCACCAGCCCTAGCCTGTTCAGCATGAGGCTGAATTCCTAGGGGAATTGGGCCTGCAAAAAAGTGCTCCCCCCTCTTCCAGGAGATAATAGTCCCATGCTGAAGCACTGGACTATCCACACCACTAAAGCAGTGGGTGTGGGGTAAGAAAAGTGTAATTTTTTTTTATAAAAAAAATAGATACAATTTAACTATTTTTTTAAAAAAATTTTACACTGGTCAGAACGTCTGAAAGCTGCACTGTATTGGTTAGTAGTCTTGGGACTCCATCTTGATACACTGTGGTGCATTAATACATTTTATGACCAAGATGTGCTTTTGTACAACTATATTAATATCTTACCAAATTCCCCTATCATTGTGGTCTAAACAGTGATTTAGTGAGCTATATTGTCTCCTTATAGCATTTGTAAGATGAGGGCTCCCTGCTAATATAGCGTTTGCTGGTACAGACTGCAGTTTTCATTAGCACAGGAGTAGAAGCCTACTCACTGGCCAAGCGTGGACAGACGCAGCCTTCCCACTCCCTCCCCCTGCGTGAGAGACATAGGCTCCCATGCTTCTAACAGCGACCTTCTTAAACTAGCCCCTACATCTTCTTACTTTAAAAAGACCACTGGCTAAGAGGTCCAATACTATCTTAGATTTACAAGTTCCCTTGTCAGGCTAATGTCAGTACACCTATTGTTTACATTTTAAACTTATGGATTTTTGCTTTTATTTTTTTATCATGGAGGATCTTGGAAACAAGGATCTTAATAGAGACCGAATTTATTTGGTGTGCCAGATAGTAAGAATTGGACGAATGGACCTTAAAGAAACCAACATAAAGAAGTGCACTCAAGGGTTAAGGCGACCTTTTGGAGTAGCAGGTATCAGCAAATGATTAACTTATTCTAATACAAACACTTTATGCATTGTCACCAGGATATGCAAAGTAACAACTAAGACATCAATTACCTAGATGAAGGTGTATATGAAAGTTGTATGTATGGTATCAACTCTTTAATCTCTTATATCTGTTTTGTTGTACTAATGATTATTACACAGATCTAGATATATGTAGCTTGACATGGATGTTGCTCAGCAGAATTCCCTGGGGTAAATGTATCAAATAGTGATTTTGGCATAATGACGATATCTGGCCACTTTGCTTGGTAAATTTAAAGCAGCAAAGGCTTTAAAGGCAAAACGTACCTTTAAAACCATTGCTGCTTTAAATTTACCATGATTACCGGATTTTGGCGATTTGCAAAAATCGCTACTTGATACATTTACCTCCCTGTCTCTTTAGAAAGGCCCATCGCACAGGTCGAGAACCATGGATAAGAATGAATGATGTCCATTTTTTTCCCCTGACTAAAGATGTCTGACCTTTCTCTTACTACCTGCCTACAGATCACGCCTCAGGCATTTGTCAGTGTCTTAGTACAGATGTTATTCCCATGGGTCAGTGCACATCTCATATCTGGGGACTTCTCTGAAGCAAGGAAGAGAGCTAAAGATAAAGAGGGCTTGATTCCTGTATTCCTAGTGTCAGAGAAGTTCCCAGGTCTGGAAATTACTCTGCTTCCAGTATAAGTGCCATGTTATACATCTTTCTTCAATGATATGCATACTGAGCAAGGGAAATCAATACGTGGGTATACTTTTGAGTGTGTGAAGACTACAGAAAACACTTGAGACAACTGATCTAACAGTACAGCATGTTTAAGGTTGGTCATCTGCACATACATTTTAGCTGATGTTATTATAAATCATTTATTTTTACATTTTAGCAAGGCTGTTATGAAGAATAGAGATGCTCAAAAATTTCTAAACAGTTAAAAATTCGATCAAAGGCCACATGTTTGTGGTGCAAATATCAATAGACCACAAATATTTTAGAAATTTGCATATTGCATTGGAGGTTTGCATACAATTTTGTGTTTTTAACTTTTTATTTTTTTAGACACTATATACATAATATTTAAATAAAAAATGACCTTAACATTTTTTTTAAAATTGAACCGTGAACACTCCTGTTGAGGTTCGCTGTACATGTTTAAGGTTTGCTGCTCACTGTAAAAAAAAAAATGCCCTCAAATACTGTTGGACTCTCTTGATTTTTTTAATAGTTCTAAAATTTGAAAAATTCTACAATATTTTTCGAACTTTAGAACCAATTTTTTCTAGAAACCAAATGCAGCCAGATCCATTATCTTTCATGGAAAACTATCACTGGCAATCCTTCCTGCCTACAAAAAGATTATTTAGTCATCACATGTTTGGTAAAATTCATGCATTTATTCATTGACCTATTTGACATATGTTTACTCGCTACTCACATAATACATTAATGCTTCTATAAAAAGGCGGTTGTGTTTATGAACCCACAAAATGAAGATTCTTATTGCTTCTATTTTAGAGTAAGTACCCCTATGTGTCTACCAAGCACATTTCATGGTGCATATGACCCTGAATCTGTCCCTGGAGACTGCCACATCTGCATATATGTTTAGGGGTTATTTATTATTGTATACCTGTCTACCTTATTTATAGCGATGCAAAGTTTGTTTTCTTACTTTTGCAGCTACAATGGTCTCAAATGTAAAATTCTATAAAACATAACATTTTGCACCAGAGTTTAATGTAAAGATAGTAAATTATATTTGCTTTTACAGTCTGCTTGGTGTAAGGGTTTAAGCACTATAGAACTATACATACCTCTGATTCATTAATACATAAGTATGGTAATTATTTTGCAGTATAAATAAGGTCATGGTATTTACATTTTACTTGATTTATTTTACACCTTCTATTTCCACTTGCTTCAGTTTCTCAGCATTTTAACAGCACATTTCACATCCGTGATTCATAAATATGATTACTTTGTTCAGAGTCTCGACCTTGAAATATTTTATTTTCACCAGTAATGGACATCACCGATGTGATTAAAGGGAAAGCAGAAAGCGATGAAGAAAAGCAGCATTTTATACCCTTCCATCCGTAAGTATTAAAAGCCCCTCATTTGCATTTACTGAATCAACAAATTAAATGAAGAATTAGACATTTGTTACTAAAGCAATGCAGATAGCTTTTCATTTATTAATGCCATGTGTTACTTAGTGCATAAAAGGGTCTTCTGAAATATTAATGAACTGATATAGAAAGTGACTTTTGTTAATACACAGCTATGCTGGCAAATATACAGGGTGAAGTATAGAAGTGGTTAGTTAGGTTCATGGAAAATGAACCAGAATTCTTTGGCAATATAAATATTCAGTGTATATACAAATATTTACCAATATACTACTAATGCTACTAATGTATTTATTGTTTAACAGTTATTTATACAGTTCCTAAATATTATCAAGTGCTTTACAGAGAATATTTAATCAAGCACACCAGTCCCTGCCCCAGTGGATATTAAACTCCATGGGCCTGATTCATTAAGGAAAGTAAGTAAAAAAAAATGAGTAAGTTTTCTCCTGCACAAAAAAACCCATGTTACAATGCAAGGGGTGCAAATTAGTTTATTATTTTGCACATAAGATAAATACTGGCTGTTTTTTCATCTACCACACAAATACTTGATAGTTTTATTTGTACACTGAAATCTAACATGCCTTATACCAACTATAAATCTGCCATCATACTTTAAATTTGCCTCCCCCTCCAATGCAACATGGTTTTGCCAATGTTCAAAGTTGCTCATTTATTTGCTCTACTTTCCTTAATGAATAAAGCCTTATTTTCTCTACCATACAGACACACTATTGCTAATTTTGTCAGAAGCCAATTAACCTACCAGTATGTCTTTGAAGAGTTGGAGGAAACTGGGGCACCTGGAGGAAACCCATGCGGACACGGAGAACATACAAACTCCACACTAATAGGGTGTTGGTTGGAATCAAATCCATGACCCCACTGCTGGGATGAGACAGTGCTAACCACTGCGACAGTGTGCTGCACATTTTTATAAATAATTGTTATGTTTTGCAATAAATAACACGTCTACAGGCTAAATATGTAAACTTTTGAAATGTTCTTTAACTTTTGTAATTAGAACTAGAGATGCTCAGGCTCGGTTCCCTGAGAACCGAACACACCTGAACTTAACAGATCCGACTACCAAGCCAAGCCTGCTCGGTACTTTCGCGCACCCTCGGAATTGAAAATAAGGCAAAACGTCATCGTTATGTTGTCAGATCTCAGACCTTGCAAGTTTTGGATTCTATAAGTACCGCCCTCCACGGCGATCCAGCGCCATTTCACAGAGGAACACAGAAGTGGTAGCACAGTTCTTGGCAGTCTCTAGTGCAGTTGGGCAGTGTCATAGGTAGAAAAGAAAGAGGAGGGGTAGCAGTATTCTTCAAAGCCTCCAGTGACATTCAGGAGAGCTCCATTGCTAGTTGTCATTGCTGAAATACAAATAAGTAGGCTTGGTCTCCTAAATCTGCAGTCTTTGTTTGAAAATGATATTGTGACCTGTGAGGTGGTCAAATTGACTACAAATGACTTGAAATTAGTGTTACTGAGGTTAATAATAATGTAGGGGGGAAAAAAGCAAAAATATGTGATTTTAGTAAACAAAAATAGAAATTTTAGAAAAAAAAATCGGGATCCAAAACCAAAACACGAAGTTAATCCAGATCGAAAACCAAAACCAAAACCAGAACATGGGGGTCAGTGATTAGAACCTCTGTGTATATACAGTACCATAGTAAGACATGAGTCAGGCTTTCTCCACATGGCTCACTCACTGCAAACAAGTCAGAAGTAACAGTGTTACCTGTGCTGAAGTAAATCCGCCTATATAAGTTATGAAGGATAGTATTTTGCTATTTATATTACTTGTATTATAAATGTGACAAACCACACATGTTTATTTGATTGCATAAATGTACATTTAGGGATTCAGGAGAGGGCTGGCAAATTTTAGCCCTGGGGGCAAGTCTTGCCTGAGCAGCCTATTAGGAACATTTTATAGGAAAAACATGCAGGTGGCCTAGTGACCCAGCCCAAGGTAGCCCACTATGGGACCGGCCCCGGGGTCACATGCCCTCCTGCCCCCCAGCCCAGCCTGCCCCTGTAGGGATCATTTAGAAGTGTACTCATTTACGCTGGGTACATACATAGGAGAAAACGCACATCAAAAAAGTGTATTCATGTGCATATGTTGAGGCATGTATCCAGCTCAACAACATTAGCATTTGCATCAGACGTACATCAGGCGTGTCAGTGTGTATACTAATGACCCACAAGAGCGTAGAGATTGACAATAATAATAGTAAATAATATTGTCACATTATCCTATTTGTACACAATATAATAATGTAATTAATCGTCATATGCACAAGAGAGAATAGTACCTTGACAGCTGTTACTAAATGTGCAAGTCACATTTTTAATATAAAATGTAATGAAATACCAACATTAACACATCTGTTGTTTGCTTCTTTAAAAATCGCCTTTTAATTGATAACACATGTAATTTATGGAGAGCAGATATAGATTGAGAACATGTTTATTTTGTCAGTTTTTAAGAGATGCATTGGCATCCCTGGTAGAAATACACCGTTGTTATTAAAGAGATTGTCATCCATGATGACTTCCTTCCTAACAAGTCTGCATAGGATGCTGGTTGTACATGACAGTTTATATCCAACTATTCATTGACAAAATTTCATTACCTGTACTCTTGTTAACTAGTTGAATTCAAGATGTTGTTCTTCACACTCCTAATATTGTTACCTCTGTGAACTAAATGTGTTGTCTGACAACCGTACAATACGTTATAGTATAGAGAAATGTTATGCACGTTTTGTCGCTATCCAATAACGATTGTCGAATCTCGATTTGTGTTTCCAATGCACAAAGTAATTTATTATCCAAAAGTAGCAGAATAATTCAAGTGAAATAATAATAAGTACAGCCGTTATTTATCGCAGGCGCTCTGGATCCAGTGAACAGTCATTCAGGTCTGAAGGCTGTGGTCAAAGAAGACTGGTCACTAAGCCCAAAGCTCCTGCTTATATGCAGTCAGAAATACAGTAAAACAAAGCAGATGGTGTGGCTTGCTTCTATTGGTCCAGGCTTCAGGAAGGTCCAGGGTACTGCAGGTCATAGGCCAGTTCAAACCAAAATATCCAAAGGTGGGGGTCATCTCTCCAGGGGATGTGCTCTGACTTTTATAGTCAGTATCACTTTGAATATTTATTTCCTAACAACAATAACTAGAATATGCAATGTGCGATCTCTTCGGCGAATGAACCGGACAGCTGCTGATGAATAGGGAATTAAAATGATACTAAACATGACACAGTTCCTGCAACCTGAACCTTGAGTTTTACTAACATGCATATAACTTATAATATTAAACATAAATACCGCTATATTTTGACATAAATAACTATGTGCTGCAACTACAATTAATGTGTACTAATTACAAATGTGTGTGTTCGTGTGAATGTGTATAAAAGTGTAAAAACTGTTATTGCCACGTGTTGCGGCTGGATACGCCCTTCCACGCCGTAGCGTGCTCTACGCATAATTTCAGACAAAGACAATCAAGTTTGCTCGATATTAATCGAAATGACTTTATCCAATTTGCTGACTTCGACAGCTCCATCCTTTGATAGTATAATAAACTATCACCCAATTACATTCTCGAGGTCAGGATTGTACTGTACCTCTTCACAGACCATGATCTCTGTATCCCTCACCACCATTTCAGTCTCGTTTTCAGTGTTTCCCTCAGAAGACTGCTTTCCACATTTCAACACAGTAGGAACACATTTGACACACAAGCCAATTACTAAGATTAAACCAAGTATAAGGAGAAGGAGCTTACCTACGCTAGCAACCATTTCCTGTACCCACTTTCCTAGACCGGAGAACCATTTTACAGGGTTCAACCATGAGAACCAACCTGCCACCTTTTCCCCGACCTCATACAACGAAGAATTATGGTTCCTTCGAAATTCCCATTTAAGTTGCAGAATTTCATCCATCTTCCGGTCTATAACTTCCTTGGGGTCATTTGTATTATTGGTGATGTACGTGCAACATTTGACACCAAACTGGGTGGCCAACGTCACACAATATCCACCAGTAATAGATGTGAGATAATTCAGTACCAGTCTATGTTGCACCAACTCTTTCTTATACGCTTGTAGATCCCTTCCCGTGTACCTGAAAGTGTCATCATTCATCTTGGTGATAATATCTATCAATTTAGCTAGATCTTGAATATACTTAAAATTTAAAGTTCCCTGAGCAGTCCTGGTGAGATCTAAAGCGACCATAACTTGAAAGCCAGAGGTTTCACTAATCAATTTTATAGCCAGGGGCGGGCTGGCCCGGGGGCAGGGGTGCATCTGTCCCCCGGGCCGCTCAGTCTGACCCCTGTTCGGGCCGGGCCCCCCGCCGTGGATGCATGTTTTTTTGCCAGATTACCTGCGGCCGCATCACAAAACAGGCGATGCGGCCGCGTCATATGTCATGTGATGCGGCCGCCTGTGCGCCCCCCGGGCTGAACTGTGCCAGCCCACGCCTGTTTGTAGCTATGGGCTCCTCACCAGGAATCATATTTCTTTTGCCATGGTGTTCATACTGTGTGTGTATGTATGGTGGGGATGTGGTCTTGTGAATACCAACCATTTCTTCATGTGTAATAGTCATGATTTCAGGAACCAGTTTACCTAAGAAACACAAACCCTTGGAACTCGGAATCACCCAGGAATAAGCTTTTCTCCCACAAACAAAGTACACATCATTCATAAGTAACAGTATGCCCATTAATTATATCACATAAGGTTTAAACAAAACTACCCATGCCTAGTGTCTCCATTTGTTCAAGACACATGTCTGCATGGATGACATTCTTACAATTACCTATAGAGACCTTCCCAATGGATTCTTTCTTATGTTTGGTTACACGTCCTAATTTATGGTGTCCATCAACATTTTTGCCTATTGGTGACCTTGTACGTCTTCCTCCAAAATGAGTGTGGCGAGCCATTGTCTGATCTGATAGGTCAGCTTCCCAATTCTCCAGACGTTTTGTATGTGAGATATTTAGACACAGTAAGATCTATCTAAGGAGTATTGTCGAAGCTTCAGACTAGGGGACCTAGTGTTATTGTACTTCCCTTCTATGGACCTCCCTCCACTTAAATCGATGACCTCAGAGATGTTTAGTGGGAACGGCAGTAGTCCTATGTTATGCTGTCCCTGAGGCAGATGAGAAGACACCCAGCACTCAGTTTGGTTTAGAACCTTACCCACTAAGGAGTGATAATCCTTCAGAGGATGCACGCCCACGTCCAGATTACCAGTGGACTTCCATGGCTGGATGCATCTCTCTTCTACTAGGGAGTCACAGAACTTACAGATATAATATTCATCAGACAATAGCCCCTCACACTGTCTTCGAGTTCCAGAGCTATCAGACCTTTTCATAACCCCTGGACCTAGCTTGGTAATGGGCTGCTCTGTGTATTCTAACTTTTCCTCGGAAACCATCTCATTGGTACCACTATCAGATCCTGCCTCTGTTCTCCATTCTCCTTCACAAAAATAGGGTGTCCTATAAAAAGTAAAAACAAGAAAAATCCTGAAACAAAAGAAAAACAAAAATCGCCGCTCCATTGCTGGGAAGATAGTCTACGCAACATCCTTGGCTCAAGTGTCTTGACTGCAGGCTTTAGGTTTCCCGGAACAGGTTTACGAGTGACAGATCGGTGTCGTCAGTCTCAACTTTATCTCGCACTTTCTCCGTGTTACTGATTTTCCTGCAGTGAGTGGAATGGACCCAAGTGTCTCTCTCTGCAACCTTCAGTGATGTGGTACTGGTCAGCAGCACTTGGTACGGGCCTTCCCAATGGTCTGTTAAACAACCTGAGCGTAAGAAATTGCGGATCATAACATATTCCCCAGGTTCAACATCATGACAGTTCGTTTCTGGCATACCAGGTGACAGCATTTTTAATTTTTGTTGTTGTTGTTTTAGCTGTATTACACTTACAAGTCGTCTTGTGGACCCACAATCAAATGAGGTTATCGGCCGAACAGTATCTCAAAGGGGGACAGATTAAAAGGAGGTCTGGGAGTGGTTCAGATGCTATGGAGGACTAGTGGCAAAGCTCAGGCCACGCCAACCCAGTTTCAGCCATTATCTTACCAAGCTTGTTTTTAATAGTACCATTTACTCTTTCCACCTTACCACTGGCTTGTGGTCGGTAAGGAGTGTGAAGTCTGCTACAAACTTGCCTTTACAAGCCATCGCCGCTTTAAATTTTACCTGCAAAGTCGCCGATTTCCGGCAACTTGCAGAAATCGAACTTTCATACATTTTCCACCGGGTCTTCTTCAGAAGTGTGTGCTTTACATTTTATGACGGCTACTGTCTTGGGTAACTGTATCGTTGTCAGAAGTCCTTTTATGTGTTGTGAGTGTGCCACTGGAGTGCCTGCTGCTGTCGTAAAGTTTCTAATATGCCAAAGGGCCCGAAAATCATGCACTACCCCGAAGGCGTACCTAGAGTCAGTATATATATTAGCTGACTTACCCTTTGCCAACTCACACGCTCTCCTTAATGCTATTAGTTTGGCTACTTGAGCTGAGCGAGGTGGGCCAAGGGGTCCAGCTTCTACAATGTCCTGATCATCTACAACAGCATAACCAGTACATAGTTCTCCCATCTCTGTCTGTCTATGAAAACTCCCGTCTCTATAAAACGTAAAAATCTACATTTTCTAAGGGGTGTCGCGTATGTCGGGTCTTGCAGTAAAGGTTTGGTTCAGATATTCCATACAATCATGCGTATCAGTACTCTTGACAAACTCATCATCCACCAGGGTCTCCTCACCTCCCACCCTTTGTGTCTCTTGAGACACATATGGAAGGTATGTAGCTGGATTTAAGGTGCTACATCATTTGATGGTGATGTTTGAGGGTGCCATCAGAGCTAGTTCCCATTTTGTGAACCTAGCTGAAGAGACATGTCTGGTTTGGGCTGAGTTCAACAGAGCTGACACTGCATTAGGTGTATAGACAGTTGAATCATGTCCTAATACTACGTCCTCGCTATTACTTACCATAAGAGCAGTTGCTGCTACACTTCTTAGACATGTTGGGAGTGATCTTGTCACAGTGTTCAATTGTGCACTGTAGTATGCTATCGGTCTGCTAGCGTCACCATGTTTCTGTGTGAGGACACCTGCTGCACATACAGTATAGGTCAAAGGGCTTTTCATAATCAAGTATTCCCAATGCAGGTGCTCTAGTCAGACTATCTTTAAGATTAAAGAACGCTTGCTCTGACTCCTCTGTGTGTACGACACGTTCTGGTTTTGAGGAAGAGACTAGCTCCTGCAATGGTAATGCCAGAATAGAAAAACCTGGGATCCAGGATCTACAGTATCCACACATCCCCAAGAAAGTACAAATCTGCTTCTGGCTCTGCGGCAGAGTCATGTGTTGTATGGCCTCAATTCTGTCGGTTGTCAGGTGTCTTAGCCCCTTAGTGAGGCAGTGTCCTAAGTATTTGACCTTAGTCTGACATGGCTGTAATTTATCCTTTGCCACCTTGTGCCCTGTTTGTGAAAGATGAAGCAACAACAATTTAGTATCATGTAAACATGACATAAAAGAATCAGAGCACAACAACAAATCGTCCACATATTGAATTAGAACAGACTCATTGTGGGGTTGAAAGGATTGCAAACAGTCATGTAAGGCTTGGGAGAAAATACTGGAGCTGTCAATGAACCCCTGGGGAAGTCTAGTCCATGTTTATTGCACCCCCCTATAGGAGAATGCAAAAAGGTATTGGCAGTCAGGGTGAAGAGGGACTGAAAAGAAGGCAGAACACAGATCAATGACAGTAAAATGACTAGCAGACGGTGGAATCTGCATGAGGATGACAGCTGGATTGGGCACTACTGGGAATTGGCTCTCAACAACTTTATTAATTCCTCTTAAGTCCTGGACTAATCTATAGCCCCTCCCCCCACTCTTCTTCACATGGAAAATGGGACTATTTGCTGTGCTGGATGTACAAATTAAAATCCCTTGTTGCAACAGCCTTTCAATAACAGGATATACCCCTAATTCCACCTCTGGTTTTAATGGATACTGTGGGATTTTTGGAGCTATCCTACCACTTTTTAAATTTACCATCACTGAAGCTACGTTTGCCATCAATCCAGTGTCCTGTCCATCTTTGGTCCATAGGGAACCCAGTATTTCCCGCAACATCCCCTTTACCTGAGATGGACTTTGTTCTATAACGGTAGAGTGCAACATTAACCTTTGTGGGGTGTCCAATATATCCTGTACCTCACCCGCGACCTTCTCTGGTATATCTAAGAATACGCCATCAGGGGTACAGTATATGACACATCCAATTTTACATAACAAGTCTCTTCCCAGCAAGTTAGTAGGAGCTGCTGCATCCAAGAGAAACGAATGCTTGGTATGCAGAGGCCCGATAGTAACTTCTGTGGGTTTAGTTAAAGGGTAATGTAACACTCTCCCCGTTACCCCCATAGCTGGAATAGTTTTACTAGTCACTTGTAGATTGAAAGGAGAGGTTATCACAGATCTGGCTGCCCCTGTATCTACAAGAAAAGTTTGTTTCCTACCAGCTATTTCAACTATCATTGTAGGTTCTTCCCTCAGACTCTCAGTTAACCTCACTGGCTGTAGACTACAGGTATGACCTGACCCCTGACTATCGATTTCCCGCGCAGCATTTGCTGCTATTATATGCGCGGGTAGCTGTGAGTCTTCCATTCTATGTGAATTTCTCCTTTGTGTGTATCTGTGTCCCACCCCTATGTGTATTGGGTCTTTCCTTTTTACAATTTTTCATGAGATGTCCTTCTTCATTACAGTTGTCACACCTGACTATTCTATGTTTCTTGTTATGTGGGTTGTATGCTGGTGGTCGTGCATGCATTCCCTCTAGAGCTTGTATACACCCCACGTCATCAACCTATAACTCTTCTCTTCCTTCTTTCAAAAATATTTTTGTTATGCTCCACAGCAGACTCCCTAAGGGAATCTACTGTGATGCCTCTCCAATTAGGTAATGAGGTTTGTACCCTTGCCTTTAAATTTTCCTTTAGACCATCCATAAGTACTGTTACAGCCACCTCCCTATGATTTGGATTCTCCTTTTTATCTGTTATCCCAGTAAAATGTGTCATTGATGTAAGAGCCCTAGAAAAGTAGTCTGATGCCGTTTCACTATCTTTTTGTTTAATTGTGAAAATCTCACTCCAATTTACTACTACTGGAAAATAGATGGCTAAATGGGAGACAATTTTCTCAATATTCTCTTGATTATCTTCATCTGTCAAGGTGTTGTCTTCCTCCAACAAACAATCTTTAATAAAAAAAAAATTACTTTAGTATTGGAAGGAAGACATGCCCTCAACACCACTCGCCAATCCTTATTGGTTGGCTCGTGTGCGTTTCCTAAGTCTTTAACAAACTTCTGACACTTAGCCAACTCTTTTCTAAGATCTGGGAATTCAGTCATAATGGAACGTAGTTCTGATCTAGTCCAGGGACAATGCATTGAAACATTTCTTACAGGGACTATACCATCCTTATCCACTTTCCCATTAGGAACTGCTATTGTGCGGACAGGATAAGTACCAACTAGTTCAGGATTAGTCACAGGAATTGCTGCTTCAGTACCTTGGATGTTTTCCCTCCTAGTGGTCACCCCACTACTCACACCTATCTCAGCCAGTGCTGCTCCCTTTCCATACTTACGCTAAACCTCTAGCATGTTAACAGCATGGGCAATGGCTGAAATTACAGTGGGTTCATCCTCTTCTTCAGAAATACTTGCTTTAAACTGACTTAAAACAGGATATAACTTAGCAATTTTTTTTTTTATCGTTTTTAATAACGGCTGTACTTACGCCTCCTACTGCATAGGCCGTGGGGGGCGCGCTTGCGCTAAGTTCTCCACACTACTCAACGGCTACTTCCCTTGTGCGCACGCTTTTCGCCACGGCTACTTCCGCTGTGCACACGCTGCTTTGCCACGTGTTGCCTTCCATTTGCCACAGTTTCAAACAATCATCATGTTTAGTTCTCACTTTTGATGACCTAATCAACCACACTTTATCTTTAACATTATTTAGTACCTCTGAATTAAAACTCACTATCATTGGGAAAGGCCTAACACAATACTTGGTCATCTTGACCCATGTGTCGCAATACGCCGTTGCGTATGCAGCATATTTCTTACACATAAGAAATCTCACTGAACCAATAGGCCCTTCCTTAGGCAGTACATCGGCCATCTCTAGCGTATGCTTAGCCCCCATATTGAACAATACCCTTTATGCTGACCACAGATAACACCGCAATGCTCTGTCCCTTCCAGCAAACAATTTCAAATCCTTGATACAAGCAATCTACCGCTAGAGATCTTTAATGGCCTTGGACGAATTGCTCGTGCTGCGTCCACTCACTCCTTCTCGCACCAAACGAGGACCCCTAACACAGAAATATCCGCGTGAACCACAGGAATACCGCAATAACCTGTCTTTTCACAAATCTGTTGAGTTTATTATCACTGGTAGCACCAAATTGAATTATCATTCAGCCTTGCCAACATAATTCCTCCAGGCTGCTATCCCAAGTCACAATCACGGCCTTACTGTGTGGTCAGTTTGCACCGCTTAAAGATAGTAATCATCAGTAAACGTTGCAATTACTATTGGACGCGCTTTGCGAAAACATCCTTTGTTTTCGCCCTCAGTATACCTGCCTAATATACCGTTCACCAGTTGGGCACCTGCCTCGTCAGACAGCAACTGACACTCTATTCAACAATAGATCAAACCTTATTGTATTTAAGTCACAAAATCACACAACATACACCTTTTCTGCGCAGAAAATCAAGTTCCCAACAATAATAATAACGTTTCAGAGGCTTTAACAAGTGATTATACTATGCATGTATAACAAACTATCAAAACGATTGTTTAACCACATGGCAAATCTACCGGAAATACACATACGCTAAGCAGGAAGTACACATACGCTAAGCAATGCAATACATTAAACGCAAAAATGACAATAAAAAGAAACAGTTTTCTCTTTTGTCCCCTAGATTCAAGTTAGCGCTCCTTAGAAAATGCAAAAACGGACATTTGGTTTCACAACACAGACTGAAAAACAGGTATTGAACACATTGCGTTCTTACCCGTATATGATGCCTCAATCCACCCTTTGTTGCGGAACCGAAATTCATAGGTCTTGCGTATTGTCCAGTAGCATAACTTTCACTGCGAGCCCCCAAATTGTTATGCACGTTTTGTCGCTATCCAATAATGCTGCGGAATTAGTGGCGCTATATAAATAAATGATGATGAGGATGATGTTGATATGTGTTTACTATGGCTATACACATAGCCAGCTTCCACACTTGATTTGCAGATTAATGCATCATGAATTCTAAGTTTGATAACAGTTGTCTAATACAGTGACACTGGTAGAGAAAATCACTACTTACATGTCTATTTTTTTTTTTTTTTTTTTATTGAAAGCCTGGGAACGTGCGTTCAAAAACCCAAAGTGCCCAAAAAAGGTGTAAAACCATAAAAAAGTGCACAAGGGGTACGGTACTGGCCCCTTCTTTAAAAAGAAAGGGCCCTGGTCCCCGACCCCCGGAACCAAAAAGGTCCCTTAGGGGGCAAGGGTCTTCAGACCCCCTTCGCTGCGAGGCTAGGGGGGTCCCTTTAGCCCCTGGGATCCACCGAAGCTTCACCCAGGGCTTAACAACTAGTCCACCCCCTAAGGGGAGGACCAACGTGGGTGTTCAGGGAGGTCGGAGCCTAAGGGCCACACAGCCTCCCCTAGATCGTCTCGGGGACAGGAGCCCAGAAGGGCCTACCCGTACCCAATAAAATCCGGAAACGTGAACACAAAAGAAAAAGTGACAAACGTGAAGAAAAAAATAAATAGTGCCGAGTGGATACGGCCCCAGCCTAATGGCTGGGCTTGGTATAAAAATTTTCTCGCCCAGCCATAAGGCCGGGGCAAAGAATAGAGCGAGTGCTTAGTAGAAAGTGGTCATGTCTATACTATAGACATTCACATAAGCAGCTCTCATGTCCCAATAGCATAAGACTTCTTTAATTATATACGTTTTTGAGCAGGTCTGCATTATACTTAATTATATTAGGGAGATGTACTTTTAGTAAAAAGTAGTTCTCTAATTTCAAAAGTACATCAACGTAGTATTAATACTTAGATTTAAAGGTGTTCTGGGATGAATTAAATACATTCCCAGCAGAAATATCCTTTTGAATCTATGGCATTGCATATTTTTGTCCTAATGTGCTTTCATATTTACATGTCACCATGTTTCCATTGGCTAGTACCTTAAAGTCAGATGTCTGTCAAGCAAACTGACCAGTGACAGAATTGCTTTGTGAGGTTTAACATCTTTATAACATCAAATACGTCACATGAAAAATGCAGAACTATATTAGGAGAGTGAGAATTATACTAAACATGACACAGTTCCTGCAACCTGAACCTTGAGTTTTACTAACAATCATATAACTTATAATATTAAACATATATACCACTATATTTTGAAATAAATAACTATGTGCTGCAACTACAATTAATGTGTACTAATTACAAATGTGTGTGTTTGTGTAAATGTGTATAAAAGTGTAAAAACTGTTATTGCCACGTGTTGCGGCTGGATACGCCCTTCCACGCCGTAGCGTCCTTTACGCATATTTTCAGTCAAAAACAATGAAGTTTGATCGATATTAATTGAAATTACTTTATCCAATTTGCTGACTTCAACAGAAAATATTACAGAGATGCAAATCAAATTTTTTCAAAGTATTGAGACATTATAAACTAAGTTTCAATAAGGCTACTAGGTGTTAAGACTACCCTTGAATAAGCATGCTTGCCTGTCATAGGGGCCGATTCAATTCTGCCGCGAATAGCGCAGCGATAACAGTATTACCGTTAATACGGTAATTTTAGCCTGGATTTCATCTCGCAGCTCAGGGAACAGCGAGTAAAAATCCACCATTGAAATTACCGTATTAAGGGTAATTATGCGCAGTTTTACCGTATTAACTGTAAAACTGCCAACGCCGCGTTATTCTCGGCAGAATTGAATTGGCCCCATAGTGTTTCTCCTGTGATAAGTTAAGGTTTGGACTATTACTACCCCATAGGAACTGGAGTCATGTACCCTGGTTTAATCTGTGTTATAGCACCCATACAATGTTAGAAACTTATAAATTAGTATAGTTGTAACAGTAATTACATAGTAAATTGTACATAAAGGGTATAATTGATGTCAGGGCCACCATCAGGGTAGTACAGGGAGTACACCAGTATGGGGCCCAACAGCAGAGTGAGTCCCCAACAGCCCTGGGCCCAAACAAATTTAATAGTGGAGGGGGACTCTGCAGTGAATTAAGGGAGGTAGCGGGCGCTATTTCTATGCAGCAGTAGCTCCAGTCCCTGCCCACCAGATGCCCGGCTCCCAGACAGAGAGCCGTGTCAAGGAAGAAAGGCTCCCTGCAGCCTGGCTCACATCATATAATTAATAACGTCACAGCAGTCAGTAGAGAGGAGCTGAAAAGAGACATCAAGAAGACCCAGAGAGGTAAGTAAATATTACTACCTGTCAATCAGTTCAAAAGAGGAATCATCCTCTATATTTTTATCAATTTACATATTCACTTGAAAACAGGTTGCCTCATGGTGTAAATAAGAATATGAACATCTTTCACTGTGTGACTTGTATTACAATTAACCTTTCCGTGCTACGTTAATTAACAATTCAGCATTTCCTGTGTAGCACTTTATTGTTATAAATGTTGTTAATATTGTTTGTCTGGCAGCAATCCATTGAGACCGTGCCAGACATTTTGTCTGAGATGTTATTGTCAACGCTGCGAATACACAAAAGTCTAATCAAAAGCTTTTTTGCAAGAAGAAAAGATGTTACAACTAGTTTGATCAAATGCATGAATATATTAGTCAAGTTACTAAGGACAGCACTACCCAAATTATTATCTATCCCTGTCCTAAGGACAGTATTTCAAGCTCTGTGGGAAATGTCAAGTGATATTAGAAAGTTTGTTCTACAATTGCTAATGATCAGAATGTGAGGGAGGTTTAGTTGGTGCCTTCTCTGTGCTTCAGAAAGAAACTGACTGACTTATATCAAGCTCTGCATTTGTTGGTACTTTCTATGCTTTTATTACCTTTTGGGCACAGCAGGAATAGATCAGCTAAGTGAGGCCTGTATATCCACTGATTAAAGTATAACTATGGAATGAAATGCAAAACTAAAAATATTCTTCTTCAGTCCTAGTGCTTGGAAGTTCAGTATTTGATTGCTTCAACACTATAGATAACATACATTAATGAGACTTTACCATAAGTATTAGAATAAAGAGTTACAGTGATAGAGCACCGAATACATTGATGCAACTGCTATCATTTGCCCTAAGCCATTTATATGAAGGAATGCATTAAATAATATGCTAAATATTACCTGTATTGCAATGATAATTTGATATTATTAATTATAGTTGTTGTTGTTGCATTAGCATAATAAATTATTTGTACTTTAGGATTAAAAGAATAAACTAAGCAGGCTGCACTTAAGCACATTTGGTTCCTCACAGGACTGTCTATGTTACAGCTGTGGCATATGCTATATATTATGTGCTTATACAAAGCATACTGTTTCTTTAAGATCTGTACAGTTCTGGAATTAAGCAGTCTGCAAAATTATAACATAACCAGTTAGATTTCATCCCTGGCAAAACCCTGTTGTTAAGAACGCAAACTCCACCACTTCTCATGGTTTGTATGTTGGTTCTCAACATGGGCTCTTTTCCTACTTCTATTTAGTTTTACTAATTCTACTAATAGAGGAGGTAAACTTCCTCAAACATTTAATATGCAATATCATTATAATTTGTTTGTATTTAATTTTTTTTATATGGAAAAGGTGACTTTCACATTTATGAATAACACGGCCGAGGCACTATTCTCATTAGTCTCTTGCGTAGATGACTCTGCATTATATTATGTTGTGTACAAAGAGGGCAATGGAATTTTATCATTTATTATTAATACTGTTAAGCTGCATCTCTACGCTATTGTGGGGGGTGATTATACCCATTTATACACATAGGGCAGAACTACTGTTGTGTTTTGTGGTTGAACGTATCTTGAGATTAGTGCGACTCGAATACATACTTAAATATGCTTTATTTGCGGCACAATTTTTCCATGTACGTTCAAAGCGTACAGTGGGACTGAGTCATTCAGGAGAGCAAAGCAAAAAGATGGAGTAAGTTTGCTCCTGGACACACCATGTTACAATGCAAGGGGTGCAAATGTGTTTATTATTTTGCATATAAGTTAAATACTGGCTGTTTTTTCATCTAGCACACAAATACTTGATAGTTTTATTTTTACACTAAAATTTTAAGTTGATCTAGGACATACCCTACCCCAACTATAAATCTGTCCCCACATTTAAAATTTATTGACTCAGGCCCAATGCGTCTCATCCTAAATGAGGCCCAATGCACAGTACAGTCCAAACAGGTCTTGGTGCCTTCATTATAATTAGAGATGTTCACTGGTCACCTGTGAAGTGTGTTCAGATACTGTTAGCTTGAGTCAAGTGATTCCCCTAATTAGACTTTTGGAAAAGCAGCTAGAGAAATTGAAGGAGGAGATGAAACAAAGCAATTCCGCTAACTATGTAGGACTTGTAGAAGAAGTATTTTATTCACTTCACCAAGATCCAATAGTTATGCACATCTTGAAATCGGATCACTACATTTTGACAACTGTACATGATCCTAGGTTTAAGAGCTATGTCTTCTCTTTCTTTCCAACTGACCCAGATCTCAAGAGATGCAATGAGCTCCTGGTCAGCAGGCTGACAGCTCAAGGGGTACATGACACGGAGGCTCATCCTCCCTCAGTTTCTTTGGCAATTTATGCTAGGAAAAAACATAGATTTCCAAGACACCCAACGGTGATGCAGATGAGTTAGAACAACATTTTGACATTTGGTCTGGCCTAAAAGAATTGCCCAAAAAACGTGACAGCTCTGTCGTAAAATGAACTACAAATTCCACAGGAAAAGCCATTACCAGCAATTACATCAAAGTATAGAGACTTCTGTAATGGTGGATTCCAGCGGGAATGAATTAGTAATGTGTGAGGATGATGTACACACTGATGAGGGTGAGGATGATGACAGTGTAGATTGCAGGTGTTGGGATCTGGGAGCTGAGAGAAAGAAGCTATCTGATGCTGGTATGCTTGTTAATATTTTGGGTAGAATGGCATGTTGGCAATTTTATGTTTTTCTACAGTAAACTTTCACCTTTATTAGAGAACTGTTTTTTCTTTAAAAAGGTACAAGCTTTTTTTTACATTTTTGTTTCCCTCACTTAAAACCACTATGCACTTGAACATAGGCTTTAGCACATGACTTAGAGGGATTAATATCATGACTGAGACTGGAGAGTGACAAGAACAATGCTACTGGAGAGTGGCATGAACAATGTACTGGAGACTGGAGAGTGACAAGAACACTGTCATCACTCCTGTTTATGTATGAGCTATGGCACAGTAGAATGTCACTGCAGGCTCTTAATAACACTGACAGCCCTATTGTTGGAAATTCTGTTTCAACACTAAACACTACTACCTCTTATGTTTCACTTTCTGGGTGAGCTTTGGCACAGTACAATGTCGCTGGAGCCTTTGAAGATCACTGCCAGCCCTATAATATCTTTCAGCACCTCTCCTGTTTCTGTGTGAGCTATGGCGCTGCCCAACTGCACTGGAGACTGCCATCAACCCTGCTACCCCTTCTATGTCTCTCTGTGAAATGGCGCAGGATCTCAGTGGAGGGCAGGATTGATAGAATCCAAAACTCGCGAGATCCAACAAAGCGACAATGACGTTTTGCCTCGTTTTCAGTTCCGAGGATGTGTGAAAGTACTCGGATCAGCTATTTTCGGGTGGGCTTGGTTTTACGAAAACCAAGCCCGAGCATCTCTAATCAAAACATATTCACTGACGTTAGCAATAATGTATTGTCTTTTGCGTTTTATTTAATAAATATTAAATTACACTGCCCAGGGAACTAAGTAGTGAAAAGAGCACCTTATATCATCATCATCATCATTTATTTATTTATATAGCGCCAACATATTCCGCAGCGCTTTACAATTGGGGACAAACATAACAAACTAATAAACAAACTGGGTAAAACAGACAAAGAGGTGAGAAGGCCCTGCTCGCAAGCTTACAATCTATGGGACAATGGTAGATTGACACATGGGGCTAGATTTACTAAGCTGCGGGTTTGAAAAAGTGGGGATGTTGCCTATAGCAACCAATCAGATTCTAGCTGTCATTTTGTAGAAGGTACTAAATAAATGAAAGCTAGAATCTGATTGGTTGCTATAGGCAACATCCCCACTTTTTCAAACCCGCAGCTTAGTAAATCTAGCCCATGAGGTTAAGTCTACATTTTGCATTTTGGCCCAGCCAGACTGCAAAGGTAAAAGTGACTCATAAGCTAAATGAACCTGTCACACAACAATATTGGTCAGGGGGTAGTTGTTTTGTGTGAAATTGTGTAACAGGCTAAAGGTAGCGAGGTTAAGAGGGTGGCTGAGGAATATTATAAGCTTGTCTAAAGAGGTAGGTTTTCAGAGAACGCTTGAAAGCTTGTAGACCAGAGGAGAGTATTACTGTGCGACAGAGAGAATTCCATAGAGTGGGGGCAGCCCGAAAAAAGTCCTGTAACCGGGAATGGGAGGATGTAATGAGGGTGGATGAGAGACGCAGATCTTGTGTAGAACGGAGTTGCCGAGTTGGGAAATATTTTGAGACAAGAGAGGAGATGTATGTTGGTGCAGCTTTGTTGATGGCCTTGTAGGTTAGTTAAAGTATTTTATATTGGATTCGGTACAAAACAGGCAGCCAGTGTAGAGACATACAGAGTGATTCAACGGAGGAAGAACGATTTGCAAGGAAAATCAGTCTTGCCGCAGTATTCAAAATAGATTGTAGAGGTTTGAGTCTGTTTTTGGGAAGACCAGTAAGGAGGGAATTGCAATTGTCAATGCGGGAGATGATGAGTGCATGAATTAAGGTTTTTGCAGTGTCTTGCGTGAGATATGTGCTAATTCTGGAAATGTTCTTTAGATGTATGTAGCAGGATTTAGATATAGAGTCAATGTGGGGAACAAAGGATAGGTGTGAGTCAAGGATTACACCTAGGCAGCGAGCTTGTGCGGTGGGATTTATGGTCATGTTATCAACAGAGATAGAAATGTCAGGTATACTCTTGTTGGTGGGTGGGAATATTATTAACTCTGTTTTGGAAAGATTAAGTTTGAGTTGGCGAGAGGACATCCAAGATGAAATGGCAGAAAGACAGTCAGTTACACGGGACAACACAGATGTCGAGAGATCAGGAGAGGATAGATAGATTTGGGTATCATCCGCATAGAGATGATACTGAAAGCCAAAGGAACTTATTAGATTTCCAAGAGAAGCGGTATAGATAGAGAACAGCAGAGGACCTAGCACTGAGCCTTGTGGTACTCCAACGGATAGGGGAAGCGGAGCAGAGGTGGCTCCAGAGAAATTAACAGTGAAAGAGCGATTGGAAAGGTAGGATGAGAACTAGGATAGAACAGTGTCTTAAAGACCTAGGGATTGCAGCGTTTGTAGGAGAAGAGAGTGGTCAACGGTGTCAAATGCAGCCGAGAGATCCAGGATAATTAGGAGAGAGTAATGGCGTTCAGTTTTAGCAGTGATCAGATCATTGACAACCTTGGTCAATGCAGTCTCTGTGGAGTGTTGAGAATGAAAGCCAGACTGAAGAGGATCCAACAGGTTGTTAGCGGAAAGGAAGCGTGTGAGGCGAATGTAGGCAAGTCTCTCTAGAAGCTTGGAGGGGCACGGCAGCTGAGAGATGGGACGGTAATTTGATAGAGAGTTTGGGTCGGAATCTTGTTTTTTTAGAATAGGAGTAATCACTGCATGCTTGTATAGTGATGGAAAGATGCCAGTAGAGAGTGAGAGATTACAGATTTGAGTTAGAGGTGAAATGAGCACAGAAGACAGAGATCTACCAATTTGTGAGGGAAAAGGATCAAGAGGACAGGAGGTAGAGTAGGAAGATCAGAAGATCGTAGAAATTTCCTCTTTATTTGTAGGGTCAAATGAAGAGAGGGTGTCAGAGGGTAGCGGGAAGGAATTGAGCTGATTGCTTGTCGAGGAAGAGGATACCATTTCTAGTCTGATCATGTCAATCTTGTCCTTGAAGTAGGAAGCAAGATCCTGAGCACTGATAGTAGATGGAGGGTTCGGGGTGGGAGGATTGAGAAGATATTTAAATGTATTGAAAAGGCGTTTGGGGTTAGAAGCCTGAGCATAGATAAGAGATTTGAAGTATGTTTGTTTTGCAGTGTCCAGAGCATTTCGATAGGAGTGGTAGACAGAAGTATATGTGAAGAAGTCATTAGAGGCGCGAGATTTACGCCAGTGACGTTCTGCTTTACGGGACAGTTTTTGAAGATTTCGTGTTGCTTTAGTGTGCCACGGTTGACATCGAAGTCGACGTGTAGTATGTGGTGTCGCTGGAGCCACTTGATCAAGGGCCGTTGCTAAGGTTTGGTGAAAATGGGGTACTGCCATCTCAGGGGATGAGAATGTAGAGATAGGGGAGAGAAGGTGTTGGAGAGAGGTGGAAAATTGTATATACAAAATAGCAGAAATGTTGATCACTATTTAAGAACATGGACATTTCTAGGGTGCCTTAACTCCTTCCCAGGCCCTATTTTGGCAATTTTTGGGTTGGTCACATTCCAACAATAAGGGGTTAATATCATTTTATTGGTGTATGTAATATCTTCAAGTGCAATCTCCTCTTCCTTTTATTTGCATAGAATGTCACTGGCTTGGGCTGGCAGTGAAGAAGCAGAAGATAATTAAAACTGAAAAAATAAATAATTGGCTTATATTTGATATGAGTCATTTTGGAAGTACTTTTAAATAAGTAAATGCCATTGCTAGGGTCATTTGAATGCTATTGGTTTTATATTTATCATGAGTTAAAGGCCAACTAAATGTAAAAATAGAAAATATCACAAATGAAGGTAAACAGTATAATTTGGCTGTTATCTTCACTATCCAACACAAACAGCTACCTAACAATGTTTGAGTAGTGTAAGAGGGGATTTGATATAGGTCACAAAGCACAAATAATAAAGCATATTATTTTATGTGTTCTCTGACATCACTGACTATCACCAATCTGTAGTCTGTGCAGAGCTTTTCTATTATCTTACGACTATCAACCCAATCACTGAACTGCCTCACAATGATGTAGGTTAGATGAGCACCACCTTCCTGAGCTATTTGTACCTTCTTAATTGTTAATTGCTAAATGTGTTATTTTAGGTATAATGATTAACTCTACGAGCACCATTGCGCTCAGTTAATGATCTGCAGTGTTAACCCTCATCGTACATGGTTGCTGCTCTGTATCTTTTTGGTCGAAAACAGAATAGACCTGCATCCATGTGCAGCAAGGGTTAAAGCTCCAGATGAAAATTAAAAGAGCCCGTGCAAGTTGTGTGTATCTGTCTAACGATTTATTTATTTATTTTTTAAGGCATTGTAAATTATGCTTTCTGTGCTTGATGAGTTTTATTGTCACTTCCTCTTTAAATTTCTTTAGGGTTGTAGCGGAGAACGATTTTTTGCACAGCCTTCTTAACAAAGTCACAGCACTAAAGGGAGACAGTGGTGGACAAGGTGAATTCATTTTTACTTGGTTTATAATTAACTGTATTACTTATAAGATGATTATCATTTCACTACTTTTAACATACTTTCTATCATCCCTTTATTTTAAAGTTTTGCTCATATAAAATAAATGCAAAAAAAGAAAAAACCACACACTCAATCACATCTGTCCGCTTAAGTGGGGAGAGAAAGAACAAGAATGCAGCTTATTAGATATAATCATAAACGTTTCCTCGAGGCAGAAACTCAATCGATGTGATTCCAAGATAGGCTATTGAACTCTGTGGGCCTCATTTGGGGGTAAATTATCAAGCCGGGGATTTAAAAAAAATGGAAATGTTGCCTATAGTGACCAATCAGATTCTAGCTGTCATTTTGTAGAATGTACTAAATAAATGATATCTATAATCTGATTGGTTGCTTGGAGTTAGAAGCAAAGCAAAACATAAACAAATTTACACCTTGACAAAACCATATTGCATTGCCGGGGGTTGGGGGGCAATTGTTTGATACATGCAAAAGCAGCCAGCATTTTTCTGACACACAAAAATAAATTAATAAATGCATTTGCATCCTTTGCATTGCGACATAATTTTCCAGAGTTATCCACAAATTTGAAGCTCATAAACCTCGAAAAACAAATCCAGCAAATATATTTTACACCACTAATAAAATTGGCAGTTTTAGATTTTACACAAACACCACACACCAGATAAGCAGCTAATTATGTCAGCCGTTAAGTGAAGTCTTTGCGCTTTAGTGAACTGGTCAGTCCTACATAACATGATTTTACATTCCTACATAACATGATTTTACATAGAAGTCACCATATGATCATCAGTTAAAGTGTACAAACAAAACAATTTTGCAATCCAATAGAATACTCCAACATGGAAAACTGGAGAATATAGCACTAAAACCAGGGACAGGCGAGGGGAACATTTCACTACCGTTAAAATTGAATTGGCTGCCTGAACATTGGAAAACCTAGTATTTATGTAACGAGTGTGGACACATGACCAGATCCCCCATATAAAACTACTTCACATATTTCATCCAGGTCCCCATCCTAGTCAAGGGGGTATATTTACTAAACTACAGGTTTGAGAAAGTGGAGATGTTGTCTGTAGCAATCAATCATATTCTAGCTGTCATTTTGATAGCTAGATTCTGATTGGTTGCTATAGGCAACATCTCCACTTTTTCCAACCCGCAGTTTAGTAAATCTAGCCCAAGGTCTCCTTCTGCCCATTTCCTTTAGCTCCAAGGCTTCCCATTCAAAGTAATAAAAGGTAGCATGTTAATGATAAAGTACTTTTAACAATCATAACCATATATTAATTTATTAAGTTAAGCTAAGATATAACAATGTAAATATAATTTAGTAGGTATATTTGCTCCTTCTCAATAATCTTGCCAAACCTGGAATACACTAACACACATTGACCGGTCTTCTTCTTCTTCTTCTTCTTCTTCTTCTTCTTCTTCTTCTTCTCCTTCTCCTCCTTCTCCTTCTTCTTCTTCTTCTTCTTCCTCTTCTTCCTCCTCTTATTCCTCTTCTTCTTCCTCTTCTTCCGCCTCCACCTCCTTTTTGTATCATGTATTATTGTTTTTGCAGGTCTTTGGGTCACAGTGAAAATGCTGGTTGGGGATTCTGTTCAAATCCGGAAAGACTACCCTCATCTCGTGGACAGAACTACAGTGGTTGCAAGAAAGTTGGGGTTCCCTGAAATCATTATGCCAGGTATATTATGTCAGGGTATTTTGTTTGATAGTAGCTCTCTATGCAACTAAAGGTCATCACAACTTAGTTTATCATAATTCACCCTGGATGTAAATCGCTTCAGAACCCCGTACTAAGCGTGCAGAAAGCTTGCGTTTCTGAAAACAGTGATGTGTGGCAGACATTTATAAGTATGTGTTTAAAATTTATACTGTTTTGTACTAGATAAGAGAACAATAAAAGTTTATTCATACTACACTTACACCTGTCTCTAATTCTACTTAAAGGCAATGCAGTGAGACACACAAGGCCTAAAATGGAGAGCTCACATGTATCAAGAATTATAAAAACCTGATTTTCAAACATGTATTCCATGGTGTTTATTAGATCAAGATTTTTCAAGATAAGATGAACACATTTGGGCTAACTAGTTACTTTTTTTTACACAAAAGACAATATCAAACTAATAAGAATACAGTTTTTAACATAATGTAAGAAAGAACATCCAGTGCTGATATAAAATGGGTCAGTCAGGATGTGATTACTTTTAACGAAATTGGATAGGCATTGTCACGTGTGTGGGAGTGGGTGCTGGTGTGGTCAGCAGACCCAAATGTATTGGGTGCCTATTATGCTGTGATATCTGCGCACAGCCCCTGAACAACCAGATCTGTCCACTGTGACTAAAATTTGCCAAACATGTTTACAGATCTAGGTGTTTTCTGATCATACAGTCATGGACAAAAGTTTTGAGAATGACACAAGTATTGGTTTTCATAAAGTTTGCTGCTTCAGTGATTTTAGACCTTTTTGTCAGATGTTGCTATGGTACACTGAAGTAAAATTACAAGTATTTCATAAGTGTCAAAGGTTTTTATTGACAATTACATAAAGTTTATGCAAAGAGTCAATATTTGCAGTGTTGACCCTTCTTTTTGAAAACCTCTGCAATTCGCCCTGGCATGCTGTCAATCAACTTCTGGGCCACATACAGACTGATGGCCATCCATTCTGGCCTAATCAATGCTTGGAGTTTGTCAGAATTTGTGGGTTTTTGTTTGTCCACCCGTCTCTTGAGGATTGACCACAAGTTCTGAATGGGATTAAGGTCTGGGGAGTTTCCTGGCCATGGACCCCAAATTTTAATGCTTTGATCCCCAAGCCACTTATTTATCACTTTTACCTTATGGCAAGGTGCTCCATTATGTTGGAAGAGGCATTGTTCATCACCAAACTGTTCTTGGATGGTTGGGAGAAGTTTCTCTTGGAAGATGTTTTGGTACCATTCTTTATTCATGACTGTGTTCTTAGGCAAAATTGTGAGTGAGCCCATCCCTTGACTGAGAAGCAACCCCACACATGAATGGTCTCAGAATGATTTACTGTTGGTGTGACACAGGACTGATGGTAGCGCTCACCTTTCCTTCTCTGGACAAGCATTTTTGCAGATGCCCCAAACAGTCTGAAAGGGGATTCATCAGAAAAAATTACTTTACCTCAGTCCTCAGTCATTTTTCCTAGAGAGAAGTGGCTTCTTTGCTGGCCTTCTTGACACCAGGCCATCCTCCAAAAGTTCTCGCCTCAATGTATGTGCAGATTAACTCACACCTGTCTGCTGCCATTCCTGAGCAAGCTCTGAATTGGTGGTGCCCCGATCCCACAGCTGAACCAACTGTAGGAGACCATTCTTGCACTTGCTGGACATTCTTGGGCACCCTGAAGCCTTCTTCACAAGTATTGAACCTCTCTCCTTAAAGTTCTTGATGATCCGATAAATGGTTGATTTAAGTGCAATCTTACCAACAGTAATATCCTTGCCTGTGAAGCCTTTTTTGTGCAAATCAATGATGACTGCATGTGTTTCCTTGCAGATAACCATGGTTAACAGAGGAAGAACAATGATTTCAAGCACCACCCGCCTTTTAAAGCTTCCAGTCTGTTATTCTAACTCAATCAGCATGACAGAGTTTTCTCCAGCCTTGTCATCGTCAACACTCTCACCTGTGTTAGTGAGAGAATCACTGACCTGATGTTAGCTGGTCCTTTTGAGGCAGGGCTGAAATGCAGTGTTTTTGGGTTAAAGTTCATTGTCATGGCAAAGAGGGACTTTGAAATTAATTGCAGTTCATCTCGTCACTCTTCATGACATTCTGGAGTATATGCAAATTGCCATCATAAAATCTGAGGCAGCAGACTTTGTGAAAAATAATATTTGTGTAATTTCAAAACTTTTGGCCATAACTGTATATGACGACCACAGCACAATGTGTTAGGCAACTTTAGGATTTCATGGGGTAACGGTTGTTACGGGTCTGGGTGGCAGACAACTTACACAGAAACTCTCCAGGGCCTGTTTGACTTTCCCTAAGTTCTCTTCCTCTTGTTTTATTTGTTCAAAGTGCACAGACAAGTTCTTAATAAGTTGTGCATGTTTCTGTTCAAGGTCCTGGGCATCATGCAATTGGTTTGTAAGAGTTTCCAATTATCAGTTAGTCTCCTTCATCATATTTATCTCACCATCTGTCTTTTACCCACTCAGAATCTGCAACAAGTGAAGGGATTTCTCTTTTGCCTCAAAGAACTCCTGTAGAGGCTCATTTAATTTTGCAACACGTTGCTCACTTTCTTTATGCTTTATGGTCAGATAATCTCTCTTTAATATATACTCCACAATGTCACTTGTAAGGGATTCAGTTAAAAAGTCTATCTCTTTCAATAGAGTTTGATGGGCCACTTTCTCCCATGGTTGCTCTTCTTTCACTCTGATGGCCCTTTATACATTCTCCTAATAATTGTGTCATGACATGCCTCTGTTTGCAGTATATCATCTCCTCTTTGGATGCTGTTTTGACTATACCAGATTCAGCCTGTAAGGGATTAAGACCTGTTCCTGGTCTTTATAGTCTGTCTTTCCCAGCAGACTGGTGGCAGTTCATCAATTGTTTGCTGTTCCTGGTCTCAATCTCAGCACTCCTGTGATCTGTAACTCATTAATTTCCTCGTATTGGACTCCTAATTGGCTTATGGTTGTGTACCTTTTTTTCTGTGACCCTGACTTCGGCTTCTTTGACCTTGCTTGTGCTTGCTCCTTGGTACCACTGTGGATCTCCAAATTTCTGACCCTGACTTGCTGATCATCCTCCTATGTACTTCTTCCATGGAGTCTCCGGCTACCACCTTTGGATTAACCAGCATCTGCTATAGCTGCTACTGGTGCACTCAGTTCCTGCTGTCTCCTGAGGATTTCCCAGCATCAAGCTTCTGCTACAAGCAACACATATGTAAGCCTTCAGCTCCTGTCATTTATAGACTATGCCTCTGAGGATTTTCCTATATTCACTGTCTTCTATAGCTGCTACTGATGCAGAATTGTTTATTGAGCGCAGTATCTGATTCCCATTGTTGCAACTACTACTCCAAATTTCCGCTGCCACTTATTATCAATTTCATTGAACTCTGCATCTATTACCTGCAGTGCCCATGGACTTGTGCTAGCTGTATTTACCACTACCTGTATCTAGTTATTTACCTGTGTGATCCTCGTTTTAAATGAAGAACTCTGTTTTTATTTTCAGCAACTCTCTGTGATTTCCATACTGGAAACCCTGACAGTTTGCAATTCTTGCATGTGGCTATCTCTTGCTCAATGACCACAAGTTTTTGGCTCTTTCTGTGCAATCAGACTACTTTTATGCTCTCTTTTCAGGGCAGTCTCTTTTACTAATTCCCATTCCTCAAGGCGCTTAGCCAGAACTTACAAGCAGCGGTAGCTGCTCTTTCTCATGTTTCTCTGCTGAACTCTCTTTAAGAGACTTAATTTCACGCTCTTTCTTCCAACTTCACATAGTCCACTGCATACTGAGACCTTGACACACCTATGTGCCATCTTTCTCTCCTACAATCATCATTTTTTATGAAAAGCAGGAGTGGGCTGTACTTCCTTATCCTGCTGTGCCCGTATTAAAAAAATGATAATTCTGCTATTATAATCCTGATATAATAGCAGTCTGCTTTATTTGTAATGATGGCAAACCACATGCACATAAACAAACAATTTCTCCTTAATGATCCCTAGCAGTGTCCTAAAGTAAACCACCTGTTTATTAGATCAGCTAGCTTTCCCATCTCCGTTTGTCCTGCCCACAAGGAACACAAGTCTTGTAACCCCTAAGTTCCTCCCCTAACTCTTACCTGATTGACAGGAGTAAGACTCATGTCTTCCTGCCCCTGAGTCTGACACCACCCACCTCTCTAGATAAAACTGATTAGAACAAGTGCTCTGTTTGGTCTGTTTACAAGGCCTCATTTACACCACACCTGCTAAACATACGTGGCAAGTCAGTCTCTCTGCCACTACATATATATATTTTGTCTTTTCATTGCCGGATTAACTTAATGACCTTTCTAAAAAAAAACATGTAATACGGACTAAACCCTTCCTTAGCCTAACCCATCCTTCTCTATAATGAATGTATCTATGTTATGTTCAAACGCTCACTTCAGTTAGAACCGTGTGGATCATTTGAAAGCAAAACGATTGCACTTCTGTACTGTAAAACTGCTTCATGTGTATCAAAGAAAATATATTATTGATCTATTTTTGTTCACCTTAAGCAATAACCCCACAGAATTACCCCACATTGCCTTGATTCAGAGAATGTGACATCTGTGAAGTAGTCAAAGAGTGATGCAACTGAAATGTATGATTATAAGATGTGATATATAATCCCACATATATATTTAGCAAATGCAATAAAAATGTATAGATTATAACCTTAACCTAAACTAATACGTGAGTCAAGCCAAACCTTTTTCTTGAAGTCGATATATTGATGATAGCGGCTCTGTGGCAGTAGAAGTGACGGCAATTGTAGCCATCACATCCGCTGTCACCAGATGGCGAACTCTCTATGGATCCCTTTGTTTGAACATTGCTCATGTATACCATTGCTAAGATCAAAAAGATGAAAAAGGAGCTAAAAGCAATGTTACTGTTACAGTATTTTTGACACAATCTTTTTTTTATGAATTACAGCTATGATCAACAAATAAATGTTTGAGGGGGTTATGAGTGGGGGCTATGAATATAAAAAGTTACCTTTTAAAGACAACAATATCTTGCAATGTTTTTCTCATCCATAGTCTATAACAATGCAGATTTTCATAGAATTATTTCACTAATTGCAAATTGTTATCACATTAGGAAAATAGCAGTGGCAGAAAGGGGGTATTTTCATATTGACGCTTTCGTTTAACATTAATTCTTCTGCTGTGGCATCTGCTGCAGAGAAGGCAGTGTAAGAACCTGTAAAATCATGCACATACAAATGCTTTTTCATGTTTCCCATTTTATTGCTTTGTTTTATGCAGGGGATGTAAGGAATGATATTTACATTAAATTGCTGACTGGAGATTTTGACAGAGCCGCACAGAGAAATGTAGAGGTGATCATGTGCGTTTGTGATGAAGAAGGGAGGGTTATGCCTGTGAGTATATTCTTCTTGCAAGTAAATATTTTCATTTGGAACTTCCCCAGGTTTGAGCTCAACTTGTCATCACAGAAAAGCACACACATAAGTACCATATGGTAGAGCATCATCATTTTGTTATGCGATAGCTCTGTAAGATCCTGCAAGATGAAGCAAAAACAAGTGCTCATTTTATGTATCCTGTTTTTTAAGTATTTGTGGAATAAATAGCAAGCATGGTATAGGAGTATATTGATGTTTTTATTTCTTATTGAGTCAGAAAAGTATATTCATAAACAAATTTAAACACCTAAGTAAATGAAAGACACCAAGTATACTGATAACAAGAGCTTCCAAACAGTTGAGGCCCATGCAGTAGTTTTGCCAGTATGGTCATTTGTAAAAATGCTGCACTGGTTGCCTATAATTATGGCTAGCATGGCTGCAACAGCAGACATCAGTGACCTTGCAAGAGGAGTGTTTGATGGAACAATAGCTTAACTTCGTAACTTTTCATGACAAATGGTGTATGAGGAGATGTCAGCAAGGAACTCCAAGGGTCATTTATCATCAGCAAAGGGCGACAGTGTGCGGAGGACAAAGCATATAGAGGATGGTGATATGATCAAATGGATCATACCCGATCACGTTCTTGACAAGTGGATGAGTGCAAGTGTGGCACTAACCTAAAGAACTCTACAGCCCTGAGTTCTTGATTGAAGGTATCTAGTAGTTCCATAATTTTGCGGGGAGCATTATCTTGGCGTTGTCAGGAATCCTATATTTAGATGCAGAACTCTCTCACTGCACAGCATGGAAAGCACAGCTGATGCACGTCTTCTGAGTTGCAGTCAAGTGATTGCTGACAACACAGAGGTGGGGAGTTGAACTTCCAAACCGTATATAAACAGGCACTGCTTGTTATTCCCTGACAGAGGATCAGTTTTGCTGTTCTGAGCTGGTGAGCGCCTTATCCTGTTTACTGTTTGATTCCTGATTATTGACCCAACTTGTTTCTGACTTTGTGATACCTGGATCCTCACTTTGTACTGCACTGATAGATTGGTTGTCACTTTTAGCTTTACCTGACTTTTCCTCTGCGCAATGACTCTGCTCAGTTTACCTGCATCTTGTTGACCTTGGCTTGTCTGACTATTCTGCCTTCAGAGCTAACTGCCTGTAATGATCTGCCCACCATGCTAAGGGCCAGTTCGGGGGCCATAAGCTGGTTACTAATGCAACCATATCATCCTGCTTTGCGGCAGGCTCTGGTAAATACCAGCATTTACTTAGACTTCACCACCGCTATCTGGCTGTGTCAGTCTTCGCTAGTGTTGTGTCCACAACCCCAGACCCGATAGGTGTGATTTGGGGACAGTCATAGACACACCTTAGAAGGTGAGGTCTGTGCTAATTGCTAGTTAGTGGTACTGAGTAATCATCTTCACCCTATATTGCAACATTTCCTTGCTGACGTCTTCCATAGTGGTAATGCCACTATCCACAGAGCATGTATGGTTGCCCAATAGTTTGATTATTATCCTCATAAAACACATCAGCTAGTGATATAGGGGAGCTGGAGATCAAGTGATGATTGATTGCACTATATGGGTCCTTTAAATATTGGTGTTGGATTCCCTTTATTTTTTTCCTCTTTGGTGTTTACCTTTTATTTGTTTTGCACTGATGTATGTATTCATTATTTTTGCTAATTATATCTTGCTATATAACCAATCTAGTTATTAAAATGATAGACAAGTCACACTACATCACTTTATAGAGTTGTCTTCCACTAAACTTTCAATCACATACTTTCTACTCAGTCATATTCCGTTAAGTATCCCCTTATATATTCAAGTTAGAATAATAAAAAATACATTTAGCACGAATGTGATCTAAAAGTGAATGCACATGCACTCTTACTCATTATTAAATTGGAATAAATAATATCCATGATTATTTTTTTTGTGTTCAGAATGCGATCTGCTTGGGAGCCGGGGACAAGCCAGTGAGCGAATATAGATCTGTTCTGTACTATCAAATCAAACAGCCACGCTGGATGGAAACCATAAAGGTATCAGATGGAACATTTTTCAAAGAGGATCTGGGGAATTATCACTTTCTTTTCAGTTTAATGACAGCATCATTTAAAAGTGATCCATGTAGTTGTTTAATAGTACACTGGCACAGAGTTCTTTATTTCCTGCAGGCCAGCAGGCTCTAAACTACAGGTAAAACCACGCACAGAAAATATATATCAGTTTAGAGGGTATTTATTTGATGATCAGAACAAAAAATTACTGTTCTTCTGTGTAGCTGAACACCGCAGTAGTTTAATCAACAATCTCTTTAGATGCATCGGCTTTGAATGGAAACGAGAGGATAGTGCACAGATGCTTTCAAATATTTATTGACTGTAATAAAATTCAAAACGCTGCAGCGAAAAAAAGGAAAGAAAAAAAGAGGATTGCCTGTGAATAGTGTAAAATAGCTGTGGGCATGAACACCTGATTGAAGTCATTCTCAGCCTGTAGTCTCGTGGGGTATTAGATCAGAATGGTCTAGATCGCA
Organism: Mixophyes fleayi; assembly: GCF_038048845.1. Taxonomy (NCBI): domain Eukaryota; kingdom Metazoa; phylum Chordata; class Amphibia; order Anura; family Limnodynastidae; genus Mixophyes; species Mixophyes fleayi. Next base: position 285,435,332 of record NC_134405.1, on the reverse strand, counting down.
TGTTGTGGATAATCTACCTTATGAGCAATTTGCTGCAGTTTTATTAAATGTTTTGTTTCTACACTAAGGAATGCAGGTATATTTGTATGTTTGTTATCTATTTAGAGAGTGGCTGTATTTTTCACTTTGCTGTGTAGTTGCATATTTACAGATATTGCATACAGATCATTAGTGTGATAGAAAATGTCTGTGGCCCATGACAGTTCACCAGCTAATGCTGTCTACCAATTTGAACAGATGCTTATTGTTTTTGTGCTATGCCTTCTACAGTATGGTAGGTATAGGCAATGGACACATAACCATCATGTTAAACAGTTATTGTATACATTTTTTTTACTGGAATACAAGTGCCATTCACTTTTACTCTTGTGACAATGTGGCATATAATTACCAGGTTAAAAAACTATGGGCCTGAGTCATTAAGGAAAGTAAGGCAAAAAAAAAGAAGTAAATGTTCTCCTGGACAAACCATGTTACATTGCAAGGGGTGCAAATTTGTTTATTTTTTTTCACATAAGTTAAATCCTGGCTGTTTTTTCATCTAGATCACAAATACTTGATTTCTTTATTTTTACACTGACATTTAAAGTTGATCTAGAACATGCCGTATCCCAACTATAAATCTGTCCCCACATTTTACATTTAGCTCCCCCTCCAATGCAACATGGTTTTGCTCATGTACAAATTGACTCCATTTTTATGCTTTACTCTCCTTAATGACTCAGGCCCTATGGATGTACCAAAACCAGATCTCAGTCAAATGGTCTTTGTATTTACCAAGATTCAAATATAAAAAACCAAATGTGAATCCTGATTTCATTGTAATTATAGTGTCCACAACACTAAAATTATTACTAAAATTGCACAAGAGATTTTAGAACTTAGATCATCCTGCTTAATTTTACTATTCAGATTTGGTTGTAGATTTGTTTTCAGCAGAAAGCTGTTACATGATTCGGAACATCTCTATATTATGTTGTTATTTTTCGCAGTGGACCTTTGAGACTTTTCCTATGACTAAATTCTGTTGCCCTAGGCATTATTTATCCACTTACAGGGCTAAACACTTGATAAGCCGTGCCATGGTGTATCAGCCAACTTCCCACCAGCATCACATAAGACATAGTGAGGCAAATGTGAACTCAGTTCTCTTGTATGATCTGTAAGTAATTGATAAGTAATTAGATGTTCACTATCCAACACCAAGGCGAACATTTAGCGGTTTCTATATATACCAACGTGTTAACACATCATATTCTATATAAAAAGCCATTGCTTTTTTTATAAGAATTTACACATTTCAGATAAATATAGTTTGGTGTGGTTGCCATTATTTGGATTTAGACTTCCAGGGGCCTATTGTTGCTGGACATGTGGATCGGTACGAATGAGATCCCTACCAGGGTTCCATGGACATGACTATAATACAGGTGTGTTGTAGCAGTAGATATTAAGGATTTCAGAAAACAAGCTGCACAAGACAAGTTGCAACTGCTCAGTTTTGCACTAATACAGGAAAACATGAATTGGCATCACAAATAGGCCCAGCCTAAATTCTTATCTACTTTCATGTGACTTTTTTTAATTGCTTTCTACGAGCCCTCTTGTAACTGTTACTATCTGGATTTGGGCATTCCTTCTACCTTCTACCTATGACATTTATATTATTCAGGCAGAACTGTTTAGTTTTATTGCCATCAGGCACAATGCAAAGTTACTCTGTGGGTACATCCAAAGCACATAGAAAAACTAAGCTGAGTGGCATCAAAGGTCAGCAAAAAGAAAAAAGCTCTGTAAGTATTTGGTAGGGAATCCAGTCACAATTTTGAACCCAGTTTTCAGAATCAAAAGTCTGATTTATGGAACATTATTCAAACCGGGATAGGTGCAGTAAACAGGTACACCATGAGGAGGCAGTGTTATAACAGGGAAGAAGGCAAAGATTAGACAAAGCATTAATGTGACATTATTATGAAGCACAACGCCCAATTAATGGTAAGTCAATTGTTTGAAGGGTTGGAGTTGAACTCCAGTAATCACAATGTTTAGCCTATTCCTTTTATGTAGTAGACTGACACCCTGTCACAGTGTGGTACAAAATTCTTGGTGGGACACAAGGAAGAAATCTGGAAAGACAAAGCAGACCATTTACAAATAGCTGCAGAAGGGCATGTATAAAGAAATTAATTAAAGTTATCTGAAGATGGAAAACCCCTTAACCAGTTTCTGTAAATTACAGACAGTTTGCAACTTTGTCAGTGTTTGTATACTCTTGTGACTTCAGATTGGCTACAAATTGAGAATTGAAAGCACAGTAGTTCCCTATAATCAGTAGCTATTAATATTTTGCACACTGACTGTTATTTTAAAGCCACTATTTTATGTATTGTTTGCCAGGACAGTGTCAACTTGTTTCCACCATATAGTGTATAGTTAGAAGTATGAAAATGGGTATTATTATGTGACCTGTCAAGCCGCTGCAAAAATTGTCAGTTTTTTGTGTCACTCAATTTGTAAATGATCCAAGTGTTATTAGTATGATTATTCTCTGCAATTTTTATGTAAATTGATCGTTCTTGAATCTGTAGAAAATGACTAATGGAGAAGATAATCATTAAACACTGTGTGATCTGGGAAACCATCCAAAATTGTGGTCTTATTTTTAGAACTGAAATTACTTGATAGACTCTCAGATGAAGATTTGTTTTATGCTCATCTCACAGTAAAACAGGGAAAATGTTTTACCTGTTTAAGACAACTGGGTATTATCTTTGGCTATACTTTGAGTCAACAAAAAAAGCTTTTTATACTTTTGAGGTCTCACAAGCATATTATTCTGGGTATTCTTATATCACTGTATGGATTCCAGGATACTGGCTGAGGTTCGATTAATTGTGACTCGTGCAGTAAACATACAAGAGTGTAATTCTATTCAAAGCATCTAATGTTAGCGTTATAGGTCCTGACAACACCTTGGTCCATGATCCAGCAGAGAAGATGTGCTTCTTAAGGAATGCATACTAATTTGTCTAGTCAGTGAATAATAACACTGTACAGTTAATGTGCAATATTTCTTGTGAATGAATCTCTCCATCTATAGACATGTGTAGGTCCAATGTCCTGGACCCAGACTTGCAAGTTATATACATACAGGTCAACATAGTCACATCTCTAGGCATAACAGCATTAACAACCTTCCAGTGCTCACCATTTACATTTGAATGTCACCAGGCTGTTATGCCTGGAGAAGAAGCAGGACAGGCAGCGGTGGTTATAAGTATCTCTTGAACCACTAGAGCATCCCTCTGGCTCTTCTTAAAATTTGATTTCTCTCTTTTAAAGTATTGGTTATTGCTTTGAGTGGAATAAATTACATATAGAAAGTGGAATGGAAAAAATAACAGTGATGGCAGAGATGAGAAACAGTCTTACAGTTAAGGTTTTGCTTTTATCTTATGCAATATTAATATCTGGGGATGTCTCTGGATGTTAGCTAATTTGTTGACGTCTGTGAGACAAAACTAGTGCATGATTTGATTCTAAATATCTAAATGATACCATAGTTATTTTTCTCTAAGTAAGGGAACTCGTCAGCTATGGTTGCCAGTTGCCCAGTTTTGAAACAGACAGCCCAGCCCTACCTATGCATGCTCTTTGTCCAATAAGCTTGTTGGGAATGGCATTAAGTGTAAGCACCCAGTAGTACATCGGTCTAAGGGGCAAGCTGTCTTGAATCCAAATTACAACATACTCTCACCGTCCTGTCACAGGTGATGTCACTCTTTGTCCCCCAGATTGCCATAAGGCTAACACTTCTTTCTGTATCTCCAAATAATGTGTTAGGCTTTGCATTAACAGCACTACTGGAGCAAAACCCAATTTAGCCTGTTCATCTATCAAACTAATTTGTAACGAGCAAATAAGAGGATGAAAGTGTGTAGGTATGAGGCACAATTTATATAAAAACACAATGAGCATACTGGTTTTAAAAATTTGGCCATGAAAATCTGTGTCCATGACATTAGCCTTCATTTTCTTATATAGGACTAGTGCACGGTACTGCTTCTCTAATTACAGTGCTATAATAAGTGTTCAGTATAATTTGTTAAAGTGGAAATGACCTGAACATGACTAGCATAGTGTAATATCCAGTGCCCAGGTAGAAGTATATTATGATCATTTCCAGTGACCATGTCCTGTTGGGTGACTATAATATCCCATATCTGCATAGAGTATAATAAAACTGTATTACTATCATTTCCAGTTGTCAGGTAATTTTGGGTAGCTGCAGTATTCTTTATATACCAAATGGACTGATTATAAAACTCTATCACTCCAAAACCATTCCCAAATTTTTAAATCAATGTTTCAGAATACAAAAATAAATATTAGTTTATTGATTGTTTTTTTAAATATGCACTGGACTTTTTATTTCTAAGCCAGTAACATATGCTCATCAAACATTTTAGCTATTAGACTCTTTATCTGCGACTAATACCCAGCAATGTTCATACATTCTTGCTGCAGTATACACCAGTCATTTCGGTATGCACATGTATAATACAGAAAGTTATCAGCAAACAACCTCAAACAGTTAAAGGGGAAATCTGTTAAAAAAATAAATTAAAAACCCCCTTCCAGCTAAAACAAAAAATCAGTAGTTTATAATGAATTAGTAATGAGAATTTTTTGGTACTTATTATAAAGAGTAGTTTGCCTTTACAACAGAATTCAATTTATATTGACGTAGCGAGTGAACTCCAGTATTCCCTGAAACAAGAAAACAGAAAAATGAAAAGAAAAAAGGACCAAAATGCTCAGTTTATGGCATCTCCTGCAATGCATTTACTGATACTCAAAGCACAGCGTCCGCTCTATTTCATACAGTTACACAGTCATTACCAACTACTGGGTACAGTCAACAACACAAGATGCTGCTGTTAGGCACATTCATCAACACATTATTTCAATGTTTTTTTAATCACCTTCCCATGTTTTCCTGCAAAACTCTTGCAGCCTATGCAGCCATTGAAGAAGGTTTTTTTTATCTTTATCCCTAATCCCCATGATGTAGAATTTGACTCTCTGTAATTTGCTAGAGAAATATTCAAGCCATAGATGCCATTAGAAGTTTAACAAGGTGTACAATTAGTAAATGGTGTATAAACAATACATACTGTACACAGAACAGAAACACAGCATTATGAAGAACTTTTCCACTCACCACATTTACAACAATAATGTTTGTTCATATGTTTCTGTTGAGGAAGCAAATCAATTTAAACAAGTAATATTACATTTACATTAGGGATGAGCAGACACATTTTTACAGTTTTAAATAAATATTAACGTTTGCTGTCCTGGCCAAAAGTACTCCTGTTTACCACCTTCTACTTTTGTAAACATACATGTTCCATTTAGCTTGTCCTACGTGGAGGTGTCAATTAGTTGTTTTGCATCTAAATATTTCCTTTGAACTCTGCTTTGGTACCCAAATATTATCCCAAGTGAATGATATGAATCTTCATGAGTACTTTGGATGCTTTTCAAAATGTGTGACTGTTTTCTGAATGTACAATATTTTTGTCAATAGAGTGTGTTAAGAAACATATTCAAGTCCTTTGAATGGTACAGAAAGGTTAGGAATATGTATGTACAGTATGTGCTTTAGATTGTACATCTATGCTTTGCTCTCAGTTGATAAAAGCAATAATTGAATTTCTGCAACAAAGGAACTTTACGAAAAAAGCATAAAAGGTTTTATTAACAAAATAAAAGCTAGCGCTGTTGTCACAAACGCCCAGCCTGTCCCAGATACAGCAATCTAAACAGCTGGCCAAGACTGGCGTCACCTTAGTCGCTTAGCAATGAATACACCTTTTCTGCCACCACAAAGGATTTATTATGGTGTCCTTACGTTCACCAAACCCACTTATCAATGTTTCACATGTAAATCACATACACATGTAGCATGAGCCTCCTTGGGCTTCGTAAATTCCTAAAGAATCACGGAGAACACACTAGATGAAATTTATTTAATCTGAAAAATGTTTCCAATGCTTAGTTACAAAAAAGTTTATAACAAGACATACATTATTTTGCACAAATAAGTTTCAGAAAATGAAATAGGAAATACTTACTAGTTAAGACTTGGCCTGTGTGTGTGAGGAAACACAATTGAGAAATATGCGACATTTCAGTCTTGATAGACCACCTCATGAAAATGCACACGTTATTGTCTAAAGCAGAAGATTTTAAACCTTTTTCCACATAGCTTTAACCCCCCACCTTTGGAGTTTAGCTGTCAATTAGGACAGATTGACCTCCCAAATGTCACAGGGCTTTGGAAGTGAGCTAGGGATGTCCTGAGATCGGGAATGTTCACTGGACCTGAGTTCTCACCTCTGCTCATTCTGCTTGGCTAGATGGTTTACAACTTTGGGGTTTCAAACTCCTCAGAGATGCCTATCTCTCCCTGGTCTAGCTAATTTCAACAGATTATTGACACTTGCATAGGTTCAAACTCATGTCATCTAGCAAAGCACATGTTGAGATTACATTACAAGGTTACATACAATATACATTGTCATACATGAATTCAACAGAAAATAACAATCAGTCATTAGATATACTATATAATTGTCACAGCTGTGATAATATTATAATCAAATTTCAAGCCTGAAATTTTGCCCTCGGTGACAAAAACAGTTACTTTTATGAACAGTGAAAAAAAGTAGGCTGTATTACAATTCATATGCCATATTACAATTTTTTTTTACATAGTATATAGGTGTTCCATGGTCCATTGAGGTCACAAGTTTGTGATGGGGGTTTTTAAGAAGTTTAGAACGTCTTTGTCCAACAATACTGATTAGGAACATCTCTTCTTAGAATTAACTCTTCCACTGCCGCTCACATCTTTCTCCTCAGCTTGCACGGATAAATATAACTACAGTAAAAAAAAAAGTACCACATCAAATGTATATATATTTAATGCTAATATATTGTCTTCATCCAAAAATATCTTTGACACAATTATGAAATGAAAACACTGTGCAAATAGCCTGCAATCGTTAATATGATGCCACAACATTTTATTTACAATATTTGTACTTTTATTGTAGGGAACAGAGTATTGATTTGTGCTGCAAAATGGCATCTAGAGCAGAGAGCTTTTTTTCATAGAATATAGGCAGATGGAGGTGCTCCTTGCTCAGACAATGTTCCAAATATGCAAATACAAGACTTAGTACAGTGGGGCAAGATATTGAACTGATATTTTAGGAGAGAGGACTTTTTTCATGGCATACCTGATTTTGAGGTTTTCTACCACACACATTGACTTGAAACCACAGGAAGGTGGCAAAAGTGACTAATTTGATATGTAACAAAAATAAGATCAAATGAGGGGGGCAATCCAAATGTGATTATAGACTGAACTATGTGGTTCTGACCTTGTGTTCCGCATCGGATGCTCAGTTTGGCTATTAACTTGAATAAAGGTAATGTGCGTCTTGGAATAAACAGACAAATGAAAAATGCCCAATTATAGACATATAGGTGTGTTATGTCGTGCAAGTCCTGATATTTATACATAACTCCCCTCCTCTGTACTTGGGATGTTAACTGAGTGTTTAAAGAAATATGACCAACTAGCAAATTCTGAATTATTCTGAATAGTGTGGTTCTGTCATTTGAGGAGAAAGGACAGTACAGGTTACCATTCTTTTAACAAACGCTATTTTTCTTTAGGATTGCTTCAATGTAAGGGTGGTGTCACACTGGGGATTTCTCTCCATGTTTAAAGTGGCAAATCTAATTCCTCCAAATGAAAATCATGATTTAATGGAGATTATGTCACAAGCATTTAATCGCGCGAGTGGTTTTTAAAGTGAAGATGATGACTTTAAACAAGTGTCCGAGAGGCTTCCCAATTGCACTACATTATGGGATTTATTTATTTATTATAGGGTGGTGGTGACAATCATTATCTATTGCTGCAAATCACAGTGATACATAATTAAGTAAAGCTGTTACTCCACAAAGATTTCTTCCTTCTTAATGGAGTAAGTGCTATAAACAGGCGCACAGCACTTTTACCCGTCAGGGATCCTGAGTTGGCCTTACTTTGCTTTTCAGAGCTTGAAAAATTGACTAATGCTGCGGTCCCCATACATATAGGGACCGCAGTTCATATGGGGACAGTGCTAACCTCCGGTAATTATGTCAAGGCCGGAGAAACTTGGCATTTTGGCTTTTTACCGCTTGTTAAATTGACCACTATATCTGATCCTGTCACACAGAGGGCCTGATGCTGAGTTGGATTTAAATTTGCTGTAATTTATGCAGAACAAACTGCATGCAAAAATAGAGTAGTTGCACCCATATGCTGAGCAGTGCGCATCTTAATATCCATCCAGTTCTTCACGAGTAGCATATGCACCAGGTTATACCATGTGCACAAATATCAAACTTAATTGTAAGCAGAAACTTTGCTATATTAATTTTTCTAATGAGATATACATTCTCTATTTGGTGCAATAAAAACACAAATAAATTTACTTACCTATACAGAACTCCAATCTGTCAACAAAAAGCCAAGAAGCAACAAAGTCAGACAAGCAATACTGTAATATAGTCGTGAGCAACGTAGCAAGTGGTATAAGCTGGAGAGGTTAATCTGCATAGCTAATAGTGCTGATTGTCATCTGCAGCATGTATTTGCACCTGCCTGCTAGCGGGTACATAAGATATGGTTCCTGACAGACGTATATACATCTCAGCGATGATCTGCGTCAGCCGCATTTGCGTTAAAACACACCTTTGCTTTACTTGACCTACATTAGATCACAAGTATCACAGACGCTCCACTATGCAAGTGTGTATATCTGTGCACTCTCTTTCTACACAGTGCAAATTTCAGTAATTTACACTATGCAAACTGCCGGAAATTCAATTCAGCATCAGGACTAGAGTTTTTAAAGCGCTCCTTATAAGATGTGAGAGTTCAAAGCAATGCCCTTTTCCAGTTGAGATAAAAATCATATCATAATTTGTTCTGATCGCTTCTGAAAATGCTCCGACATTAACAGCGGCAGCGCAACACCACCCTGAAGATAAGTTGAATTTGTTTAGTCTGCGTAAACATCTTGTTTAATTGATTAAGTGTATTTCTTCACTTGTCACTGATGATGACAAGTTTTATTATATTTCAAGTATTCCCTCACCACATGTTTTCTGTGTGAAAGAGAATAGAATTAGTATTTTTATTATTGGTTGTATTCAGGGCACTTAAAAAAAAAATCAGCTTTCATTAAAATGTTTTGGTAATTTCACAGATCAGTGGTCTCTCTACATCTGTAATGAACAGTGAGAGTTCGGTTAATGTGTTTGCACAGAAATCATGGATCAAGCTTATCAAGTAAAAAGTGCTTTACATATAATAAGTCAAACATTGGGAAACAAATGTAAAAGGATTATAGGCCATTGTATGTATTGTCAAGAGATTTGTGGATGCAACAGCAGAGAACAAATGGTATAAATAGCAAGTGACTTAAACTTATGCATAATGTCCTAAATGGTAATCCAGGAGAAGATGATCATAGGTTAAAAACGTGGGTAGATGGAGAGGCAATGGCGTAGTGTGTCTTGCAAGAAATCACTCTGTACATACCCAGAAAGTGGGCGCATGCATATGTGCCCATGCAGACTTGTGCCATTCTGGCACTTACACCTGTCTGCTCCTGCTGATTCGGGATGGGGGAGGGAAGGGGCATTTTAACATTGACTGAGTACAGTAAAGGCATAATTATGCAAATGCAGCTCATGCAGACCTGACGAAATACACATATACGCCTGCTAGGAGGAGTATCTTTGCCATTGCTATAGGGCAGGTGTAAATACTTGCTGATGATGTTGAGTAAGCCAGACGCATATGTCAATGCATTTGTGTATAGGTGGAAATTTGTATCAGCCGCACAATCAGAAATGATTTTGCATAGGCAGTAAAGTAAGCAGAGAAGAATGAAGTGTAAGATGTTTACCTGTTCAGTGTCCTCTTGACAGCATAATTCTGTACTTTTTGTGTTGGCATTAAGTCTTGTGTATGTGCGTTGGCTGCCTTGAAGGGACAGTTCCTATCCAACTCTGAGCCTGGCATCAATGAAACATTAGTTATAGGATTTGCTTCCTGACCTAGGTGCTGTTATTGCTTTACATTACTGTTGCTGACCTTCTCTTTGTTTTTCACTATTGTTCCTTACTGTCTACTCTAACTATTTTCACCTCAAATTTATGCCTGCTAACTTTGTATGCTGCTGTCCATTTGTGTTAGACTATGCCTACCTCGCTATCACCCTTTTCTTGGGTGCTGGTTGTGACCATATTAGTCAGTGACTATAGTTACGTGTAGAGGACCTAGGGGTAACAGGTTATTTTTCTCCTGAAACTGCCATGTAAATTTTTTTTGATTATTGAAAGTACTTGCAATAAATTAATTTTTGTAACACTATCTTTTCACTGTCCTTTATTTGGATTTATGACACATCACATAACACTTGTATCACTCAGGATTTACTGCTTGATATGCATCATTGATTTCCACCTTTTCCCTGTACCGTTGAGAGCAGTGGTGCACTGCCTGCATGAAATTACAGAGATATACCATCCCAGAATAGGAAACAGTTTTATCATTCTCTATATTATCTTTTTTATTTTGAATGTTTATACAATATGTTTGCCCTTACCCTCAATAGGGTTTAGCATGATTAAGATGTTTCTCTTTACATCTTACAGCTTTTCACCTATTTTGTCTGATTTGTGATTTAAACACACCACTGAGTTTTGTACTATTCTGTTTCTATTGTGACATTTAAGGGTTGGGCACCTTTTTAGTATTGTGAGCTGCATACAGAGATTAAAATCCCATAGGGCCCCAGGCTCCAGGCAAGAAACTGTCAAAATGTTACTTCTTCTGAAGCAGACCAGTATTATGTAGCCTGTTGCCATCAAGTTATTGTGGAACTTTAAAATCCAGCATTGGTTAATTAACAGAGTCGACTGGCGCTGTTGTAATACAGTGCAGTGCTGTATTGGAAAGTATAGCTGCCAGGCCTCCTTAAAATATAGTGGGTACAGGGCCAGTATTAGACTTTGTGTTCTTTATTCCACCCAGGGGTGGATCCAGGGGGGCGCGATTGGCACCTTCCTCTCTTATCCCTCCTCCCCACTGACTGTCGGGCGTGATGTCATCATCACATCCCGATGCGGTCAGTGAGGAGATGCACTGAGACAGGCAGCTGGCAGAAAAGAAGAGGGAAAAAGAAAATAAGACCATAGGAAAATAAAAATGGTGCAATAAGGGGCACAGTATAATAAGAAACACAGTTGAAGGGTGCAGCAATGTGTTGAAGGGGGAGCTGTGTGATGAAGGGTGCAGCAGTGTAATGAAGGGTGCAGCAGTGTAATAAAGGGTGCAGTAGTGTATTGAAGGGGGAGCAGTGGGATGAAGGAGGAACAGTGGATGAAGGAGGAACAGTGTGATGAAGTGGGCAGCAGTGCGATGAAGGAGGAACAGTTTGATGAAGGAGGAACAGTGCATTAAAGTAGTACAGCAGTGTGAGGAAGTGGAACAGCAGTGTGATGAAGAGGGCAGCAGTGTGATGAAGGGGAGCCATGTGATGAAGGAGGAACAGTGTAAAGTAAGGGAAAGCAGTGTGATGAAGGGACAGTAGTGTGATGAAGGTTGCATAGTGTAATGAAGGGAAGCCGTGTGATGAATAGGCCCAGTATGATGAAGGGAGTAGCAGTGTAATGAAGGGGGCAGCAGTGTGATAAAGAAGACAGCCCTGTGATGAAGGTGGCATAGTGTGATGAAGGGGAGCCATGTAATGAATAGGCCCAGTATGATGGATGGATTCAGTGTGATACAGTGTGATGAATGCCACAGTGTGCTTAAGAGGTGAACAGGGCGATATTGTTGTGATTTTATAGCTATATAATGTTTTACTTAAATAAAGCAAAGAACAAACATGACCGACTTGTATCCTAAAATATATTAATTTGTGAGACACTTAGTGTTGTGGGGCACAGGGCCCACAGGCATTGGGACTGGAGAGGGGGAGGAGGTGGGATTAATTGACAACCCCCCTTTCCTAAAAGAAGAGTCTAGATCCACCCCTGATTCCACCATATATTTAAGTGTGAAAGTGCAGTCACAGCAAGGCAAATGTAAGCAAAAATATTCACATACAATACTGATACATGTGATAAACAAAGTCATAATGTCTCCAACCTCTCGCTGTTTTCAAAAGTAATAAATGAGCCTAAAATGAGCAATATTTTAGGAAAAGCAATTTTGTACATAACAAGGAGCTTCCATATATGCTAAATGTGTCTTTTCTAATGCTGAGATTTCAACCTCTTTTAGTTTTGGTCCTTGATCCAAAATATGGTAACTGGTGTGTCCTTCTGGGGCAGAACAAATAAACTAATATAAAATAATATTATAGGTTGCTATTAGGGCTACCGGTATGATTGATATGTGAGGGAGAAAGTGCACAATGTCATGTAGTATTGCTAGCTACATTATTATTCTCGTAGTTCCTGCAGTCAAATGTCATTCACCTATGAGTTCTCCTGAGATGCACAGAACGACAGTTATTGATATCATGTCCTGGTTGTTACTCATGTCACATACTTAAATCACTAGTGCTATAAATCACTGCGCCGTCTGAAAGCTGTGGGAGAGCTGTTGTCTATATGTATCAAAAAGGGAAAACGTGGTTAGGACAACTGATAGTAGTGTAGTGTCTGATGTCATGTATATCCCTCTGATTTTGTATGATTATTTACTGTCATTTCTTATGTTCTCCTTAAATGTAATCTATTAACTCATCTCTACTGCACTGTTAAAATTGAGTTAAATTAGGGGTTCTTTTTATATCTTGTAGATGGGAGAACTATGTTAAACATCCTTAAATGTCTGGATAATTTTATTGATTATTGGGTGTTGCCATAATTTGGTAAATGTTGATAGTACTTCACCAATTCACTGATTTGGATCCAGTTACTATAGCTGTAAAATATGAAATGATAAACTGCAAATTATAACATGTGTTCCTTAATATTCTAATATAGTGTCAGTACTTTCCTATTTCTCTTTAATTGTGTTAATCCTCTTTATAATGAAGTCTGTAAACCTCAAATATAACAGTGATTTGTTGGGAGTGAGAATGAAATGCTTTCTTCTTTCATTGACCTAACTCCAGTCTAATTTCAAAAGGTTGCAGTCCCAATTGAGGAAATGCAGCGAATACATCTGAGGTTCATGTTTCGACACAGATCATCTCAAGAATGTGAGTAGTGCTTGACTTGTTTCTGATGCAATATGCTAAATAGTTTTCTCTCTATACATATGTTGTATTTTTGTTCCAGCCAAAGACAAAGGAGAGCGAAGCTTTGCAATGGCATACGTAAAGCTGTTGAAAGATGACGGCACAACACTGCATGATGGCTGTCACGACCTAGTAGTATTAAAGGTACAATGGATTTATCTATTAGTAATGGAATATTACCTACAGAGGGATGTAGCTGTTAGGTCTACATAAAAAATCTGAAAATCCCATGACTATCGCTTAAGAGGTACCTGTCTCAAGTGCATTAAGTTCATTTTGCTAAATTCTAGCTGTGTTAATCCAGAGAAAGATCAAATAAACTAACATTACAGTGGAAAAAAATACCTTCCTCACCTAATAAATGGCTTTTGGATGAATTCCTTGTATCAGATACCATGATGATATCTCCTAATTTCTGCTAGAGATACCATTCCTAGTAAGACATCCAGTTAATAAGAAATGCTTACTATGCTGCTGGTGTTGCAGTGGCTGTTTTCTTAAACTGCACAGTGCTGGGTGTGAAGGGTTCATTAGAAAAGCCTTTGTATTTGCCATAGATATTTATACATGCTAATCAGTTCACATATGAGGTGCATTTAAATGTAAACAAGTCCAATTTTTAAAGTCTCTTTTTAAAATGTATTAGTTTTGTTCCTTTAATTAATACGGATGCCTGGCCTTAAGCCGTCCATTCAGGGGCTCATGTTAAATTGAACACAAATTCCGTTGTTTGCATATAGTACGTTTACTTTCTTCTATGCAAGCGCACAAAGCACTAGATCAGAAACACTTGTGGTGTGCACATGCTCAGATGTAAAAAAGTGTATTATATGGCAACAATGCAATTTGCATTCAAATTAACATGCAGGGATGCACCCAGGCAGGGGGGGGGGTGTCCTGGTGCCTGGAAACCCCCTCCCATTCTGAAGGCACTGCATGCTTGAGGTGGCTTGCTTCGTGTAAATGATGGGGATAGGAAGAGTTGGAGAGCAGCCCAGCACCGTCTAAAATTCTTTTCGCTCCCCAATGTATATTGTTCATGCCCATTTGCGGCTTGGCTTGGAAACCCCTCTCTAAAAATCCTACGTTTGTCCCTGACATGAGACCCTCATTTATCTATTTTCATTGTTTACTCCACTTATTGGACATATCTATCCTATATGACATTACCTACAACAGATTTTTCCCACCAAATCTGTTTGTGACTTCTTGAAACTCCTATAGGCTCAACAGGATGATTTTATTTTTTAGTTAAATCCTGCCAAAATATTCTGATTTTATAATATAAGTGGCATTTCAAAAAGTTTAATTTGTAAAATGTAAATGTGAAAAAGCAGAGCTAAGCTCACATTACTGCTTAGTTTGCTCAGAATGCTTCGGTGACGTAGGCTTGAGCTAACTAGAAATGTAGTACCTCTCTGTTCTCTAGGAAAAAATAATTACATGCTAAATGTTGTTGTTTTTTTGTGGTATATTCTTTATTTACAGTTTCCATCATATATAAATCTGAAACATAAAAAAATGTCATGAAACTGCTATATATATCTTAAAACATAAAAAAGGGTAAAACCAACGTGTAACATGTATAATACAAAATTAAAAGAAGAGGATAGAGTAGGGATAAGGTTAAGTTAGTCCAGGAATTGTCTGGAAAGCAGTGAAATAAGACTCAGGTCCAGAATAACATGTATATTAAAAGCTGACAATTTCATTTGGTAAGGTCTATATAAACGAATATCCCAAGAAATAGCAAGTATAAATATTATGGGGGTGGCACTGGTGATATAACTCTGTAATTAAATGTCATTTGGTACTGCCTTGCCTAGAATACTGTGTTCAGTTCTGGAGGCCATATCTCCAGAAGGTTATAAATACATTAGAGACTTTAAAGATAGGCATGATAGAAACTTTAAAATGTTAATATATCCAGGATTTGAACAAGGTACAGGAGGGAAATATTCTTCAAAGGAAGAGAAGTACTAGAACACCTTGACATGCACAGAAACTGGAGGGAAGTAGGTTCAGAGGAAATGTCTTGCTTCACAGAAAGGGTAGTGGATAAGTAGAATAGCCTCCCATCAGAGGTGGTAGAAGCTAATACAGTAGAGCAATTTAAACATGCTTGGGATAGACATTAGGATATCCTTACAAAGAATAAAGCATCAAATAGAGTTTGGGGTTACCATAGGTTAAAAAAATGGGCAGACTAGATGGGCCAAGTGTTCTTATCTGCCGTCAAATTCTATGTTTCTCTTTTGTAAAATAGAAATAGTGTTTTTGACCTCACATATTTAGCCTGGATCTAAGGCACAAGATAGTATTTCTTTGATCATTTCTTTAATAAAATGTTTTTTTTTTGTGTGTGCAGAAACACAGTGTTTGCATATTACACGTAACATTTATTGCTGACATGACAAGTTTACTGTTGTTTTTCCAACCACTGCAGACTCAGCTTGGCATTACAAGCAACCCATTGAACTTGAAAAAATGTTTTGCTTATGCACTTTTTCTCTGTGCTTAATCCTCAGTTTGTGACTGGTCAGTTCATCAGAGGCAATTTATGTTTGCTTGCTCTGATCTATTGAGAGCACAGTGTGATTACTTCTTCTTTTATTGTTCAACACACAGAGAACGCTTTTTCTTTATTACTACACATATTGTAGACGTTCTTTGCTTTATGTTCCAAGTATACTTTACATTGACACTCTCAGTTAATTAGATTACAACTCAGAAACACTGAACTCTAGTTGCTGTATTTGTTCCAGGACTAAAACGAGCCTGCTCTCTTCATGTGCGTTGCTGAAGTGGTTGGATGGGTTTGGGCCCTCACGGCCCTCCCAGACCTTCATAGAGACTTTTTCTGAATCTTTAAAGCTACAAATGATTCAGCAATTGCAAACAGTGATGTTAAATCACACCTGCTGTCTGTACACGGCGGCAGTGGCCATTTTGTGGGCTGAACCAATAGTAATCATAGTTGCCTACTCTCCCGGAATGTCCGAGAGACTCCCGAATTTTTAGGAGTTCTCCTGGACTCATGAGAGAGCAGGCAAAAATCCCGAATCCAGCTTTCGGCGTTGTTGAAGATGGTGGGGGCTAAACACGCCATCGTGGCCCTGCCCCCTGCTGCGATTGGCTAGAATTGCCTGAGATTGACAGGGGCGGAGCCAAACGGTGCGCTGCACGTGGCCACGCCCCCCTCGACGGACCCCTCCCGGAAAGCTGCCTGCAAAAGTAGGCAAGCATGATAGTAATGGGTTTGCAGCCTATAAATTCAATAAGAGTCCGCTAACATCTAAGGAAAGGCAAGGATATACATGTAGGCAATATAAAACTGTGTGCTTTTACTTGCGCATATAATATGTTGTGGGATACATTTTTTATCACGTATTTTCACCTGCTGAATATGTATATGAAGGAAGGAAGAAGTGCAAATGCATTTTTTTTGCATGCAGGGAAAATACTGCTTGCGTTTGCATGTAGCACGCAAGTATTGAGCAGATTTAGTGTTGATCTTTGATGCACACTTTACCAAACTCTAAATCTGTTCACACATATTAAATCCCCCCCCCCCAGGGCCATCTTAACAACATTATGGGCCCCTGGGCAAAGCAGTGCCCCTAGATATAGATATAGATATAGATATATAGATGTATACAGATACAGATATAGATATAGATATATAGAGATAGAAATAGATAGATGTACTTGCTCAGTGACCCTTGTAGGTTTTTTTTCAGGATTATTTATTCTCATTAAGAGCCGTGCCTATGGGGCCCCCTTGCCCGTGGGGCCCCCGGGCAGCTGCCCATCGTGCCCAATGGAAAAGATGGCCCTGCCCCCTCCCCTCCTGCAGAACAACATGGTTTTGCCAGGGTGCAAAATTACACCTTCTATCTGGATTTACTCCTATCTCTAACTCGGACATAATTAGTATTTGGTAAGAAAAAAGTTGATAAATTCTGATTTTATTTTCACTTACAGGGTGACAATAAGAAGATGGAAGATGCCAGCACATATTTATCACTTCCTTCCACTCGTCAACAAATGGACAAGAGCTCCACGTTCACCAGGAACAGCAGCAGTTCTGGAGGACTGTCTGTTAGTTCACGTGATGCCTTTTCCATTTCTACTCTTGTGTGCTCCACCAAATTGACACAGAATGGTAGGTTGTCTAAAACAGTACTGTGCAGAAATGCAGCAGCCATAGTTCTTTTTGGTTATGACTTTAGCAATTTTTGTTCCTATGTTATATATTAACATAAAATGTATTATTACAATAAGTGATGAAGTAATACGACTTGAGCTCAACTTTTAACAGTCTCAGGCAGTGAGAGCCTTTAACTGTGTACAAATTCTCCTTATTGCCTATTCACAGCTAACAAAGAGTGTGCTCCGGTTCAGTTCTTTTGAAAGTTGCCCCAGAAAATCCCTTTGCGCTTCCACTTGCAGATCTAGCTGGAACTGGGAATGGTGGAAAGAGTAAAAATGCACTTTATATTAATTATTATTAGTTTTAACTCTTTTCGTAAAATACCATAATTTATGTTTTAAATAGATCATGGGAGAGGGAGGACACTGGGATTGTATTTTTTGCTCTTACTATGTCCAGTGGCAGGACTACATTGTTGCAGCAGGTGCCGTGCATCGGGGCCCATGGAGGTAATGGGACTTGTTGCATGGCAGATGCAGAGGATCAGGGACCACAGTTCCCTCTTCCCCGCCTCCCGGTGCACACAGCTCGCTAGTTCCACCTCTGATTATGCCACTATTGCACATTTGAATGTTTTATTACAATTTGTAAAAAGGATATAAAGCATACTTGCCAACTTTTTGGAGTTGGCGTCCGGGAGTCACCCTGGGGAAGGTGAGCGTACGGGGGGCTCCAAAATTGCATCATTTTACAGCGGGGGGTGGGGCCAAACTTCACTAGGAAGTGGGCAGATGCGGGAGATACTCTGCCATACTCTCCCGGGAGTCCGTAAGACTCACCCGAAATGCGGGAGTCTCCCGGACATTCCGGGAGAGTTGACAAGTATGATATAAAGGCATCCCATTGAAAGTATAGGTCACAACCTGGTTTTTATCACCTCTTAAAAATTGTTAAAAACAGGTCCTTAGCAGTGAGACGAAAAGGCTCTGTGGCCACCTGCAAACCAGGAAGTCCTGGTAAATTTGACCTCTACCTTGCAATATAAGTCTCACAAGAGTGCATAGCAAGCATTTAGTTATATATGACACTGATCCACATAACTTCTTTTAACAAATGGTGCCAATTTTACACCTTCACAGAAGCTGTCACCTTGGCGCTTGGCCTGAACAGTCATGGGCTTCCCTTGTAACATTCGCACAACAAGCGGCGCAATATGTCACAAAAAGTCACTTGAGCTGCGGGCCTGCAGTTTTTCACTTTTAAATATTACCCTTTGTTTATTAAATGCAAAAAAATTGACTATTATACAACTTCATTTGTAAATGGTGGATAGTCACCCTGTTGTAAGAGCTCTTCCTATATAGATTTTGTAAGACTGCTATCTTTCTGCACTTTGTGAACTACAATAAAGGCAGCATGGAATAGGACTGTAAATGATGTCACTGCTGCATAAAGCTATCTGTGAATCATCAGTGCCTGCAGCTAAACACTTTGTGAAGGTAAAAACTCACACATAATTGCATTGTCATTTCTCATCTTATTTCTAAAGAGGTTGTGCCTTATTGAAACAAAGAGCAATGAAAAAATCATATAAAGACAGATATACAATATACAACAACCCGTGTATGTACACGAGGGGTTCACTGACTGTGTAGACAAAATATTATAAGATGAGCTGTCTTTCTGTGCTCATTTTTTCCCATTTTGCATTCTGTTTAAAAAGGAACCTCTAATTTTCTAAGCTCATCTTCTCAAAAGAAAAGAGAAAATAGTTTTGGAAATGTTCAAGTCAAAACTATTTTTTTGCAAATATATATCATATTTTTTTGAAGCATATTGTGAGAAAAACAAAACCAATAGAAAAATTGCAAGAATAGCATTAGAGAAATATATAGTTGTGTAGTAGTACATATCATAGTGTACAATACAAAGTATAAAACTGGAAAGATATACACTAAGGGCTAGATTTACTAAGCTGCAGGTTTGAAAAAGTGGGGATGTTGCCTATAGCAACCAATCAGATTCTAGCTTTCATTTATTTAGTACCTTTTACAAAATGACAGCTAGAATCTGATTGGTTGCTATAGGCAACATCCCCACTTTTTCAAACCCTCAGCTTAGTAAATCTAGCCCTAAGACAGAATTTGTATGATATAAGTAGGTAACTCTCAATAAATAAAACGGTCTCTATGAAAACATTTAATGAAACAAACCTTATCAGCTGCAATCAAATGTGTCTGTGTAATTATTTTACTACAACTTAGCGGCGCATGGTATGAGGGGAAGGAAAAAGGGGGCGGGCACTTATAGGTATATAAGGGGGTCATCTGCTACCATTCGGAGTCTAGACCAGGTGGCATACTGGAGGCATGTGTTTCAGGGACGGACCTAGACTTTATTTTTAGGGAGGGGGAGGGCGATTTAGCATAGTCACCCCCTCCTTCATTCTGATTGGTTAACCCTGGTTGGTCCCGCCACTGGTTGGCCCATCCCTCCTCCATTTTGAACGTCTTGGCCACAATTTAAGGATTTTGATGTGCCAGTTTGGGGAGGGGGTGCTCTGATCACCCCCCCCCCCCACACACACACACACACACACCTTGATCCGCTACTTATGTGTTTGTGTTCTGATGGGAATTGGTGGAATGATTATTTAGCTTTTCCACATAGCGAACATAACATTCAGTTCTCTATCCATAAATACCTCTACCCAGACCATCCTAAACAAGTAGAATACTTTTTCAATATGGATTTGATGGATGGTTTACGTTGCCATATTTTTAATAATAAATTGCAGTAAAAGTAACACTTTTGATATTCAGAGATTTAACAAACAGTGAACGTTTACAGTTTCTCATTGTTCTGCTGTTATTGGATGTGGCTTGTAGTGTCGAAATTTGTCAACATTCAATTAATACCATAGCTCTGCCCAGGAAGAGGAAAGATTTTTTTAGCTGATCGTGGAGCAGCACTGGTTAAGGTCTCTGGTTTAGGTCTCTGTAAATATAAAACATATAACCTTTTACATTGTTAAAAATATATTTGCATCTTTTAGTTGGCCTACTTGGACTTCTGAAGTGGCGCATGAAGCCTGAACTCTTGCAGGAAAACCTGGAAAAACTGAAAATTGTGGATGGAGAAGAAGTTGTAAAAGTATGTACTGTAAAATAGTGCATTGTTTGCCTATTATGTAAATTACAGCAGTATTTTTGAAACCATTTTTCATTTACAGAGCAAACTAAGTCTGATAGATTTCAAAATAAAGCGTAAGACAACTGAATTATAAGCATGTTGCTGTACAAAGCAAGGCCAGGTACCCACTGGTGTTTGAATTGCATTTAACAGCGCAAGTTAAAATGCCAGTGAAACTACATATTTAATGTAAACATGCAATTGTGTTACTTTCGTTTGGGAGCTTATTGGAGGTCACTGCTTTGATTTAAATACATTTATTTTTAGTTAAACACATTATTTGGAGCAGTAAGCATTTTAAAAAACACAACAGCTCCTGAATGTAAGTGACAGAGAAGGTGCAGGTATAGCCCCACCTTACTGAAGATTGGTGGAGGAAGCCCAAAACCTCTAGGCTGTCGCACAGCAAGTTATCACCGTGGGGTCTCATTTTTAAAAGAAAAAATAAATGGCTGTTAGGTATTTGCTATGTATCTTTCAGGGCTTGGAAAGACACCACTGAAGTTTAGAAGTGACTTGCACACTTCAAAATGTTTCTCTCGAAGCCATGAAACAATAACTATATCCCATCCCTGGCTCATAGTTAGAACTGGTACATACAGTTAGAAAGAGAAAAAATCTAGGTAGCTGACCAATGATTTTCTACAGAATTCCCCGCGCTCTGAAGCCATCTTTAGTTAGGACGTGTGATTCATCATGTATAGGAAGACCCTATAGTGTGTAAGATAGAAACCATAGTGTAGTGAAATCATAATCTACTAAGGGATCTGTGATAATAGAAGTACCATGGATCCAGTTCTTGGGTTTGCTGAGTGCACCTAGAACACCCCTTAGATACTGCAGGTAGAATCATCTGCACAGGTTCTGTTGTTTGTGATTTTCAGACCTATGTAAGAGAAATTGGAGTATTTGCACAAAAGCCACCCTCTGAGAAGGAACAGGTAGATTGCCCAAACTCCCAGTTCCTTAACTATGAGTGATAGTGGGATGGAACTTGGGGATCTTAACACTGGAGTTCCTTATATAGTTGTATATAGACTATCTAGAGAATAATAAATAGAGAGTGTGGAAAATGTTGCAAAGCCACATAACCTTCAAAGGAAGAAAAAGTTCTATTATTTTATGCCTGTTGTCATAACACTGGGAAGGTGTCTCAAGCTCCCGTTTACTGGAGACTTCAATGGCGATATTATTAGATTGATAGACATGCCATGCATTGAGTAGCACAGCTTGCAGCTTGGACTGTGTCTGAAAATCCAAGGTACCATTTTCAGATTTGGACTCTCTTTTCTCTAATCAAAATCAACCCATTATCAAGAATTGGTCACAATTGCAGTGCCTATCTGGACTTCTTTGAGACAAAAGGCAAGGGAAGATATTGTGTATCCTAGAGAAAGTCTGGCCGTGCACACATAATCAATATAATGTGGGTGCAAGAGTCTCTAGGTGGTTTCACTGACAAAGGTTCTTTAGCAGCCAGATAATAAACTCAGGACAGCGTTAGAGGCAATTATAAATACATCCAAAAGTGGATCGGCAACTTTATTGAAATCACCTGCCATTAGGATGGGGAGACTACTAACCTGTTACGATTATGATGCCTTAGTCAGTATTAGCACAGGCTTACCTAGGGCGTGGAGTCTAACGGCCTTCCGGTCTTCACCAAGAACCACCGCAAGGTAGTGTGGACTTTGCTGCCGAAGAACCGCAGGTCACGGCCCCCAGATTAGCCTACTGACGTAAGGGAGAAGGTTCTAAGTGATGGCAGGCAGACAAGAAAATAGACAATGCGGTGCAAGTACAGGCACTAACCGTTAATTCCAGGCGTTGTAGGTCTGGAACAGTAACCGGTAGACGCACGGAGCCAATGGGTGCGTGGCAGGATTTGTGTCCAGAGGGACGACCGGGTCAGTACACTGGAGATATCAGATATACGGTACCAGAGGGAAATCCAGAGAATAGTCGGTAACACAGCCGAGTCGGTACACAGAAGGTATCAGGTATACGGTGCCAGAGGGAGATCCAGAGAATAGTCGGTAACACAGCCGAGTCGGTACACAGGAGATAGTCCAGTTCGTAGTGCCAGGGATAAGCCAAAGAATAGTCAGGTCACAGCCAGGTAGGTACACAGGAGTAGGAGGAATAGAGGGATACACAGGGAGCAGGTTCACAGGAGTCAGGACACAGGAACTGTAGCCAGGAACAGGAAACACATTGCTCTGACACAGGCAGCGTGTCAGAGCAGGGGAGATATAGGAGTTTGAATTCCCCGCCCAGGAGTCACATGATCGGCAGCAGGGAGAACCCGGAAGTGCGGCAGCGCCAACAGAAGAAGCGCTGCACAGATCGGACACCGCTGTCAGATCACGCTGACAGCGCAGCGGAACGGGAACAAGGTAAGTTCCTAACATAACCTAGGCCAACCAGTATACTACATCTGTGGAAGAAAGATCCATCACATATGTTGGGCTGGTATAAATTAACATAATCTCTTTTTGACTTTAAGGTAATTTTCCTAAATCACATAAGAAGGAGAGTACCTCTAGAGGCACCCCCACAGTACTTTGAGAATCTACCCAATCTCATTTGAGTTTTGTGTGTTAGTGTCTTTCTTATAGCAGGGATGTTTCTGCCCACAATCTCTTCAAATATATCAATATTCACTTAATCTTTGAAATATTTCAATTAAGTATGATATATAACCATAAACTTACAATTATTTTAGGAAATTCTGTCTTCAGCTGATTTCAGCTGATTAATTTTGAAACAAAATCAACTTGTGGCACTCTGGTAATTAGCGGAATGCTCTCAGAAACATGCTTATCAGTAAAGTTGAGATATTTCAACATGACCAGTTGAAGTTTCTCTATTCATTAATGATTCACATCATCCCATTTCCAGGGGATCTTTGATTTTCAGATTGTTGTGCCTCCACTGTTTCTCTATGTCATCAAGTCCATCTTATAAACTTTATAAGTTTATGTGCATTTATGTAGTCCTAAATTTCAAAATATCTCTCAGCCAATTTAGACACTTGCGGCCTATGTTGTGTCAGACTGTTTTCGAAATTGATTCGAGATTTGTTTGAAGTTTTGGTTACTAATTTCTGAAAGAACATGGACATTAGGTTTAGATAATGGGGAGCTCTCAAGTTTTGCAACCCTGAGGAAGTCTTTGGGAGTTATTCATGTTTGGCCTCCCTTTTGGTTTCAACTGCACCCATAGCGGCAGGTTTCAGGGGCATAGTTGGAGTGAAAGTAGAGTTGTGCTGTTAATTGGAAAATCATACCAAAGTGCAAAGAACGTTAAAAAGTCACATCTGTTACATTATAAAAGGTCATAGCCCATAAGAAACTACTGGATTGTACTAGGGTAATACATCTTTGCATATGATAGGACTGTGACTTGACTGCCTAACCTTACAAACTAGCACCAAGAGAGCTTCCAATCCAAGAAATGCAAGCCTAACATTGTCAGTTTGGAATTTTTTGGAGAGTGAAATGAATTACAATGTCAAGAGAATAGAATGGGCACAAACACTCCACCGAGGTTGCCAAGGAACAAAGCTTGGAATGTTGGCCCTGATACAACATATGGAAATTGTATGAATGTTACAATATTTATTACAATAAAAGTGTATATGTCAATTGTACTTCTAGCGTTGTTGTACATGTTGAGATTTATGGGACTAAATCTGCATCTAAGACAATTCTGACATGTAATCCAAATTCACTGTCATTCTCAGTTAATGATTGTATTATTTCCATGGGAAAATTCCAAATCAGCCACTGCTTTCACCACCCCCAACCAACTCAGAGGAAAAAAGTACAGCTGTGAGCATCTTAGAGCACTCTCCTTAGAAATCATAGTTAGCCAAAATTACAGCGTTAGAAATAATAACATTTCAAGTTTGCTGAATCTGAATCATTGTAGGAATTGATGGCCTGTACAGAACTGAGATGGCAAGCACCTAGTTTATATTATATTTTTAAATAAAGTTGTACCCATTTATCTGTTAATGTTGTTATCAACATAGAGCAGTCACCAGTGGCGGATCCAGGGGGGGGGCGATCGGGGCGATCGCCCCCCCTACCAGGGGTTTGCTGCCGACAGCTGCACACTGTGCAGGTCCGTTCAGCAGTGACAGTGTGCTGCCCGGCTGCTCTGATTGTGTTTTAAACACAATCAGAGCAGCGGGACAGCACACTTTCACTGCTGAACGGAGCCTTAGAACACAGAAAGGGGGCGGGGCCTAAATCGCCCCCCCATAAAATCGCCCGGGCTAGGACAAATGTCTGGGTCCGCCCCTGTCAGTCACTCACTTACTCTGCTTGACGTTGGATCCTGCCACAACAGATTTGTAGTTAAGTCACTATAGCTATGTTTAATATACGGCTTTCATGTCTCACTGTAAGTGCTAATATCAGCTGCTCTCTCGAGAAGCATTTTATGTTATAGTATATGCATGGAAGGGTGTCAATTTATAATGTTTGCAATAATTTCGGTACTATTATACTTTCACAGTTTCTTCAAGATACTCTTGATGCACTTTTCAACATCATGATGGAACATTCCCATTCAAACAAGTACGATATTCTTGTCTTTGATGCTCTGGTAAGAATTTGGTATTACAATTACTACATGACACAATTGATTGATATTTACAAAAATAATTTCTGATAATCTGATGAATTTACACTGCGTGATAACACATCAAAGAGTTCTCTGTAACTCAAAACTTCCAATGAAATTAATTATTCAGGTAATTACAAAAGGAATCACCACGACACAGGTTCCATGTTGTGTATACCATTAGCCAGTTGATCAGAGGGTTTTCACCCATTCATAACCACAGAGAGTTTTATGTTTTCTAATTTTTTGATTTTATTTGGAATAAAGTTCCTATTTTATAGTGCGCTCAAGCTGATTTTATATTGGTTTTTTTTCATCCAAGAATGGATAATGTATAATTTTGGGGTCCTGGATAGTATTTTTTTAATATATTTAGGGGCCATGTCAAGTTTTAGAGGGACTTGATCCAAGCTCCTCCTGCATCTCTGCGGCGTTAGATCACCTTTAATAGTGATCTAATGCTAAATTTCATTCCAGCTAGCAATACACCACTATAATGAGTAATCTATTTATGTGGATATACAGGGAGAGCTGGATCATACCCTGAAATAGCTGCACTCCTGATTGGAAGAAGTGCTGGTGATCAAAATAGCATCACCAGGCTACCATGGCAACTCCAATGTAGAACAACCATTCTAATTGAATCCTGGGCCCAGCACTGGAACCACTGACAGCCTGGTTGCTGGTTCCAGGGCGTATAGGAAAGAGGTCTCCAGTGCTCAGGCTTCAGACCGTTTGGATGTGGTTAATTAAAATGCTAAACCATTTTATATGTGAATAGATTTCAAACTCCTAATTGAATTTTCTTTGCTTTACACCAAATAATAAAGTCATGGTAGCTAAATTTGTCATTAGTTATGTCTCAAATTAATTATGTAAACAATTTTAAATTATATTGTATCTAATCAAAAAGTAATGACAATGTTGCCAAGAAAAAACAATTCCAGTGTTCAAGTGTAAACTGAATTATTTTGCTACTATTCATTATAATTTATGGTTAATAAATAATACTAGTATTGGTACATCCACATGAGGGTTTTTATTACCTATAATTATTAATTTATTAAGTTTCTATTGCTGTTTTGCATTTTCTAACAATAATCATCATAAACATTTATGAATGTTTTTCTTTAGATTTCTACAGAGATTGATCGAGAATGCATTTTAATTGTGTGTTTGGAACATATATATATGTAGCTCATCAGACACTTTAAATATTCTTAAATAATATTTCCTTAGTGAACATATTTGGCTCTGGCAGTTTTGTTGATTACTCAGTCGGGTGGTTTGACAGATGAGTTGATAATTTTAATTTGTTCTACTTTCAGATTTACATAATTGGACTCATTGCAGATCGGAAATTTCAACATTTTAACACTGTTTTAGAAGCATACATAAAGCAGCATTTCAGTGCCACATTGGCCTACAAGTAAGTCTTGCCTTATCTGAAGTTCCATCCTTAGAAGAAGTGGCAGAAAACCCACAGTTGCCGGGACTGTGGTGGCTATGGTTCCTGGAAGTGAGGGGGTGCCCTTAGCCACTGCACCACCTGCATTAGTGGTTCTTTCACTGTCTGCACCCACTATAAGCATAGACATGGGACTTCACTGCATATGTGCCAGCATTCACATAGAAGAAAAGAGTAAGGGCCTATGGACTGTTTTGCCGCTCCCATATTGCCCCCCCATATTTTGCTATGGGACCTGGTGATGAAGTGGTCCATCCCTACTTATGTCACAAATATCATAATATAGAGCTTATTGAAATCAATATTATTATTATTGGGCATGTTGGTAAATGCAGACTACATCTGCGGTCATTTTTGGACCTGACTAACAGGCTGCAGTAACACTTGAAGGGATCATTCAGTTTGGTTGCAGAAATGCCCTTTTGAATGGACCAAGCAATCTGTGTAGGCTCCTTTAGCATTTTTGAGGTTTCCTGTTTTGCACAGACAAGATTACTGTTGCTGTGCGAATAGAACGGGGCGATGGGTCATGCTATGAATCATAAGAATGGCTTCTTTAGGTGCAGTGTTACGGAAGAGTACAAGATATTTAGCATAGATATCTAACAGTAGATACTATAATAATCAGTTACATGTCGTTAAAGTGAGAGGTGGAAATAAAAATGTACAATAAGTTTAAAGAGGAAATGCTATCAAAATGTTTTAATTATGGTGTATTCAATAAGAAAGTCTGTAATACACTTGGTGTTCTATTTTGTTGTATAGTTCTTTGTTTTGTGTTGACGCCTCTCTGACTATGTGATTTAATGTATAAGTAATGATGTCCATAGCTGAAACTACAAATGCAGCCAGTTTTTGATCCAGCATAGTATAACTGAAGTGAATACACTGGATACTGTTATATTAGTTCTCTCTATAGACTTACTGTTCTACATGAGTGCGGCACAGATTGGAGCAAGCAGCTTGATCTGCACTTTCTGTGAGTGAGGCCTGATCATGCCAATTGGCTGACAGTACCAAATTGGATATGTGGATTGGTGTATTTTTTGCATCATGAGCAGTACCAACCAGTCAAAATAGCAAAATGGCTTAGTAAGCTTGATATGTAAAAAAAGAAAAGGGTGGTTTATTGGAGAAACTTAGAGGAATGGTACATGTAGTACAGAACATAGATATATGTATGTGTTCAATGTACAAGCCCAGGATTGCAGATAGTATAACACGACTCCATGGATAACAATTGCAGCAGCTTCTCTAATAAAAAAACATTGTATGCAAAGGAATTGCTTCCCCATAGTTTGGGAAGCGGCAATTACTAAGAGAGTAATTTACATATATATTACCCTGCCAATTTATATAAAAGTTAAATGCATTATATCTGTAATTGTAATTTATTTGTTCCATGAATTATATTTGTATTGTTGTACTGTTTGCATAATTTATGTAGTGTCTAGTCTTTTGTGTTCATTACCAACGTGATGGTTTACCGTTTATTCATGCTATAACATAGACTGGATGATTAATATCAACATAATAAATCTGTGTTATTCAAGCACATCTTTCCTACAAATGACGAGTGATTACATGAGTGATTTTGCATTCATATTATTCACCATTTTTTATTTCGCACAGCACTGAAACACTAACCTATTTGGAAAATATTTTCTTGACAGGAAACTAATGACTGTTTTGAAGAAATATTTAGATATTTCCAGCAGAGGAGAGCAGTGCGAGCCAATTCTAAGGACTTTGAAAGCATTGGAATATGTGTTCAAGTTCATTGTACGGTCGAGGACATTATTTTCACAGTAAGCATCTTTTTTTTGAAGTACCTTGTAATTGATTAGTACTGCTATACCACTGAGATGTAGTATTATTGCAAGAAGACTTGCAAAATGTATAGCTCTGTAATGATCAAGTTCTACTCTGGGATGCTAATGAGAAACTAGAGGGTTTAGAGAATTTTGGCACAATTTATTTGTGGACGTCAGTGGCTCAACTTAACCATTTACAATATTGCTGTAAATGTGGATTTCAGAATTTGACCATTTCACATTGTCTGAATTTTTTATTACTCTAGGTAATATGTTATTTAAAAAAGTTGGTCTAAGATATTTCATAAAATTGTATTCTATATCCTTTCATAATAGCTTTTCAGGAAAACACATTTGTGTAGAACAATATCATTTATACATTGCCTTAATAAAATAATAATACCACAAAGAAATTCATCATTTTTCCTCAAATACTATTGAAGTTTTTGCTTGATTGTGCTGTTTAAGTGTACATTATTCTGCCAAGTTTTACAGCTGCTGCCAAGATTATAGAATCGCAGATTCATTTGTCAAAGAAGTAGTCACATTAGTCATATTCTCTCACTTAGTTTATGCTGGAAATGAAATGTGTCATTTCTAAGTACTAGTGATGACAAAATAGTTTTATGTTCTTCTCGACTCTGATTCATAACTTGAAAGGGCAAATCTTGTTTTTTAATACATTTTAAACTACACCTGTATTAAACACTTTTCTGACTTGTGTAATATCTCATAGCTCCTTTATGTCCAAACATAAAGGTGCCCATACATGTTGTAGTTCAGATTGCCAATTTGGCCATGTTAATGCTTGTCTGCAAATCTCTCTCGGTGTAGACTCAAAATGACCAGGATCCCAATATATTTCTGACTAGCTAAATATCAATGGACACTGGCTGAAAATATGTTTGGATGATAACAACGATCTGACCATGTGTGTAGTTTTGTGTGGCCAAAATTGGACATATATTGTAGAGTGGCAAAAAAGTATTTGCTCCCTTGTTCACATTTTAATTGCATACATCGTATAATCAAAATTCATTTAAATGTTTACCACTGATCAAACACTCTGTGACATATACCTCTTATAAACAAAATATGTACTTGACTACGGATTGGCGATTCTGGCGCACTAGAATCTTTCCTGAATAGGGAGAATTAACATCCTGCTGAAGATCTTGTACCTTCTACATACTCTCCCCATGTACATCCTTGTAAGGGGTTTCTTCACTTCAGTAATGAGGGACTTTGAGTAGTGTGGGAGGAAACCACATTTGAAACACAATGTCTTATATACATAAATGTAAATACTTGGGAGGCCTTCAACTTTCCCACTTTGCTACATATTATAATGATATCATGCTTGGCAGGAGTGGACAAGACAGAGGAAGCAATGGGTGGAAAGAGGAGAACAATCACTTAAAATTCCTTCTCTGACACCACTATTTGCTAACGTGTGCTTCCCTTCGGAAGTCAACATTAATGCCTTGGTCACAAACTGGGATCTCTCATATGGGCCAGCTGGTGCTTCAGGTGTGTACACCTTCAGGGATATTCAGGCCAAGTGGACTCTAGCTAAGAATACTGTTGGTTAATACAGATAAAGTGCTTTCTGGGCAAAAAAGAAGTCCAAAAAGAGGCAAGTAGGGAGCTGACACCATTTGAAGCTCCCATCTATCCTTATCACATATATTGTTTTTTATTTACAAACTTCTTATAGAAAATCTCTTTAGTTCACTCCCAAAATATACAATGGATTGGGAGAAGAACTTTGGGGATATAAATGAAGGACCACAATCTAAGCAAGATTTTCCAAATCACTCAGACCTGCATTGTGCGCATAGCTGTGGTATAAAAGCAGTATAAAGTGTTATCTATGCTGTACCGGTGTCCTAGCCTCCTTGCTAAAATCTACCTGGGGTTCCTGATACCTGTTGGAGGTGTGCCTCAGCAGCTTGGACCCCTCTCCACATATGGGTTGGTGTTCAAAAATTAAACTATTCTAGAAAGTAGTAATTTTCATATCTATAGAGATTATGGGAGGTGAAATCTTGGACAATCCTGGGTTCTGGCTCTTAAACTTGACCAAAATACCAATAGCGTAATAAATAACAAGTCTTGCTAAACCACCTAAAGAACCCAGCAAGGATGGTGATGACCACCCACCGGAGACTTTCCTCTCCTACAACCTTGAAAGAGTGGTTTGTCAGGGTGGAATATTACATGGTTATAGATGATACCATCTTATCAACTGTTGATACATTATGATTTTTCATGCAATTTGTGAAGCTGGCTGAAATTTAAATATTCCGCAAAATACTTGACAATATGTACCATAATCCCCGAATACGATTATAGATGGTTTGGGGTGAATACCTATTAAATTTTACGTTTTGCCATGCCCCTCATCTGGATATCAAAGTGGACTGGTATCTATGGTTTCCTAGACCCCTTTTCTCCTTCGATTCCATCCCCTAATCCCCATTTCTACACGCCTTGTTTTCTCCTTTGTGTTTTTTTATACTCTGTACATGGTTAATTTGTACAGGTAGCTAGACCCAACTGGATGGATAGGTTTGTAATGTCTGTTGGTTTGTAATGTCTGAATGCTACAGGAGTTAGGAGGTCATATTTAAACATTGGAATGATTGCATTTAGTGTTGCTTGTTCATAACCACTCAGTTTGTAATTGTTTAAAAGATTGTGTTATAAAAATTTGTAATGATGTCCTGCTCTCGCTTTCTCAGCCGGCCATTTCCCTCCCCAACCTCTATAATGTTCTTCAGACCTACAGTGTGATATCTAACTATAAAATAAATGACACAAAATCAGAGGCCATGATGATCCACGTCGTCGTCGTCGTCCCCCACCCCCGGGAGGCCAAGGTGTTGCAATCCTCTTTCAAATTTAAATGGAAGACCAGGAAAATAAAATACTTGGGAGTCTACCTTACATCTCGATATGACCTCCTTTACCAGGAAAACTTCCCACCCTTATTTTCTAAAACACAATCTGATCTGGCATCCTGGAACCGTCTTATCATCTCATGGCTGGGCAGGATCATAGCAGTCAAAATGAATTTCAGACCAAAATGGCTATACCTCTTCCAAACCCTACCAGTTACTGTCCCCGCCACCCTCCTATCTAATATCCAGAAAGCTCTGACTCTGTTCATCTGGAATCACAGGCCCCCAAGGGTCTCGTTCAACGTTCTGAAAAGGCCCATCGCTGGTGGTGGCAGGGGACTACCCAATATCAAGCTATATTATCTGGCTTCCCATTTCTCCCAAATTGTTGCATCATATGCCACCTCGGGTTGCACCTCGTGGCTTGATCTAGAGGCGGCATATATAGCCCTCCCTGATTCCACCCCGCTACGGGGTCTACCCCCTATACACCGCCCCCTCTTCAAAATTACTCCCTACTACTAAATTTGACGTCAATATTTGGGATTCCTACTCCTTTAAACTAAAACTCACATCGGCCCTTTCCCCCCTAAATCCCATTTGGTTTAATCCTATATTCCCTCCTGGCCTCTCCAAGGTAAAATACCGCTTTTGGACCCAGGCTGGCCTCAAATTCCCATCAGATTTCTCGAAACAAGGCCGATGGCTCACACTAGCAGAACTTCAGCCTCACCCCCCCAGCTCGAGTGCTTAACCCTTTTCAAATCAACCACTTTTTGCAATCCCTATCACCCAGATACTTATTACGTCCCCTCACCCCGTTCGAGAACCTTTGCAAACTCCACCCCATGGATAATGGTATAATATCACAGCTTTATAGTATCTTTCTTGAATCCACTATCCACTCGCAACTCCTACATGGAGTTGACTGGGAGAGGGATCTTGGCCCACCTCCGGATGAGGAGGCCTGGGAGGAGATGAGACTGGGGATATCCAAAAGTTTCATTTCGACCAAACTAAAAGAAACATCCTATAAAATTTATTATCGATGGTACTATACCCCCACCCGACTTCATACAATGTTCCCTTCCTTGTCCCCTGACTGTTGGCGGGGCTGTGGCCACAGGGGATCAATGCTACACATCTGCTGGACTTGTCCAGTGATTACTCCCTTCTGGGACGCGATCCATGGCTCCCATGGCGAAGGACCCTTGGATTATCCTCCTTTGTTACCCTCCCCCAGATCTTGACAAATTTTCTAGAAAGCTAAATGCACACATCCTTACAGCCTCTAAATCCCTTATAGCCCTTAATTGGAAACGCAGCTCTCCTCCATCTCTGTCTGCCCTTAAAAGCAAATATGGCATGTGGCGGCCATGGAAGAGATCACTTACAACTTACACGATAGAGGTTAAACCTTCAACCAAGTCTGGGCTCCTTGGCAATTCGCAGAACGCTCGTTCCCCTCTGGCCCTTAAAGACTTCGTTCTGACCCATGTGCAGCGATCAGGACTCCGCTCCTGTTACGCCATCTCCTGTCCTCTAACATTTACCTTTTATCTTCTTCTCGATCACACTCCTGCATCAGCGTTTGTGGTCTCCCCCCTCCCCTTTTTCCCTTCTAACTCTCCTTCACCCCTCCCCCCATTCTACTAAGGGTGTGCAGCGGCCACTTTTGGGGTTTTGGGTTTTGGGTTTTGGGTTCTGATTAGCTTGAGGTTTTGGGTTCTGATTTGTTTTGCCAAAACACCCCACGAAAGGTTTTGGTTCTGATTTTAGGTTTTGGGTTCTGATTTTTTTTTAAAAAAGCATAAAGTGCTAAAATCCATATTTTTTATTTTTTTTCACTCCTACACTATTATTAACCTCAATAACATTCATTTCCACTAATTTCCAGTCTATTCTGAACACCTCACACCTCACAATATTGTTTTTAGTCCAAAAGGTTGCACCGAGGTAGCTGGATGTCTAAGCTAAGCGACACAAGTGGGCGGCACAAACACGTGGCCCATCGTAGGTGGCTGTGTAGGCTTACATGGCCTTTTGCTGCTCCTCCATCCTCTGCAGCATATAGAGGGTGGAGTTCAAGCACGTCACTACCTCTTTTTTTAGTTGATGGCAGGGCAGGTTCATGCTTTTTTGATGCAGCAGGAACAGTGAACGTAGTTTAATATCTGATACTAATATTTCTGCACTGCAGGGACAGTGAACATAGTTTAATATCTGATACTAATATTTCTGCACTGCAGGAACAGTGAACGTACTTTAATATCTGATACTAATATTTCTGCACTGCAGGAACAGTGAACGTACTTTAATATCTGATACTAATATTTCTGCACTGCAGGAATAGTGAACGTACTTTAATATCTGATAATAATATTTCTGGACTGCCTATTGAAGTGGAATCTCGATGGGATTTGATACTGGGGACACAATACCTCCATCAACCGTCTAAATTCCACTGCACAGATGGCGGACACCGGATGCACGTCTAACACCAACATAGCTGTTATCCGCTTTGCCATAGGATGACTATATAGGAGTGGCACCGCAGTGGCAGAAAGGATGGCAGTTTGAAAAACTAGGCCCCAAAGAGCACATAATGCCAAAAAAAGAGTTGCAAGATGGAATTGTCCTTGGGCCCTTCCACCCACCCTGATGTTGTTGAAATAGGACATGCGCACTTTGACAAACCAATCATTTCAGCGAAAGGGCCTACCAAACTGTGGCTGAAATGATTGGTTTGTTTGGGCCCCCACACAAAAAAAGCTATTCATCTCTCCCTGTACAAACTAAACTGGCTCTACTGAGGCAAGATGTCGTCCTCATCCTCATCCTCTGATTCCTCGC
The DNA here is from genome assembly GCF_038048845.1 of Mixophyes fleayi. NCBI lineage: Eukaryota > Metazoa > Chordata > Amphibia > Anura > Limnodynastidae > Mixophyes > Mixophyes fleayi. The sequence continues at coordinate 285,400,923 of NC_134405.1, read as the reverse complement.
CCCCTTCAGTGTGTAATTCCTCATCCTCACACATTATCAATTCGTCCCCGCTGGACTCCACAACCACAGGTCCCTCTGTAGTCTCTGGAGGGCAGTGCTGTCCTTGATTGAGGAATTGATAATTCATTTTTATGAACATCATTTTACAACGTTTTGCGGAAGCAACCTCCTTTGCCGCTCACTGACCAAGTTCCCTGCTGCACTAAAAACTCTTTCCGAGTACACACTGGAGGGGGGACTACTCAGGTAAAATATAGCCAGTTTGTACAGGGGCTTCCAAACTGCCTTTTTCTTCCTGCCAGTAAAAATAAGTGGTTCTTGATCTTTCCCTACTTTATCCTCCAAATTTTGGTACTCCATTATATGCAGCACAAGAGAGCGTACCCCTAAACCACACACACTCGGCAAAGCCTTTACAAATTATCTGCGGCACAGGAGAGTACCACTGGACTGGAGTTATACAGCAGTACCTATTTTTTGGTACAGCAGCAACAGTGAACGTAGTTTGGCTTTTAAATAGCAGTACCTAGTATTTTTTGGTACAGCAGCAACAGTGAACGTAGTTTGACTTTTAAATAGCAGTACCTAGTATTTTTTGGTACAGCAGCAACAGTGAACGTAGTTTGACTTTTAAATAGCAGTACCTAGTATTTTTTGGTACAGAAGCAACAGTGAACGTAGTTTGACTTTTAAATAGCAGTACCTAGTATTTTTTAACTAATTTTTTAATATTTTTTTTAAATTATTTTTGGATAATTTTTTTATCTTTTTTTAAAATAATCTTTTTAACATTTTTTAGAACTTTTGGATAATTTGGAAATAACAATGCCCTTAGCAGAACAGAGCACAGGACACAGGCAGCACCACTGGACTCAGCAGGACAGAGCACAGGACAGCACCACTGGACTCAGCAGGACAGAGCACTGAACAAAGCACCACTGGACTCAGCAGAACAGAGCACTGGACAAAGCACAAAGCAACACTAAACTGAAAAGCAGGACAGGAGCTCCCTAACTACAACCTCCCTCACGAGTGATCGCAGCCAGAATGAAGATGGCGGCTGCGAGCGGTGAATTTATGACATCCGAGTCTCGCGAGATCCGACGCGAGACTTGGATGTCATAGCCTCGGTTTGGCTTCATTTGGCACCCGGAAGTTCCCGAACAGTGCTCAGATCCCGTCGGATCCGCACTGTTCGGGTGGGCTCGGATTACCGAAATCCGAGCCCGCTCATCTCTACATTCTACCATATTATAGGTTTATATATTTAAACAAAAGCAAAAAAAATGAAAATATGGTCAATTTAAGTCTCAAGTTGTCAAAGAACGCCTTTGTTGGATTTTACTAAATTATTAATGTTCTTCTATGTACACAATGTAAATGTTTTCCGTCAGATTGTACACGTTTTTTTTCATTGACTGACCATCCAAAATAAAGAATTAAAAAAAAAACAGAAAAAAAACATAATACCATAAACAGAATTTATTTAATTTTAAATGTAACCCTATTTTGGCTTGGTCACATTCCAGCATCATTAATGTGTTTATGCAGTACCCTCACAAATTCTATCTAATTTTTTTTCAGAAGATACCATTAGTTTGCTTATTCCTCCTGTCACTGCAAAAATAAATCTACCGAGAACTTAGACGTAAATATGGCTGTGTTTTTTTCATCAGCAAGAAATACTTTGTAGTTCTTGCTTTGGCATCAAACCCTCTTTCAATACCAGCAAAAAACAGGATTCTACACACAGATTTTCATAACACAATCTGAATGCGGATTCATCTGTAAAAGAATAGTAATATTCAGGGGGGGGTTTAATTGACCTGCACTTTATTACAGTTAATACAGTAATTTTAACCCTGATTTCTGCTCGAGGTGAAATCAGCGTTAAACATTACCGTACAAACGGTAATAATGTGCACTGTTACCATAGTAATGATAATAGTGCGCAGGCCGTGTTACTTTCAGCAGTAATGCGGCCAATTGAATCTCCCCCCTCAGTCACTTAATTTATGCTGGAAACTAAATGCGTACTAGTTTTTGGTACTAGTAAATGAGTGACTAAGCAAAAATCGATTCTTGCTATTCAATTGTCAGCGGAAACACCGAAAATCTCACGGTCCGCGCACTATTACCGTAATAAAAACCGTTACTACGGTAATTTTCTCGCTGGATTTCAGCTCGCTACTAGCGCAATAACGGTAGTAGTTTTTACGCGCCGCGGAAACTAAAGAATTGAATATACCCCTATGCGTTCTGTACCTCATTGAAAGTGTCTTCTGTGGTTTATACCTCCACATAGGCATTAACGAGCCCAGGCTATAAGCGTTTACGTTCCAGCCGCAAAATTGCTCTACTTTAAATGTGTCAAAATGATTGTCTTGAGTGGTTCAGCTAGGCTTTTTTCAAAAATTGATATACAATAGACATTATCCTGGATGCTGGGGGCATGTCTATAAATTTTACAGGGCCACTGAGCTTAAATATTCAAACTGATTGTGTATGAATAGCAGATGTGTAACATTCACAAAATAGAGCTGAGAGCAAGCAAATGTCCTCTATAATTTTACACGTCAGGCTTCATTTGTGTCTTCGCTCTGTTCTTTTATAGAGGATCTCTATTATGCTCGGAAACAATTGCACATTGACTTATGAATGCAGCTAGCAGCTCTTTTGTATAATGCAACTAGGATCGTCAGTTTCTGTCATCCTTTAATTTAATAAATGTCTCTTTATCCACCCTAAAACAATTCTGTTTTTTTTATTTATTGCATTATGGTCACGTGAACATTATGTGTATGAAAATATGAATATAATCTAAGAAAGACAAGTAAGGTTTCATGGATTTCAAGAAAACTACCTATATCAGGTGTCAAGGTAACTGTCACTGGTAATCTGTCTGGTAGTTTACTAGTTTTTCAGGCAGTTTGTTGATTGGGTCCCTCATAAGAGCTCACAGAGTATAGTAAAAACTCTTGACTTCTATCTGAGCTTACATGCTGTACCAGCTAGACCACTCCCATTTCTGACATTGGACATTGTGTAGGATTGGTAACTTCAGTCACATTTCCGAGCCTACCAAGTCGGACGCTGTCTAGTATGTATAATATAAAGTCCTAGTGGTGTCAGCAAAATCTAATATCCACAGGGGAATTTTGATTGGGCACTGACCAGCGGTAATGATTCAGATTAGCCGATAAAATCTCTTAAAGTGGGGTCACAATATATAATATAACTATTATATAGTCATTATTAAATCTGTATTTTAATTTATAATTTCTTTTCTCTAGTTCTGTAGTTTTTTGTTGTTGTTTGTGGAGAGAGTTGCTGCTCCAATCAGTAAATTACTGTGGAATAATCTAACCATTAAACATAACAAAGAAAAAAGGAAATGCAAACAGGCTCCTCGATCAAAATATACCACACATCCAATTGATCAATTAAAAAATGTAATATTTATTTACATCCAACATACATAAAAAGTCAACCTCATTAAATAAAATCAAGAAAAAATGTAACCATAAGTAGCGTTTAAAGTATGCAATAGAATATGATTGATGATTCTAGTGGTGCACACACTGGAACTCATTCATTCGCTCATTCATTCGCTCATTCATTCAAAGTTTCGATTAGTATACAAATAGTTATTTACACGAAGTTAACCTTTCTATAGAATCAGTCACTTCAAGCTGCAATTACAGGTGTTTCTATTGAGTTTAGGGAGGCCAATTATCTCCTTTAATCCATGGGGATAAGTCATACTTGCCAACATTTGTATTTCTTTTTCCGGGAGATGCCGGCTGGGACGTAGCGTGCAGGGGGCGAGGCTCCGGAATTGCGGCGTTTAAACCGAATTCTGCCCACTTCCTATCAGGGAGATTGCCACACTCGTCCGGGAGACTCTCGCAAAATGCGGGAGTCTCCCGGACATTCTGGGAGAGTTGGCAAGTATGGGATAAGTAGCATAAATCAGAATGCTGCTATCAGGGCTAATAAGGGTTGAGACCCGACATAATGTGTGACAAATGGTGGTTCAGCCGCCTAACGTAGTTTGTAATCCACTCTATCTCCTGCAGTCCATGTGGTACAACCTTACAAGGATATTCATTATAATTATTGTGTGTTAAACCCTGCTGCTGTAATGGAGTCTACATGTGCACCTAATTTAACAAAAGATAAACCAGTAGTTTGGAATATCAGCGCACTGCATGTGTCACAACAAACGATTTATTTAAAACAAAATGTCTGTGGAAAAATATACTAGAAACTGTATTGATATAAAATAATTTTAAACAACATGATTCATACACAATAATCCTCATTCACTTAAACTCGGTGTACCATTAAAACTGTTTTAACAGCAAAAAAGGAATCTTGCACTTTCCTCAAAAAATAACTGATGATCTTAATATCATTATAATATAACTGGGAAATTGAGGCTGTACATTGTTGGAACCTCTGATGTTCATACTACGTAAAAATAATATTTTGTATCTAAATCCATATAAGTCATAATATCGCATTCTGAGCGTCGGATCCTCTAACCACCATATAGTCACAAAAGTCACATAAGTAATTTCTCAGACTCTCACTCTGACCGACTTATGTAAGACACCCATTAGCATAATACTGGCAATTTTGTTCTGTCCCCATGTCCTTTTAATGACAACAACTTCAGCCTGGCGCCAGCCATTGTAAACTGTTTATTTTTCTGTAAACAGACCCAATTATAAGTATCCTGCAACTTTATGAACAGTGCATGCTTTGCATTTTGCTTTGTAAGCCAGAGCAGTCCCCATAAATGTGTATGCAGTGGTTCCCAAACTTTTTCAGTTCGCGGCACCCTTAGAATCTCCATAATTTTTTCAAAGCACCCCTCCAAAATAATTGCAGAGCAGTCCCATTTTATAAGTAGTTGGGTCAAAATAACGTAATAAGTATTTAGGTCAGGACAGAAATACTTAGTAAGCTGTTTGCAAAAATAATACACATAAATCCAAGGGAAAAGAATATTTTTATATATTTTTTTCAATTATATTTCTGTGAAAGAACAATTTACAGCTACTAATAAGATCAAACAAAATAAAACAACAACATGTACGAAAATCATCACACTGTGTCCCTTCATCCTCACCCTGTGCCCCTTCACTATCTCACTGTGCCCCTTAACTATCACACTGTGCCCCTTCGTCCTCACAATCTGTGTCCCTTCATCCTCACACTCTGTGCTCCCTTCATCCTCACGCTTTGTGCCCCCTTCATCCTCACCCTGTGCCCCTTCACTATCACACTGTGCCCCTTCTCTATCACACTGTGCCCCTTCGTCCTCACAATCTGTGTCCCTTCATCCTCACACTCTGTGCTCCCTTCATCCTCACGCTTTGTGCCCCCTTCTTCCTCCCCAATTTGTGCCCCTTCATCCTCACACTCTGTGCCCCTTATTCCTAACACTCTGTGCCCCTTCATCATCACACTCTGTGCCCCTTCATCATTACACTCTGTGCCCCATCATCATCACACTTTGTGCCCCTTCATCCTCACTCTGTGCTCCTGAGATCCGATGATGTAACAATGACATTTTGCCTCGTTTTCAATTCCGAGGGTGCGCAAAAGTACCGAGCCGGCTCAGCTCGGTACTTGGGTCTGCTCAGTTTGGGTGTGTTCGGTTCTCGGGGAACCAAGCCTGAGCATCTCTAAATAAAATGGTTCCAAGTTCAGAAATGTGTATAGGTTATTTATTACCCTGTGATGAAATTGCTACAGGGTGTAGGTGGCCACGACCAATACTACTGGACTGTTGTATTAGTACTACTGGCCAGCTGGATGCCGACCCAAGGCATTCAATAGGGGTCTTGTCATGAGCCGCGGCGGCTCCGGGCGCCGCAGCGACTCTCTGCCCTCGCGTCCCGGCCTTCGTCATGACGACCGGGACGTCACTTCCGGGACAAGGCAACAGTCGGGACGTGTTCTCTGTGCAGCGCCGCGCTCCGGCATTCAGGACAGCCGAGCGTGTGCGCAAATTGAGAAGGGGCCAGCTGTCTAATGATCTCCCCTGGGGCTGCCTTTCTCTCATTGGGCCATGCTGGTATTTAAGCCAGGAAGTGGCAAAGCCTTCCTGCCGGTTATAGTTCCTGCTTTGCTGCATACTAGCCTGCTATATTCCTTGTGCTCTGTTACCATTGAATTTGATTATTGTTGCCGACCCTAGCCTGGATACCTGACTACGTTTGATTGCCTGTGCCCCTTGATCTTTTGCCTGGACTCCTACGCTGCTGTTTGCCTGTGACCTCTGACCTCGGCTTGTCTAATGGATATTCTGTCTGCTGCCGGCCCTCGGCCCTTGCCTGGACTCCACTCTGCTATTTGCTCCTATACGCTATTGCTGGGTTCTCCCCAGTCAGTGCACAACTCTCGACCCGCAGCTGTCTGCGGCCAAGTCTGTCCCCACCACTAGGGGCTCCATTGAAAACCAGACTTCTGAGTAGACTCCGGGTTTTGATGTACTGGCTGGAGGGGTTCCTGACAGGTCTGGCCAAGCCTGTCCCTGGGTATGATCGAACCCACAACAATGAGGAATCTCTGGTATTTCAAAATTTTGTTATATAGCCATGAGTACTGATAGATTATGTGCTTAATATTATTTATTACTTTCAGGTCATATGCCTTGTAAGGCTCTTGTATATGTAAAAACATTTGTAAGTGACTCCAGAAAATCACTTTCCCTTACAATATTACAAGTTTTATTACATTTAATAGGTAGAAGAGTTCTCGTTTGCCAATCAAATTAATCCATTATTGCAAAGAAGATGGTCACATTAATTTGCAAAACAAATTATAACAGAAGCTATTTTCATATAGGAGTTATTTAAAACATCTTTTGAAGTTGTAATATGCAAACCTACAGGGTTGCCCTAGCTTCTGAACTGCTGTTGACATCTGCAATGTGCTCTAGTGAGATTAGTCAGATCTGTGCTTCAGTTATAATGTACTCTTCAGTTTTCAGCTCTCTAAAGTTTTCCTAGAATTTTAATATGTTTCGTTTTCACATTCACCTTATGTATTGCAACTTTGTTTACATGGGTTATACACTACTTTGGAATATTTGCATATTAGTTATGTACACCTTTCAACAGACTGTCAGGTTTGCAGCATTCTTCCTCCACAAATAATTACATTAATCACACGTTTTGTTTATCTTACTATACATTTCTTAGGGCTGTGTTTAGACCAGAGGCGAAACTTGTGCGCTGTGGGCCTGGTGCAGGGAGGTGGGCTCCCTATCCTCTGCAATGCAGCGGGCCCCATTATCTCCATGGGCCCCGGTGCATGGCACCTGCCGACCAATGGTAGTTCCGCCACTGGTTTTAGACAAACTATACAAGCATTTTTTTCATGTTGCTGTGAAAGAGTATCAGGTCTCCAGTTCTCCAGCGTTTACCTTTGTTCCTGTGCTTGTTTGATTTTGACCCGGCTTCCTCTGACTCCTCTCCTGTTCGTGTCCGCTGCTTTCGTTATTGACCCACCACCAGAAACTTAGGCATACCTACTCCTGAGAAGTATGATGGCAATCCCAAGGGTTGTCAAGGCTTTTTAAACTAGTGCTCTATCCAGTTTAAACTTGCCCCAGAGAACTTTTCTTCTGAGAGTGGCCTACATCATCTCCCTCCTTTCCGGACAGGCTTTGACCTGGGCTTCTTCCCTATGGGAGCGTGATGATATTTCTCTTTGTAACTCCTCTGTCTTCATTGAGAATTTTCGTTGAGTATTTGATGAGCCTGGTCGTGTATCATCCGCCACTTCTCATCTTCTGACTCTCCGGAAAGGATCCCTCTCAGTCGGACAGTATGCTGTCCAATTCTCTAGCTTCCGAGTTAAAATGGAATAGTGAGGCTTTAGTCGCCACCTTCTACTAAGGACTTTCTGACTAGATTAAGGATGTTTTAGCCTCTCGAGACCTTCCTCCTAATCTGGATGATCTAATTTCACTCAGTATCAAGGTAGACATTCATCATCAGGGGCGTTCCTTGGAGAGGGATCAAAGTCAACGCCTTTCCTCTCAATTGGCTCCCCATCTCCCGTTTCTTCTTTGGAGGAGCCCATACAGATTGGACGCTCTCGTATTTCCCAGGATGAACAGTGGGCACCGCATTAAGAACCACCTTTGTCTTTATTGTGGAGAGGCTGGTTACTTATTGTCTGCTTGCACCAAGAGGCGAGAAGAGGGAGGTCGTCCTAGGATCCAGTTCTCACACTCCCTGTTCTCAATGGAATGCCAACATTTTGATGCCAGTCACCCTTAATACATTGAACGATTCTCTTGTATGTGCTGCCTTTTTGGATTCTGGATCCGTGGGGAACTTCATTTCTGCTAATCTCGTGTCAAGTCTCCATATTCCGCTTCATTCATTGCCACAGCCCCTGGTTCTAACTGCAGTGGATGGTAATCAAGTCACCAACGGTTCTATCACCTGTATCACCAGTCCAGTTTGGTTGCAGGTAGGTTTGTATAGGCCACATGCAGGTGAAACAACTCCCAGTGATAATGAGTCAGAGAAAATAGTCCAAGTAGCATAGTGGCCCCTTTGGTGGGCAGTGGTACTACAAGTAGGATATATATACAACAAATCCAATAAAGTCACTGCAGACAGTATGTCACTCACCGGACTGTGAGTGCTTCTTCCCGGACATTTAGGAACCGTGGCCGTCCTCCATCCTGAGGGACTGCGCATGCGCAGCCCTTTCTATACCTCCAGTGTATGTTCCTTTAACTTAATTGGCAGATCAGGCAACCTCCCTATATTAAGCACCTGTGGTCAACACCACGTTGCCTGATCTTGGAGTCTCATTCCCCATGAGTCTCTGAAGGTGTTCCTGTGTTTCCTCGTTTATTCAGCCCAGCTGATTCCTGTGGTTTCCAAACCACTTCTATCTCTGTGGTTTCCAAACCACTTCTACTACTGTGGTTCCCATACCACTTCTACCATCTACTGTATCATCGTGACTGTGAGCTGATTCCTATCCGCTGCCTCCGTGCACTACAGTCTTCTAACCACTTCAACTCTACCATGTATCATTGGGACTGTTAGCTGATGCCTATCCGCTGCCTCCGTGCACTACAGTCTTTCATTCACATCCACTCACCTGTTCATGATTGTGACTGCCAGCTGATTCCTATCCGCTGCCTCCGTGCACTACAGGCTTCAACCTGCAACTCGTCTGTGTTTCATCATCGTGACTGTTTGGCTGATTCCTATCCGCTGCCTCCGTGCACTACAGTCTTCAACCTGCAACTCGTCTGTGTTTCATCATCGTGACTGCTAGCTGATTCCTATCCGCTGCCTCCGTGCACTACAGTCTTCAACCTGCAACCCGTCTGTGTTTCATCGTGACTGTTTAGCTGATTCCTATCCGCTGCCTCTGTGCGCTTCAGTCTTCAGTCCTTGTCAACTCTCCCGTGTTTCCTTGAGTCTGCTGCCACTATTGCTACCCGCGACTCTCCGTGATCAACTGTTCCAGTTCAACTCTGCTCCGGTGTCCCATCGTTACTGCACCTGCTGGTTGCTATTGGCTACCTCCGTGTTCCCGCAGAGACCCGCTGCTGTTACTTCTCAGCGCTACTCATCCATCTACTGCTGATCCACTCTCCACGCCTTCCTGTGTTCCCTGCTGGTCTACCTACCTGTGCGCTGCACCTGCTAGACCACCGCTTCACCCATCCAGGGACTTTGCATCCTGCCGGCCTCCTGCCATTCAGGTATCTCTGCACTCCTGTCTGACTGCCTTCTCCTGAACCACGGTATGCATACTTCCCATTGACTGTGCTGTGTATTGCATACCTTGCTGGACTGTGTTGGTTCTCCTCTGGAGTGTACTATCCGCTGAGTCTATTGCCATCATTGACTGTGTTATCTCATGCTGGATTACTTCAAGAGACTTTCTATATTGGCAGTGTTGTTCAGTCATTTATACATTTATATTGTGCATATTACTGTGGATCAAAGTCAAGGTGCCCGTGTATATATTGTGTTGCAGTCTCTCCCCGTGCACCTCCTCACATATATATTCAGTGGTACAACTTGCTAGTGGCAGACCACTGACCCCTGTTTACAGTTTCACCTGTTCCAGTATCCTCTCACATAGCAGTGGTACAACTTGCTAACGCAGACCACTGACTCCCCGGATACCTCCACTTGGATTCCATTCCTTCACTCAGACAGCGGTACAACTTGCTATCCGCAGACCGCTGACTCTCATCACCTCCTCGTTTCTGTTGGACATTCCTCCTCACTATAGCAGTGGTACAACTTGCTACCGCAGACCACTGACTACCTTCACGTGTCCTTTGTCCATACAGTTCCTCGTGTATTACTACCTCCATATTGCCAGTGCTGCTAGTCATAGACTTTCCTGAGCATCTCATCATCTGCTATTTCCTGTTCCGTGATCACCCTGCTACCAGAGTACCATATTACCACCTATACGGCTCTGGTAAGCCTATCACCTGGTGATCCCTGGGTAAAGACTCCTAGTGCCCGTGACACAGTAGCTGCAGAATGCAAGTCGTGACAGACTATCTTCGGCCTCTGAACTTTTACACAATTATTCCTGAAGAACATCTTCCGTCTCCACGGCTGCCCACACAAGATTATCGCTGATCGTGGAGTTCAATTTGTGGCAAAGTTTTGGAGAGCCTTCTATGGGAACCTTGGAGTCAACCTCAAGTTCTTCTCAGTATATCATCCCCACATGAACAGACAGACTGAGCGTGTTAATCAGGACCTGGAATGGTTTTTGTGATGCTTCTCTTCTGAACATCAATTCTCTTAGAGTGACCTTCTTGGCTGGGCAGAGTTTGCACACAATAATCAGGTGCATTCTTCTACAGGTTTTTCTCTGTCTATGGCAGATATCCGGTACCTCCTTCTTTAAAAGAAATTCCTGTCTCATCCGGTCCTGCCAGAGACTCTCTTACTCGCAATCTTTCTCAGATCTGGTCTCAAACCCAAGCAAGACTTTCGGAGTCCTCCCTGCATTATAAAGACGCTGCTGATCGCCATCGGAGGAATTTTCCTGTATTAAAGGTTTAGAGATCGTGTATGGCTATCCACGCAGAACCTCAGACTCCGTGTTCCTTCAAGGTAGTTGGCTCCAAACTTTATTGGGCCCTTTTCTATTTTGCAAGCCATCAATCACGTCTCTCACAAACTTTCCTTACCACCCTCTCTCAAGATCCATAACACCTCTCGTTATTGAAGCCCCTGGTCCTCCACAAGTTCTTTAAGGAGCCTGTCACTCCTCTCCCATCAAGACTTCTCGCCGAGATGAATATGAGAAAACAATGTGGAGGTCCATTCCCTTCATGGTAAAATCCAGTTCCTTGTACACTGGAAGGACTATGGTCCAGAGGAGAGATCTTGGGTGGATGAAGTTGACATCCATACTCCTCATCTCCTTGCTGAGTTTCTGGAGAGGGGGGGGGGTGTTGTCTTTAGCACCCAATCAGATTCAAGCTGTCATTTTGCAGAATGTACTAAATAAATGACAGCTAGAATCTGATTGGTTGCTATAAGCAACATGTCCACTTTTTCAAATGCACAGTTTAGTAAATATACCCCCACATCTCTTGGAGAGATGCATGTGTTATTTCTATGGATTCTTAATGTGAACTCAACCAGTGCCTAACTGGCACAGATACATTACTGCATTAAGAGGTGGTAAATACATTGAAGGGCAAGCTAATTCAAGCCAGAATTTTATCTCAATTATTACACCTCTTGTATGTTATATAAGATAGGTAGAAAGTCCAGTGATGTTTTTGTTAAATGATTGACACCTATTTTAAATTTTTATGTGAATGTTCAATAATTACACATTTGTGGCTGAGTGTTACAGAATTTATATCACATGCCTTTGCCTAATGTTTGTTCCTGTCAGTCACATTCCCTTGAAAGGGAATGTGACTGGAAAGGATCCCAATGGCTGGAGACCAAGGAGCTTTGGTTGGGTCTGGTTTAGAGATATTCATAAAGGGTTCAGTGTTAAAAATCATTTGATATAAATGTCAAGAAAGATATATTGATGATACTATAACTCTTTAACAATAGTATAGTTAGCTTTAATTAGTTTAAAAGCAAGGCAGCTGTGGAAAGTATGAGGAACAAGTTTAGCATGCAGCCTATTTGTCAGTGTGCAGTTATAGCAACAATGTCCAGTATGCAGAATGTAGTATATGCACTGGTTGTGTAACAAGTGGACTGCACATATGGCAACAAGTTCAATATACAGTGTATGGTGAGAGCACAGATTTGGTAATAAGCAGACTGCAGGTATGGCAACAAGTTTAATATTCAGCATATGGTGAGAGCACAACTTTTGCAAGAAGGAGAGTACAGGTACAGCAACAACTTCAATATTCAGGATAAATTGAGAGCACAGATTTGGTAGTGAGCAGACTGCAGGTATACCAACAAAATTCAATATGCAGCTTATGGTAAACAAACAAGCAGCAAGACTCCAAGTGCCCAAACAAAAGAAACGGTAACTATGTATATGACCTGGTGATAGGAGAGAATAGAGGGGATTGTGAGCAGAGGTTTTGGAATGCAAACAGCAGAGAGACACTACAGCAGAGAACACTTATTTTGGATCAATAATCTGGCTTCTGCAGAAAGTAATTGCCAGATATTTATAGCAGCAGGGATGCACCAGGTGTTCTTACTGACTCCACTAATCACCTGTAGCTGCTGTGTTTTAATCTAGCTGCAAAGGTTGGAGACAGATACTTCTGTGATTGACTTTTGTAGCAGCTTGATCTGCCCACGTAGGGAGTTTTGTTCTGCTCTAGACTTGTCAGAGTATTGAAAGCTTCAGTTTGTGACATTTTCCTGTGAGTCTACCTTCTCGAGGTTCTAGATGGATGACCTGGAGTCGGTAAACATGAGAGGATTTTATTGAGACCACTTCTATTTATCCTTACATGCAAACCAGTGCATCCAATACTGGTATAGTGGAAAAGGATAAATAATTATGTGCTTTATCTATACAATCATTGATGATGAATTACCTTTTTACGGAGCCAGACATATGTGTGTGGTTAGTTAGAATTCCTAGTTTGTGAGAAAAGGGGGTTGTATGGTTTTGAAAATTTTAAATTAAAAAAACAATGTAGAAGGCGGGATGTGATGATTACCTACATTGATAAGAAATACAGTGCCTCTTGAAATTTTAGTTGTAACACAAAGTAATATAGACTCAGCCTTGTTCATTAATACCACAAATTAACAAAGTTAATACCAATAGTGAACTATTGTTAACAGTAGTGTATGCTAACAGTACTGCAAAATATTGCTGCTAGCCCTCTTCTTTATTGAAGCATGTACTATTGAAATTACTCTTTTCCTCCAGGTTACTGTGGAAAAAGGGGTTGGGTCTTTCTGATGGGGTGTGGCCTAAGCTAATTATGTTTACAGCTCTTTAGCATATGTATAAAAAGTACCAGGCTTGACAATGAGGTAATACAGTTTGACAGAGAGAAAGACACTTTAGTTAATAAATTGGAGGCTAATTTGGGAGTACAGTGTCTGTGCAGGAAGTTTATGTACTCCCAGAACATAACTATAGACATATTAAGGCTAGGTACACACTGAATCATTTTCCGACCGACCTGCTATCTCAAATGATTTTACCTACAACTGAAGGTCCGATCAGTCTGGCGATTCATGCATACACACTGACCTGATTTACCAACAGACCTGTTCTCTTCATCTGGTACTTCATCTGGTCTACTAGTCTTCAGAGAATGAGACCACAATATTCATGCATTCTTGTCACATTGTCACACTGATTAAAACGCCTCGTTATAGCTATCCACATGTCCTAACGAATTTCGTTAGCTTCTGTTACTCTGAAACGAAACATAATGTCTTAGAACGAACAAATGAATTATTCCTTCTACAGCACTTTCTACATTTATTTACAGGCTGAAAAGAACACGACTCTGTATACTCTATGGAGATCGTGAGCATGAGTGCATACACACTACATGATCGGTCAGTGATTGGACTGAAAATATTAAACAGTACCATCAACCAAATGAAACGATGATCGGCACTTTGGGATGACTTTAGATCTTCGTGTCACTATACACACTCACACGGTATCTGACCAAATGGTCGGATGTCGGCTGATTGGAGGTTTTTCGTGCAATCATTGGGCCAGTGTGTACCTAGCCTAACTCTTGCAATATCTATTTGTTGCAGCAGCAGTGGTTTTATTTCATTTATTGCCTGTTAAAACTAGCATTTTTTTAAAGTATTTAATATTTTTCAACGTTTTGATTTCTTTTGTTTATCGAAAGAAAAAAATACCTAAACTTCATGGTATAAAGAAGTAATGGGCAGACTAGCAGGGCTGGCTGGCAGACAGCAGCCCGGGGGGCAAGCATATAGCACTGGCCCATAAATAGCAGCCTATCCTTAAAGGGTTGTTTGCAGTACAATATATATCTATATATATATATATATATATATATATATATATATATATATATATATATATATATATATATTTGTCAATAAAAAAAGAAGTTATTTTAAATTTTATTTTAATTTTGCTTAATACAGTGGTACTTTTATTATTATAAATGTAAATCTTAAATAATGTAACAAAAATCAAGACATTAAATTAATAACCTCCACATTTAACAAACAGACCAGTTTCACTCCTCACCAGCCCGACATTAAATTATTAACATTCCCATGTTATACAAATGTCTATTTCCACACCAGTCCCACAATCAAATTATGGGTTACAACTTTCCTCACATTTTTTATGTAACTTATGCTTTTATACTGCATACTATAAAAAATCCCCCCTTCTCTAAGCCCCATCTTGTCTCCAGCACCCATTCTCATCAAGCCCCTCTTATATCCAGCTCCCCCTTCTCATCAGCCTCCTCTTGCATTCATTCCCCCTTCTCATCAGCCCCCTCGTCTCCAGCCCCCCTTCTCATCAGCCCCCTCTTGTATTCATTCCCCCTTCTCATCACCCCCCTCTTGTATTCAATCCCCTTTCTCATCAGCCCTCTCTTGTATTCATTCCCCCTTCTCATCAGCCCCCTATTGTATTTATTTCCCCTACTCATCAGCCCCCTCTTTTCTCCAGCCCCCCTTCTCATCAGCCCCCTCTTGTTTCCACCCCCCCCTTAATTTAATTACTTGAGCTTCTTTTTTCCTTCTTCCTGTCACTTCTTCCTTGTTGTGTCCGTGTCAGCTCCTCGTTTCCTGTGTTCTAGCGCAACACCTGCCCACCCATTATCGCAACACTATATTGACTAATTACAGAGAGCCAGCGCATCCGCTCTCTGCTCACTGCAGCGACCTGATGTGAAAAAATTATGTCAGGTTGCTGCAGTGAGCAGAGAGCAGATGCACCGTCTCTCTCTAATTAGTCAATATAGTGTTGGGGTAAGGGGTGGGTGGGTGTTACAGTAACGGGTGGGCGTTGTGCCTCCCCCTCCTCTGACCAGGCGGCCCAAAGAGTACTGTGGGCTACCGGCCTGGGGGGGCACATGCCCACCGGCCCATGTAGACTAGATAGGCAAAGTGGTGCTTATCTGCTGTCAAATTCTATGTTTCTATGTTTCCAAGTAAGCAACTTAGTTTAGTGTAATTGCTATACGTACTAATCGCACCGCTATAATAAGCGAGAACACCTACATTGTTTAGAACAGTAAAGCCATCTTCCAGTTCAATAGTTGAATCTTTAGCTATGTACATGTTTTTGCTTTTCCATTGCAGTTACCCTACAAATCTTAAAACCACAAAGGACGGTTTGTATTTACTTTAAAAAGTAGCAAAACAAATTGAATACCCCCCTCTGAGTCCCTTGTGAAAATGCTATACAGGTATTCCTCACTTAACAACCTACCCATTTAATGACCGCTCGGAGTTACAACCAGGTTCTCCCTGGGTCCTCATTGTTATAATTGCTGCTGTTTGTAGAGCTTTACTGTACACATGTTTATTTTCTGTTATGCAGTGTTATGTAATGTAAAGCAAACTAACAAAATACAGTTTTCTTTAGTCTATTTCTTCATTCAGAATCAATAAAAATGATTACAATACATGTAGGTGCATATAACAGTACTGTACTCACTTAGCGACCAATTCGCTTAACGACCTAGTCGTAGGAACGGAACTCGGTCGTTAAGTGAGGATTACCTGTAATGCATTAAAATGTATCCATTCCACTGCTGCTCCCTCTTTATAATACTACCCCACTATAATGCAAGATCTGGCATGTGTAATCTAACAGTATAATCAGGTTGCACTGTTTAAAAAGACACCTAAAAACACAATTCTAGACATTAGCTTCATCCACTGAAACCTGTGCAACATGGATATTTTATGAAATATTAAGCTTCAGAAATCATGTATAGCCGGTAGACCCCTGGTTTGGGTTCTTTCATTTATTTGACTTAACATGTGGTTTAATCTTCATCTAAATATTATTATTTCATCTATGCATAAATGAACATGTCTTTGCTGAAGATAGTTATTCAAGATAAAACCTTTTGAAGGGGGTGGAAACCACTTGCTGGATCACATTATTTAAAGCAAGTGGCCAGAAGTTTGACCACAACAGGTTATAAATGAGCAAGGAAGGGTATGAGTGGCTTTGAGCGTCCCATCAATGCCAAACCTCCCAGCTAGCAGCGTTAAATAATGCCATTATAATGCTGGGGGAAAACATCCTCTTTAAAGGGATTGTTAATCATATGATCTGTTCAATATTATGACAACTATGTGTGTGAGTTTGAGGAATCGTTGTCTAGAAAAAACAAACATTGGTTTCCACCATCACAGTCTGATTTATGAAAAAGAACCATACACAGAAGAGAATTAAAAAAAAAAAGCTATTATTCATTAGCCTGTTAAAATAAAATCATAGAAGAAATAAGCCTGTGCTTGTTTAATCCCAGAGTATACATGGTACCAGCTGCTTGGCAATATAAATGCCCTATATGTATACTATAGAAAAAGACAGGTGTTGTCAGCGTTTATCCTTAACACTGCATGTGTGTGTGTGTGTGTGTGTGTGTGTGTGTGTGTGTGTGTGTGTGTGTATGTAGCAAAATTAACACATGAGGTACTGGTTCATATTTGGATCAGAACATTTAAGCCTGCACTCCAGCTTCAAGGGTACCTCATTGTATGTAGGTCCTACACTGACCTCTATGCTTCAGACACAAAATGCAGTAACAATCAAACGCACTAACCTTCCACGTATAGGGATTTACATCTAGCAAGGGCTGCAAAAACATTGCTCAAGTTTTTGGCCTCCATCAGATTGGAAGAATGGCTTGAGAAAGTGTCAAAATAGTTGTTCTGCCCTGCCTAGGGTAATAAAATGTTTTAAAGTGTAAAGATTTCTCTTTCTAAGAATTGAGTCCTTTATCACCTATAACCAGAACCCATCTAGCCTTCACTATAGGTTTTTTTTTATTATCAGATAATGAATGCTTACTGGAGCATTCATTATCCTGAGTTTTCCCGCTGCAGCAATGCTGCTCCTTAACTGACATCCCCAATATTGCCCTATTTGTACATGTATTGTATTTACTTGGGTGTGACAAATCATGACTAGCTCCCCTTTCTTTTAACTGTCTAGCTATCTCATACCTCCCAACATGTCAGTCCCTAGCAGAAATTGGGACAGTTGGGAGGTATGTCATCTGAGGATGTATCTACCCCTTCTCTGGTTCCTACTAATGTCTGCTCAGACTAATTACTAAAGTTAATTTGTGAGAGACATTAAAGTACAACTACATTAATAAACAGGACTAATATTTCACTTACTTTGTAGAATGACTTGTCTCTTTTTTTAAACTCTTTCTAAATAAGAAGGATGTGTGTGGAAATAATGAATAATTCTCTAGTCTTACATAGAGCTGGTTTGTATTCTATCCAGAACTCCAGCTTTGTAATATGAAGAAAAACTGAAGCAGCAATGATGACATTTATAAGTGAATTGAACAGCTTACATAATATATGGCAGATTTACATTTCTTCCCACACCAGAACACACAGTAAATTGCTTTTGGGTCACTGACTTAGCCTCCAAATACTCACAATGATGTAGGCTTACAACACAATTTCATACTCTTAACAGAAATCTGCAAGATGTAAAACAATGACAATTTGTTCTGGGTGTGAGGATTGGGTTGTTAGGATTATGATAAAGCAACAACAGTATTTGAACACAGAAAAGTATGCATTCATGGCTATGGAGAAGATTACAGTTTATTTGGAGTATGCAGAATATGTCTTTTGCAGAAAATGAGCTTCACATAGAGCACTAATATATTTGAACATGACCCTACTCTTTCTGTGAATTCATATTGATATTATTGTATTCGCATTTATAATGGGAATAATGGTCTACATGTAAGTATTTTTTCTCTACACGCCTGCCTTTCAATGTAGATACAACATGGAATAACTATGAATATTGACTTAAATAAAGAGCAAAAATGTGCACACTTTAACTGCACGGTGGCTTAGTGGTTAGCACTTGTGCCTCACAGAACTGGGGTCATGAGTTCAATTCCTGACCATGACCTTATCTGTGTGAAGTTTGTATGTTCTCCCTGTGTTTGCGTGGGTTTCCTCCGGATGCTCCGGTTTCCTCCCACACTCCAAAAACATATGTAGGTTAATTGGCTTCTATTAAAAATTTAAACTAGTCTGTCTGTCTGTGTTAGGGAATTTAGTCTGTAAGCTCCAATGGGGCAGGGACAGATGTGAGTGAGTTCTCTGTACAGCGCTGCAGAATTAGTGGAGCTATATAAACAAATAAATAAATAAATGATGATGATGATATGCTCCAACCTCTAAATCAGGCCCCATAGTGTACGAGGATCTGTAGCTCTATGAACAGTCATGATTTTCAGTGGTCAAAAAGAATTGGAGTTTGTCATTTTGGTTTATATTTCTGCAAAATGATTGTTTAGCAAGTATTGTCATTTATCATCCCCCACAATAATGGGAGGTATGGATATACAAAGATCTTGTACATGAACCAATTCACCATGGTGCATCCCATTGTATCTTTATTATGGCAGTAACTCTGTGTTTGTAGCATAGAACCCATTTTCAAGTTTACCAGGAAGCTAAAAAGAAAACTATCCCCCCCTAAAACCAGAAGGTACAAGAAAGTGTCTAGGAATTGTGGGTAAGGACCTGCAGGTGGCAATGCCATGCCATTTTGCCTCTTTTTTCTGCCAGCTTGTAAACACTACAGTCTTTCTTGCATAGGAGCAGTATGGAGCCGTGCCAAGTTGTATATTATTAGACTTTATCAATATGAGATATGGATATATGTTGCTGCCAGCAAAGCTTTCAAGAGCATTAGGACAATGCATCTAAATGGGTTATGATGGGCAAAATAGGGCAACATGCCCTCCACTTTATAGAACACTGTAAAATCGTTTGTTAGAAAAGAAGACATTCACAAAAGTATAGATAATAAAATATAATATGTCAGTCTTATCTGCGTTTAGTATTGATAATTTACAAAAAAAGAGAGAGTATATGTAATACACACTTGTAGGATATATAATAATGGACAACCGTAAATGTAACCATAATCAAATAAAATGAAAAACTTAGGGAAAAGACTCATCATATCTTAAACAATAAATCAATTCTTTATCTGCTTTACCTGACATTTAATCTTTGCTAAAAAAAAACCAAAATTTAAGACCTTAGTTTCTCATCAATGTAGATCAACGATTTCTTTCCATGTACAGGAAAAGCTTTTGTATCTCTGCCTTACTAGCAGAAATTCAACAGATTAATTAAAGGAAAGCCAAAGACTTTATATGGATATGATTGAGTCTCCTGAGTTGTCCAATATATTAGTAGTTTTCCTTTTTGTTATCCGCAATGCTTCATTTGCTGCTGAAAATTGAACATTATTTCTCATCATAAATCTAGCTTCCCCAGGTTTCAGATAAAATTGCTTTTTGTCAGGACTCCATCTCATTTTTATAAGTGTGATGTGCATTGGGCTACTGAACAGTTGTGTGCACTAAAATTCAAGGCAGATAACACCATATGTGGTCTTTTTCAGGAACCAACAGTAGAATTACATTGCCAAATGTTGATTGATTCGGATGGGAAGTAAGCAACATGCAGCAGATAGCAAGCTAGATAATGCTGGCTGTGAAATTGTTAATGCATGTTACGGAATCTGGAGCTTTTCAGTATTCACTGAATTCAAGCCTACTTTACTGACTTTCAATGTACATTTATTGTTATATAAATGTTTCTAATAGTTGTTGGGGAGGTTTGATTACAGCTGAAAAATGATATCTATAGTTGCAAAGGTGGAGACACAAAATTGAACATTGTGTACTTGGGAATGACCTACAATATGACCTTCATTTATACAAGTTTTTTATTTCACTTGCACAGTATGTATCACAAGCGATTTAACAAGATGATGACGTAATCTTGGTGACAAGTTGAGTGCAGTTGTAATGCAGTATTCCCTTTTACATGGATGACCAGTAGATAAAAATATAGAAAATGTAGATAGTAAATGATCTGGATAACTGTCATCTTTTGTTACTGTCTAATAAAGGGAGTTCAGAGAGTTTTGATTTGCTGACTAGGCCCAGATTGCCACTGAAGTCAGGGTCAATGGGCCTGATTCAGTAAGGAACTTAGGAAAGAAATTTCTTACTTAAGTGTGCTGGACAAACCCCCTGAGGAAATCTGCTAGTCAGGTGAAACGCATTGGGGATGCCCTTTTGACGTCGCAGAGGAAGTAATAGGTTTTGCGTTACACTGTGGTACGCACGCCGCACGCTGCATCCTTCATCCTGTCATCCGTCCGACTACATTCTTCTGATAATCCGCTCCTCCAGTTCGTCTGGATAAAACTAGAATCTTCATTACATCATCGCTCAACACATCGGGATCCCGTACATAAAAGGAACAGTGAGTTTACCTGGAATCCAACACCTGCAGTCTTTTTCCATTAGACTTTTCAGATTATTACAACAACATATCATTGACAATCAATTGTGATTTTGGATCATTGGATACTTTCATAAGTTGGACATGTGCTAGGCTGGACTGATGTCTTATGTTTTTGTTTTTGGTGCTATGGGACTTTATTATTTATTTGCCAGCATAATGATGCTATTTTAATCCTTATTTTTAATGTTTTTAAATGTTTCTATATTTTCTTTATCATATAGTATTGAATATTTCCAGTGATTTTAGTGTTACAGTTTGTCCAAGGAATAAATGCATCATATTTAAGATATCTAGGTTTCAGCGACATTATAGTTTTCTATAACACCCACCCCTCATCTCACCCACATCATATGCATAGGATTCATTGACGGTAATTGAGCGCATAATTATTTTATTATATGTATGGTTATGCAGGGAGGGATATCCTGAATTATAGCAGCCCTTGCATTCTGAGAGTAGAGCGCAGCCCTATTGTCTCCTTTCCGGACAAAACCTTATTACAATGAAAGGGGTGCAAATTAGTTTTCTATTTTGCACATAAGTTTTATACTGTCTGTTTTTGCATGTAGCACACAAATATAAACTTTAAATTTCATTGTGTAAATAAGCTGTCAAGTATTTGTGTGCTACATGAAAAAACAGACAGTATTTAACTTATGTGCAAAATAGAAAACTAATTTGCACCCCTTGCATTGTAACATGGTTTTGTCCAGGAGACTTAAATAAGAAATTTCTTGCCTAAGTTCCTTAATGAATCAGGCCCAATGAGATTATGTTGGATCAACATAGTACCAATGGTTTAAGTAAAAGTACGCTGTTGATAACTTCTCATGAATAGTGAGCACCAGGGTAGTGATTGACAACGCATGGGATCTACAGTCGTATCTGCCCAATGTGTCTGTCTAAGTGTGCCAAATTTATATTAACACACCATTACTGTACCCGCCTACGCTTGCCCACCCTTATCCGCCCCTGTTCTACCTCCCTGAATTAAGGAGAGGCCAATCAACGATATGTAAAAAAAGCTATATATGGACATGTGCATTTTTGGTGCTCATGCACACGAGGGAGATGCAGACCTTGTGCAAAATAAGTTGGTGTACATCTGTCAGGAGCCGTCTCCGCACTTCCCATGGGTGCCGGAGACGGATGCCTTCTGACCGCAGTTCTCATCCTGCTGCCTAGCAACGCCCTTCCGCCCACGTGACCGCCGCGGCGCGCGCATGTGCATTCCGCCGCCTTGTCCCCTAGAAACGGGATGTCTGCCCGGTGATCTGCTTAGTCTGATTGACGGAAACGCTCTCTCATTTCCTCCTCCACACTATTTAAACCTCACTCTGGCACCATTCTCCTTGGTACTGCGCTTCCCTGGTTCCGACTCGGCTTGTCTGACTCCTCTTCATCCAATGCTCTGGTGACTGTCTGGGAGAACCGCGACCTGCGCACTTCACGCAACAAAGTCCATACCTCCTTGCAGGGGTCCCTGGTGAATACCGGAAGTGCGTTATATTCCGCGCCTCTCAGCTTAGTAGCGCCAACACCAGTAAGTGGCAATCCCAGTGAAATACGTGACAACATCCTTCTCTAAATCAACCCTATTGTGCTCACTATTACCCTATTGCTCACTATTCACTAATGCCTCCCACTTGTACGAGTTTTTATATTCTATTAGATAGTACCAAGTTTCAAGTCCAAAAGAGCTCTACCTAAAGTTGCAAATGGTAGTTGTCTTTCAAAATAGATAATAATTGGCTCCTTTGATAGAACCATCATTTTCCCGATTCAATATTCATTGTTAAAATCACACATGAGAAGGGCCATATTTTTTCTTTGCTGTCCTTTCAATATGTAATAATAATTGAATTTCAGTGCAATCATTTGTGCTAGGTGGTTTCTAACAAACCCCAAGCGGTAATGGTGTATTTTCCTTCTCTGACTTTGTATAGTTAATTGTAGTAAGAAATGTGTTCAATGAATACCTCTGAAATACATAGGGGTATATTTACTAAATTGCGGGTTTGAAAAAGTGGAGATGTTGCCTATAGCAACCAATCAGATTCTACTTATTATTTATTTAGTACATTCTACAAAATGACAGCTAGAATCTGATTGGTTGCCATAGGCAACATCCCCACTTTTTCGAACCCGCAGTTTAGTAAATATACCCCAAAGTGTTAGGATTTCCTCCTTGGTTTTAAGAATTAAAGAACAATTTTATTTTCACAATTAATCTAGCATTCCGTCCTTATTACCTTGTGTAGCGGGCCCAGTGCAGCGACAATACAAGGACCCACTCGGTGTGATCACGTCTGTGTGTATGACATTATGCAGCAGAAATTATTTACGTTTTTATCATTCATGTTTTCAGAACTGTCAAGATATTGGGGGGTAAATTTATCAATCAATGGTTGTTTAACCACCACCACCCTCCTCTCCCCCAGTTCTCAGCGGTTTACCATCATTTTTTTAAAAATGATGATTTTATTAAAGGCAAAGGCCATCGGGATTTGCCTGTAATAAAATTGGTGTTTTAATTAATGACGGCAAACCGCCTAAGAATCAGCGGGTTTAAGTAACACCCCCCCCCCCATATCCTGAAAGTTCTGATACATTTAAGCTTGGGTCTCATGTATGTGTTAGTTGATTATTGTTTTAGTCTTAACTTTTTTTTGCATGAATTTCAAAATAACATATCAAATGTCTGGGTCTTAGTAATAAGGTAACAGCGGTTTGTGTGGTGCATATTGCTTCTGAAAAGCAACACTTATCATTGAATTATCATGTTTTTACTTGACTGTGTTGTTTTCAGACACATTTCAGCTTTTTAAACAAAGCAGGTATAGAGCTATTGCATATGAATCACTTTTGTGTTTACCTGCATTGCTCGCATATTGCTATAGATTGCACTGTATTCAACTGTTCTCCATTGTCCTTGTTAGGATACAGTTCACATTAAAGTATGCTGTCTCAGCTAATCTCTTGATAATAAAAGCATTAATGGGTCACAATGAGCCATTCCTCTAAGCAACTCTATTGCATAACACATTTTCCTTCATTTAACGTATTTAATTCCATTCTGAACATTGCTTAATTAGTTATCTTTTCAAATAATGTATGTCTTTGGGCAGTCTTCTGCAATTTAAGATTCTTCCTATGTATTCATTTATGTTCAGGCCAAGAGAATGTAACAAAAATCCAATTGTTTTATGTTAAATTAGGTTAGTTCACACATCCAATAAATCATGCATGAACAACATTCATAATAAGCAGATTTACAGCATATAAACCTGTTTCTTGATTACAATTGTTACATTTATAACTAAATACCACAGCTAGGTTGGTGGCATTCCTGTGTTCCAGTTGTACCGGGAAATTCCTCTGGTATAAAAAGGACACTGTCATCAACATGGAATTAATTGTTCTAAAATGCAGCGTGTATGGGCCCAAAAAAGATTTGCAAAACCAATAAAGATCTGACAGGTGGTAAATGTGGTCGACCAATGGCCACATCTGACTGAGTTCCAGACATCTTGATATTTCAGTCTTGGCCACACAAACTGTCCATGGGCACCTTAAACCAGTATAATTGATAACAGTTTTATTGGGTGAGAATTAAATGCTGTGTATGGCCTTGTGGGAATGCAGTGGACTCCAGCACGCAGTTATTTCAAATCAATAAGACAGAATCAAAACCTAGTCATTACATTTCATTTTTGTAAAACTACTTAAAGGACAATACACAAATTTTAAAAGATTGTAAAATGTGACTATTGAAGGAAGAATAATAGATGTATAGAATTCTCCTGAACTAGGAATATTGTGCAAGGATGCTAAACAATGTGCAATGTCAATCGTATTTGTCAGTTATATACGTGTCTATAAAATATGTAGGCTATCCTCCTCCTAGCTCTACTATCAAAGCCACCATGTTTTACATATGCTTTTTCTTTTAATGGTTCAGAAACATTTAATTTAACTGCACTGATTTGTATTAAGCCTTATTATCATAAAGGCTGCTGTACATAAGATTCCTCGCCTATTCATTCCTGACTCTCATATTGGACGGTTCGTCTACCTTTTGACAAATCTCCTTAATTTATCCATGCCTTCACATGTAGTAAATAGGGGCTCCTCCGCTGAGACATTTTCCTAAAGTCAGGAAGCCAATCTTGAATTTAATCAGTTTAGTCCTCCTTAATATCTCCATGGAGCTCTATTGAAGAAGACTGGAACGATTGTAGTTCCAGCAAAAATGAGCAATCAGCCCATGAGGTGGTTCACAAGTGCTGTCCGAGTGCTGATGCCAACCTCATAATATCTGTAATAACTTACAGAAGAGGGGGTTCCTAATTTACATTAAAGTGATAACAACAAAACTCAGTCTATACAGATATCACTTACAGAATATTATACCTATATCAGCATCACTTGTATGTTATTGTAACGGATTTACTGGATTCACTACTAACCTTGATTAATGCTGGCTTACCTGAGGTGCGGAGTCTAACGATCTCCCCGGTATTCACCAAGAACCGCCGCAAGGCGGGATGGGCTTTGCTGCCAGGAGTCGCAGGTCGCGGTCCTCAGGTTTGCCCCAAGGTGTAGTACAGCGGAGCAGGAGCGAGATGAGAGTAGTCGGACAGGCCGGGTCGGTACACAGGCAGGCAATGCAGACAGAATCAGGAAGTGGTCTCGGAGTCAATCAAACCGGGTCGGTACACGGGTCACAAGAACAGAAGCGAGGTCAGCTAGCCGGGTCGGTACACAGAGGACAACGGAATCCAGAAGAGTGAACAAGCTGGGTCGGTACACTGGGAGTCAATACACACGAAGCAGGAACAAGGAAGGACACAGGAATCAGGAGCCAGGAACTGGTAAGTTGCTCTGACACTCTCCAAGTGTCAGAGCTAGGTTTTTATGCAGAGTCCCATTTGAATTCCCCGCCCTGGGTGATCATGTGACCGCCCTAGGTAGTGGTCATGTGATCGCTGAACCCGGAAGTGCGGCTTCCGGGTCCGACGGAGCGGCGGGGGAGCGTGGAAAGGTAAGTATCGTAACAGTCCCCCCTACCTTAAAGGTGGACTCCGAACACCTATACAGGTTTACAGGGGAATCTTTTATGAAAGAGTTTGAGTAGACGGGGTACATGAAGGTCGACTGCTCTTACCCAGGAGCGTTCCTCGGGACCGTAACCTTTCCAGTCTACTAGGAATTGTACACCACCTCTGTTTTTACGGGAGTCCAAGATTTGTTTCACTTCATATTCACCCTGATTCTGAATAATAACAGGGGGAGGAGCCCTAGGAGGGGTGGAAAACTTGTTGGTAACCACTGGTTTCAGCAATGATACATGAAAAACATCTGGGATACGTAGAGAACGTGGTAAGCTTAATCTGAACGCTACTGGATTGATGATCTCTAAGATGGAAAATGGACCAATGAACCTGGGAGCAAATTTCTTGCTGGGAACCTTTAACCGAATTTTCTGTGTAGATAGCCAAACTTTATCCCCGATAGAGAGATTAGAGCCGGCTCCTCTCTTTTTATCATAAGACTCCTTAGAATGAGAGATGGCTTTTCTGAGACTTGATTTGGTTTGTTCCCAGATATGTGCGAAGTTACGAAATAATACGTCCACTGCTGGGACTTCAGAAGCAGTAATTTGGGAAAAGGTGGGTAATCTAGGATGACAGCCATAGAGAACGAAAAAAGGAGAATTAGAGAGAGCCTCATGGAAATGGTTATTATGGGCAAACTCAGCCCATGGAAGGAGGTCTGCCCAGTTGTCTTGATTGGCAGATATGAATATTCTTAAAAATTTCTCCAACTCCTGGTTGGTTCTCTCTGTGAGACCGTTAGACGGGGTGATATGCAGAGGAAAAATCAAGCTTGATCCCAGATTTATGACAAAAGGATCTCCAGAATTTGGATATAAACTGAGATCATCGATCGGAGACAATGTGATGAGGACAACCATGAAGGCGGAATATCTCTTTGATGAAAATATCAGCCAACGAGGAGGAGGATGGAAGACCTTTCAATGGAATGAAGTGAGCAGTTTTCGAAAAGCGGTCTGTGACCACTAGGACCACAGTACAAGACTTGGAGGGAGGTAGGTCAGTGATAAAATCCATGGAGATTTGTGACCATGGGTATTCAGGAACTGGTAATGGAAGTAGATGACCATAAGGCCTCCTCCTGGGGGTTTTGTGTTGGGCACATATGGAACATGAAGACACAAACTTCCTTACATCTTCCCGTATGGAAGGCCACCAGTAATTGCGAGATAACAGGGCCCAAGTCTTGCGGATGCCAGCATGACCCGAGAAGAGGGAACGATGAGCCCATCGTAGAAGTTTGATGCGAAGAGGTGCAGAAATGAAGGTTTTGCCTGGAGGACAGCTTTTCTTGATATGGGTTGTTGCCAATATTCGACTAGGGTCCAGAATAAATTTATTCTCCTCCAAGGGTTCCGAGTCAGCAGGATCAAATGAGCGAGACAGAGCATCTGCCTTGATATTTTTAGATCCAGAACGGAAGGAAATGTTGAAGTCAAATCGGGAGAAGAATAAGGACCATCTTGCTTGTCGAGGATTTAGGCAGCGTGCCGTACGTAGATATAGCAAGTTCTTGTGATCAGTGTAGATGGTGATGGGGAACTGGGCTCCTTCTAGAAGATGCCTCCATATAAAAAGAGCCAATTTGATGGCCAGGAGCTCCTTATCCCCGATACCGTAGTTCTTCTCAGCAGGAAGAAGACGACGGGAAAAGAATCCGCATGGACGGAGTTTTCCGGTAGTGTCTCGTTGAGAAAGAACTGCTCCTGTACCTATGGAGGATGCGTCCACCTCTGGAATGAACGGGCGGGAACAGTCAGGTTGCTGAAGGATGGGTGCTGAGGAAAAGAAGGATTTTAAGGTAGCAAAGGCTTGGATGGCCTCTCCAGACCATATTTTGGCATTCGCAGACTTACGGGTTAAGGCAGTGATGGGAGCCACCAAGGTAGAGTATCCTTTAATGAACTGGCGGTAGTAATTGGAGAATCCCAGGAACCGCTGTGTAGCCTTAAGGCCCGAGGGTTGAGGCCAATCCAGTATGGCTTTTAACTTGGTAGGATCCATTTGCAATCCAGTGCCAGAGATGATATAGCCTAAGAAGGGAACTTGCCTTTGTTCAAAGATGCACTTCTCTAATTTACAATTTAGATAATTCTTCCTAATGCGGGACAGAACCTCCAAGACATGTTTGCGATGTGATACTAAGTCTTGGGAGAAGATGAGGATATCATCCAAGTAGATGACCACACATTGATATAATAGGTCTTGAAAGAGTTCATTCATGAAGCCTTGAAAAACAGCCAGGGCATTGCATAACCCAAACGGCATGACCAAGTATTCAAAGTGACTGTCCCAGGTGTTGAAGGCGGTCTTCCACTCATCTCCATCCTTAATGCGCACCAGGTTATAGGCCCCTCTGAGGTCCAATTTAGAAAAGATGGTAGCCCCAGTTATCCGATCAAATAATTCTGAGATTAATGGTAAAGGGTACCGATTTTTTACGGTGATGGCATTAAGGCCTCGATAGTCAATACAGGGGCGGAGGCCCCCGTCCTTCTTTTTTACGAAGAAAAAGCCTGCCCCAGCAGGAAAAGAGGATTTCCGGATAAAGCCTTTTCTGAGATTGTCTTGGACATAATCCTCCATGGCCTTAGATTCGGGAACGGAAAGTGGATAAACTCTGCCTCGGGGTACTGGTTTGCCAGGAATAAGATCTATATTACAGTCCCAAATTCTATGTGGAGGGAGTTTTGTGGCCTCTTGTTCACAAAAGACATCGGAAAAGGTTTGGTAGGGTTCAGGAAGCAGTGCCAAGGGTACCCTCCTGTGGCGTTTGGGACCCTCCTTGGGAACTACTTTTGATAGACAATGATTAAAGCAATGTTGTCCCCAGGATAAGATATGACCGGACTGCCAATCCACATTAGGAGAATGGAGACGGAGCCACGGAAGTCCAAGGATTACAGGATTGGTAGTTTTATGGATGACGAAGAAGGAGATACTCTCCTGATGTAGGGCCCCAATCTGAAGACGAAGAGGAGAGGTGCATAAAAATATAGATCCTTCAGGGATTCTTCCCCCATCGATGGCTAAAAGGGAGATAGGTTGTTCTAGGGCTAACGTGGAGATAGAGAATTGCTTTACCAAGGCAGCCGAAATGAAATTCCCAGCTGCTCCGGAGTCAAGGAGTGCGGATTGAGAAAAGGTATGTTGTCCAGACTGTAAAGAAATGGGAATAGTGACACAATCATTATTATAAGGAACTGAGGAAGAAGAAATAAGGAGGCCTAACGACACAATTCCTGAACACGTTAGGCCCTGTCGTTTCCCGGACGTTTGGGACAAGAGTTCAGAAGATGCCCGCTCTCTCCACAATATAAATATAACTTGTTTCGGAATCTTCTCTCTCTCTCTTCGGCCGATAGGCGGGTCCTTCCCTATTGCATCGGTTCCTCGGGTGGAAGAACAGGTGTTTGGAAATTGGGAGCTAGACGGATCATACTGCGTCGGGACTGTTCCTTCTCAGAACTACGCTCCTTGAAACGTAAGTCAATCTTAACGCAGAGGGAGAGGAGATCGTCTAAAGATGCAGGGAGTTCCTGAGACACCAGCTCGTCTTTAATTCGATCTGAAAGACCCTGCCAGAATGTAGCTACAAGAGCCTCATCGTTCCAGCGGAGTTCCGAGGCCATAGTTCTAAAGTGGACCGCATACTGACCCACAGACTGGTTTCCTTGGCGGAGACGCAATAACCCAGCAGCGGCATTGGAAACCCTTCCAGGCTCGTCAAAAATCTTCCTAAAGGTGGACAAAAAGGTGGATAAACTATGCAGGATAGGATCATTCCGCTCCCATAATGGAGATACCCACGCTAAGGCTTGACCAGAGAGCAGTGATATCACATAGGCCACTTTAGCCTTTTCAGAAGGAAAATTCCCTGGCAACAGTTCAAAGTGGATGGAGCATTGGTTCAGGAATCCTCTGCAAAGTTTAGGGTCTCCATCGAATTTAGGCGGATTAGGCATCCGAATTTGGGAGGAAGAAGCTGCTGCTGCAGGAGGGGGGTCCGGAGCCGCACTCACTGGTGCTGGAGGTCCGGTAGCCACTAAGGTGTTCTGAACAACGTCCAGCCGGGTAGATAAGCTCTGAAGGAATTTTAAAAGTTGCTCTTGGTTCGCCTCCTGTTTATCCATTCTACCCACTAAATGCTCCAGTAGATCTTTAACCGCTGGATCCATGGTCAGAGCAAACTGTAGCGGATTTACTGGATTCACTACTAACCTTGATTAACGCTGGCTTACCTGAGGTGCGGAGTCTAACGATCTCCCCGGTATTCACCAAGAACCGCCGCAAGGCGGGATGGGCTTTGCTGCCAGGAGTCGCAGGTCGCGGTCCTCAGGTTTGCCCCAAGGTGTAGTAC
Source organism: Mixophyes fleayi (assembly GCF_038048845.1). Lineage (NCBI taxonomy): Eukaryota > Metazoa > Chordata > Amphibia > Anura > Limnodynastidae > Mixophyes > Mixophyes fleayi. The sequence continues at coordinate 285,370,396 of NC_134405.1, read as the reverse complement.
AGCGGAGCAGGAGCGAGATGAGAGTAGTCGGACAGGCCGGGTCGGTACACAGGCAGGCAATGCAGACAGAATCAGGAAGCGGTCTCGGAGTCAATCAAACCGGGTCGGTACACGGGTCACAAGAACAGAAGCGAGGTTAGCTAGCCGGGTCGGTACACAGAGGACAACGGAATCCAGAAGAGTGAACAAGCCGGGTCGGTACATTCGGAGTCAATACACACGAAGCAGGAACAAGGAAGGACACAGGAATCAGGAGCCAGGAACTGGTAAGTTGCTCTGACACTCTCCAAGTGTCAGAGCTAGGTTTTTATGCAGAGTCCCATTTGAATTCCCCGCCCTGGGTGATCATGTGACCGCCCTAGGTAGCGGTCACGTGATCGCTGAACCCGGAAGTGCGGCTTCCGCTTCCGGGTCCGACGGAGCGGCGGGGGAGCGTGGAAAGGTAAGTATCGTAACAGTTATACAGTAGTTCTTGCTGTAATAATTATGCAGATAAAGTTACTGATCATAGTTCCTATCGAAAGAAAATAGTGAGTGTTAATCCGAAATAAATTCTATAACTTAGTCTACAGTTCACTGAAATGCGACATATCATCTTTTTGTCTATAAGTGCCTATTCCCATTCCTTGTAATCCTGTAAATGACTGGTCTTAATGCTCATATTATCAGCATTTTGACTTAGAGATCTCCGGTGATGAAATACAATACTATTATTAGAAAACCAGTATACGGGAGTTGTTATAAAAATGCTCATTCTTTTCAATATGCTGAGCAGTGGGCAGGTGGCACTGTTGCTGTTGCTGTTTCGAGTAGTCTAAGTTAAACAATAGCAACATGTGATACTGGCTCTTTAAATATTTCAGTGTCATATTAATCTTTATTTTTCTTCTTCTGGTTTGCCACTGTATCCCTGTAAGGCACATTCTACTATGTTGTCCAGTGATAACACAGAAAGTGATAAACATTTTTGTGGTGCACAAAAATAAAATATATGCAACATATTTTACATCTTTGCCATCATGACCCAGTTCACCCATATGATAAAGTCCAGCTTCCTTTTGATCCTGTTCCACAGACCTTCTCTGCATTAAAAAGAACCCTGAAGATCAGTTAATTAATCCAGCTCAAGTTATTGACTCTAGAAGGTAAGTATGGAAAAATGGAGCTGAGCAAGATCACTTGATTGAAATGGGTCGTTTTGGGAAGTTTGATTTTACATGTAAAGTGATGGTTCACATCTTTAAATGTACAATATCCTTCAGTCCATTTTGTACAGAACATCAGCAAAGAAATGTGTCTGCTACAGCTGAGCGGATACCAGACAGGAGCTGGTCCTTTGTAAGACAGACTCTGGCAGCAATTTACTGGAAAAGTTGAAATGCTGTAAACTGTGGTCACATAGAAAATAGGACAATCTATGTCTATATTTAAAAATTTGTTACGTGTGGATAAGCTGTATCAATATCACACAGGTCACACATAGAATTTTTTTATTATTTTATGTTTGGTTATAAAGCACTTAAATATTACGCAGCTCTGTACATTGAGGGGATCATGACATCACAAAAGCAAACTATATGCATTGACATGCAACAGAAGGTAAAGATGGCCTTGTCCAAATGAGCTAACAATCTAAGTGGTACGAGGAACACATGATACACAAGGTTGCAGAATAGCAACTGTAGTTGCTGGTGAGGGAGGAATCGATGACTATAGTCCAGCAGCAGCATTATCAGCCTTCAATAATAAAGCAGTCATTGGCACCTGACATTTCTGAGCTGCTACCAGGGGTGTAGTATGAGTGGAACGTATTTTGCAACGTCATTTTTGAAGTACACGTTTCTCATACCTAAAAGCCTAAGTTGTTCATTTCAAATGGAGCAGGTACTGTTTAGTATACGTACCATATAGGTTAATCATAGCAGGGGTTGGCAACCTTTGTCTATCAGTGTGCCGGCTAAAATCTAGCCAAGGCCAGGGGTGCCAGTGTGTGTTTGTATGTTCATGTGTGTGTATATATAAATATATGTATATTTATTTATATATATATATATATATATATATATATATATATATAAAGAGAGAGATACACACACACACACACACACACACACACACACACATTTAATTATGTCTTACTGTATGATGCTAATATCATACAGTTAATAGTAACATATTCATGTTATGCCACATAGTGGTGCCCTAGTTCAAATTTTGCCACGTACTTTTGTCCCCCCGATTCATAGTATGCCACAGCCCCCAGTTCATAGTGTGCCACGTAATTGTGCCCCCAATTCATATCATGCCACATAGTTGTATCTTTATAGTATGCTGCAGAGACGTGCCCTTGATTCATAGTATGCCGCATAGATGTGCCCTCAATTCATATTATGCCACTGAGATGTGCCCTCAATTCATAGTATGCTGCATAGATGTGTCCCCAATTCATAGTGTTCCTCATAATTACCTTTGGAGTCAGCACCCCTCCTCCGTTCCATAGCGGAACCTGGGAGCTGCCTCACTAAAGCAGCTGCTGATGGATGAAATGGAGCTGTTGCGCATGCGCAGCTTTTGACCATCATCAGCTGTTTTAGTGAGGCAGCTGCAGAGCTCCATTGTGCCACGTCTGGCACACGGGCCCCGGGTTGCCATCCCCGATCTATAGACTACATTTGTAAGCATACACTGTCCAATGCAAGCAAATATATGTATAAAGAGGTTAGGGTTGGTGAATACTGTTAATAATTTCATAAGACTTTTTTGTATTCTGTACAGCTCAGCTTGCTCCTTCCTTAAAAATAATGTGCTTGTTTCATAGCACATATTGATTCTTTTTCAGGAATAGTGGCATGAATGTTTAATGTTATTTGTTGCATGGCAAAGGCCATAACAAAAAGAAAAGGATGTGAGAAAAGAATATACACAGCCCAGATTATTCTGCTGATGGTATCTGGATTTAGCTGTATATATACCAGGCAGAAAGTCAGGGCAAGGAAAACAGTATTTTTATTTAATGTAAATGACATAGAGGCTCCGTGAACTGATTAGTTTAACACTGAGGTAACAAATTGAGAGCAGAAAGAGCTTAGACCTTAAAAAGGAAAAAAGAAAACATATTTATTTTTCTACTTCACTATACGTAGCTCCTGCCAAGCTTTTTGGCAGTTTAGAGAGATTTATGAGTACTGAAAGCGTAGTTTTACAGTATAGTGCTAACAGCATTCCTGACTTTACTTTTAGAGTTATGGCTGTTATATCATTTCCGGCAAATGGTTCGTAATTTGATGCTGAATCTGTATTCATTTCAAGTAGTACACATCACATCTAGCCAACACTTCAATTACTGACCAAGGAAGCTTTTGCTGTGAATAAGGCAAATTTAGTAAAATTATATGTGTGAATATATATATATATATATATATATATATATATATATATATATAATGTACACACACTATATAATTAAAGTGCCCTTCACCAATTTTTTTAGACCAATATTCATTATAAATCTCAATCCATTTAAGCTTCAAAGAATCTAGAAAAGCAACAAAGGGGGGCACTCCATAATTCATTAAAATAATATTTTATAAAATAGATAATTACAGATTAAGGCCTCTATTCATTACTAAATGCAAATGCCGATACCTCACTATATGCCAGAGAACGCTGCAACATCTAATTAATCTTCGAGTGCAAAGGGCCCTTACTACAGTCTTCAACTTCATAGGTGGAACGGGGAGGGTAATGGGCGTATGCACGTTGTCAGTGTACAGTAAGAGCGTGTCAAACTTGAGCGCACGCAGCTGCGTCTGATTCAGGCTTTTGCCAATTCAAAGGTACATCATTTCCTGTCGTACTACTTGCACCAGCTACAGGGCAGGTGTAAGGGCCGAGTGATAGAAACAACTGTCGAGTATGCCGGCTAGAACATGTGTTTGTAATCAGTCACTGTAAAAATGCATTTTATGTACAGTAGACATTAACAAAATCATGATACCTGTATATAATGTGGGTGGGGGAAGTAAAAAATAAAAGACTTGTTTTATCATTGGGGTCATTCTACTTCAGTTCAACCAGGTGTGTCCACCACCCATCTCAGATTTTACAGAATTGTTTTTAGTTAAGAGGGGATGTGCAAAAAACTATTTCTGCCAACTACTTCTACTGTCTGACTACTAGTTCCAGAAATATTGATTTTTCAATGTATTGTACTATTTACGAATCGCGGCTTATTAATTCCAGTTTATTTGCAGTATCACGAGTGTTTATTAAGGAATCACCACCCCCAAGGTAACTTTTCCTCCTGCATCGAAAAATCCACACCAAATTACTGTATCTGCCTTACATTTTGAGTTATAGGAATAATGCAAACTTCTGGAACATAATTAAAAAAGCTAAGTTAAAAGAACATTACTTATCCCTATTTTTTTAGGTGCTTAACAAAGGTATACATTACTACCACAAATAAAATCATAGTGGAGAAAAAAAAATATGAACTTGACGTTCGATTACTGTTATACCGTATACATAATTTACACAAGAAACCATGCTAGGTTAAAAACCATATCCAAAAAGTAAGCAAAACTGAGGCAATGGGATAACCCTTATATACTGAAACTGAAACTTAACAGAAACTGATGGGAAGGGGATTCCCTTTCAAAACTGAAACTTTCCAGAGAAAGAGAGAGGGAGACAGACAGAAAGATAGTCAATTATGGCAGCTGCTCTTCCAAAGTGTATATTGGGTAGTCTTTTAAATACTGACTGCCATATTACTATCTACCCAAAAACCACTGGATTACATAGCTGGGACCACTTTGCAGATGAAGAAAAGGACATTTTGATTCTGAGAACTGAAGTTTTAAATGCAACCAGTGATTCTGGAACCTCAGTCTGCCATCATGAATAGGAACTGCTGTTAAACTATGAAGCATTTCAGAAAACATGCTGTAATCCTTTCTTGTCTCACACAAAAGGAGTCAGAAAAAGCTTAAGAGTTATCACTGAAGTGGGCCAAAAAACATGGTGACTGTCAGCTTCATGCTGTTATTAAGCCAGGAAACAAACTTTGCCCAAAATGCAGAATTTCAACTGTCACACTGTAAAGAAAAAACATAGATATAGATACGCCAACAGAAGAAGTTGAATCCCCGGCGAAGAGTTTAACTGAACCTGCAGAAACAGATGAGCTGAATTAAAGTATTACAAAGCAATATTGTCTCTTCCCAGAAAGTAAGTAATTGTTCAGGTTGTGATAATTTTGCAGAGTTTAATGTATGAATTAAAGCAAAAGTGTAAAGAGGCGCTGCAAGAAGTAATAAAATTATTAACTCTGGCACCAAACAGATGGACAATTAAGCAGACTGCAGAAGAATTTAATGTCACAGAATACATGGTAAAACAATCAAGAAAACGTAAAGCAACCCATGGCATAGTGGCAGAATCTAAAAAATATAGAGGGAAAGCCCTGCTTGTATAAATCATTCACCCGTTACAGCAGTTTTACGAAGATGATGAACATTCTCGGATGTGCCCTGGAAAGTAAGAGTTTGTTTCTGTGAAAGTTCCATGAGGAAAAAGAAATCACAAACATAACAGGCTACTCCTAGTAAACTTGAAAGAGCTTTATCTTGCTTTCAAAGACTGTTTTGTTCCTTACAACTTCTGTTGCTGCAAGAGGTATGCATCCTGTGTGTTTGTGAAATTTACCAAAACTTCAAATTATTGGTTGCTGCTCAGTGGTGCACGCAGGGGGGGTTTCTGGTTCTCCGGAAACCCCTCCCCTCCGCGAACCAACGGTACTGTACAGCAGCCGCGGCGCTGTCAAAGAAGCGTCCGCGGCAGTGCTGTATTGTAGTATAATATAGCACTGCCGCGGATGCTGCTTGACAGCGGCGCGGCTGCTGTAGAATTCAGATGCGCCGAAATGGAGCTGCTGCGGAAACCCCCCCTTCTAAATCCTGCGTTCGCCCCTGCTGCTCTACCACTAAAGATGGACTACAAAGACGTCACTGAAATCCTTGTTTGTTCTTCAATCTTAAAAACTTGTATGCTTCATGGAAGTGACAAATGCCCAGGGATGGAAGCACTTCAAAAAATAGTTTAAAGCCATTTTCATGATGGTGATATGGATGATGACGACACAATTGTCTGTAAGCAGTGGGTCCACACTGACCAAAGTAAATTGGTTACAATCACTAGTATTGTGGAACAATTTTGTGAAGTTATTTGTAGTGCTGTTGATGATGCAACAGTCCATCTGTACACAAATTAGTCCCAGGCTACATACCTACACCAGATACCCATGACCATGTAGCCATAACTGTGCATGAGTTCGTTACGGTAGTTATGATACACTTATCGGAACTATTGCCAAAATTGGAGTATGCTCACTACTTTAGTGATGATGCTGGTGCACAATACAAGACCTATAAAAACTTTTTGAACTTATGCTTCCATAAGGAAGACTTCAACATTCAAGCAGAATGGAATTTATTTGCCACATCTCATGGCAAGAGTCCGTGTGACGGCATTGGAGGAATAATTAAACGTCTAGTCACTCGCACCAGACTGCAAGCTGTGGAAACCCATCACATCTTGACACTTATGAACCTGTATAACTGGGCAAATGAAAATGTACATGGTATAAAGTTTTCTACATGTCACAAAGTGAAATACAAGACTGCAAAACCAAGCTGCATAGCCATCCAGAAACAGCAAAGACTGGCGGGTACACATACTCATCACAGATTTCGGCCTATTAGTAATGATAAGCTACACATATACCGCTTGTATTTACCGCTTGTCATCAGACGACATGAAGACAGCAGGAACCAGAGTTAGTGTCACTACGACCACAGTCACAAAAACTGTAGACAAAAGTGATCTGCAAATTGGAACATACATAGCAGCAGTGTACAATAACATCTGGTACATTATTCAATGTAATGAGTAGGAACAAGATGTGCTTGTACACTTAATGAAATGAAACCATTCAACAAATGTGTTGCCCTGGCTTTCAAGAGAGAAGTGTTTTGTTCACGTCCTCTGTGTAACGGAAGTGCCTACTATCTAAGGAAGTACTGGAAGGCAGTATGCACTTTCTGCTGACACTTTATGGAAAATTACAGACCTTTACAACAGGTTCCAAACAAGGGGAAAATAATGTGATTGTTGACTCAACTTCAGTTATGTTTAAGTTTTTTACATTTCATGGTCTCTTGTGTAAAGTATGTATATGGTACAACAATAATCAAACGGCAACTTCATTATTTTTTTTTTCTCCACTATGAAGCAGAGTATCATGCTCATTTTTGTGTGGTAGTAATGTAGTAGATGGAAGGTAGTAAGGACCTAAAAAAAATTGGGGCTAATGTTGATTTAACCTTGCATTTTTTTTTCAGTTCCAATAGCTTGCATTTCTGATGTAACTGGAAACGTAAGGAAGATACAGTAATTTGGTTTGGATTTTTGGAGGAAAACTTATTTTAGGGGTCCAAATTTTGTGGAGATTCCTTAATATTACTTCATAAATAAGCTGCGATTAGTAAATAGTTTAGTACATTGAAAAATCCATATTTTGGAAACTAATAGGCAGACAGTCAAGATATTTGGCAGAAATAGTTTTTGGGATATTCTCTCTTAACTAAATAATTTTCATAAAAATCTGAGATGGGTGGTGGACATTTAATTTTTTGGGGGGGGGGGGTGATCTGATATGGAATGACCCATTAATGACTATATTATTAACAGGGGACAGTAATCGAATCCTACTTATTTTCTGTGCATTCTTTTGAAACTTCTTATTCCACATATGTATTGGACGTATCATGCAGTGTATTGTGTCTGTCAAAGCACCTAGACCTGTATTGAACAAGGTCCAGGTGTTTCTGTAGATCTGCTCCTTGTTGAATACAGAGATGCGTATGCTGGAACTTTGTGCATTTTAAGAAAAATACACTTTACATTAATTTTGCACGCCTTAATGTATCATTTCCTGAGTGCAGTACAATGCGACAGAAGTTGGGAGTGAAAGTAATCTGGAATCTTGTGCACATACAAAGTAAAGGTGATTTACAATTTTGGGATGTTTTAGTAAAACAGAAAAAGTAAGCTGTTAACAACTAATTTAGTGAAATAATCCCCCCAAGCCCCATACACACAAGATTCTTTCTGACCTGCACTTTTAAGCAATGGGTTGAACCCAATAGAAACGGACTTTCATAAGTAAGGATGTGTTGAAATAAGAACACTGATTTCTAGGTTTTACTCGTTTTCTGTAGATAATTTGCAAAACTTCACTATTGTGAGTACCATTGTGGTCTAGATATATACTTCAGAATGTCTTTTCTAAAATGATATATTATTTCCGACAGGCTCTATGAAGGCAAAGAACAGACTGAATTTGAAGAGTCCATGAGAAAACTTTTTGAATCCATAAATAACCTAATGAAGTGTGAACACAAGACTACGATCTTACTTCAGGTTTGTTTCATTTTCTTATTTTATGGGGGCGATATAAAAGTATTGTGTTGAAATTGGTTTAAATTCGGTTTAAACCCAACACTTCACACCAGGATAGCTGAATCAGGTGTCCAATTTTATTGTCAAAATGGTAAGGACAGCAGTTTATTCTGCATATAACGACACCTGTAGTCATTCAAAATCCATGCAACCCTGTCCCTGTCTAGACATACATCTTCTAGTCACCGGCCAACTAACTGGCTTCGGTCAGCCCCGCGCACAACAAACAGTCTTTTATTTTTCTCCCAAGCACTAATTAACCAGTAAAGAAAATTAACAAACTAATTACACCCATGGTGGTACACCTGTGTGCTGTATAAAAGTATCAATGGGAATTTAATATCTCCACTTTTTCAAACCCGCAGCTTAATAAATTTACCCCTTGGTCTTAATAAAAAAAAAAAAAGATTTTGTTTTTAAATCAGGAGCCTGGTTGGCCCACAGGGCCCTATGTGGCCGCTTATATCAACTGACAGATGATAGGGCCATGCTTTGTGCCCAGGGGATTTGTGTCTATTTGCTTTACCCAATTTGAAACCATTTAAGTAAAAAATATGTTTATGCTATATAGATGTTCAGGTTAGAGAGACTGAAAGACCAGTTTTTTTGGACCAAGATTGCCTGTGTTTTGTGCCTAAAAAAATTATGCCATTTCGTGTGCCCAGACAAAAGAAAGAATAGTGCCAAAGTCCAGCAGATTACAAATATTAGGAAACAATTATCTCATATGACCACATTGAAGCTCTGCAAATTCCATTTGCATGTATAATGAACTGACACCAGGAAATATGAGGAAAATCTTTTAAATGCCAGATACATTATTTTTCATACAAAATTAGTTTGATCCTAATTTTACATTAAAATAAATACTTATTTCGATGACAACAAAACCAATTTGACTCAAGATCACATTTTGCCTCAGTTCAGTCTGCTTTCTGTCTCCCTCAGTAAGTTGCATTGCCTGGGGTGCCTCATAAGTTGTCTGGGTCTAGTTATGGTAAATTAAACATAAAGGAGTTATATCTTCAGTGTGTTGAGGGACATTTAAATTTAATTTAAAAAAATAAATGTTACAGGTATATCCATAGGCATGCATTCAAAAAGTGATAGCTCTTCAGACATACTATAGTTTAAAGGGGAACTTTCATGAAAATACCTTAAATATGTAATATTCATTGCTTGATAGATTGTTTTCCTAATGAGCAGGGCTGGAACACATTAAGCGTAGCAGGAGGCTTATGGGAACAAATAGTAAAAGAATCATCTCTGCCCCAGTCTCTGCTAATTAATTTAAGTTATAAAAACTGCATTCAAGCACACCATGCCTGGATCAAGCATAGAATACTATATTAATACTACTTGAAGTAAGAATAATTATATTTATTATTATTTCATCATCAATTTATATAGTGCCACCAATTTCGCAGCGCTTTACAGAGAATATTTGTCATTCACATCTGTCCCTGCCCCATCGGAGCTTACAGTCTAAATTTCCTAACACACATACACACATACTCATGTTAATTTTGTCAGCAACCAATTAACCTACCAGTATGTTTTTGGAGTTTGAGAGGAAACCAGAGCACCAGGAGGAAACCCACGCAAGCACGGGTAGAACATACAAACTGCACACAGATAAGGTCCTGCTGTAAAGCAGAAATGCTAACCACTGAGCCACCAAGCTGCCCTATTCATTGAAAGTTATTTATATAGTGCCTACATATTAGGCAGGGCTTTACAGAGAATATTTGTTCATTCACACCAGTCCTTGCATCAGTGAAGCTTACAAACTATATTCCCTACTACACAGGGACACACACAGACTACTGATATTTTCTTAATAAACTAATTAACCTAACAGTTTGTCTTTGGAGTGTGGGAGGAAACTTGTTCACCCGGAGGAAACTTGGGGAAAAATGTACAAATTCCACAGAGATAGGACCCTGGTCCGAATTGAACCCATGACTCCAGTGTTGTGAGGCAGTAATGATACCCACAGTGTAGAAAGTGGAGAAAAATGTTTGCAAAATATGTTCATATCTTTTTAGCTCATGAAGTTATTTTTTCTATGATGACTATTTAGAAAACAAATAACATAACCAATAAACTAAGCCTTCAAGAGCTTCACTTAATGTTTCATAACTGTTTCATTTTAACTAGTCATCTAGTCATTCTTCCATGTGGTGTAACCATGCCTCAAGTGCTAATTCTCCTCCTTCCAATTCTTCTTCAAACACCAATGTTGTGTGTGGACCACAGGAGCCCTCAGTACAGAAAAAGTGGCAAATCCATAAAAATTTTGCAACATTTATATAATAATATCACATAGTGTAAAGATCACTTAAAAAAAACAGCCTGGTTTCTTCTGTTCTTGTGTTTTAATAAATGTCCCTCCCATTCACCCTTAGTTTTTGCCTCTGCCCCATAATCACCGTAAGTCCTCCCAAAACTCTCCTGTTTGATTCCGGAGTCATAGTCTTCTCAAAATGTAATGGTTGGCTTCAAGTCCATTTGCATCATGTGACTGACGTAAAATGTTTTGCACTGCACAACCATACAGCTTGCACCTGCATTTTGAATTGAGCGTATTTTATAAGTGTGTCCACTTGCTCTTGGTGAGGCGGGTCGGGGTGTTCACATGTAAGTTCAGTACAGTAGGGATGCAAGTTAACCGCGCCCCTTAGAGATGCATCTGATAGTAACTTTGCATGTCCCATAGGCCCAGTACATGCTTCAGAGTTGATGATGATGACACCTACATTTTTGTACCTGGTGTATCTGCAAGGTTAAAAGCAACTTCAAACACAGCCGCAGGAACATAAGTGTGTGGATGCATTCTTGCATGTACGCAAATGCTGCAATTTTACGCTTAACAGGCCCTATATTTGATCATAGCCTGTACAGCAGAACAGGATAAAATGATGTCTACCATCAGGGCCGGAGCAAAACTAAACTAAGGTGTCTACAGAATGAGTGATATAATCATCCAGTACTTTTAATGCTCCCTGCTGTGCATAAAAAAGAGAGTGCCAGCCGCTGACATGAAGAAGTAGCCAGCAGGCTTGTGAAGCTGTTGGCTGTAGCTCCTCTAAGTTAGTGTTAAGCTGGAAATGTAGTGCTTTGTAATGATGGCTTCACCACACTCCCATCTACTGCCTGCCAAGGTAATAATCAGCATGGGAGAATGTACCGCTTGTGAGTGAGGAGGGGTATCAGATAGGGTGCTACAGGCCTTGACCCAGCCCTGCCTTTATCCTCCATAATAAAGCAAAGGACTTTTTAGTTAGAGTTCATTTAACTCAAAATGTTTATTTTCCTAAAATGTAGCTTTTGAATACACCTGATTTACCCAGATTAAACTCTTATATCTGTGTGTTATTATTTGGCAACCACAAAAAATATGGGAAGTTAAATTTTCCAGTGAGTGTTCAGTTATCTGCAGCTCTAAGCATCACATAAACCAGTGGTGGCTTGGAATCACCTGTCCAGCAGCTTGTACATGTCACATTGTTTATAAAAAAAAAATGTCTATAATGATTTAAGGTATTACCTAACATTTTAAGCTGCTGTAATGCTAATTTTACATATTCACAAGATAACTATATTCTTCTGGGACTAATGTAATTTAAGTGCTGTAATAAAGCATTGTTATATAGATGATGGCAAGGATAACCTATCATGGGTGCAATAAAAAGAAATTAAATCAGTCAGCATTGGCTGCATTTTATTAAAAATTGATAAAATATTAAATATAAATGTTTATAGCAAGTAACATATATTTAAATATTCACATTTAAACTGTCAAAGGAAACTGTGAGCACAGTAGCACTTTATGAATATGGAAAGAAAACAAGCACTATTCAATACTCATTTCTAACGTAAAATGTATTTATTATCTTCCGGAACATTATAAATGTTTTAATTATTTTGTAACAACCTTCCTATTCACATACAATTAAAATATATGTATGTGCTTTATAGCCACACTGTGGTGAGGGTGTTGTTGTTAGTGATTTAATTACTCTGAGAGTGAGAGAATAGCCAGACAGTTGGAGAGAGGTAGCTTTGTGTTTCTAGGAAATAGGGGGCAGAGTTTTGCCCCTTCATGGCCAGACTACATTCACATTTTGGGAAATGTCAGTTTAAATTGGAATATTTTTTTTCCTTTTAGTATACCCAAATTAGTTTTATATTTTTGTTCTAGGATAGATAAGACTTTAGATCTATAGAAGCTTATCACTCCTGTCGTAACATGACTTACAGGATGTCCCAGTGATTTTATTACAATATTGCTGAAATTTCACAGTAACCCGAATACAGAATGCAACACTAATATTACATGCTGCATTTTAACAAATGTGTGACAAAGAAACAGATCTTACAGTTCCCAATAACAAAGTGGGTCATACTGGGTGATTGCCACTTAGTCCATACCTGCCTACTCTCCCAGAATTACCGGGAGGCTCCTGAATTTTGGGGAGTCCTCACAGACTCTCGGAAGAGTAGGCAAAACTCCCGAAATTTGGCGAAATTCGTGGCAGTGAATGGAGGGGGCAGGGCTTAATCGCATCATTAAGCTCCGCCCCTTCATTCAATGCCGTGAATTTCGGCTTTTTTATAGTGGGGGCGGGGCTATGGTGACGTGAAATGTCACCACGCCCTCCTCCTACCCCATGTCACATGACTTCTCCCCCTGATCTCCGAGGAGAAATCTTAAAAGTGGGCATGTATGACTTAGACAGGACATTTAAGTCCTTTTAGAGCATAGTGGTGCCTTAGATAATGAAGGGCATATATATATGTAAGCAGTAGGCACACTGACCTCCAGGAGACAACAAGACCCAGCCCAGCCAGATCAGGTTTAAAAGGGGTAGAGGTAGCTTGTTGTTTTCACTGTTTGTTATATCTTATATATAAAAATCATTGGTCTGTTTGTCTGTCCAGTTATGCATTCGAACACCCCTGCACCAATTGGGATGAAACCTACGCAAGGTGGTCCAGTTGATCCTGGCCAGGTTTTATGGGGAGTTAGGGTCCCGGTCGGAACTCCTGTTTGTGTACGCTGGGCAGAACTTTGGCCTCGGGAGCCTGATCTGCATTCGGACACCCATTCACCTACGCGAGGTGGTCCAGTTGGACCCTACATGCAATTTATTTGCATGTAGGGATGAATACTGTCTGATTTTGCATGTAGCACACAAATACTGAGCAGCTTCATTGTCACACTGTGATTTAGAGTTGAAAAAGGACACATCCCCTCTCAACTATAAATTAGTAATTTGAGTGGCTTACAAATGTAAAAAAATATGAACTTTGGCTGTTGGCATGGAAGATGAGAAATCATGTATTTGGGACATGGCAAGGTGTTGCAATTGACCCCAGATTACTCTTTTGGAAACATCTTGGACCTGTAAAAACAGCAATGTGGAATAATATATTAAATTGGCTTTCACAGTGGAAGATGAAGTCAGATATTAATATCTACATTCGATTCTACATACATGACAAGACATACTTGCCTACTTTCCCAGAATTTCCGGGAGGTGCCCCAATTTTTGAGAGTGCTCCCGGACTCCTGGGAGAGTAGACGTCCTCCCGGGTGTTGTTGGAGGTGGGACTTAATGACTATTCGTGTCATCAAGCCCCACCCCCACTTAGCAATGCTGTGAATTTTGCCATTTCAGGAGGCTATGCCATGGTAACATGATCACCAAGCTGCCCCCTCCTGGATCTCCCGGATTTTTTTTAAAAGTGTGTGTGATTAGGGTGTTAAATCACACACTGCCATTTAATGGTCCGACTGTGTACGCCTCCCTGCTGCAGAATTAAGACCTACTCACCTTTTTCTGGTTTGGAGATGGCTCCTTTCACTTATATATGAAAGAAAGCAACAAGTCAGTACTGTTTTTTACAACGAGTTATTATAAATTGCTTTAGCACTTGCATATTTTGCTGAATAACTCATATCATATCTTTGCATTGTCATATGCAAACAGTTATATTAAATAACACAGTTCATACACAATTATTTTCCCTCTTGTATTTCTCCTAAGTAGCTGTTTTTAAGCAAAGGGCAACAAACGCTAAGAAATAAAATAATACAAAGTTGCATAGAGTTTATTTAGTATTTGTACTCATGTAAATAAGATATTAAGGTAGCAAGTTTCAAGAAAAGGCACGTAGAGCATTATGTACACCGATGAATACATAATTACACTGTTCAGTGTTTGTTCTCTACTTTTGCTGTAAGCTGTAGAATGACAGCTGTTTAAAAATGAATATACATTACAAGTAGATAAATCTCCATTTATAGTTATATCTAGAACAATATAATACACAAAAGCAATTTCTAGAAGAAAAACAAACATATGAATGCATTAGTGGAAATCTAACTGTAAATAATAAGAATATTAAAAGTCATAGAGGACACCTGAAATCTGCGAAAGGTACGAGGATACATACAGGGAACAGAACTCTATATTGACTTTTGTTATCCATAGGGGGTAAGTTATTCTTTCCAATGCATAAGTTGAACACATGACAGTGACGTGCAAGAGAGAGACACACACAAGCACAACAGAATCCAGACCACATCTCCCAATCCCCCGTTTTACCCAATTATCCATATCCTCAGCTACTCTTCCTAAACCAGTTTTGTTTACCCGGCAACTAGACTACCACACTCAAACTACATTAATATACCTGAAATATAGCAAGTGAGACACCGATGAAGAAAAACAAAGTGGAGATGGATCCATCCAGGAGACAAGCCTATGCTGTTAATAATACAGTTGTATTACATTAGGGTGTGAACTTACTTACAGTTTTTCGTGTTTATGAAGTCAGACAGATTCACTATCTGTCTGGTTGGTAAGTAACAGCTAGATTCCTGTCATTCTCACTAATAGACAGATCGATACAGAGTTACACACACACATACACAACTATGCATATCAACACAGACACACACAGAGACACACGTGCATATATACTAATTGCATATGTGGTGGTCGAGTACTGATGGGAATCCTTCCCTTACCTTGTCCTCCAGACACGAGTCAGGTTCTTTTCTGTTCGGATATCCGGTGGTCAGGAGATAAATACTTCAATGAAAGGGACAAGGATTGGTCAAACAACTTTGGTTTATTGAGAATGCGGTAAGGATAGTTTTGGTAAGACACCGCGCCACTGACCCCTTCAGCTCAATAGTAATGACAAAATAATGCGTCTGATCAGCATAGAGCACAATAGCATTTAACATATGACATACACCTGGTGAGTATATGGCAGAAAAACAATAACATCTTCAATGCACATTGTCTAATAAGGCACACTGGTAATCACAGTTACTACTTTCACGTTAACAATATCTGACTGGTGATGATGCAAAAACCATCAATAATAACCCATCAAGACTCTTGCGGTCACTACCGCGCCCACTAGAGGGCTACTTCTTATTCAGGTGTTTGGGGTACCGTGCTATTCCCTATGGGTCAGGCGCCCCACTTTTAGCATCTACTGCTGAGTTAACTTGAATTGCAGCGGTACCACTAACACTGAATGTCACACCTTCAATATTAATAAATCAATTCTTAGGTAACTCACATAACATCACCATCATCTAAAACATTTGGTGCACCAATATTATCCCCGGTAACGTTACCATATTTTCCACTCAGTCCTGGGCTGACCTGTGCACAGGAATTTGGTAGTGTTCCAATGTCCTGCAGAGGTTTCCATCAAGGGTTAAGTATTATAGTAGAAAGCAGGGCTGTTGCTCATTTCAGCCACAAGATGGCGCTGTTCTCTCAACAGTCAATGAATCTCTATCAGCACATGTGCTCTGCAACAGGGTATGGTGTCCAGATATCAGCACACACACAGGATATAGCTGAAACGACCGTCTTAATTGTTCCCTGCAGCCTGTGTAAAGGTATGATCTGGGGGAAAAGCTCTCGCAATCCTTCCTTGTACAAGAATGCAATGTCAGTTTTGGATAGATTCTCTCATCACTCTTCCCTCTGACACTGGGGTGTGTGCAGTACACTGCAGGCTAGGGTTTTACCTTGAGACGGTTCTGCAGTTAGTGGAGACTGTCTTTGGCACCCCGCTGCGTGTCCCCAGCTGTTCTCCGTCCGCTTTGCTGGCAATGTCACTTTCTGGCAGCAGCTCACTCTTGTCTCTGCTCGGCTGCACGTCCTTCCCCTTGTTCCTTCTACCATGCTGCTCTCTCCTTCTCCTCCTTCCTGCACATCCTCTTCCTGTTACTCCCCCAGCCAATCAGGGCCTTAATCCTCCTCCTGTCAATCACTCCTGGGCACAAGTTTTCAGGAGCACAATTAACCCCTTGTAGCCCTGCATTTTAAAAGCGTTTATGCACTCCTCTGTGCTGTTCAACAGGGCTTTGGGGTACCACACATACACAGAGACACACCTATACACACATGCTTCAGTTTACAGCGTGCTCCCGGCACATCTGCTTTTTCTTAACCTCCAGTACTCAAAACAAGAACTAGACTAGGTATGCTCCACCCTAGTAGATGATGCAGTAAGCCCCACCCTATGTAGATGCTGCACTAGGTCCCACTCCCGCGATATTGCTTGCACTATTTCTCCAGCTCTTTACATTGATCATCTGATAAATACCAAAAAGATCATGTATATTGCAGTATGTCTAACAGTGACTACAGCACACCTGCACAAATTACTCCAAAATGAGAAGTCAGGGCCAAATGTAAGGAGCTAACCATTTTATAATTTAAAATGGGATGTACATTGAAAATGTATGTGTGGGAGTCTAAGTAAAATGACCAAAATTATAAACCATAGCCCACAAAAAAATGAGCATTTGGCTTACCAAGCACGTGCATTCACACATTGTTTCAGCCATATGCCCATCCATATTGTGCTGACCCCAGCCATGTGCACACACTATAATGTTTTAAACACATTTCACTGTACCAGCCCTGTTCACAAACACATAATATATCAGCTTGTGCCTACACAAATAATACACTAGTCATGTGCCTACAGATTATGTACCAACCCACACCTTAACACATTGTACTAAAAAGCTTTACAGAAAGCTTAGCATAGAGGCTATTAGTGTACTGATGTATTTGAGATCGGTCTGTCATGAAGAGTCCACTTCAGTTGTGGGTGGATGGGTAAGATTCTGAATGGAAGGCAGAATGCACAGTCTGGTCACCAGGGCACAATCTCAATGGCCATGGTGACCTAGTGATTGTGGTTTGTGTTGCCGTGGGTTACAGTTAAACTATTATACACACACTATCACCTCGCATTGCATGTTGTCTCCTCACTCTCTCCAGAAATACCCTTAAACATTGTACTAAACCTCACATATTACATTTGTATCAGAAATCCCCTGCATTTCTCCTTTGTGTTACACCCCAAATTACTATTTTTCAGCCACAAACCTACGTATCAAATTTGTATCTGTACTGCCTCAAACAGTACACAACACCCCCTTCACATTCAGCAAATGCCAATCAACTGTCATGGGTTGTCATTGTCTATATATAAGGCTGGTCACTCACTGTGCAATGTTACAGATATTGGTCAGTGGACCAGATATCACAACGTGTGTGGCCTCAAAACTACCATGATGCCAGATAATGGTCCTACTGAAATCACATGGTGGAAAATACAGTAAAAGAGATGATCTCTATCAGCCTGTTTCTGTGATGATCTTCCAACCACCATAAAAGTCAGCAGCAAAGCTATGTGTGTGGGCAAACTAAGAAGTGATCCTGTTGTTTGTCCCATGTCTGGGTATCCTGAGGCTCATTCTCACTATCTGCTCTATGCTTAGTAACATTCCAGGTCTTTCAGTCACTCCCAACCTTATGTACACATGTAAAACCATGTGTAATCACCAAGTTATACCATATTATAGTGTACAACCTTCCTGTGTTACCTCCTCCTGCAACCACTGGTGAAGTGACGGCATAGAGAAAGTGAAGGGACGGTGTAGGACAGGTGAATGCATAGAGCACTACCACCTCTTATTAATGTCAATGCTACCACCTCTTATTAATGTCAATGTCAGATCCTACTGTTTAGGCATTGAGAGCAATATTATCATGCTACTTATTATAGCCTGTACAAGATAAGAACACAATGTACATTTGTACCAGTATTTTACATACTTGCCAACTCTCCCGGAATGTCCCGAAATCTGGGTCGCTTTCCCGGACTCCCGGGAGAGCAGGCAATTCTCCCGCATCCGGCAAATTCCTGGCCAAAATAATAAGATTTGCAGTGAATCGCGTCATTTTGGCCCGCCCCCCACATTAAATCATCGTTTCCGGTGTGGGGGTGCGGCCAAAATGATGCGATTGACTGCGCCCCGCCCGCCTCCCGTACTCTAATCATGCCCCCTGTCCGGGATCTCCTGGACTTTATTGCCTAAAGGTAGGCAAGTGTGGTATTTTATGTTACATGCTCTTGTATAAATATATAACCAATTATAACAAAGTTTAAATAATAATGGGATGTTTAGTTTATGCTGGATGTAATGAAGATAATGCATACCGCTGTAAAAAGGTGAAGACCTTCATACATTGCTTCTTATCTTTTCCTCAATGAAAATGGTCTTTACGGCAGATCTCATTTAACAGTAACTCTAAGTATTGCTATTATAAATATAATGTTTTACTATTATAAATATAATGTTTTTCTAGGTCAGGTCAAGATATAAGCGAGAATCAAATTTGCAGATGTTTTTACCTCACATTGTAGATATGTACATGGGTTTACAGAGGGCAATTTTTGTTTATTTCTGTTTTTAAATGAAATTTTACAGTAGATATTCACTGTGATTTGTGTAACAGTCTATGCTTATGTCTTTTCAACAGTGTTACTGATTATTATCATATAGAATAACAACCATTGCTTCACTGATATTTCTATGCCCTTGGATTTATTTGTACATATTGTGGACTGGATATCTCAACTCATCAACACTTTCTTAAAGCCTCTTAACTATATTTTAGCTGCAGCTAAGCAAAATATTTCTAAGGGATGGCTGTTAATATCTTCCCCAGAGTCAGCATATTGGGAATATGTGTAAATCTCTATGTACGGCGCTGCGGACCCTTTGTGGCGCCTCATAAATAAAAGATAATAATAATAATAAGTCTGCCCCAAGCATGTCCAGTACAATATCAGGAGGAAATCTCAAGTCCCCAAGCATGCTCAGTACAAATTCCCATATAGCTGTGACAGATTCCCTGAAATCAAACAAAGCATACTTAGAACAAGCATATAACAATCAGTGCCAGATCATTCTGTCTCACCACCACTGATTCAGCAACTTGTGTGTTCTCCTGTCTCCCATGTTTGATTCTGGTTTTAGTTGACTGTTCCCTGGGTAATAATTCTGATCATTCTACATTTGCTATTACTAAACTTAAACAGATTGGGCTGAGTCATTAAGGAAAGTAAGGGAGTAAATGTTCTCCGGGACAAACCATGTGACAAAGCAAGGGGTGCAAATTAGTTTATTATTTTGCAAATAAGTTAAATACTGGCTGTTTTTTCATCTAGCCCAGAAATACTTGATAGCTTTATTTTTACACTGAAATTTAGAGTTCATCTAGGACATGTTCTACCCCAACTATAAATCTCTCCCCACATTTTAAATTTACCTCCCCTACAATGCAACATGGTTTTGCCCAGGTGCAAAGTTACTTCTTTTTTATGCTTTGATTTCCTGAATGACTCGGGACCATTATATATACTGTGACACCCACCCTGCGCTTGTGATATTACTATACAGTTGTATAGGAAAACCCCTGCATTTCTCCTCTTGTTTTTTTCACCTTAGATCACAGTTTTTCATCCACAGTCCTATATATCAAACTTGTATCTGTACTACCTCAAACAGAGCACAGCATCCTTTGCACACTCAGCGAAAACCGTTCAGCTGTCATAGTTTGTCTATATTCTAAAGCCTATCATACACATTGCGATGTTACAGACATAGGGCGATGGGCCAGATATAACAGTGTGGGACCTCATAAGTACCACAATGCCACATAATGATTCTATATTCATGTTGCATAAAGCTCATCTAACCAAAAAGCTAGGTAAACACCTATGCAAGATAAACTCTAGGATTTCAGTTATATTCTTTGAGAGCATCTGTACTCTGACCTGATACTCTGGATGTCACTTTTGCTACCTCGACTCTATGATTATATTGTCCTCTTCCAGGACCTCTGTTTGTACCCTGAGCTGATTATAATTGTCTATCCAGGCATCTAGTTTGTCCTATATACTTCAGTACCCGCCCCTCATTACCTGCTGCTACATTATAACATTGTGCACTTGGGTTTACTTTATTTCCTTAACAATGATCAGTGGGAACAGGATGTCAGATTTAATATAAAACCAAACAGGGATCCCGCTTAGCGACAGCAGCTTTCTGCTATGAGATAGTCACCAGCAGACAGGAACCAGCATTTAAAAAAAAACACAGGGCAACTTATGAGTGAGGGGATTTATTTTTGTTTCTTTATAGAGACCTTTTTTTTTTATTTAAAAAAAAAAGTAGAAGTTATGAAAATAAAAGGTTGCAGTTGAGATTTGGGGCTATTGCTGTTTTTGAACTAAATATATATATATATAATATAAAGTTTGGCCCATTTAACGATCTTTAAGAAGAATTATATAGCTGTGAAAGAAAAATCAACCTGCATTGTTTGTCAATTCATCAATATTAGAAAGTACGCCTGCTGCTTCTTAAACTTAATGGCTGATTGTAATTTTGTTAATTCATCTTACAAACTAAATAATCTTTTTGACCACTAAGTTATCACAAAATCTTAATTTGCTCCCTGAAGATTTCCAGCCTTGACAACAGTAACCTCCGGTCCTACAGTCTGTCCCTTGTGTCATTTACATTCAGTTATTAACATTCAATATTAAACTATTGTTTTTTTTCCCGTCAATGATTTCCTATATTCTTAAACAATGTTTATCCATATGGAATGTATACAATATGTTATAGCTACAAGCTTAGAAGCCATAACCCATCAAAACTTACTACTAGATTAAGGGCTACTAAAATGCCTTGGAAAGTTACAAAGGACTGTTAAATATTCAAAAAATATACTATGAAATCATACATACATTGCCGCTTGCACGTGATATGTCTTGAGTGGTCAGTGATCAGATAAGGTGTATTCGATTTATACGGCCAGCCGGAGAGTCAGTGAAATACACACAGGTCTGGTATTTGCAAAAACTCTGATTTACTAGGACAAACACCTCAGTTTATGAAGTTCAGATTACTTAGACACATCGCAATTGCGCAAGTGTACAATATATGGCATTATGCCAAAATATAACAAGTACATATCGCAAGGCTAAGCAAATTAGAGAAAATACATTAGATGTGGGTATAATGATATTTCAGCAAGAAATTTCGCTAATAAGCATGTGCCTTATCTATACATGTCATAGGACCTTGAATTTAACAAGTAACAAAAGAGCTGTTGTGTATCTTACAAGCCACTGAACTAATTAAGTTTTTCTAAACAGAAACTGCTCATCCTCACATACCTTTGAATGAAGACAATCTAACCGTTAACTCTTTTACTGCTCTATTGCATGGAGGCCGTATGCCTAATTGAAACCTGAAACACTAAATTTGAACTATGAACCATGTTTGGTTCAATTTTTAGAACCACACAAGCTTTGGAAATGTTCTATTTTTTTGCTCGCAGGGAATTCAGAGCAATTGCTGATCCATAACAGTTTGCTTGACCGGTTTGACAAAATCAGTTTTTATTTAACGTTTTTTCTAGAACCCTCTACATGTCAGAAAAGATGTAAGTGACAACTATAAAAATGGTGTTACAACAAGGCATGTCATCTCTGAAACAAGGTGAACTAGAAAGCTCATCATTTACTGAAAGACAAAAAGGCTTCTCCTGAGCCAAAATTGAGTATGCCAAATTGCTTTCTGAAACTTCTATGTGAGCTAAAGAATGTGGTGTTACAGACCTGGATAATTAATATTTTATATCAAGCATTTCGTTATTAAAAATGTTCGTTTCATAATTAGGTGCAAAAGTAAACAAGACTTCATGTTTATGAGTCACATTTATTCTATTAAAACATCACTAAAATCAGGTTAGTTTTGTTTTACCTTCAGTTTGGTTACATTATTGGTGCTTTTGCATATATACACAGTTGTGAATTGTGTTTTAGGTTAAATTATTAACAGTACTTAGATGCAACTCTGCATTACCACTCTCTCGTCACGCTCCTACCTTTTCCTTCTGCTCCATAATTTTTCCAGCTCTATTTATTTTACTTCTCTTATCAAATAGGTTTACAATTATCAATAAATAAATCAATGAAAATCAGTAAAATGCCCTTTTCAGATATGTTTATAGAATGGAACATCACTTGTACCCTAGCTTTGGGTGAGTTTAAAAACTACCTAGTTTATTTTTTTCTTCACGCTGCCACTTTTTATGTGTTGCACCCCAGACCCCGTCGTTGTATACCTGCATGGTCACCCGCCAAATAGCTTATCTATATAAGATGAAAGCAATATTGACATTTTTTTTTAGATATAAATAATAAATTAATAAAAATAACCCAAACATAATCAGATGTTGTGTAAAGTCAGCAGACTACTGCCCTAGGCTAGAGCCTATGTAGAGTAAAGTAATCTGGAACTCTTGATTTTATTTTTTTTGTAATTGGTAAAAGAAACTTTAAATACACATCTATGGAAAAACTGACTAAACCCATGATCTGATCTTTACACATTGCACCAATTATCTCCAGAAACTGGCTGCTAAACAGCATAAATTTGATCATAAGTGGTCTCTGAACTTTGACCTGGAAGGAGTTCATCTTTTCAAAAAATAAACTTCCAGAATTAAAATATACTACGTCTTAGTGCTGAACTTGCTTATAAATAGTTTAGAAATTGAAGCTTGACTCAAATGAAGACTAACATTTGTGAACCCATCAAACTTTGGTAAGGCAGATTTCTTCACTTATCCAAGACTATTAAAGGAATATCAGTATGGATGAATAGGTTGGTGACTTAGAATAATTTTCCATATTGTCAGGCCAGTTTCTCATAGCTTGTTCCATGCAAACTTTCCTAAGGATATTTGTAAAAACATAACTTGTTAAGGTAAAACTTTTGAATGCAATAAAAATAGTATTTGTATATATAAGACCTGAGACAGGCCTTAAAAACATTTACCGATTTTGTGCTTATCGTCCACAAAATCACACTGCACATGCTCAGAACCAGACAATACGCAACAGAACACAGCCACATCCAAATCATCTTCGAGTGCAAACGACACTTACTACAGCCTATAATTTATGGGTGAATGGGGTGGGGAATGGGTAGGTGCATGTAGACAATGTACAGTATCATCATCATCATCAACATATATTTATATAGTGCCGGCAAATTTCGTAGCGCTTTACAATTGGGAATAAATATTAATAAGACAATACTGGGTAATACATACAGACAGAGAGGTAAGAGAACCCTGCTCACAAGCTTACAATCTATGGGACAATGGGAGTTTGAGACACAAGGGCATGTGCTAAGGGTGTTGCCTTGCACAATGGCGGAACTACCATTGCTGCTGCGGGTGCCGTGAACCAGGGCCCATGAGATAATGGGGCCCACTGCATGGCAGCTGCAGAGGGTCACAGGCCCCGGTTCCCTCTTCTCCACCTCCCTACACTGGGGCCCACAGCTCGCTAGTTCTGAATCTGACCATGCAGCCACGGCCATCTCAAATTTAGGCACAGGCAGAAGTACACTGGTTTTCTGCCGTATCTCTTGCTCCAGCTAGAGGTCTAGTCTAAGTCCCAAATACTATTGCTACTGGCTGAGTATGCATGCTATAACATGTGTTTGCAATCAGGAACAACTGTAAAAAAGTCCATTATGTACAGTAAACATTAAGAACACCATAATAAATGGGGAGTTTGCAGATCCAAGTTATGTGCAGTTTAAAACAAACGTATGTTGCGCTCAGTATGTGTGCCTTAATGACTCAGGGCCATCATCCTCTTGCGTGTTGTAGATGCATTCAATCAGGCACCTACCTCTGGAGATGCTCATACCACCACTTAGGCCTAGCTCAGTACTCTTCTCCCAGGACACTGTGGGTAATTCACTGGGTAAGTATCTTTCACATGCAGGTTTAGTAACAAGTATAAGAGGAGCGTGGAGCTGACACAGGCATGGTGGAGAATCACAGTTACCACAATACATGGGTACCATTCTCTGGGATGAAATAAAACATCACTTTTATTTCATCTTTTTCCTCTTGCATGAATCACAGTGATATTCCTTTCATGATGGCTCCAGAGCTGACACTCTTCCTAGGGTTGTCACTCTGCCTCTCACTCTTTCACTCTCGTTGGTATTAAGGTCTCTCCTCTGGCCTTGATCTAAGCTCACTACAGAGTATCTTTCCCCAACAGCCGTTCTGCTTTCTGCCCTACAGGGTATCTTAAATAGATAGTCTAACACAGTGATGGGCAAACTTTTTCAGGATCGGGCCAAATAAAAAAGAAAAACTTTAGGCAGGCCAATATAATTTATTAAAAAACTCAAATATCGAAATATTTAATACAATTTTTTTGAATGGGACGGGAGGGTGTTATATAGCAGTGTTACCTCTATAAGTGCAGCGATCGTACAGACACAGCACTTATTTCAGCAGGTTGTTGCATCCGTCTTTCTGGTGAGCCACTAACTGACAACACAGCAGCCATTCGAAATCCGCCCTAGTATATGGCCCAGCCCATCTCTTCTCACATGACTTTCAGCCATTAGGGGGCGGGCAGGTGTTTGAATGATTGACATACGAAGTGTCCTTTTAGGAAGGAGGATGAAGTGTAATGGAGGAAATAGCTGGGAAGGCATAAAAATGAAGGTTCTGACACACAGGGTCGGCCCTAATAATTTTATGCATATTTTAATGAAATGGTTAAAAATATTGGCGGGCCGGCTAGAACATCTAAGTGGGACGGATCTGGCCCGTGGGCCCTAGTTTGCCCATCACTGGTCTGACACATATGTCCCTGTTCTTAGAGAGAATATCCACATTCTTCCGCTCTCGACTCACTAGCAGGTAACTAGCCTCCTATCTCAGACGAATGCTCAGCAGTTACACCAACTGTTCTCGCTTTCACTTGGGCTCCAGAGCATCCTCTCGAGGCTCGGGCTCTTGCTCCAAAATACATCTGGCTACAGCTGAGGTATGGTGTTTCCCTCTAATTATTCATACTGGAATACACTTGGCACGTTTCAACTATCATGCTCTAGCTCCTGCTGCATATTGGGGAAGGGTACTGGATAGGAAAGCCCTAAGACTTAAACCAGAGTGTATATTGTTTATCTGCATCTTGGTTTTCCTATTAACAAGCAGAAATTAGAAACCACTGAAACACCAATGCTTAAAAAAACCTGTTAATACGTTTCCATTACATGCATATATTGGCAAAATGCATAATATTATTAATAAAAATGTATATTTTATTGTCATTTCTTTTTTATTTTGGACACAATGTAGATAATATGGAATAATATATGCCTTTAGCAGTCAAGTATATTACAAGATAAACTTCTAAGCTTACCGTCACTTATTGTTCTTTATATAATTATTCTGAGCTTACTTGAAGGTTTAATGGTTGTTTTGGGAACAATTAAACCCATACTCTCTGCATTTTTCATTAGGCGTCAGATACTGAGAAATAATTAACTGTTAAATAGTTATAAAGATTTGTATGAGATAGTACTACAGCATAGAGAAAACATATTTATCTCTACATGCAAAAGTCTCATCTTGAACAAGTGCAATATTGGGCTCTCTGGGAGGCTGGGAGGTTGAAAATGAATTTCACATGTCATCGGTTAGGTTAAACCTTGCTCTGTAATTGTATTGATTTAGCAGAATAAGAGGATAAAGGTGATTATATCACACCTAATAGCAAATCTGTGGAGCATGCCATTTACACTCAAGTCTTTAATCCTTGCCATAGATTGGCCACAATAAAGCAGCCAATTAGCGAGTGTTTGGATTTATTTTCCAAGGTTACAAAGTAAAGCAATGGATAAGAGTTTATAAATAACTATTCTTCCAATACAATTAAACAGCTATAGTTGATGACACTATGCACAAGTGTGTGTGTGTTCATTTAGTTTAGACTACCCCATGTGTAATGTTTGTCATTGTGTCATCACAAGACATTTTACGGTAGTATACGGTATTATGAAATCATATAATACCTTCCAATATTCAGATTGCAATTGCTGCACAGTTAGCATGATTATTATTATTATTATTATTATTATTATTATTA
The DNA here is from genome assembly GCF_038048845.1 of Mixophyes fleayi. Classification (NCBI taxonomy): domain Eukaryota; kingdom Metazoa; phylum Chordata; class Amphibia; order Anura; family Limnodynastidae; genus Mixophyes; species Mixophyes fleayi. Next base: position 285,343,483 of record NC_134405.1, on the reverse strand, counting down.
TTATCCTTTATCATGACACACATAAATTGCATACAAATGACATGAGACAATGGTTAAGGATGGTCCTACTTAACTGACCTTACAATCTAGGGTTTAGGGAACAATTAGTACATAAGGTAGCAGAATAACAATTGTACCTGTTAGTGGGGAAAGTGTGCCAGCCACTAAAATTAAAGCAGCCATTGGTGACTGGTATTTCTATGTAGATGACTGTGGCGTACCATAGCTGGATTTAGGAGAGACAGTGGAGGATTGAGACATGAAAGCTGAACTAGTCTTGGTTAGAATTTTAAGAAAGTCAGCTGCTGCCACCTATTACATCACCACTTATAGTAACCAAACCTACTTTTGGTTCTGGAGAAGGTTTGTGATTTTATGTTGCATGGACACTAGTTTAGGTGCTGGGTTAATGGCATCAAAGCCAATACCCCTTCCTGCTCCAGGATGCTTCTTGAATTTGGTGTCAAATTGTGAGTGATTGTGCTCTATGACTATAAGGTTGTCTCTGACCATCTTGTTGAATCATTCTTGTGTCAGCAACTTGTGGTTGTCCACCAGTTCAAATAGCTGTTTGACCAGTGTCTTTTGGCATCGAGCACACTGCTGGACATGTGCGCAGGACACTTGTCCCTATATGCAGTTAAGCAGATCTTAACAACAATTCTGCAGTTCATTTAATGACACTTCTGGGTACTGCTCTGTAATTTCCCGCTGCCTTCACACATTTTTAACTGTTTTATAAGTTGACTAGCGGCTGATCCAACATTAACTGTTACATAAATGCCCTTAGCAAGTGTTATCTATCTAATAAATAAAGACACATGAGACTTGTTTGGCGAAAAAAAGGTCACAAAAATGTATTGACAATAAATTAATTAAAGTGGTAGCAAATAAAAGTATGACTAATACCAGCCATGTCTCTACCAAATTGTGGCAACCAAACAAAGCATTCTCTGACACTTCTAGACAGTGGAGATCCACTCCTTCCCCCTGTTAACTTCCCAAGGGAGAGTGTAACTAACAATTAGAGATGCTCACTGACCCTCGTGTTTTGGTTTTGGATCTGGATTACTGTCGTGTTTTGGTTTTGGTTTGTTTTGCAATTTTGTTTAAAAATCAATGTTTTTGGGCATAAAATAACCTAATTCAGTGCTCCACCTGTTTCTTGGATAAGTAAGGTAATTCTAAAGCTAATAAATTAGGAAATTATCCAAAAAACAGTTTAATCCCTGGTAGGCCGTCCTTAATTCTGCACACAAACCTGGTTGTCTTCCTCTTCATCTTAGCCTATTGGCAATGCAGCCATCGTCTTTGGGTGTATATTACACCCTCCACTTGTAGTTAAATAGAAAAAAAAGCAGCCTGCATAGACTGTAAAATTAGAAAGTAAAAATAAATGGACCAAGGTAGTTTGGTGTCTATATATGCCCCCCCCCCCCACCCTCCACTTGTAATTGAATAGGAAAAAAGCAGCCTGCATAGACTGTAGAATTAGAAAGTAAAAATAAATGGACCAAGGTAGTTTGGTGGCTATCTATGCCCCCCCCTGCCCTCCACTTGTAGTTGAATAGAAAAAAAGCAGCCTGCATAGACTGTAGAATTAGAATGTAAAAATAAATGGACCAAGGTAGTTTGATATCTGTCTGCATCAGACCCCCTCTGCACTAGGAGTAAAATAGAAAACTATTCAGCCATTATAGAGTCTAGAATATAAATAGAAATTGAGAAAGACAATTTGGTATCTGTCTGCATCATAATCATCAACATCATCATTAGTGCCCTCGTCGCCTACACAAATCTCCCCCTCATCCTCTTCTATTTCTAAAGTGGCATCCTCACTTGGTGTATCACCGGCTACACTCGGGCTGTTCAGGCACACATCAGCAGAACTGCTGAAAGGGTCCCTCTTTATGGGTACACTAACAGAATGCTCACGATTAGACATCCCACTGTTGGAAGGACTCTCCACAGGGATTGGTGTCATTTGTAATTCAGAGCAAACATTATCCTCTACTGCCTTACTGCTATCTTGCAGCTCGGCTTTGACGTGTAACAGTAGTTGTAAACCACTTGTAGGCTCGGTAAAAATTTTTGATCTGACACTAATAGAAAAAGGTGAAGGCCTCATTCTCTCTTTGCCACTGCATGTGTAGAATGGCATGTTGGCAATTTTTTTTTTATCGGCACTTAACTTTTCCTCAGTTACACTTCTTTTTCGCTTCAACACGGTAATTTTTTTTGGGGTATGTCTTTTTTTGACTGATTTCAAAAGACTGTGTAGTTTGACATCGCTTTTCCCAGATGACGTACTGGGAACACTACCATCAGGACTGGTGACAGAACCTGGTTGCTGATTCTGCTCATATATGGACTGCTTTGAATCCATTATGAGCCCAAAGCACTTGTAGTGCTACAAATTTTTTTAGACTGCTGACAAACAGGACTTTTGACAGCCAGAAATATTAATGCAAAAGAATGGGGGACACCCCAAAAGCACTTGGGAGTGCTAAAAAATATTTTTCAGACTGCTGACAAATAGGACTTTTGACAGCCAGAAATATTAATGCAAAAGAATGGGGGACACCCCAAAAGCACTTGGAGTGCCAGAAACTGCACAAAAAACCCTCCTCTATCCTCCTCTTACTGCTGTAACAACTGGTATTAAGATTACAATGGTATTGCATACAAACAATAATGTGTCCAAATACTGATCTGTCTCTGCGCTAATATAGCCTGTGACCTAACCCTGCTCTCTCCCTCTGTCAAATGTCGATGGATTGCTGTGGAGGCTGATATTTATGCTTTTCAAATCTCGCGAGAACCGAGCTCAGAAATACGAATACGTCACGATGACGTTTTGCCTCGATTTCGAATTCGAATGGGTGGGAGAGTACCGAGCGTGCTCGGCTTGGTACTCGGATAGGCTAAATTTGGATGAATTCGGATCTCGGGGAACCGAGCCCGCCTATATCTACTAACAATGAACATCTCTTTTTAGGGACAGTGCTCCACTGCCACGCGATTGCACAATTCATGGCTGCTCATTGGCATGCTTTCCGCCACACCAAGACTCATCGGAAATAAAAATACAGATTAAATAACAATTCAACATGACAATAATAAGGGACCAGGTGGGGTTGCATACAGTATTTTGGAACTTGGAATACATACACCCACAATAGCTACAAAAAACCACGATGACTGAAATAACAATATCATAAGTGTACATTTAATTGATTTCATATTTACAGTCATTGTATTTTTTTTGTCGCTATAGTGGATGTCGGTATTCCAAGCGCCGGAATACCGATTACCACCGACCATGTGTGTGTGTGGGGGGGGGGGATTTCCAGTGACAGAGAAAGTAATCAGCCTATGCCTAAGTTTATAAAACCTCCCCAGCTCAGGCCATCCCCCAAAATCCTCTCCGATTGGCTAACAACTGTAAAGAACAAGCCATTAACCCTTGCAGGGCATCTAACTTAATTTTTTTATATTACCACAATCTAGGTGCTTATATGCTTACGGGCCAATTACCTGCCCTCTGTTATCCTATTTATGAGAATAAGATTATGTTGGAGGTATGGCACAGAGCTGATCTGTGTGCAGCCCCCTCTAACTACTGTCCACATGCCACTTTATTGTGCAAGTAAGCAGAGACCTATATGAGAAACGCACATGCTTCTAAAGACAAATTTACATCCAGCATGAAATTCTAAACTCTCATTATAATTGTTTGTTTTTTTAAATGTAACGTTGTGCTGCATATTTTATCCCCAAATGTAATGATTCGTTTACATATTGGTTTAATTTAATAGATTGTAATTTTATTTTCCCTCAGTTCCCATCTTGGTATCGTGTCAGGCACTGTGGAAAATATATGTTCAAATTTTGTTTGTAATAGCCCTAGATGGGATGTTCAGAATGTAAATGGGGTGGGGTAAGGGATTTGTGGCTATAGGATCATTTGAAAGCGCTGTGTGGCATATATACGATGAGGGAACCATGTATGGTTTGGATCTCTACAGTAGATGGTCTTGGAAACATTTGCAGTCTGCTAAGTATCGGTAGTAACACTATTACAAGGCGATTCTTTTAGGAACTTGTCACATGACTTAATATATCTGTGTATAGGAATACGTAGTATATGCATGAATGAACTGTTAACTTACACCTCATACTCTTCCTCTGCAGTTTAGCGAGGATTTTAGGCTCCGCTGGTGTTAATTGATGGAGCATCTTTTAGTCAGATCATCATCATCAGCAGCAGCTATTTATATAGTGCTACTATTTCCGCAGCGCTGTCAGAGAACTCAGTGTATATGTTGTGTAGTGGCTTTATAGGCCCTGTCTTTTACTGTATTACCTGTGACAGGTACTTCAATGCCTAGAAAGGGGGGTTATACTATCATCAGTGATCCTCTGGCACAACCAGCTAGTAATTTTAAAGCAGTTAGGCTTTTACAGCTACATGACCGAGATAAGGGACATGTTTCTACTAGGAAACATATATAATATTTATTTAAATTGTGAAGATTAACCTGGCTTTTATCTTTGGCTAGATACACTTGTCTATTCTCTCCACCAATAGCTTTCTGTTTTAAAACTCAATGGCAAGGAAAGTGTTCCATAGAGTTGCTGATACGGTTTCCCATGGAAACCATTCTATACAGTACAGAGAGCGGAGCCCTTAGATACACTCTTAACAATGTACCTAAACAAAATAAAAATCCAGATAGGCCATTTAGTTAAACAAATATCCCTTACAGTCTATTAAATATATACTATTTTAATGAGGCAATTAGCCTTTACATAACAAAGTAATGAAGTTGGACAGATAGCATGCTGGACCTTTAATTAGTATAAACATTTATGTTAGACTCGTTTTATTTCACAGTTTATCTTGTTTAGTAATAATACAAAACCTCCTTGACCACTGTGGCCCGATGTAAATGGTGGATTAACTACACTGTGCTCGGTAGCCCACAGCAAGTGAACTGTATGTGAATAGTTACTGCTCATTCTCTCCTTTTTCTTATTTTCTAGCAATTGTTTTTTCTTATGAATTCCATCATTTTATTCTGAAATCATAAATAATACATCGCTGAGGAACCTTAATGCAGAGAAAAATTAATGATAGCATAAAATAAAGCCGAATTCTTAGAAATCCACTCTGGCACTAAATATTACACAGATTAAATAGTTTTTGTTTCAAGGAGTCATCAATAGTAAGTTATCAAACATTTATAGGATATGAGTGACTTGCTGATTCAGACATACATAATAGTTGCTTTGCTATAGAGTTTTTCTGGCACTACTTCTTGTCAATATATTATAAAGCAGACCAGCAGGAGACCATAAAATTGCTAATACCATTGTGCTGATTTATTGTCTTTTCAGGTTGCCGCACTGAAATATCTACCTTCAGTTTTACAAGACGTTGAGACAGTGTTTGATGCCAGACTGCTTAGGTAACTTATAAATAAATATAATTTGTTGTCAATGTCTTAGAAGTCAGTTGTAAAAGGCACTCATTAGTTTCTTAGGAATATTCTCTTTTGTTACTTATCTTTAGGATAATTGTATAGGGAATTTAAATTAAGGTTAACAACTTTAACTTTACATGTAGACATCAGAGCTAATTAGTAATGTAGCACCTCCTTCTGTATTATGCGTTGTGAGGGTGTATATATATATATATATACAAGTTAACCCGTGCATGATACTCATGCATTCTAGTCAAATCAAGCTACTTAAGGTGTTAAAAAGGTTCTTGTCATGCATTTGGGCCATAGCCCAGGCCTCAACCACCAACCACTCCCCACTGTCACCCCCGGCAACCACCAACCACTCCCAACTGTCACTTCTCCTTCAAGAAATATATATATATTTTTTTAAGTCTTTATAAACACTTTTAACAATTAACAAATTAAAAACATCTTAGTATACCAAATTTCAGCCCTTTTTGAATTTTTTTTTCCACACACACTAAGAATTTAGTAGGTCAGTGTATAACTCCGCCCAGCAGGTGGCGCTGCAGCTTGGTTTTATTTTTTTCCACACACAGACAGACTAACACACGCCACTAGACATTTATATTATATATATATATATATATATATATATATATTGGTGTAGATGCTTCTCACCTCTGTGCTTGGCTTTCAGTGCCTCCACTTGAATCACCGCTTTCTCTTCTGGGGGGTGTTCCTGAAATACACCAGGGAGAGATTCGGGAAACCCCCTCCCAATACTAACACGCTGTGACACACTGTATTCTGCAGAAGCCAGCCGGGCACATTTATTGAACTGGAACCACTCAATGCAGCTTTTGTGATGTTATAGAAAAATATACTTTGGTAAATTTAAATAATAGTGTGAACAATACAATAATAAGAGAGCATGAACAAAAGTAACGCACCAACTTCTACTATGAAACAACATCATCATCATTTATTTATTTATATAGTGCCAATACAGAATAACTCGCAAAAAATCAATAATAATATTAACATCATGAGACATAAACGTTAATTGTCACATCCTTATGCACTGGATCAATATATCATATGCTAACATTACTGGCTCCTGATACTGAGAATTATCTCAAGGGGTGAATGTATATATATTTACTTATATCCAGAGCTGGATTAAGGCTCTGGGGGGCCCGGGGCACTTTAGGCAGGGGGGCCCCTATGATGTAGCATGGTTATCATTTTAGACAAACACACAGGCAATGCTGTGTGCACTACTGTTAGGTGTCTGGATCTTGGAATGTTGGGGGCCCTATTTGGAAAAAAAAATGGTTACATGAAAATTAGAAAATTCCAACCAACCCTGATGTTAAATCAATAGTATTCCCATTTAATATATAAACATATTTCCCTCCCTCGAAAAAGCCCTATCAATAAATTAAATGGCATTTATGTTTAAAATATATAACCATCCACAATCATCTACGGCATTAAATAATTCATATTCACATTTAATAAACAGACCTAATTTTCCCCAAAAAGCCCCATATTCATTTATGAGCTTCAAAACCACCCCAGCATCAAATTTAAAGCTCCAATCACCCCATCTTAAATTGATAGCCCCCGCTATTAATTTAAATTGCCCCACCATCACTCCACAAATCACTCCACAACCTGCAATCCAAGATTAAATTAAGGACCCCCCTTCCCTCACACATTATATTAACATACTACCCCCCTCACAACACACATTATATTAACATACTACCCCCCTCACACATACATTATATTAACATACTACCCCCCTCACACACACATTATATTAACATACAACCCCCCTCACACACACATTATATTAACATACAACCCCCCTCACACACACATTATATTAACATACTACCCCCCTCACAACACACATTATATTAACATACAACCCCCCTCACACACACATTATATTAACATACTACCCCCCTCACACACACATTATATTAACATACTACCCCCCTCACACACACATTATATTAACATACAACCCCCCTCACACACACATTATATTAACATACAACCCCCCTCACACACACATTATATTAACATACAACACCCTCACACACACATTATATTAACATACTACCCCCCTCACACACACGATATTAACATACTACCCCCCTCACATACACATTATATTAACATACAACCCCCCTCACACACACATTATATTAACATACTACCCCCCTCACACACACATTATATTAACGTACTACCCCCCTCACACACACATTATATTAACGTACTACCACCCTCACACACACATTATATTAACGTACTACCCCCACTAACTTTGTTTTCTCCGCTCACTGTATGGCCTTGTTTCTCTTCACACATGGGACGGCACCTGTCACGTGCACGGCCCATGTGACACCAATAGCAGGCCACATATAGGGGAAAGGGGGGACAGATCGTAATAATCCGCAGCCAATGATAGAAGGTGGCTGGTCTCGGAGGAGGGGCCAGCCACCAAGTAATAGAGACTTGGGCCAGTGCAGGGACCGGCCCAAAATAGTCTTTTTTTTCTGCCCGGCCCAGCGGGCATATGACCCTCAGCTTCCTGGCCCAGCCCGCCTCAGAAAATAGTATTGAAACTGCACATTAAGAAAAAAAAGAAACAGTGATAAAATTACATCAGTTTTAACATATATATATATATATATATATATATATAAAAATTATTGACATGTTATAAATGTTTCTTTCTTTTTAATGTGCGGTATCATTGCTCTTTATGTATGTGTTTGTGTGTATATATATATATATATATATATATATATATATATATATATATATATTACATATAGAGCAATGATACCGCACATTAAAAAGAAACATTTATAACATGTCAATAATTTTGATATATGTATATACGTAGACACACCCAACAAATATTTTATGGGATCCACTATTTTGTATTAAAGTACTTATGCCTCTTCTATTAAAGGTGTAATTAACATATACATATATATATATATGTAACATATGTAACATATACATATATATATATATATATATATATATATATATATATATTATATATACACATACATACATACATACATGCATATACACATACATACTCCAAGTGAAAGTGTGACTCACCTTGGCAGCCACGTTCAGCACAGCATCCCAGTGTCTTTTGGTATGTGAGGAGCTGCTGCTGCTGCACATGCGCAGCAGCTCCATTTCGGCCATCTTAGAATAGCGGTGCGCCTGCGTCAGGGGGGCCCCACAGCCGCACAAGCAGCAGAATCGGATCACCAACTGACAGGTGATCCGATCAGCTGGCGGCCGGCGGCGGTGGGCCCTCAGAGAGAGGGGGGCCCAGGGCACGTTCCTCCTGTGCCCCCCCTAATCCGGCCATGCTTATATCTCTACAATATACTGCCAAACACGCACACCGGCAGCACTCAAACACACCACACAGATGGAGCAGTGCACTGCAAGTTGGAAACCTTCTGTATAGATGCCAGCCTGGCATGGAAACAACATGTGTGCCCAATTTATGAGTCTTTCAAACACTTACATTAAGGTACAACAGTCACAGAATGCAAACCTGTAGCAAGAACTGTAAATCCTCAGCTTGTATCCCTGCATATTACTTAAACAAACACTTGTTGCACATTTACCTGACTCTTTAGCCGTTGTGGCCAGATATAGTCCAAACCCCACTTGAATAACAGCAGATAGGTAAATTACAACAGTTACTTATCTGCACCTGTGTGGGCCCCATGATCTGGACTTGATTCCATCCAATCAAGCTCAATCACCTCAAAGCTGTGTGCAAACCTTCTCATTCAGCTTCATGCTGTGTCTCCCCAGCAGATCCTGTTCACCACTCCTCTCTGCTCTGATATCCCTCAAGACTGTCTGTTCCCTCTGCTCAGAACAACAATCCAGTGCCCTTCTGCATAAGGTCACCTTCTCTGGACTTGCCACACAGCTCAGTCTCTCTCATTATGCTCCTTCATCGCTCTCCTCCTCTGGGTTTTTTCAGTATTGTTAGACCCCACCCCTTTTACAGTAGTCTGGTGGGGCTGGTAAATTGCAATGTCCATCGCTTTTCTTACTGATGCAGATGTGATTAGTAACCCCTGGGTGCTTAAGTACAGCTGCAGCAACCCCAGGGGTTACAGTAATATTAAAGGCAAGCTCTTATAAGCAGTCTCCAGAATGCTAGCAACAGGGATAGAACAGTTGTCCCCAGGCTGCTTTATCCAATGAGATTGCTCCTGTGAGGAGGACTGTGCTGCCTTCAGTTCTATGGCTAATGCCCTCAGCAATACAACATTACTGTATAAATTATCCACATATGCGTCTCTGGCTATTTATATTTTTATTATTTACATTAGAGAAGACAGTGATGGGACAATTGTTTGGAACAACAGATGAAGCTGGCAAGATGACCAACCAGAAGGCTCAGTTCCCATTCCCACTATTACCATCCCCACATTATACTCAACAAAACACCCACAAATTAATCCCAAGTAGTTCCACGCATTATGGCTAGCATAATGCCACTTTGCATATCAGCACAGCAACCTCGGGCAGAGACTATTCCTGTGACCAGTGTATAATACATATCCCATTCATCAATTAATGTGCAATATTGATCTATTGCTTTTGGGCTAGTGAACAACACAAAACCTATTGCCTGTTGGTTAGTATACAGAGTACATTGCTTAGTGGCTAGTGTACACTGCAATGCCAATTTGCTGGTGACTACAGTACAATACAGAATTTATTCCCTGCTTAATAGTTTACAATACAGAGCCCCTTTGATTGTGGTCAGTATTCAAATTATAGCTTTTATCCAGGTGGCTAGTGTACAGTAAAGAGCCCATTGCCTGGCCAGTGTACAATATAGAGTCTAATCCCTAGTATGTAGTGTAGTCCTCGCCATCCATTATGCTCTCTTCTCCCATCGATAATGAAGGCTGGTCTCTGAGCTGCTATCAGCTATTGTGGACCGGTAGCTTCACATTTTCACTAAATTCCTGCAGCCAACCAGAGTTTAGTGCAACACAGAAAACCCAACACTATCAGCCAATAATGGATCTACATTGTCTGCACAGGCAGAGAATCGTTGGGTTCCTGTCACTGTAGTTTTGCTAAGATCTATGAAAGTTGCAAGCAGGGCATAGGTATATATGATAAATAACATCTCTTTCAAGGAGCTTTTAGTGCTGAAAGCAGAAAAATGTATCATGGTGCAAAAAGTGTTATTGGTAAAATGTGTAATTGGAATTAATTGTGAGATATTTTGTTTTAACAGACAATGTGTCTTTTTGTGCAAAATCCATTCAAATTTTCAGTGTATAAATATTAAATATAATGTTTAGGTAGCCAGATTAAACACATTTTTTCTTTAGAAATTAAAAAACAAAAATAGTCTTACAGCATATTATATTTACGCTGAAACAGACTGGAGAGCATGTACCTAAATTCTAAGAACAGTGCTGAAGTTTACTATTTCAAGGAAATAATTAGACAATTATATATAATTCATGCAGGCTTGTTTAATAACAACGTTACCTTCTCTAATTAAGTGCAGAATGTTATGTTGCTGTTCCCTCTTCCTACCGTAGTACAGGGTGCTGTACAGGTAATATTTAATTATCCACATCAGACACTGCCCCATTGGAGCTCGGAATCTAAATTATCTGTGACACAAGCACACAAAAACTATGGACCAGCAATTCTAACCACTGTGCTACAGACACACCATATACCAACACAATGGTAGCTTTATATTTAAATTGTCCTGCACATGTCAAATCATACACACATGCACATGCTTGTCATTGGTTGTTATAATAATTAATTGAAAACACAGACATGCATTTCTAAACATATTATTTTGTAATAAACTCTACATTATCTTAAGAATTAAAATGAAGAATATATTAACAAAAATGTAATCTAATTAAACAATCTAAAATCTAATTAAATAATGCAGACGTGAAGTAATTAAATATATTTCCGGATGATGGGAACATGTCAATAACTTCATAATGGCTGGAGCATGCAAAACAACCTATTATGTTTTTAGCTAAGCACCTCAGTTAATCAGTCTATTAGTGTTAAGAATACCTACTGTATGTCTGTGAATCTACTCGGTGTAGATAATATGATACTAATCTGTTCTTAGGTCATTTTAACTAGGATCAGAATCCTTCATTAGCTGTATACCCATGTGTCTCCAGTACACTCACAGCAACACAGAGTATTTCAGAAGACCAGTGTGCAGATATTGTAGCAATTACTTGTCTACTCGTTTGACTCAGCGAGTACAGGGCTGCAAAATACAGGATCAGCATCTTCATGTAAGGAGGGGAATGCGGGTAAACAACTGAGCTTTTGATGGTGTAACAAGCAGCATACCCTCATCAGCACAGGGTAGTTATCTGAGGTTCCTGGTGTGGGGTCAAGCGCACCTCCATATTACACTACATTCATACAGTACCGCCGCCTTTTGTTTCTTGTTGTGTTGTGCTGACATTTCTGTCTGCTTAATATTTCACTTTACTGAAAATCTAGAGGTACAACATTGAGTTTATGATTAGAATACAGCTACAGATAAACATATAACTACTCTGTTCTCTTTGTTATTATTATAGCCAACTGCTCTATGAGTTTTACACTTGTATCCCTCCTGTGAAACTGCAGCAGCAAAAAGTGCAGTCTATGAACGAGATTGTTCGCAGTAATCTGTTCACAAAACAAGGTAAGACATATATTTATTTATATAAACATATAGACATATATTTTGTAAAATAGACAGGAGATTCCTCTATTTAGTTATTTGTGTAAGTGATATTTAAATATATATATATATATATATTGTAACAAAGGGAGACATTTAGCTGACAAGATGCAGAGAAAGCATGCAAGCAGAGTAAAACATTGGTGCAGTTATGCACCTAGATTGATGATAAACCAGACAGAGACTTATGTGTAACAAACAATAGTTTAAAGTTTGGTTAACTCCCATGGTTTGGAAGCCCCTTCCTCATTGCAAACAGACAAGGTGTGTCTGTTAGTGCAAACAGAAGCATTGATGGGAGTTTCTCTTAAAGGGAAGGTGGGTGTGTCACCTGCCCATCAAGATAGGCCTGTGGGAGGAGTGTCAGGTATAAAACCCTGCTTGTTTTCATTGTTCAGGGAGACCAACGCTGGGGAAGCTGGCTGGTCCTTAGAGAGCTGGTCTATGTCTAGCTAGCGTGTAGGGTCTCCAGAATTGCTGTGAAATTCATATGGTGTCAAAAACATTTTTCCATCCTGACAATAAAGCTGTATAAAAAGAAGAAGTTGTTTGTGTGTGCTTCAGCAGTAGTGGGCTCTTGCCACAATATATATATATATATATATATATATATATATATATATATATATATATATATATATTTATATATATATTAATCATACCCACTCATTTCCCCATACTTAGAAAGGAATGCACCTCTTGTTTTCAATACATACCCACTACACCAACAAAATTGCTAACTTTTTTGCTGCCTTTTGCTGGAAAATAAGTATTTAGTAAAGTTGAATTTTTTAACCTAATTTCTCTTAAAAATGGATTCTCGCATCCATCTGACTTCCCATCCCACTGATTATTGAAACAATATCCGTCTTCAAGATGTTACTTACCCTCACTGGTGCCTGTAGTGGTGACATCTCCCTGGATGACAGTTCTGAGAGGTTTGAAAGTAAACTGCATTCATGGAGAGTTGTGGAAGGAATCATTGAACAGCTTTGGTCATCATGTTATAGGCGTTGCTTACTTGTATACGTAGACTTCCCCTAACATTAATCTGAGCTAAATGCTATTTAATTGCTTTATATCCCCATAGTCTGTAATCAGCTACCTACACTCATATGCTCAGATTGATAATTCTGGAGGAGCTGTGTCCTGTCCATTAGTGAAAGTGAAGGTGTCAGGGGTGGGAAGTGAGTACTCCCAAATGTATATGTGATGGTAATTGCTATAAGGAGGGAACCCCAGGACAAAACAGGGGAAACTTGATTTAGATGTACTATGACGGACAATAATAATAAATACATTACAAGTAGACCTAATAGTGTGTGACGTATATCAGATCACTTAGTGTTGGCATATAGTAAGCCTACCATGGAGGGAAGCACACACGTTGGGTACTGTAAAATACCTTGGTTTTGCCGCAGTGCATATGGATGGTCCTAGGAGGATGTCTCTGCAAACTAGAAGTGCTACTAACTGGGTAGAGCAGCAGAAACATCTGAAAAGCTTAAAGATGTCACATCAAGTCCAAACTGCTACCACGTTAGTAACACCATTGTCAGTAATATTTAAATTTCCATTTTTCTCCATAAATACTGCTAAGATCAGCTTCATTTATGGCTTAAACTAATCATAAGTATGATGGGATATGGAGTTATGTCTTTATTACATGTGACAAGTTATATTACATTATGTTAATATCTGGAAATGTGCTTCTCGCCCAAAGTGCAACATGGAGGTGCAAAATCTGCTCCATTGAGAATGTAGGAGACCACCAGCTTTGACCTGGTGCAAAATTAAAGCCCTTTTATGGAATTGAAATAGGCATGTGCCCCCCAAAACACAGTGAGGGACACTCCTAAAATGCACCATCTCCGTTCTTTTACCCAATTTCAACAGTCAAAATCATAAAAGGAAATCACATTTTTGTACTGATCCATAAAACTAGGTGCACGGGTGAGCTTACTCCGTACTTTGTAAGGAACACCTTCACCTTTCCCAACTCCTGCAGTCAGCCTGTGCAATCTTCTACTCCTCTAGAGACGGTGCTATCTTGTTCTGTAAACCTATGCGCTTAGCTGGAAATCTAGGCACACTTGCACAAGTCAAGGCTGGAGTGATCGTTTCTGTAAATCTCTCTGACAAATGTGAAAATGTACCTGGTTAAAGCAGTCTCCTCCTTCCTAGATACTTCTGCAATTGTATTTTTTTTTTAGTTGGGCTCTGATTAAGGTTAGGTACACACTGGAGGTTTCTCAGACAATTATCAGGCCAATCACCCAATAAACAATCGCTTGGCCACATATCGCTTTAGTGTGTATAATCACATGATGAACGACAATCGTTCCAAAGTGACGATTGTCGTTTCATTTGGTTGTACTGTTTAATAATCTCGTTCCAATCACCTTCCGATCATGCAGTGTCTATGCACTCACAATCACGATCTCCATAGACTTTATTACAGAGTCATGGTCTTTTCAGCCAATGCCAGCAATGAACATGTCCCAGTAACTTAAATGTAGAGAGTGCTGTAGATGGAATTGTTTGTTCGTTTGTTCTAAGACTGAAAATTTGGTTTCAGAGTCACAGAAGCTAACATAATTTGTAAGGACATGTGGATAGCTATAACAAGGCGGTTTTAATCAGTGTGACAGGAATGAAAGAATGAGCCACTATTGTGCTGCCATTCTTTTAACGACTAGAGGACCAGATGAAGAGCACAGATCTGAAGATAAATCATGTCAGTGTGTACGCACGAATCGTCCTCCGTCATTGGTAAAATCATTGGAGATGACACGTTGGTCGGAAAATTCTTCAGTGTGTACCTGGCCTAATGTGAAAAAATTAATACGAACACTCGATAAGCAAATATTTGCTTAAGATGATGGCTGTATTGGGTCACTCAATTTCAATATTAATGTACCTGGTTGTCAGCACCAATGAATAAACCATAGTATAGAGTTATAATAATAGAGTTATTTTGTGTGGTGAATTAGTCTAATCAACTGTATGGGTGGATATTGTGCATAATTCTGGATGTTTCTTACTTTCCACTCACCTGGAGGTCTCAGTAATTAATATTTTCTTTAAATACATTAACACTTAGAATGTAAGCGCCCTAATGAGTAGGGTCCGCTAAACCCTTTGTTTTCATGTCTGCATTTATTTGGTCTACCTTGTATGTCCCTGTTTTATGTATGTCCTGTTTTCACTACTGTACGGCCCTGCGGAGCACTGCAGCGCCTTATAAATCTACGATAATAACAATAATAATAAATAAAATTTGCTTAGATATATTTTATAAAATTGTGAAACTTGAAATAAAATCATCCCTGATGTACCTTACTGTCATTACTTGTAAAATGAATAAAAGAGGATCAAATGAGCAGTATTTTAGGGAAAATTAACGTTCAGATTAAGTAATTCATTCAAATGAGACAGTGCACTGTACTTGGGCGTGAGGTTTTGTAGTAGTTGTAATAGTCACAAACCAAATATCCACAAGTAGTTTAACGATTCCTATGTTTGTGGCTGCATATGTTACTTAGAAGCCCATCCCTGCTGCTTCATTCTTCCAGAATCCCCTGGCACTTCTGTCAACTGTGGTGAGGGGAGAATTGTCACTAAAGAAAATCGGGGAGAAAAAGCAAATTGAGTGTGCAAAATTAGTGATAAAAAAAATTGTTAAAAATAGTTTATAGCCAATTAGCAATCATAGAAATGAAGGAGTGAGAAAAGACTTGCTCATTTATTTCTGTTGCATTGTTCTTTGCAAGTACCGAACATCTGGGGAATATTGTTGTGCCCAGGCAGTATCCTCAGATGGACAAACAGCAGATCCATGTGTATTTGCTTGGGTGCATGGTAATGGAGTTGTAGATTATCAATTCAAAGCCAAAAAGTGGAAACAAAAAAATAAAGGTGCTACTTATCATAGAAAGTAACAACAACTTATAGAATTTAGTTGCCTGTTTACTAAACATGGAAAAGCCCTAGCTCCAGCGAAAATGGGTTTCTTCAAAGGAGGTGGGGGCTTCTTCCTATTAATCAAAGTGCTATCGACGTTGTAGCCCACATCGGCAGTGAGATTTGCCAGCTTTTGTTTCATTGGAAAGCCTATTTAACAAGGCATGTGGCGTGAATTCTTCTCTCGCCATCGTCATCTCAGGGTAGCTAGCCAGGTCACACATGAACATATGCAGTGATACTGACCCAGTAAAGCGTTACCACTGCCTGCTGTAATATATTCTAATTACATTTTGGAGGTAATTGATATTCCATTGGTTTGATAAGTGATGATAGAAAATAATTTTTAATATAGTGTTTGATACATGCACACCATGCATTAACAATAGTTTTATTGTTAGTGCAAGATATGTGTCTCATACAATATATATGCCAGTTTTTGCGGCATGCATCAATAATTTAATACACGGGTGATTATAGTGTATTGTGGGTTTTTATGATATTCAAGTGTATGTATTTGTTATATTAAATATATTGTCTTTAGCGAACCACTCTGTTTTCAGATGCCTTTTTTTTAGTGTATCGTCAGGAACAGTTAGTATTGTTTATCATTTATTTTAATTGAGTATATCCATTTGTATGTCAGCGCTGTATTTGGTTTTTGCTTGGTTTATTTCTTGTTAAAGTAATTTAGCAAAGTCCTTTTTTATACAGCTGAGACATTCATAGATACAATTTGTTTTTTAGGTTAATTAGCCCAGTGCCAGTTTCTTGTTGGTATCTGTTGACATAAGCCACACTTGATGGAAGCAAAATGGGAGTATAGTCACACATACTTGCTGTTACTAACTGTGGTATCCTTCCATCACTGCCTACATTGAGTGGAACCTTTGTTTCCTCTTTTTTTTATTTTAAGTTGAATTTTTTTCCCCTCAAATTATAAATTCTGTGCAATTTAAAGGTTTTTTTGACCACACCACATTTCTGACAAACAAGTGCCGCCCTATTTTTAATATAGATTTCTGTGGATTTTACTGGATGCTATGGATAAGCCATGCCTTATGTTTTGTCTGCAGAGGTGTTATGTGTTTATTTATTATAATTGGTAACAAAAATGCACCATTTATCACATAGAAACATAACATTCGATGGCAGAACATTTAGCAGAGTTTCAGTTATAAGTCTTATAATAGTCATATGATCATCCCGATATTAGCTCTACTGGCACCAGGAATCCTAACTGAAACATCATTTTTTCATAGGCTGCAGACTTTAGAACTTATACACAATTGCTTAGATACCTTGGTGGTAGTTGTAATAGTCGCAAATTGCCTTTCCACTTTGTTCCTGAGCATTTCAATCATTTCCATGAGTTATTACAGACATAATTTCAAGTGTCAAAAGCCTTTGATGTGTAAGCATCTTTAGTTCACCTAAACAGCTTTTCTGTCACTGTTAAAATTTACAGTTTACACCTTCATTGATTAGTGATCCCTCTGGGTGTTATTGGGGAAAAAAATCAGCCTTAATGAGCTGAAATACTTAAAGCATTTTGTTTGGTTTGTACATCAGGAGATAAAATGAGTAACTCTTTTATTATATTTAAACAATATCATATATAGCAGTGGTACCTCTGAGAGCATATAATCTTTGCCTCTGAGCCCAGCAATAGGAAGCAGTATATCATTAACTTTAAGTGTCCCAACGGTACTTTATATTGTGACAAAGGTACAGCAGATTAATTTAAAGGAGAAACTAATTGACCCCTGTCTAAATGTTTTTTAATGTTGTATGCAGTTAAATAATGTTGGACATAATTGTATGTATGTGCTTTATGATGCATATTATAGAGGGTATTGTTATATCCTGCTGCTGTTATGTTTGCTTACAATGACAGGGGTTAGACCATGACTACCTGCACATACTAACAGCTACAAAGCAACAAAAAATATTTTGAATAAAGTAAAGCAAATCTATGCTTTGCTTTAATTAATTGTTCATGTAATTGTTCTTTTTGTTTTGTTTTGGGTTTTTTTTTTTAAAAAAGAGGCGTATCTGGATATTAGTATCTAGTAGCCCTGTTGTAATATACATTTAAGCAACCATTGCTGTCTGTATCAATTGTGGTTCTATATCTGTGTTTGTGCCCACAGCTGTAATGTTACCTTTTCATCTCTACAATGTATTCTCAGTGATGCCAATAGATCTCCTATGTGTCTTTTATATCCTCTTCTGTTACATGCACTTAAGATAAAGGGCATTTTTTTATCTGGCCCTTACAGGAATTGATTCCTCCTGCGATCTATTACTATTTGCCAGAATGTATTTAAATATTCTTGACAATACTCTTGCGTAAGCGAATACATCTATAGTTATGTCAGACATGGATTTAGTTGGCTGTAATAAATAGAAGTAGTTTTAGAATGCTGTGAAACAGACTGTGATCCCTCCTCCGCATTAAATGTTATCATGTTGTACAATGTCAAAGAAATGTTTTATGTGTTGGGTATTGGCTGTGCCCTGCAGTTTTTCTACCGAATGGTTTTCCAATTAATACCTTTAGGTCTCAACAGGTGCCTGCTTCATCATCCTGTTGTAGGCTAGAAGTGGAGCATGATGACCGAGTCACTTAGAAAATAACACTTTTTTGATTTTTAAAACGTATCTTTGTGATACTATCTACTTTTAGTGGGTTTTTTTGTACTAAAATAACTTTTTAGATTTGTTAATCAATTATAACAGTTTACAGATGCGAGTTAGCCAGATGTATGATAAATTCTCTAAAATGGACTCTAAAGTCCAGAAAATTGTCATCAAACAGAAATTTACGTGGAAAAGAAAACAGAGGAACTGTTCAAGGGGTGTATCTTATTTGGGAGACACTAAACACAATGGTTTCAATTATATTAAGCACTTTTTGACTGATATAGTATTGATGATATTATGTCCTATTCATTCGCTAGCTAATTTGGCTTTTGCTTCCCCCTATGCCTGAGACATGGAACAGGGCGTGGGCACAGACAAGCAAGCATAGACAGAGTATAGTAAAGGGATGGTCACATAATTGCAAAACAATCAGACGTGGATGCACCTGCAGATTTGTCTGATAGGAAGGATGTTCTTAGCTGGTGCTGGAGGGTTGGTACAGCAATACACATTGATGATGATGGCTATCAGCTGCACTATCTAGACACTTCTGATTGGCTCATTGTGGTTTGACCCCTCCAGCTGCTAGTGCTTAATCCAATAGCTATATATTAATCCATTAGCTATATATTATATGAAGTCCCTGCCTACTATTTGGATTTCTTACATGACATTTCCATTTCGACAACCACAGGAAAGAAGATTCCCATTTGGTTTTTAAAAGAGAAAACAACAGATGTTTGTATTTAGTGTCACAAACCTTACCTGATCCACACTCCTGTGCTGCTGATTACCTCTGCCTCTGTGTAGAGGTCAGCATTTCCTGGATTGGGCAGTCACATGATTGTGGCTGGTAGGCGGCATATTCAAATCTGCAGAGTATATAAAGTTCAGCTGACATTACAGCTATGTCAGAGCAACAGGTATCCATACCCAGACTGACTCCTTGTTAAGCTGTATTGCTGCCGACCTTGGCCTCCCTTGTGATTCCTTCTGGCTGCCTGTTAGCCCCTTGTGAACCAATACTTGCTTGTTTTGACCACTCTTTCCCAGATCCTGAATTTGTACTACACTATTGCCAGTGTACCAGATCCCGGCCTGTTATTGCACTTCCCTTCTGCATACTGATTTTGTGCCTCACTACCGCCAGTGTATCAGTCCTTTCCTTTCTCTCTACTGCTTTATGCCTATTGGCTGATCAGAGGGCCGCAACCTGCATGTTAGCGGCTGCGAAATTCCATCCTGGCTTGTGGCGATTCTGAGGGAAGACTCGGGAACCTGTTAGATTCCGTGCCTCTGTTTGGCCAGCACCAAACCAGGTTAACACCCCAGGTCTCTCTTCCTTAGACAATCGTTACAGTATCTATTTAGACTGTAAGCTCCAATGGGGCAGGGACTGATGTGAATGAGTTCTCTGTACAGCGCTGCGGAATTAGTGGCGCTATATAAATAAATGATGATGATGATGATGATGATCTATGCTTTCTCTAAACTATCTCTATGCTGGATGGAGTATATGTATACACTTAAACTTATTATGCCAGGTGCAAATGCTACCGTTTTTGAGGTGGTTATGACTCAACATATGCAAGTAAATACACTTTATTATGTCATCTTTTCCCTATGCACGTTCACCTCTACATGAGCCTCAATGTGTACAGGTGATAATTAAATAAAGGAGTGTGATACATATGTTCCACAGTTACTTGATCGACATTTATATGGTTGACACTATAATATAGCGGTGGTAATCGTATTACCGATGATAAAAAATCCGACAGCCTTTACTCCTACAAAATACATCCAACTTGTTACAAAAACGAATAGAATATAAAGAGACTTACCTGAAAACCGAAGCTTCAGATCTCCGATGGAAGCGGCATGCTGACAGGCAGTCACTCCGAATACACAGGACTCCGGCACTTCAGGTTGACGTCAGCGCGACCTTGATCAATGTTAATTTAAAGCGGCAATGTCTGGACCCAGCAGGCTAAGTGTACTAATTAAATCTAAAAATTTAAAATTACTTTATTTATTAGCCTTTAGTTATATAGTGCCAACATATTACACAATATTTTACAGAGAAAATACAATCATTTACATCATGAACATACACACAAGAGTTAATTTTATCAAAAGTCATTTAACTTACTGGTATGTATTTTTGAGTGTGGGAGGAAAGTGGAGTACCCGGAGAAAACCCCACACAGGGAGAACATACTGCTGGTAATCGTTAATGCAATGCTTTTAATAATGACATTAAGTATAAAGGTTTGTGAATTTAAAGTAGCAATGGCAGGACCCCACAACTGGACAATTTATTTTTAGACCTGCCGCTTTAAATTCACAGACCTCAATGTCTCTCTGTTTTGTGTTGTAAAACGGAAGTGCCGGCATGCAGTCAGTTCGGAATTGCAAGGTAGTGTTTTCTGATAAGTTCTGTGTCTGTATTAATATAAGTCAGCATTTGAAGCAGGTTTGTATTATGGCAATCGGGTTGTATTTGTCTTCATACTCAGTGTCGTTATTAAAAGCATTGCATTAACATACTCCCCACCCGAACATAAAAACTCTAAAAACTGTGCCTTTTGGAATCAAAATTAAAAAGTATTTTTAAAGTTAATAAGAAAAATTCAAAAATGTGCACCTCTGAATATTCAGCCTAGGCATAACGTGTCTATTTACACACGTTATGCTTTTTTTCATGTCCTTCCAATTGATTACATAATACCTATTACATCACTATAGTGATAAAATCATGGCTTTCCATAATTGAAAGCATATTCCCTGAATGTTAAATTCAGTGTAATTTGTATTTAACAGTGACTGACATGCAAACTGCTGTTAGATCCAAGTCACACTGAATTTACCAATGCTGACAGTAGGGGAGACCTGAGACAGGTTGTATATACAGTAAATAAATGTAAAAAAAAAAAAGTCAAACATATAACAATAAAATGTTTCTCTGTTCCAAGACCCAATAAGCGCATACAAACCTAAATTAAGTATACATACTGGGGAGAGCAATCCAATTATTTTTTCTTCTTTTTTGTCACCAATTAGGTCAATTTAACTACAAGAAGATTAATGAAAAATTGTATTTTTTATTTTCTGATTTTGTCTGTTTAATGTTTTAAAAATAATAAAGATGTTGGAACTGATTCATTAAGGAAAGTAAAGCAAAAAAAATGAGCAACTTTGCACCTTGGCCAAACCATATTACATTGGAGGGGGAGGTAAATTTAAAATGTGGGGGCAGAATTAAAGTTGGCGAAGGGCATGCCCTAGATCAACTTTAAATGTCAGTGTAAAATTAAAGCTATCAAGTATTTGTGTGCTACATGAAAAAACAGCCAGAATTTTACTTATGTGCAAAATAATAAACTAATTTGCACCCCTTGTATTGTAACATAATTTGTCCAGGAGAAAACTTACTCATTTTGTTTGCTTTGCTTTCCTTAATTAATCAGGCCCATTTATTTCACTAACATACCTAAAGAAAGCCTTTCTCTAAAAGAAAATAATGTGAAGTTTACCAAAATGAATACATTTTTCATGATAATGAAGGAGTTAATTTAATGAAAAATCTAGTCCTAACTTGGCAGTAATCAGGATGTTGTAGTGATGCTATTACTCATTCCACCTGCCTTTCCAAGTGAAGCGACCTGTAAGCGCACTCCCATTTTACGGGGTGTAACACTAGATTGTTTCTGTGACACTATGGGGCATATTCAATTAGCTTTTGGATTCGCGGTAACGCGCCGGAACAGCCGCGAAACGTAATACACGGTACCGCAATAACGTGGATTTTCGTTCGCAGCCCATAGGGTTGCGAACGAAAATCTGCGTTAATGCGGTACCGTAATACCCACAAGAACGCGCACTTTTCGCGGCAACGCGCGTTACCGCGAATCCAAAAGCTAATTGAACATGCCCCTATGTGTTAATATCATTTACTGCAAGTGCTTAAACCACCAAGCATCATAGGCTATTTAGAAATGGTGCTGGAGTGTCGTTTGCAAAATGTATTAGGGGGGATTTCAATTCCCCCCGAATTTGCGCGGCATTAAAACTATAACCGTTAGTACGGTAGTTTTAACCTGGCTTTCTGCTCGCAGCTCAGAGACTGCGTGCAAAAAGCTGGCATTGAAACTACCATGATAACGGTAATAAAGCGCATTATTACCGTAATAACGGTAATAATGTGCAAGCCGCGTTACTTTTACCCGTGACGCGGCCGATTGAATTTCCCCCTCAGTGTGCAAAGCTCATTAACATCACTCATTTGTATTTTATTCTGCACAATAGTCAATCGTGAAATATTTTGAGTAGGTAAAGACAGGGCTGTAAGCCCTCAAGGGAGTCTGATTCTAGACATAAACCGTGCCTTATCCCCTGATTTATCTGGAGTCAGTGACAGAAGTAAGATCTGCATCACGTTGTGTTTTCTTGTTTATTATAAGACACAAAGATACAATATTTGTTTTTTTAACATCCTGATTTCTCTGATGACAGTTCCTGTGTAAGTATATGTGAGAGCCCCTTAGTGGCTCTGTCAGGATCATTTGCAAAAAATATTTGCCTTACACTCAGCAACACAGAGGCATAAGTGGACTGTGGATATGGATCTACTGTATCTATGCACAAGGAGATAAAGAGGGGCATTTGCACATGCAAAATGCATTGCACATCAGCATTATTACTTATAAATGAAGAGTGGTGTGAAAATAACTTCTTCCTTTAGGCAAGTGGGTGGTTGCAAATCAATAGTAACACTTGTAGCCAACAGGTGATGATACATAACCAAATCATTCTTCTGTTGCATATTTATAAATATAACCTTTTAGACAACTGTAGCTAGTTGTGAACTATTTTATGGGAACATTAATGTCGGTTTTGGAAATTCAACTTGTTGTTTTTTATGTTTCTCTGTGTGCTGTAAATATATAAGTGTGCATGGCAATTTTAGAATGGTTGAATTTCCCCCATCCTCCACTTACCCCTTAAACCAGTAGTTTTGCTTCTGATAAGTTAGACTGCGGTGTTCCAGTGAGAGGTTTACACTTAAAGTTGATTCATATCTAAGACGGACGATGACTGCACATTTGTGTCACCTGTTGAGCCAAAGAGTGCCGAAGATGGTTTCTGATGGAGAAAAGGGAATAATTTATCTGTGAAGCCCTACACAAGATGTTCTGACCTAGATATCATTTGTCAAATTGTCTGACACATGTTAGACGTCAAACCGAACATTTAGCTGCCTTTTAAAATGTCTCGGGAAGCTTCAGCCAGAGAGGCATGAGCTATAAGTGGTGTAAGAATGTAATAACACTCAGAAAAATAATATTACATTTAGCTGGCATTTTTGTACAATTTCATAAATTGTGCAGCAGTTTGCGTTTTAGTCTAAGCTGCACTGTAAATTGACCTGTTTCTATTTAGTAGAAGTTTCAGCTCAGCATATTTTAGCACAGTTTATATTTTATTAACAGGCTCAGAAGTGTGTACAGCTTATTTTACTGTGTTTGCTTCTTGCCTCATCTATTCGTCTTTTGAGTTATTTAATCTATTAGTCTTTCTGTGGAGCAGCGCGTCCTCTCCTGTCTACAGTATTAAGAATGCCACCTTGTATCTTCATCGCATGACCTTTTGTTTCAATATTTCTCTCTCACTACCCTTTATTCTATCAGTTAATGATAATAAAATATTAGTCAAATGAGAAATTAAAAAACAGAATCAAACATACTTAATTTTATATTCTACACTGTGTAGAACATAAAATTAAGTATGTTTGCCTCTGTTTTTTGCAAAACGTATTAGGGGGGAATTCAATTCCCCCCGAATTTGCGCGGCATTAAAACTATAACCGTTATTACGGTAGTTTTAACCTGGCTTTCTGCTCGCAGCTCAGAGGCTGCGTGCAAAAAGCTGGCGTTGAAACTACCATGATAACGGTAATAAATCGCATTTTTACCGTACTAACAGTAATAAAGCGCATTATTACCGTAATAACGGTAATAATGTGCAGGCTGCGTTACTTTTACCAGTGACGTGGCCGATTGAATTTCCCCCTTATTGTGCAAACCTCATTAACATCACTCATTTTTATTTTATTCTGCACAATAGTCAATCGTGAAATATTTTGAGTAGGTAAAGACAGGGCTGTAAGCCCTCAAGGGAGCCTGATTCTAGACATAAACCGTGCCTTATCCCCTGATTTGTAGACTACACAGTGTTATCTGGTTTGATTATATTTTATCTTAAATTAAGAACGGACAAATTAATGTACAATGTATTAGTCAATCTGCCAAAATTATAAAGCATTTAAACATCACCAGAAGAAATGTAATTATTGATGTAAGTTGTTATTTTTAGGTGTTGTGTGCATCTTATGTGTTGCTCATGTTTGCATATGTTTACAGAACAAAGTACCTTAAAATTATAACTTTTTCATAAGATAACAGGTAAGCCCTATATATAAACATATATTTATTTATATTTAAAGGACCATCAAAATCCAAAATATAAATGTTTGAATATAAATATACGACTGTAGTGAGTTAACAACAAGTCAACAGCCAAAGGTTGGGATCAAACAGGAGCATTTTTGTGAGGATCCATAGCATACACAACAATTCACAGCAAAATTGAAGGAGTGCAGATAGTTCAGCATATATTGGCTGCTTCAGAGGTGTGAGACCTCCACCCTCCCCAGACACCAGCCAAGCCTAGACTGAATGTGAACCCTTAAATAGGCCCAAACTCCTCCCCTATGAGAAATAGGTGGGACTTCCTCCAGGCTCCCAGGAGGTTAACCCTTTCCTCAGATTTGGCAGTTTCTCAGCCTGCCACAATGCATATATTGCTCAGTCCTCACCTATCATTCCACTGCAGCTCTGTTAAAAAGTAAAATATTAACTCCCCTACAGATCATTAAAGCTCCTCCCACATCGTTATGAAAGTGTCCTCATGAGATTTGTTATTGGTGTAAAAACTGGGAATGCAGTTATTTGTACTCCTGGCCTTTTCTGAGAATCAACCAATCCACAAAGTATCTTTCAGTCACTCTAGGACCGATTCATGTCAGAATGCAAATTGGACGTCATTTCCGTATTCAAAAAGAGTATGCAATTGTTGCGTAGTTCTGTTCATATTCAAATCCAGATGTTTCTTAATATACTTTACAAATTGGATAGGGGTTGAAATACGTTCAGTATGAACAGTGTGTACTTCTCATAGTTATAGGCACACATGCAGGCTACAAATATGGTTTAGGAGCAATTGCACTATGTTTGCTGCATGCATATGTACAATGAATTCACATCAGAATGCACATAACTTTTATAAGATCATAACTAAAAATAACAACAGGTAACAATATAATAACAAATCAAATTCATAAAAAACAAGAACAAATTTAACTATATTTTTATTCAATATCCATATGTTTTAGTTTTTTTTATTTAATCTATTATTTTTAAATAACTAACTAATTAAATCTTCAATGCGTACAGGGCATACAATATATATATAGAAAATAAATCTTGTGTACAGTTGTTCTGAAACACATGCACTAAAGGGAGTAAACAAAGTCAATGCACTGTCGGTTATCATTATCATCCAGCATAGACAGATACACAGTTGAGATACATAGGAAAGCTAAACTGAATTCTAATGGGAGCTAGAGAGTCAATATTGGGCAGGGTGTCCTTGAGAGTTTAGGCAAAGATCATGTCTATTACATGCAGGTTTACCCTTATCGTCTGTTGCACATTTTAGTATATTTCTCAGATTCTTTCAATTCCAGCTGTCTCAGCTATATGGCACAATAATCTACAAATTTATCAACCAATGAGAATATTAAATCATCCTTATTCCTATAAAATTCCAGTCTGATACGCCTCTCTTTTAGTGTTGGAGGACAGGGGATCTCTTATAGGTCGCTATCACTGCCTTTGTGATACTCTTTAGGTATTTCATTAGGATTTTTTATACTGGGTGATTGGTGGGTCAATTATGTTTCGGAAGCTAGGACCATCCGGTACCTCACATTCCATGATGTCTTTTGATGTGGCAATGACCCCATCCCAGAATGGGCTGAAATAACATGCATACCATATCTGGAGGGGTATCCCTACAGCCACATTACATGTCCAGCACATGTTGGGTATGTCAGGGTACATCTTAGCGAGGAGGCTAGGCAAGCAGTACCATCTGAATATAACCTTGTGCTGGGTCTCAATAATTTATACACTCACCAAGCTAGCCTGGGTTGTCCGTAAAATGTTGGACCAGCTGTGTACTTTAAGAAGGTTTCCCAAGTCCTTTTGCAGTCCCTGGTATATTTTGGTAATGCACCAAAGACATTTTCTATTAACAGCTTGTGTAAGCATGATTGTATGTGAAATACATAACTTTATTTACTTTATTGTTCCTGTTTGCATTGTGGTAGCAATTTAATGTTTAATCCCAGCTTCAACCTCAGTTGATTTTACTAGTGTTGGTCTATTATATGTGGTCTTAGACAAGTCCTGATTTAAATGTAGACCACCAGCAATAAGTTGTCCCAAAGCCAGAGATTAAACCCTGAGCTTATTGGAGTAATCAAGGATAGGTGGATACCAGAGGCAAGGTGTCATCATCATCATCAGCTATTTATATAGCGCCACTAATTCTGCAGCGCTGTACAGAAAACTCACTCGCATCAGTCCCTACCCCATTGGGGCATACAGTCTAAATTCCCTAATACACACACACACACAGACCGAAAGAGACTAAGGTCAATTTACTAGCAGCCAATTAACCTACTAGTATGTTTTTGGAGTGTGGGAGGAAACCTGAGCACCCGGAGGAAAACCAGAGAAACAAAGGAGAATATACAAATTCCACACATGGTTGGGAATTGAACTCATGACCCCAGTGCTGTGAAACAGAACTGCTAACCACTAAGCCACCATGCTGCCCTGTTAGATCTAAGAGAGCTGGAGGGAGAGTATTTTGATATTATGATATTTGAGATGTAAGGAGGGGTGGTGTTGTTGAGGGCTTTGTAGGCATGGGTGAGTCATTTGAATTGGATTCGGGAAGACACAAGGTAGCCAGTGTATGGGGTGTGCAGTGAGAGAGAAATGGGCATATTCTGGCAATATTTTTAAAGTAGAGGCGATAGTACTGGGAGAGAGACTGGATATGAGGAATAAAGCAGAGGGCGGAGTCAAGTGGGACACTGATGCTGTGGGCTTGGGAGATTGAGGACATTTTGGTGTTAATGATGGTAAGAGAGGTGGAGACCCAGGGAGGAGGGAAGATAACAAGTTATTTTTTGGACATGTTGAGTTTTAGGTAACGTTGAGACTTCTATGTAGAGACAGTTAGATAGAGGGCCAAGAACAAAGGCTTGTGGGACCCATCTATTAGTGGGAGGGGCAGGATGTGCATAGGTTTTTAATAAAAATTATATATTTATAAATATAAAAATATTTTATGAGACTGCCTTGATGTTAAGTATGCAGAATTATTTGTTTCCAGGTTAAGAGGAGTAATATTTATTCAATATGTCTTATATGTTTGTTACGTCTGTAATTATTGTTTAAAAATAAAGAATTTCCAATGCGATCGCTATGGTTCCAAAGCACATAGGTTTTATTCACAAATAAAATACAAGGCAAAGTTTGGTATATATAAGCATGCACTTGCTAGTACTAGCACAAGCTTCTATCAGAATAGTCTGGTTTCCAAAGCCAGATCTTAACAATTTATACACTGTACAGTTGTAAATAGCAGTGACAACACAGAGACACACAGTTACAGAATTAAGGTCTTTATTCATAGGTTGCCGGGTGGTGACCTCACAGGAACTCTACGTGACATTGGTGTATTCCTCTGGTCATTGTTCCTTGAAACTGCCAGTTGTCCAGTTTTCCTCCTCTAGACCTGTATAAACTGTTTTTTTATGATCCCTGTAAGCTGCACTTTTTAGTGTATGAAAAAGTGATCTTATTTATAACTAGCACACAGAGTTAGAACGCTACACAAATAATACCGAGAATGTTTTCATGCACTTGCGAACAGAATGATACCAAACACAATATAATTTGTAGTGTACAGAAAATATTGATTACCACCTTTATCCAATTATTTAACTTTAACATGTTATTACATTAAAACTAATAATCTCCATAAGCTGCAAGTGTATACTGACTAGATGCATAGCAGAAGAAAGGTATCGAATAATAATAATAATAATAATAATAATAATAATAACAATGGCCTTATTGTCCACTTATTAACTTATTATTTCATGAGGTGATTTATTTAGATATGTCTTGCCTTCATTGATTCAGTTATGCATTTCAGTGTAGAAAATATTTTCAATTCTGGCGATCACACAGATGGTGGCGGATTGGGTATTGGGTATGTAACAGCAAACAAACTGACTGAAAAAGCACAGTAGGTGCTTCCTGTCTTTAGCCTGACATGTCTAAAATAAGAGGGCAGAAGACAGGAAAGATACTCTTGTTCTATAAGAAGAAATGTTCTGTAATTATACATACACTTTAGCCTTAACATTGATAGTCCTTTAAGTATGTGAATGTAATTAGAATACTTAGGTGTCTGGCAGTACAGCTTGTATAACTACTATAGCATTTAAGCTAAGCAGCTTATTAGCACGTGAATCCTTGTGCTGTAGGAAAACCGTATTTGACAGTTTCCTATTAAAAGCATTTAAATTTGATATAAAAAAAAACATACTGGTCGGTTAATTGGCTGCCTGCAAAATTAACTGTATCCTGTGGGTGTCTGTGTGTGTGTTAGGAAATTTAGACTGTAGGCTTCAGTGGGGCAGGGACCGATGTAAATTACAAATATTCTCTGTACAGCACTGCGGAATTGGTGGTGCTATATAAATAAATGATGATAATGATGATGAACATACCCAAATCAGACATTTCGTAATTACCTATAAATGGAGATCAGTATGGAGCACATGTCATTTTCCAAGAGTCTTGGAAAAATCCAGAGAGACCGAGAGTACATCAGGAGACATGGAAACTCATTTTTTAAGTTTAATACTGAAGCAATACATTTGCTAAAAACAGGGGACGGTCGTCTGAATGAACATAGAGTATCTCACATCTCCGACTGGTCTCCCATCAAAATCCTTCATATATCCTTCTATAAGTGATAGTTTAGCCCAATCTCCATAAATACTGATAGGTATTTTGGCCATCTATACCCCTTTATATAACACTTTATATTTTTAAAATGAGAGACTAAGCTCATTGTGTTATGCACCTGACTACACGTTTGCATTGCTATCGGTCTGTTTCTCCATGACTTTATCCTCTTATGGGAGTATTTGGGGCTGTTAGAGAACAAAATTCCATATGAAACACAGGACGCTCTTTATCTGCTAAAATTCATGCATCATAAAATTATTCTAAAAACAAACTATAATGCAAAACCAATATAGCGAAATATACCAAAAACAATTAACTAAAAAAATGGTGGGACAACCGCAACAATACCCTCAACTTGTTGGAAGTAATTTTCAAGGTGTAAGACCGACACTTAATGCAAAATTACCTTAGGTGCCTGTAGTTTTCCTCCAAAACATCTGGGTCTATAGGTGCAGCTGAGCGGAGTGACGGGTTGCTGTAAAGTATGTTGTTAGGCATTCATAGTTTTGCAGAGCAGTATGAAAAAAATGTCTAAAATAGGATAAAGGAGTATAGAGGAAGCATTTTAGGTTTGTTGCTTGCTGTCCACTTCTCAAAATGACAGATGATTTAAGCGCCAGCTCAGTGTTGACTGAGATTAGGTCTCATCCTTTACTTCTATAGATTAGACTTTTGCACTTTTCAGAGGCACTTTGTTTTAGAAGAGCGTGTTTGGTTTAGTCTCATGTATGGCTTAAATTAATCATTATTAAAGGAGAAATTCAGAAATGTTTTAGTCAATGAATGGGGTGGTTCTAAATTGGTAGGACGTTGTACTTTGATGTTTAGTTTACACTTTTGCAGAATGGCTTATTGAGAATGAAAGCAGAAAGTTGGCGTGCATCTTGATGTGCTGAGGAACTCACATGTGCGAAAGGAAAGGCGTGCGTGTGCGAAAGGAAAGTGCTTTGGAGGCATCAAGTGTATGTTGCAAGTTAGGTGCAATGTGTTTTCATAATAACTTTTTTGTATTCTATCCTACCATGTCCTCCTGTGCAATTTCATTATTTGACATATGAGTAGCAGGTGCAAAAGCAAATGACGCATTGGTCAATTTACTTCACTTAAAGGGAAAAAAGCGAAAAAAAAAAATGTTTTTTCCTGTTCGAGCGTGCGTTTAAAAAAACTAAAAACCCTCAATTCAATTGTTTTTTTGCATTCACCCCCTCGCGCTCTATTATTGGTCCTAGCGAGTTTGAAATGAGGAGTGGTTAAGGCACTCATTTTACTATAAAAAAATAAAAGTAAATTAATGCAATCAAGAATGGCCCCAGCACTGCAAAGGAGATTGGGCCCCTACACTGCAATCAAGAAGGGCCCCAGCACTGCACAAGAGAATGGGCCCCCACACTGCAATGAAGAAGGGCCCCAGCACTGCAAGCAACAATGGCCCCCCCTGTACAGCAGAAATAAAGATTTTACAAGGAGGTACATTTTTTGAAATTTACAAACATTTGAACACTGGCCAAGCATGGACATTTGTAAGGTACAAATATTTTTGGGACAGTGGGCAAGCCGGACCTTTGTTCAAAGGTAAAAATATTTGTTGGGACTTTGCGTAAATGAGTGTGTGTAAGTAAAGCATCATAAAACTGAGGATTTCGTCCATGGTGAGTATTTTATTTTATTTTTTTTAAATTAAAATCTATGGTGTACATGAGGGTGTTTACTGTATTTCTTGGGGTTTTATTATTTTTAATAAAGATTTGTGGTTGGAATGAGGGTGTTGTGCTTTTATTTAACATTTTGCTTTGTGGAACTACAGATCACAGCCAGCCGTGGGTGTAAGAGCATGTTGGCACTTGTGGTTCTACTACAAGTGCAAATATGCCCTGGGTGCTATGGGTACGCTGGTGCTTGTAGTTAGACAAGTAGCAGCATGCCCACACTATTTAGGACAACATGGCTGGCTGGGACATGTAGTTCCACAAGTAAAAAAAAAAATTCTGTTTTTTTTCATACAAAATCCCCATTTATTACCCTACTACCCACAGCCCAGGGGTAGTAGGAAGAGCCCTAGTGCTATCGGCACTGGCCTGGGTGTCCCTAGGGGGGTGGCCCGCTTACATTTTTCAGCGGACCACAATCCCTAGGGAATCCAGGCCAGCGCTGAACAGTCTGTGGGTGTTTAGTCATTATGGCCGTGGGACCCAAACTGCGTCCCCCCCCCCCCCTTCTGTTATAGTGCCTATCACCCCGGCTGGTTTGCCTAGTGCTGGTTCAATTAAATTAGGGGGAACCCTACGTCAAATTTTTCACACATCAATTGCCTGCCAGCACTAGGGCAAAGACTAAATAGAGTGGGGAGCAAACAATTTTGCTTTTAAAAAAAAAAAAAAAAAATTATACTTTTTGGCACAACCACCCCCCAAATCCCCCCTCCCCCCTTAAAAACAAAAAAAATAATATAAAAAAGTTTAAATACATGCACCACTATGGTTTTTTCTAAAGGGGGAAATTTCCAAAAATTATTAATTATTATACACTTTTTTTAGTACTTTTTTTTTTTAAGGTTACTTTTATGAACTTTTACACCTTTTTTCTCAGTTTAATGTATATTTTTCTTAACTTAATAAAAAAATGTTTTCTTTGAGCAGACCATGGAGGTGCGAGATAAAACAGCATATTTGCCTTTTTCACACTCAACGTTAAAAAACAATTGAATAGCTTTTTCCGCTAAGGGTTCGCAGCCAGCCTATACTTTAACATTGACAAACGCTTGGAGCGCGATAACACCGTTTCGGTAAAAAAAAAAAAAAAGATTAGAATGGCGTGAGAAGTTTTCGCGCTCGAAAATAAGGTAAAATAGCAAAAATATGACTTTGCACGCTCGAACTTCCAAACTCGCTAACAATTGAATACCCCCCGAAGAGTTATATTAACTTCACAGAGTCTTTGAATAAAATAAAAATCAAGGCATTTGTGCCAGGAAAGAAGCCAGAATCCTGTGAAGTTTCCCTGTCATTTATGTACAAATCACTTCCCTGCTCATCCCTGGAGCCAAACCATTTGAGGATATTACTGTAAGCCTCTTAAAAAGACAAAGCAGTTTG
Source organism: Mixophyes fleayi (assembly GCF_038048845.1). Classification (NCBI taxonomy): domain Eukaryota; kingdom Metazoa; phylum Chordata; class Amphibia; order Anura; family Limnodynastidae; genus Mixophyes; species Mixophyes fleayi. Next base: position 285,310,314 of record NC_134405.1, on the reverse strand, counting down.
AGAACTTTGAATCAATACAAATGGATTGTGTTAATGCTAGGGCAGAAAGTCAGACCAATAAGATTTACAATATAATCCCCTTAAATTTAACAGGTAAGTGCTTAAGTGCAACAGAGAAAATCACAATTTAAACCGGCAATATAGCACATAAGAATCCATAGTCCGGTGATTTCCAGTGCATGATTAATTTAGATAATAAAATATTCCATAGTTCCTTTAATTTGAGTTTTGTTCTCTAAAATGTCCTTGCAGTATCTGTAAAATGCTAATTTATATTGATGTGCGTTTCCATACCTTCCTTGTCATATTTTCCATGGAATGTTTATAACTAATCGCAAATGAAAGTCTTAGAACCAGAGGGACTGACTGACCTGTAAACACAGACCCTCAGTTTTCAAGAATTAGATTTGTAGTGGAAAGTAATTTAATAATGAAAGATTAATCAGTATAAAATACCGTGCGGTGCCTGACACAAGGGAATGTAAATGCTAAACTTTTATGTTATCTTTTCAGAATGATCGTATTAAAACACTATGGAATAGAAATAAATGTTTTAGTAGCCCTCGCTATATTCCACAGAATACATATCGATAAAATCATTGGACATCCCTACAGCTTGCAAGTGGCATCTCCTGTGTAATGATAAGTAATGAATAAAAAATAAATATTTTCTACAATTGTATTTGTATTGAAAATTGTGCTAACAGGTCAATGAGAAATTAAAATAAATAAAACTAATTATTGAATGTATAATGGCTAAGTTATACCACTACCCTCTATATGTAATTCCTGGAAAAATGAACTCTGGTAGTTTTCTAGAAAAAACAATTCAGATTCGATGGGCTGTAGTCCACAAACTGAAGTTATTCTGTCTGACTCTTTGGTTCCAATGAGGGACTTTATAATATTTCATTTCTAATCAAGAGTCTATTTACCATCTAGGCCAACTAGGCACCTGTCTAGGCCACCTCAGTTCAAGAGGTAGAAGGCATATCGTATTGTGTGATTTTCAGACACTGGAAAGACATAAGAAGAGTGTGCTTATGGGAATATACTCAGAATAGTGTAGACTAGTCATATTATTGTGTGTTCCTAATCCTGAAAATGAAGTATTTTTCCATTGTTTCTAATTTTATTAAATCTGAGTTCCTTGTAAAACCAATGACTTTGACCAGTGATGTCTTGTTATCACGCTTTAAGGACTCTTACTTGTTCCTTTTAAAGCCTTTAGCTTTGTTATAAGCATTCACTTTCTTTTACAATGGAATGAATGGAAGTTATTTCCCCTAACCCTGGTCCTCCCTTTGCCTCCCATGTTTTGCACATTTTTCCTACCAGATCAAGGGATTTTAATATAATCTGAATATGTATTTCTTCCCAGCTCTTGAAACCTGTTAGCCCTCACTGACACCTAGATAGCTTTTACCTGAATTTTAACATGTCTTCTCTTGGTGTCCTATACTGTAAAAGGTTACATGTCAACTATACTCCCAGATGTTGAAATAGGATGTGTAATTTGTATACTGCTGACCACTTGCCATACTTTTCAGACCATCTCCCTGTTCGATCTACAATGATATATTCCCATACCTATGAAGTCCACATCCTAAGACACTTCAATCCTTTATTTTAACATGTTTGTGTCATGTTTTGTCCCCCTACCGCGTTGCACCAGTTCCTCCTTCTTTGCTAACTCTTGTAAATTGAATATACCAATAGGACAATAATTTATCTCACCTTTGCCAATCTCCTTTCTGCTTTCAACATTAACAAAGACCAATTTTCCTCTTTCTGATCACAATTTTCTAACGTATAAGCACTCAGTTCCGATTTTCCTGCACTCCAACAAAGATCTGTTTCATGCACCAATATCTAGAGTGCATTGATAAGTAAAACTTCACTGACACTTTAAGATCCATGTACTCTCCTATCTTCTCTGTTTTATGTCAAAACCTCTCAACAGCACAATTCAGCCAATCTTGTACATGTGCCCTAGACTAAGTAGTCTAAGGCCAAGTTTTGTGTTCCTTTCTTTGTAAAGTTCTGCAGGAGATGTTTGTGTTACGTGAATAAATGATACATGTAATAAAGTTTATAGGTGGGCTCTGGGCATAAGGCCTTATTGCCCACTTATTAAAATGCCCCTTCTCCAAAATTGGTTAGGTCAGATTGGTCGTCAGTAAATTGTTTGATCTTTAGGTTGTTATCTTTATGGAAAGAACTGTAACTATGTGATCTATCAACAAACTGTTCTATTGTTTCCGTTAGGCCAAATTGTTACTCGTGTAAGTACACTTAAAGTAGTCTGCTAAAGGAATTACTCACTTATGCTTACAGTGTCTTGCGTGATTGGACTAAATGTACTTTCTTTTTTGTTTATCCCTTCTGTCTGCAAATCAATCACATTCTGTGCATAGCATGTTAAAAACTGCTTGATGCAGTTTACAAGAAACAAACAATTATTTGCAGTGATTAAGATAAATTGGTGTTAAAGCGAGCATTTGTTTCAAAACAAAGCACTTGCTAGATAAGTAAACACCATATTAACAGCCTGTAAGGTCTTGTACAAAGACTAAATCATTAATTTACCAGAAGGCAAATGTGACTTATAATTAAATCTCCCTTCGTTAGTGCTGTGCAGTATTACATAAATGTACCCCGTTAACAGAAATACAGCACAGATAAATGTATATTTAGCTCTGGTCAAATGTTCTTTGAAGGTTCTTTATGTGAAGTGTACATTCTGGAAAGGATTTATGTGGCTAACTCCTGGCATACACAAGAAGAGTCATTGCTTAATTTCATGTGTCCATTCACATTCCAAATACTGTGTACTTTAATGCTGAGATGAAATTGTCAGTGATTTTGTATTGCACAGTGCAGCAATTGCACTAAGGGTAAAGCTACATTAGGAGCCATTTACATCAGAGCGAATAGTGCAACTGAGTGCAATTGTGGGTCACACTGGCACTGACACTTGCACTTAACCAGCAGTCACACATTATTAGGAAGCCATGATTATCCCGTAGCTCTAGACATCAGTGGCGCACGCAGAGGGGGTTTTTGGGTCTCCAGAAACCCCCCCTCTGCTAAAAAAGTGCCCTACATATCGGCACTGTACTATACAGCAGACGCTTCTTTGACAGCGCCGCGGCTGCTGTATAGTACAGTGCAGCCGAACCAGAGCTGCTGCGCATTTCTTCGGGGGTGGAGGAAACCCCCCCCTGAAAAATCCTCTGTGCGCCCTTGGACATACCTCCCAACATTCCCATATTTCACTAACTAGCTGCAATTTCCTGTCAAATAGGGCTTGTCTTATTGGATTGGAGGCGTGGCCACATCATATACATGGGAGGAGTTTGTAAGTCACAATTGAAAGGGACATAGCTGAAAAGCCATGTTTTGAGCATAGGTTTGAGACTAAGGAACATTTACAGTTTCCCAGTAAGGAGGAATGTGAAGCCTTACATTATGTGGTACAATTCAAGCAAGTTGAGATTTAACAGTTGATTATGCTGATCACATGACTGACTTACATTATAAACAGATGTCACTTATGCTGTCACTCAGCTTTTACTTAAAAGCAACTACTTGGTGTAGAACAGTCAGTTATCAGCCTATAAATGTGTACTTTATACACATTCATACATATAAGCACACACATTGCTGTTATTTACTGTCTGCTGAGTGTTTTACCTAACAATCTACCAAGATCTCCCTTGTGTGTGTCTTTGATAAGATACAGAAATAGCAATCCCCTAATCAGATGACAAAAAAAAAATGTTAGTTGGTCTTGGATTTCCCCTACGTTCATTGTTAGTTGGTTGAGGAGAGGGAGACAGAGGAACAGAGCTATGCCAAAGGAAAGACAGAAGAGACCCTTTATTGCCTACATATTTTCTTTGCAGTGGTAGTGCTAGTATTGCTTATATTTATGAGTAAGTATCCCCATATTGCTTAAGTAAATTGCCAGTCAGTTTGCAATCCATGATGAATAATGTCACCTAATGTAAATCTCATGCTGTGTATGCACTGGTAAAATAACCGTTAGATGATGAATACTGCTGTAAAAGTTGCTCATCTGGAAGCCTAGATTCTAGAACTAACTACACCTGTAGCAATCAAGAGGGAATGACTACTGCAGTAAATATGGGAACAACTGCTGGTTTCAGATCTCTCTATAGTTGTTCTATGGGATTTATATCTGGACTCATTGCTGGCCACTTCAGAACAATAAAATGCCTTATCTTGAAGGAGCAAAGTGTTTGGGGTCATTGGCCTGCTGGAAACCCCATGGCATTTGATGGAACCCCAGCTTTCGGACACTGGATTCAGCATTGCTTCATGACGCCATGCACAAGTTTAAGGCACCCAGCGCAGATGCAGCACAGTAACCCCAAAACATCAGTCACACATTTTTGACTATAGAGAACATATTGTTTTCTTTTCAAGCTTAAATCTAGGGATGACCCTATTACCACCCTCTACACAGCTAACACAAGACAACAACCATCTGACTTCTAGCTGGTCCAATGTGCAATATGATGTAGCACATGCCCTTGTGTATCAATCTCCCATTGTCCCTTAGACTGTAAGCTTGCGAGCAGGGCCCTCTTACCTCTTTGTCTGTATGTATTACCCAGTATTGTTTTATTAATGTTTGTTCCCAATTGTAAAACGCTACTGAATCTGCTGGCGCTATATAAATAAATAATGATGATGATGACGACGTGCTTTACCAAAATGCCTCATATGTCCACTGGACATTCTCCCAGAAGGATTTCTTTATTTTTCTCCGCACAGCAAGAGTGCAGTATTATGGTGACACAATGGCATCAGCACACCACCTCTCGCGCTTGTCACCCGGCCTTCCCTAACAGTTGCAAGTATGAAGAAAACCCATTTGCTTAGTCCTGTCTGTGGGAGGAGCCCCATGCAGGAAATGGTCATCGATCCATTCATGTGTAATTTGGGTAGAACCCCCACAGTCTGAACAGAGCATAGAACACTGATCTAACCAGTCCTTTGCTATGTGAGATGAGGAGAGATGTGTGTAATGGAGTAGAAGATTGCACAATAAAATGCTGAAAGGAAATCATATTAGCAGATACAAGCTGAAAGGTGGATTGCTAAATATTGAAAGTCTAATTGCAAAATGTTTTCAAGTATATAGGCAGCAAGAAAAATACTACTGATATTGATGATATTGGGCCACTAATAGATATAAGAAAAATGATTGTTGAAGATAATTTTTTTTGCATCTGTCATTGCCAGGAAATAAGTTATATAGTAATACCCTATGCACAGCATCACTGTTACTTACCTTTATGGGATGTAGTTCTGCCTAAATAAGATAAAAAAAAACTGGCCCAGATGTTCTCCACACACCTGTGCTACGCGATCTAAGTTCAGTTGTTGATAGACCACTATTCTTTATATTTATGGACTCCCTCATAACCAGGTCCGAGTAATACAAATGAAAGTAAATGAAGGTAAATTAATACAAACATCTGTTACTTTTCTGCTTTACAAATCCAAGTAGACCAAATAGAAATGTCCATTATGTAATGACAATAGACAGCCACAACTTTATATAATATATTCATATAATATAGCCACAATGTTAATGACTTAGGTGCTATCAGTTGGAGGGGTCTTTACACAATTATCCAATCACAAGCGTCTAGGTAGTGCTGCTGATAGTGATCATCATCATCATTAAGTATTGTTGTACCACCCCTGGACCGTGGTAATAAATATGCTACTTGCACGTTAAATGGAATACACTTGGGGAAAACTGAAATAGAAAATAATTTAGGAATACATATTGACCTATTCAAACTTATCTCAAAGGCCAATAAAATTGAGGGATAAATGCACATAATAGAAACAGTCTTAGTATCATAGTAAATAATAAATAAATTACAATTGTATAAGATACCAGTTAAACCATATTTCGAATATGGGGTAAGGTTAGGGACACCTCACTGTAAGGAGGACGCAGGAGAACTCAGGAGGTTTCAGAGGCAGGAGACCTTAATAATAAAAGGAAAAGGAAGGGTTGAATTATATGAATTATAAAGGACTATGGAGAAATAGATGATTTATCAGTGATCTAATTGATATGTATAAGATTTTTGCGAAAGGGATAATAAAGATGAGACCTGGAAGAGGTAATAACAGCACTACGTATTAAATCTCTCACATATATAACCATACCCTAGCAGGGCCGTCTTAACAGCATTATAGACCCTGGACAAAGCAGCTGCACTGTGGCCCTACCTACAGAACCACTCACAGGAATAAAAATGTAAATTATCGATAAAATTATGTTTATATTTATTGGTACCTCCAACAAAATCAGTGTTACTACAAGCAGTGGGAGGCAACTGACATGGACTGTTAAAAATATTAGAAGAACCTTATTATAGCTTTACGGCTAAAAAAAATTATGTGTGCTGATTTTGTCTTGCTTATATATAATTAGTACGTGTATGTTGTTTTCGTCAAGGTCAAGATATGTATTCGGAAGATCGCACGTACAGATAACAGTAGATTAGTCCACCTAAATGTTTTAATAAAGAGGGTTTGAAGATTCTTAATAAATATCCCTGAATAATATACTGAAAAGTTGGCAAGCCCCTATGCTCATGGGGCCACCGGGCAATGTGCCCATGCGTTAAGACGACTCTGTAAAGGCACATCTGAGTAAATTAACAATGTTAATGAGCAGGGGTGCATCTTCAGGCCCCATAGCAAAGATTAGGTAGGTAGGGACCCGGCAGCTGTAACTGACCCCCCACCCGACCTGCTAAATTTGCTCTGAAATGAAAATATCCCGAACAAAGTAAATTTAACCACAATGTACAAATTGGGGTCCCTTCGGTTTAACTACATTATAATATATAAATATGTTAAAAATGGAACGGATCACAGCCTCAATCAGGACTGTAATAAATAAGCAGACACAGCCTATAAAGTGCTAGAATGCAGAGACATAAATATCACAGATATTGGACATTTAAGACACATTATAAGTATATTGTTTCAAATTGATACATAATTATATTATGTACAATAGGTGTAGTATAATATGTATGTATGATATATACAATATGTATATATTATGTACAATACAAGGTGAAGTGGCGTAGACAGAGAATGTACAGTAAGTGCTTCAGGGTGACTAGTCTCACTGTTCTGGGTGCCACAAACACTGGGAAAGCATACAAATTCCACACAGATAGAGCCATGCTTGGAATCACTCATGACAACAGCGCTATGAAGCAGCAGTACTAACCACTGTGCTACAGTGCTGCTATATATGCTGTTTGTTTTTTTCAGACAAAAACATATGTGAATGATTTCTTCTAAATTTAACTCTGCTTATTCTAATGTGCTTGTTAAAATTGTCAATACAAAGATTTGAATTTTTGGGAACAAGGACAATACAGAGGACAAGGGGTCATGAGATGCCAATGGAAGAAAGATAGTTTCTTGTTTTTTTCCCCTGTAAATTTTGGCTTTGGATTTCATTATCACATGAGGTAATAATGGTAAATTCATTAAAAATATGAAAAATTATATACTATATGTAGCTTTTTCTGTAATTGCCATTTACAGGGCCATAATGTTTTTTCAGCCTGAGCATGTGCAGTCTGGCATGAGCCTCTGGGGTAGCCGGGGCCCCTCGGAGGAGAGGGGCCAACCCAGAAATACCTGGCCCTCCTTACCACCGGGCCCTCTAGCAGCCGCATCTCCATTAGTTCTGTCACTTTTACTAACTATGTAATAATCACTTTTGGTTATCTGAGCAGATACATTTAAAATGGACACTATACACTATTACTTCCATGTCATCATTCAATAAATAATGCAAAATCAGAGGGAGACGGGTGCAGTTTAGCATGTTTGATTTTCATTGCCAAAGCATCTTGTCCTAGCACAACAAAACATTAACAGGTGCGTAATTACTAATTTATTCACATTGGCTTCGGGCAGAACAGACTCTGCTAAAACATCTCTTCCTTACTGTTTTTATGTGTACCAGGGTCATGACTAGTTGCTTCTTAGAAAATTAAATGCATCCCCAGCTACTTCTGTTGCATTAATGTCACTTTTACTTACTGCATAGTTTTATCATGTGCAGTATATACTACATTCAGCGCATTCTTTTCAACTTACTTTGTTTTTCTCTGATTTGAAATGGGAAATTAGAAGTGGTGGTATGGGAAATTAAGCGAATAGCCAGGACCCTTAGGGCCACCAAGGCCTCAGAAGCTTTGGGGAATTTGAGTGTATAATTAATTTTAGATGCATTATAACATTATATAGTATAATATAAACATATTAAATTATAGTAGTGTATCTGTCCTGTGTCCCCTCCTCTCATGTGTTCCACTACCTCTCCCCTGTGTTCCCCACTTCCCCTGTGTCCCACTAACTCTCCCCTGTGTTCCCCACTTCCCCTGTGTCCCACTACCTCTCCCCTGTGTCCCCTCCTCTCCTGCGTTCCACTACCTTTCCCCTGTGTTCCCCACTTCCCCTGTGTCCAATTACCTTTTTCCTTTGCCCCGCTACCTCTCACACATGTCTCTGGTGTTACTTCACCTATCTCTAATGTGTACCTTTGTATCCTTTGTGTACTTACATTCTCCCTCACATATTTCTTGTGTCTCTTCAACTTCTTATAATGTATCTCCTGTGTTTTTTCACCTCTTCTGTTTGTTCTACATATGTCCCTTCTCCTTTCCCCTCTATGTTTCCTTTGTCAACTCTCCCCATGTGCCCCTGTCCTCATCCCTTACTCACACCCCACCCGCTGTCCTTTCCCTCCTGCTCCTAGACAATATTAAATCCCAAGGCGCAACTTGGTGGGTCGAGTATGATTGATGAATAGCTATAGTACTTAAGAAAATTGAAAAGGGATGATTCAAGGTTGGTGTAATGAAGCTGTAACAGTATTATTTGTAATTAGTTAGGACTCTTTCCCCTTTACATAAATCTTTATATGGAAGACAAAAACAAACAATATTTCCTAGTTCTGAGCAACTAATAGTCAGGTATAATTAAAAGCATTGAAATGTTGCAAAGAGACATATATACAGAACCACAATCTTAGACAAAAGCAAATGTGAAATGTAAAGCAATAACAACTTTCAACATAAAAATAATAAACATCTGATTATTCCTTCTTCTGTTAATATACTTCTCTCTCACTAATGTCAGAAAATAAATCTCACATAAATTCACATAAAACAAGCCTTTAACATTCTGCGTGGCTTTTAAGGACACTCTTACACAGAGCTCTATGGATGCCTTCTAATGTGCTGGGATTGACTGAGAGAGTCTGATTCACTATCGGGTGCAGGGAAAGTGCAGTGAGACAGATGACTGTCCATCAGTGTCACACTGCTGCACAGCTGGACCCCCTAGACACACACTGATGATCAAGTGTCTGCAATCTCTAGTTAGAAATATCAGAAATATCAGCTCTGCCTATAACTCTGGCAGCCCCCGACCTCTTAACTTCTTACACACCAAAGATGCGATCTTGGATCCTCTGCATTCTGCTGGGCAGTTGTGTGGTAAAAGTGTGCTCCCATTCAGTGGCGCACGCAGGGGGGGTTTCTGAGTCTCTAGCAACCCCCCCCACGCTAACTATGTGGCCACTGTCCTATACAGCAGCCGCGGCGCTGTCAAAGAAGCGTCCGCGGCGGTGCTGTAGTGTATACAGCACCGCCGCGGACGCTTCTTAGACAGCGCCGCGGCTGCTGTATAGGACAGAGCTGACAAAGCGGAGCGCAGCTCTCTCTCGGTTTGTTTTTGTTTTTGGGTCGGGGGGGAAACCCCCCCCCCCCGACAATCCTCCGTGCACCCCTGCCATTCTCCCATTATCTCTCTCTCTCTCTCTCTCTCTCTTTCTCTCTCTCTCTCTCTCTCTCTCTCTCTCTCTCTCTCTCTCTCTATATATATATATATATATATATACAAACACCTCTGTGCTAGATAATCAAATATTTCTCACTAAGCACTGCGCCCGCAGGGCCATTGCAAGGTTGGTCGGCACCCTAGGCAAATCTTCAGCCTACTGCCCCTCCTCCCCCCGATACTCCCTTCCTTGCCCCTCACTCACTTGACAATTGTAATTATAACAAAATAATAACTCTTACCTCCTCCTGGCTGGCCGGCAGGCTGCAGTCCAGATGCACTGATGTCTAAAGCAGAATGCTGTCCAGTCTTCACTGCTGCCCAGGAGCAAACGCAGGATATCTAGAGGAGAGGCCCCACATGTTAGATTTAATAATACAAATCAAAACAACTGGACATCACTCACTTGTTACACACTGACATGTCCCCTGCTGCCTACCAACTTTTCTCACATATGCCCACTAGCTATTCTCACCACCCTCGTTTTTCTGTAGCCTTCACTTTCTGCCCCCTCATTTTTGTGTAGCCCTCTCTTTCTGCCCCCTCATTTTTGTGTAGCCCTCTCTTTCTGCCCCCTTCATTTATCTGTAGCCCTCTCTTTCTGCCCCCCTCATTTTTCTGTAGCCCTCTCTTTCTGCCCCCTCATTTTTCTGTAGCCCTCTCTTTCTGCCCCCTTCATTTATTTGTAGCCCTCTCTTTCTGCCCCCCCCCTCATTTTTCTGTAGTCCTCTCTTCTGCCCTCCTTGTTTTTCTACAGCCCTACCTTTCTGCCCCCTTGTTTTCTGTAGCCCTCTCTTTCTGCGCCCTCTTGTTTTTCTGTAGCCCTCTCTTTCTGGCCCCCTTGTTTTTCTGTAGCCCTCTCTTTCTGCGCCCCCTTGTTTTTCTGTAGCCCTCTCTTTCTGCGCCCCCTTGTTTTTCTGTAGCCCTCTCTTTCTGTGCCTCCTCCCCCACTTTCTGTAGTCTGTACTTACCTTTTATGCTTCTTTTCTCGCTTCTCTGCTTGATCGCGGCTCCTCTCAATGGCAGCACCATGATGTCACAACGCTGCCGGAGACGGAAGCAGGACACACACTAAGATGCGGTGCTGCACTGTAACAGCACAGCATATATATAACTCAGGTGATACACATATGAACAGCTTCTTGCTTTTTGCTTTGCTTTTATTGTCAGGATGGTAAAGTAAATTGACAGCATAGAGTTCCATTCTCTTTCTTGTGAACCTAACGCTAGATAGACAGAGACCAACTCCCTAGCCAACAGCCACTATCTGGCATCGATCACCACTCAGCAATTATACAAACAGGTTTAAATCATTTAAACTCCTCCCACAGCTCCAACTTGATGAACAGATAACACTCCCACCTTGCCTGTAAAGGGAGTTCATTGCAGGTACTCTGTTTTGATTGCAGACACACCCTGTCAATCTGCTGCTTGCTGTGGAAAAATATGGTTTTTATTTTAAAACCAATCAAAACATGTAAGGTAAATGAGACTCTTCACTATTATTTTAGGTCAGCTACTGTACAAATGAGTAACTCTTTCTCAGCAGGTTGCCAGCTAAATACCGGTCCCCTCTCTTTTAGAAGCCTGTGGCAAACACCTCCCTTTATCACTATATATATATATATATATATATATATATATATATATATATATGCACAGCACATGAAATAAGTATTAAACACATCAACATTTTTCTCAATAAATATATTTTTAACGTGGCTGTTGTGATGAAATTTACACCAAATGTCAGCAACAACCCAAACCATAGATGTCCATAAATTAAGTTTTGTGTAATAATGTGAAATGACTTCCTGAAATTTTTTTATATTTTCTTGATAACGACAGCTTCAAGACACCTCTTGTATGGAGAAACTAGTCGCATGCATTGCTCAGGTGTGATTTTGCCCCATTCTTCAACGCAAATAGTCTTCAAATCTTGAAGGTTCAGTGTGCTTCTTCTATGAATTCTAATCTTTAGTTCTTTCCATAGATTTTCAATTGGATTCAAGTCAGGTGATTGGTTGGGCCATTCTAGCAGTTTTATTTTCTTTCTCTGAAAACAATTGAGAGTGTCCTTGGCTGTGTGCTTGGGATCATTGTGTTGTGAAATGTTCGCCCTTGTTTCATCGTCAGCATCCTGGTAGATGGCAGCAGATTTTTATCAAGAATGTCTCGCATCCAAAGAGTTCAATTTTGCTCTCATCTAACCACACTATATTCTCCCAGTATTTCACAGACTTGTCCAAAAGTTGGGCAGCAAACTTTAAACGAGCTTCAACATGTTTTTTCTTTAGCAAAGTTGACTTGTGTGGTGACCGTGCATACAGGCCATGACAGTTGAGTGCATTACTTATTGTTTTCTTTGAAACAATTATACCTGTTAATTCCAGGTCTTTCTGAAGCTCTCCACAAGTGGTCCTTGGTTTTTGGACAACTCTTCTGATCATTTTTTTATTCCTCTGTCAGAAATCTTGCGAGGTGCACCTGGTCGTGGCCGGTTTATTGTGAAATTATGTTCTTTCCACTTCCGGATTATGGCCCAACAGTGCTCATTGAAACATTCAGCAGTTTAGAGATCCTTCTATAACCAATGCCCTCAGTATGTTTTGCAACAATAAGGTAGCGAAGGTCTAGAGAGAGCTCTTTGCTTTTACCCATCATGAGATGTTTCTTGTGTGACACCTTTGTAATGAGACACCATTTTATAGGCCATCAGTTGTGACTGAACCAGCCTGCAGGATTGCTTTGTAGATGCTGATAGATTTCAGATGCTGTTTGGGCTTTCCATGCTTTTTGCACCTCCCTTTCTTCATGTGTTCAATACTTTTTTCCTGTGTCATTTTATATTATTACACAAAACTTAATTTATGGACATTTATGGTTTCATTTCTTAGCATGTGGGGATTGCAAGGGTTGTTGCTGACATTTGGTATAAATTTCAATACAATAGCCACTTTAAATATATATTTACTGAGAAAAATGTTGATGTGTTCAATACTTATTTCCCCCGCTGTGTACATATAGCTATATATATATATATATATATATAGGTGAACAGTCAGTTCTTGAAGTTACTCTGTTGGAAGCAGGGAAAATGGGCAAGCGTAAGGACTTGAGCGACTTTGACAAGGGACAAATTGTTAAGACGAGAAAACTGAGTTAGCTCTTGCAGGGTGTTCCCGGTATGCAGTGGTTTGAAACTACCAAAAGTGGTCCATTGAAGGACAACTGGTGACCAGTGACAGGGCCATGGGCACTCAGGGCTCATCGACGCATGTGGGGAGTGAAGCCGCAGACTGGTCAGAGTGCCCATGCTGACCTTTATCCACTGCCGAAAGCACCCACAATGGCCATGTGAACACCAGAACTGGACCATGAAGCAGTGGAAGAAGGTGGCCAGATCTAATGAATCACGTTTTCTTTTACATCATGTGGATGGCTGGATGCGGTGTGCATTGTTTACCTGGGGAAGACATGCAAGCCGACCGAGGCAGTGAGATGCTCTGGGCAATGTTCTGCTGGGAAACCTTGGGTCCCAGCATTCATGTGGATGTTACTTTGACATGTATCACCTACCTAAACATTGTTGCAGACCAAGTATACCCCTTCTTGGCAACAGTATTCCTTGATGGCAGTGACCTCTTTCAGCAGAATAATGTGTCATACCACACTGCAATAATTTTTCAGGAATGGTTTGAGGAACATGACAAATGGTTCAAGGTGTTGCCTCCACATTGACCAGATCTCAATCCGATTGAGAGATGTGTTAGAAAAACAACTTGCAATTTACAGGTCTTAAAGGATCTATTGTTAGCATCTTGGTGCAAAACACCACAGGACACCTTCAAAGGCAGGGGCTGGGTAGGCTGTCATCTGCCCCCCTGGCTGGTTTCATAGTGGGCTTCTTTGGTCTGTGTCACTGGGCTACATGCATTTCTTTTCCTTTAAAATGTTCCTAATATGCTGTTTAACCAAGTCTCGTCGGTATAAACACCATGCAATCACTGAAATTTTCCATACTTTTAATTTCTCTTATTAACATTATTAGAGGTTTTTTTTAAAATGTAGTCTTAATAAATACAGTAAATCAATTTAGCCCTCTTATAATTCCCATATAATCAATTATTCAGCATAAGTATCTGTTTACTAATCATATAAAAAGTGATTAAAGTTTTGATTGGATGTCTTGTTCAGGGACCCCAGAGTTCTCCACACACTACAGTAATGGTAATGTTATTTCTTAATTACCGCCTTAAATTTGTACTGGCTAGATATTTGATTTAGTAAAATTCATTCTTTCACAGGTAAGTAATAAAAAGTAATGTCATTAACTTCACATATTTGAAGTTTCTTTATTATTTTCGAGTCCTGCAAGTGTGAAAATGTGTTATCTCTTCTTAGATGATTTATTGGCTTATATGCATAGAAGGTAATGTTTTAAGTCTCAATTATAACTAAGAGCATTATTTTACTTTAGACAGAAGTTAGACAGAATGTTATTTCTGACTTGCATGAGCCACATGGAGCCACTGTAAAGTAGAGCACTTTATAATTGTACATTGGTAGATCTTAAAGGGAATTTCTATCTGATTTGATAGAATTTTGTAGGTGTAACATGTGGGTTAATAAACGTAATTTCTGAAGGTGCTAAGCCTAGTGTCAGAGCAAATGCTGTTTTTGACCTCATGCTACCATTTTTGTGTGAGATAACCTGTTTATTCAAGAATGTTCATGGATTAAAACTAGAGATGCTCACTGACCCCCGTGTTTTGGGTTTGGTTTTGGATCTGGATTACCGTCGTGTTTTGGTTTTGGCAAAATCGCCCTTGCGTGTTTTGGTTTTGGTTTTGGTTTTGTTTTGCAATTTGTTAAAAAAAAATATTTTTTTTTGTACTAAAATAACATAATTTAGGTATTATTTTGTACCTACATTATTATTAACCTCACTAACACTAATTTCCAAGCATTTCCATTCAATTTTGACCACCTCCTAGGTCACAATATGATTTTCATACACTTTAAAAGAAAAATTATTCCAGTGATAAGAAAAAGGCCATTGTCATGCCTGGGCATAAAACCAAAAATCCACCTCGTGTGGAATTATTTTTACATAAATCCTGACAACACTTGTCTACCCATTTGTAGCGTTTTTAAAGCCACACTCAGTAGAGGTAGGGACCTTAACCATCTGGGATCCTCATCCATGTTACAACATTTGAAGCAAGTTCATGGAAAGCTGTTGGGAAAATCAGAAACTTAGGTTAAAAAAAATAACAACAAGCAGTCCACCATCATCTACCTCCCTTCTCTCATCTACATCCCAGCACCTGCAATCTACACCCCCAACACCTTCATCGTCAATATCCCCAGAAGCAACAATGTACAGTTAAACAATCCTTTGCAAGAGGAAGCAAGTATGAAACGTTTCACCCAGTCTCAAGCGGATCACAGACATCTAGTACCATGCTAGTATTAGATCTGCGTCCAATGTCCACTATTAATACAGTTGGTTTAAGACATTTAATTGAGGTGTTCTGTCCTTGTTAGCAAATGTCATCACTATACCATTTTAATAGAAAAGCTGTTACCCATCTGTATCTGTACTCTGTGTATCAGCGGCTTCACTAAGAAGCATACAGCTGGCAATCTGTAACTAAAACTAAGGGATGCCATTGCAACATGGGTAATCCTGCTTGGACTCTCCTGAAGATATGTCATTTCTGATAACGACACCAATATTGTTCAAGCATTACAGCGGGGTGCAATTCCATCACATTTCCTGTTTTGCTCACACAATCAACTTGGTGTTACAGAACTTTTAAAAAATGACATTTTTTTGTCAAATCCTTCAAACCAGCCCAGATGTCAAACTGTTGTGGTCTGCCACCTGCGTCATCCCTGCTTGTCTTTGGAAAGTGCAAATTGGTGCCAGAACCTCATGTGCCAGAACTGCCAGAACTGCTGCCACTGGTGCTTACACAATCAACCGCATCCTCATCAGCGCCATCATCGGCTACCCAAATATCCCCCTCATCCTCTTTTAATTCCAAAGTGTCTTCCTCACTTGGTGTATCACCGGCTACACTCGGGCTGTTCAGGCACACATCAGCAGAAATGCCAAAAGGGCCCTTCTTTATTGATACACTATCACAATGGTCACGATTACACATACCACTCGTGGGTGGACTCTCCTCGGGGATTGGTGTAATTTCTGATTCTGAGCATACATTTTTCTTTAATGCCTTACTGTTTTCTTGCAGCTCGGATTTCACACGTAACAGTACTTGTTGAACACTTTTGGACTCCAAATTACTTGGTCTTGCTTGCTCATGAGTGACCTTACAAGAAGAAGACTCAGTAACATTTTTAGATATGGCAGTAATATAGAAAGGCGAAGGCATCATTCTTCTTTGCCACTGCGTGTGTAGAATGGCATGTTGGCAATTTTATTTTTCTCGCCATGAGTTACAGCTCTTTTTCTCTTCAACACAGTTACATTTTTTTTGTGTGTTTTTTTCCCTGACTTAAAAAGACTATGTACTTTTACATAGGCTTTACCAGATGACGTGCTGGGAACACTACCATCAGGACTGGTGCCAGCACCTGCTTGCTGATCCTGCTCATATGTGGACTACTTTGAATCCATTTTAATGAGGCCAAAGCAATTGGAGTGCAAAATTTTGTATAAAAACTGCTGCTAAACTTGACTTTTGGCAGCCAGAAAAATAATTGTTTCACACTGGGGAATATGGGACACCCCAAAGCATTTGACGTGCAAAATATTGTATAGGAGATAGGAGACTTTGATAACTGTGTGCCTTATTTTCCACCTACAAAATTTTGATTTTGTATTGAAAGTCAATATCTAAAAGAGACTTTTCAGGGGTAAATTTTTCTCAAACATGTTCATTGAATCAAAAACTTGCCACGTGCAATCCAGCTCAAACACATTTGAGTCTAAATTAATACATTGTAAATGTGTTTGACGTGAACTATGCAAGACTCAAATTTCTAATTACTGGTTCAGTTTGAAGTCTATTGACATCTGTATTGCGAATATATTAATGGATTCCAATCGAGTGACATTTGCTCAAATTTCGTGCAATTCTACTCAAGAGGTAGAGAAGTATATTTACGGGGTGTTCTCAGGTTTGCTGGTAGGCAAACCTTTTTTAAATTAAATTTTTTAACAATTTTATTTTGGTTTACAAATCATCAGAGACATTGGATGTGCACATAGATGGCATGCGTACTGAGCGCAGCACGCTCTAATTCAACAAAGAGCACATCTAGATAAACGTGAATTCTGGTATAGGTCTGCTCAACTCTAGTACGCAAGACACTGGAGGAATGTGGAATAGAAATTTGCAAAGGAACACACAGAAAAAAAGAAAAAATATTAAATGAATGTAATCTGTTAATAATTTAAGCATTAATGATAAAACAGTTTAAATAAAAAATGCTTTCTTTGTTATATATTTTTTTCCCCATTAAAACACATTTAATAGGATTTTCTTAATGTCCGCTGACCATAAAATAGATTTTTACCATTGCTCCTGAGTGCAAACCCATGTTATAGCATGCATACATGACTGTCATCACTAGTAATCAGGGTTTACTCTAATCCTATAGGTGATACAGCAGAAAAACACGTACATTTGAGATGCCCAAAGCTTAAAACGGACATGGCTGCATGTGTTCGAGTTTGTCACAACTTTACTGTACATTGACTAACCCTTGAATTAGTAGGCTGTAGTAAGTGTCTTTTGTGTACAATGGTGAGTTGTATGTGGCTGCATTTTGCTGTATATGTTCCTGTCTTGGGCATTAAATTTGCAGATTATATGCACAAAATCAACATTTACTTCCCTTGATGCATCAAGCCCTAAGACTGTGCCTTCCATTGGAATTCATACAAAGACCACAACTAATTAAAGCCTACTGGAGCTGGACAACCCCTTTAATATTCATCAAGTGCTCACTGGCGTTAAGCCAAAAAGAAATCAGTGTAAAAATATTGGTTTTAATTAGATGAGGAAATTTACAAAACTGTTCCATGATATATTTCTCTCATTCTGTATTTGGACATGAATTTTTGTGTATTTCTCCAGCGGGATTTGAACTTAAGTGTTCAGCATAGATCTCCACCGACCACCAAGTCACAGTGTAAAATGCATTAACAAGGTCATTCCAGCTCTGTTTATAGTCTATAAATACACAAAATGCACAGTTGAGAATGACCATACTATGGAATGGTGACACAAAAGCAGATCTCATAGATTGAACTTTCACAGCTACTTCTCTAGTTTTAATGTTACATTTGCTATTTACAAAACCTTTTGTTTTGAGCTGCAGGGAAAGAATGCTAATCTCTTCTATTCACTATCTAAACAATTTTTTTTAATACATTGAAATAGATCTTTCATTTTTCTACTGATTTACATTTTAAGCATGACTTCTAGTTATTTTGTTTTGTTTTACATTAATTTTTCAATCTGAAGTACCTTATCTTATGTTACCTTCTCAATATTTCCCCTGTAATGTTAGCATGAACATAGTGACAAATAGTCTGACAAAATATTCTCTTGAAACTGAGAAAGATTCCTTTAGATCACATATTTACACCCAAGCATTGTTTAGACTAGGTTGTGCTAGACAATATACTTTGTTATGCAAATTAAAGTAGAGTTCAACGTTTTTGTATATTCACCCAGAGATTCAGTGCTACTGAAAAACAGAGCAGAATACCACTTCAGTACATTCCAGACTTTGCCCGGAATTTAAATTGGGGATTATTATGTGGGTTTGAAAACAAACCGCAGAATATATCAATCTGCGGTTTGCATGATATCACTGCTGATGTGTGGCAGTTTAACAAGACCCACGCGGCATAGGGTTTTATGCAAACTGCTTCTACATTTTCTTTAATAGGTGCCATGGTCTCACTGGAGACAGGAGAGTTAGAGGCTGAGATAGATATTAATAGAGTTGTCTTGTATATATTGTATCCTTGTCACTTGTTTCTTTGCTCTTATTGCTGCCTGCAAAACTTTTTTTGTTTCTGTTTGTGATCTTTGTGTGTCAGTGTTAGTTTTGTTAGTTCTTCCGCTTCCTTTTAACCCAATCCTCCATGTTGTATTGTAAAACAAAGCAAAAAAGGAACATCAGTAATTTCACCATTGCCATGCTGACCGATCAGCAGACTCGGTCATATTTTGTTGCTTTTTGAAGGCATCATGCTCAAATTGCATGTGATTTGAGCAATTTCGATAATCAAAACCAAATGGTTTTATAAACAGCATTTTGATGCAATGCACCCTTTACCCAGGTCTCAAAACCGACATTGCAGATTGAGATCTGGCAGTTTAAAATAATGTGGTCTGCTGTGCAATTTTGCCTATTACAGTTCTTCTTGTTATTATTATGTTTTATTTATAAGGTTCCCAAGGCTTCTGCAGGACTGTACATAGGTTGTCAGAACATACAACAAAATTACAGAATTGCATAAGTAAATACAGATAAGAACAATGGGTACAGATAAGCAGAATAATAAATGCATGGATGCAATTTACAGAACAAATCACATGGCATACAAAAACAGGAAAGACGACGGAGAGTGGGCAATTATGAGACATAAGGTATAGACAGAAGATATATGGAAGAGGACCCTGCCCGTGAGAGTTTATATGCTAAAGTAAGGGGGAGAAACAATAGGAGAACATGGGAACAATAGGTATAGTGAGGTTCATTATGGTGCAGTGGTCAGTAAGATACTGAGGTCATGAAATACACATGGGACAGGATGGTGCAGGGGCCATGTATAAGAGACATATATTGAGAAGTGCATTCCTAAGACACTGTCCTTTCCTCAGAAATTCCTGGATGTTCTATAGTTTCTTACTGCAATTCAATAGCAAGTAACATCCTTTGGTACATTGCATGGTTACTGTCACAAACGGCCAGCCTGTCCAAGATACAGTAATCTGAACAGCTGGCCGTGACTGGCATCACCTTAGTCACTTAGCAATGAATACACCTTTTGTGACACCACAAAGGATTTATTATGGTGCCCTTACGTTCACCAAAACCACTTATTAATGTTTCACACTTAAATAACATACACATGTAGCATGAGCCTCCCTGGGCTTCCTAAATTCACCAAGAATCACAGAGAACATGCTAGATTAAATTTATTTAATCTGAAAAATGTTTCCAAGGCTTAGTTGCATTTTTTTTTAATAATATTACATACAATAAATTGCAGAAATAAATTTCAAAAAATAAAATAGGAAATGAAACCAGAGTACTACTTACTAGGTAACACTTGGGGATAAATGTATGAACATGCGGGTTCTTCAACACCCGCGTGTTCAGCGTGTTCGGCGATTAAATTTCAAGCGGCGCTGCATCGTAAAGGGAAGTTTCCCTTTACAATGCAGCGCCGCTTGAAATTTAATCGCCAAACACGCTGAACACGCGGGTGTTGAAGAACCCGCATGTTCATACATTTACCCCTTGGTGTGTGAGGGAACACAATTGAGACAAATTAGACATTTCAGTCTTGATAGACGCCCTCATGAAAATGCACACAGTAATGTCTAAAGCAGAAGATTTTAAACCTTTTTTCACATAGCTCTCACCCCCCACCTTTGGAGTTTAGTTGTCAATAAGGACAGATTGATCTCCCAAATGTCACTGGGCTTTCAAAGTGAGCTAGGGATGTCCTGAGATCCGATGGTAATCGTATCACAGATGCTCAAAAATCCGACAGATTTTATTCCTAGGGAAAAAAAACGAAATGTGAGAAAAACGAATAGAAAATAAAGACACTTACCTGGAAACCGAAGGTCCACATCTCCGATTGAAGTGTATGCTGACAGGCAGTGATTCCGAAGACACAGGACTCCGGCACTTCACTTTGACGTCAGCGTGACTTAGATGAAGGTTCATTTAAAGCGGAAATGTCTGGACCCTGCAGGCTAAGTATTTAAACACTTAACCTGCAAGGTCCACCCATTGTAATTCTGTAATGTGTAATGGGAAAGTAAATCAGAATACTTTACACAAAACTGTTTGTATGTGCATGTTTTTATCCAAGTTTTTCCAGTATTTCTTCAAAAAGCCAAACAATGTAGGTAAAATAGCAAAATGATCCATGGATGGAATGACATTGGTCCGCCTACCTCTACACTGTTACTAGGTTTTTTCACCTCGCACTCATCTTTTGTATTGTCATGTATCTATATGTGATATATATGTAGCTGTAAAAACCTCTGGTAAAGATAAAACTGCTTCTCTTTTACTATTTAGATGCCCATAAGATCCCCCAGATCATTCAGTTGCATTACTAAAGGGAACAGACTGCACATAGTTCTGGGAACAGATTTTGCTTGAATAAATTATAATGTTTAAATGATTTAAATCACACAAAACTGTGTGTCATGGCTACAGACCTCTGGGATTTAAACTATAGTAACAAAATGAGAGCTTCTCAAACCTGTTTTTAGGTTGATAACACAGGCCACTTCTTCTTGAGTAGAGAAAATTGTATATGTGACTATGTTGTTAGTTTCTTTACAGAATAGTCCTTACATTTTACTTTGTCATGGGTAGATGAGATGCAGGATGAAACACCTTCCTAAATAATCAGACTTATAATAGGATTACGTAAGAATCTTGAAATTATCTTGCAATCTTAAGTAGTACAGTGGTGTCACACAAGTGCAGTGCCTGAATGCTCCAAATTTAAATAAATTATGTCAATGAGTACAACAAAGAGGGAGTCCCATAAGCAATTTTTAAAGCGCTGACAGCACCGTTTTTGACAAGTGCTCAAAGTGCGCAATAATAATTCTCTCCGATTGTAATACCATACTTGTCAACTTTTTGTCCCGCCCAAAAGGACGCAATTTGCGAAGCCTCGCCCCCTCCAGACATACATGCAGGCTCTAATCTGCAGATGCGGGAGAATTGCCTGCTTTCTTGGGATTCCAGGAGACCTCGGGAGAGCTGACATGTATGTGTAATACGTTAAGGGCCTGAGTCATTAAAGAGAGCAAAGCAAAAAAAAGGAGTAAATTTCTTTGGACAAAACCATGGTACAATGCAAGGGGTGCAAATTTGTTTATTATTTTGCACATAAAGAAAGTGCTGGCTGTTTATTCATGTAGCACACAGATGCTTGATAGCTTTATTTTACACTGAAATTTAAAGTTAATCTAGCACATGCCCTATCCCAACTATAAATCTGTCCCTACATTTTAAGTTTACCTCCCCCCTCCAATGCAACATGGTTTTGCCAAGGTGCAAAGTTACTGCTTTTTTGCTTTGCTCTCCTTAATGACTCAGGCCCTAAATGTGAATAGACCATGTCACAAAGAACATTCTAAGCTCTCATTGCAAGCTGTTTGATTGGAAATGCTGCTTTTTATTGAGCTGCACTGAAAACTTGAGCACTTCTAAAGATGGAAAAACTCTAGCGTTCAAAGCAACAGTGTGACACAACCCTTAATGACTACGAATATCTACAAAATGAATTAAAATATTTCTATATCAAAATGTTGACACCTTGAATAACACAAGTACACAAGAGGTTCCTCACTCCGCATTCTTATTCTTATTTTCAGAATGCCGTGATATTTTGCTACCTATGATCACCAAAGAGTTGAAAGACTGGCTGGAACAAGAAAAACAAGAGCTGCCCCAAATGAAGGAAAAGAAGTTATGTGTGGATTTACTCAACAGCATTCTAGAGGTGCTCAGCAGCCAGGATATGGTATGTTTAGCAGTGATGGCCATTGTATTTTCTTCCTGAAATTGACTAAACCTGTCAATATAAAGTATTTTGACCACTGGCTTCAATTGTATTATACTGTTTTTTATTGTCTTTTTTATTGCCATTCTAACCATTTTTTGGATATTAAAAAGAAAAAGTTGTATGTGTGGTGTTTAGGAGCTACAACATTCAATTTACATATGCTATTATTGAGTAGCTGAATCTATAACTGCTACAACAGTGACTCCAAGTTGGCCAGAATTTGCCATTATGAAGTAATCCCATGGGTGTAATTTTTTTTGTTTATCTTATTATCATCTCTATTGACATGCCAACTCTAATTGGAATCACTTGCTACTCACAGAGGAATCATTGTTGTGCTTTATTTAAATTCTCATCAGCTTCAGGTGAGCCCACCATGCATGAATGAACATGCCCAAAATGATTACCTCTATCACCATGTTCTTGGGCCATTGCTAGATAAGCGCTGGGGCTCAGCTAATCTCACTACATTCATAGTCACATTTACTATTCACTAATACACGCACAATTTTTTTTTAAAAAAAAAATAAGTGGAGACACTGTGTTTGAGTCTGACAATCTAGTTCTAAGATTGAACAATGATGTAGCATGGTCCACAATATAGAAAATTTATAATTTTTCTCTTTTTGCCTTTTTTTTCCTGTTTAAAATAAAAAGTCTTTTTTTTAATATGTTACCTACATAGAAAAGAAAAGAAAACAAAAATGTGATGTGAAGGAGTTAAATGGCAATTAAACCTATTTCTTGGTATACCAAACAAATTAAATGTAGTCCCAATAATACTCAATGGGAATTATGCACTGGGCACTTATATCAAACTCTGAATAGTGTTTCATGTCGGAACTTGTCCTAAATGGTTAACTGAATATGTCTGAATATGGCGCTAGCCATTCAGTTTTATGGGGATCCTTCGCAGCCTTCCTGCTCCCTCTTGCATTAATTTATGACATATAGACATGCGCAGTAAAGAGTCCAGGTCAGAACCCGGAGTTAACTTTAGAATGAAGTCATCGCAGGGACAGTCTCCTATCAGACGCGCTGTCCCTGCGTGACTTCAATAGTAAGTTGCTCTGTTAGTTCATCTATCATTGTTGCAATGGCAGATGATAATTAATGGGGCATAAGTCTGAATATAAATATATAGGCCCCAAAGTCAGCTGGTATCATAAGAAATCCACCCATGTCTAAAATATTTAGGGCTCTGTGCAGAATATTTAAGCATAACATATAACACAGCTCTGCTCAAAAACAGAGCTGGGAAAAGAGGAAAGTCACACAAAGTCGATTGGTAGTAATTAAGTTTGTTAATATATATATACTTGTCCTCCTTCCACCCTGACTCTTCCTTCTTCGCTCCACCCCCAAAAGATAGCCACGTGAAGGAGGCAAATATAGAGGAAAGAGTGGAAATGTGCCGATCTTTCCTACATATTTGTTTTGAAACATAGACCCCACTTTTACTCTAGGGTTAACTGGACTACCTGTGTAGCTTGTCTGCAATTTGAAACAGAGTTTGGTAATTCAGTACTTCATTGTCCCATCTTCCTCTGTGCTTCCTAAACAGCAATGAAACTGTCTACAGCAAAGGTCCCAGGCATAGGTTACATTGTAAGGAACTTCAATAAAGAGTGATCTCATATAATTGTATTTTCAGTTTTTGATGATACCAAATTTCAATGGGAAAATGGAAGTATTTGCTGTAAATCAATAAGTGAAAAGTCATTTGCACCAAAAAGTTATTTTTATATAGAGATGGTCACTGACCCCCGTGTTTTGGTTTTGGTTTTGGATCTGGATTACCTTTGTGTTTTGGTTTTGGCAAAACCGCCTTTGCGTGTTTTGGTTTGGTTTTGGTTTTGTTTGGTTTGGTTTTGCAAATTTTTGTAAAAAATACAAATTTTTTGGTCTAAATAACCTAATTTAGTGCTCCACCAGTTTCTTCGATAAATGAGGTAATTTTAAAGCTAATAAATTATGAAAAAAAACTGTTTAATCCCTGGTAGGCCGTCCTTAATTCTGCACACAAACCTGATTGACTTCCTCTCCATCTATGCCTATTGTCAATGCAGCCATTGTCTTTGGGTGTATATTACACCCTACACTTGTAGTTAAATAGAAAAAAAACAGCCTGCATTGACTGTACGTTAAATAGAAATGGACAAAGGCAGTTTGGTATCTGTCTGCATCAGACTCCCTCTCCACTAGTAGTAAAATAGAAAACTATTCGGCCGTTATAGACTGTAGAATATAAATAGAAATGGACCAAGGTAGTTTGGAGGCTGTCTATGCCCCCCCCCCTCCACTTGTAGATAAATAGAAAAAAAGCAGCCTGCATATTCTGAACAATATAAAAATAAATGGACCAAGGTAGTTTGGTGGCTGTCTATGAGCCCCCCCCCCCCTCCACTTGTAGTTAAATAGAAAAAAAGCAGCTTGCATATTCTGAACAATATAAAAATAAATGGACCAAGGTAGTTTGGTGGCTGTCTATGACCCCCCCTCCCCCCCTCCACTTGTAGTTAAATAGAAAAAAAGCAGCCTGCACAGACTGAACAATATAAAAATAAATGGACAAAGGCAGTTTTGTATCTGTCTGCATCAGACCCCCTCTCCACTAGGGGTAAAATAGAAAACTATTCAGCCGTTATATACTGTAGAATATAAATAGAAATTGAGAAAGGCAGTTTGGCATCTGTCTGCATCATCCTAATCAACATCCTCATTAGCGCTCTCATTGCCTACACAAATCTCCCCCTCATCCTCTTCTAATTCCAAAGTGGCATCCTCAATTGGAATATCACCGGCTACACTTGGGCTGTTCAGGCACACATCAGCAGAACTGCTGAAAGGGCCCTTCTTTATGGGTATACTATCAGAATGCTCACGATTACACATACCATTGTTGGAGGGACTCTTCACAGGGATTGGTGTCATTTCTGATTTTGAGCATATATTTTCCTCTACTGCCTTACTGTTTTCTTGCAGCTAGGCTTTCATGCGTAACAGTAGTTGTGCACCACTTTTGGACTGCAAATTACTTGGTCTTGCTTGGTCACAAATGACCGTACAAGAAGAAGGCTCAGTAATATTTTTTGATCTGGCACTAATACAGAAAGGCGAAGGCCACATTCTTTCTTTGCCACTGCGTGTGTAGAATGGCATGTTGGCAATTTTCTTTTTATTGGCAGTTAACTTTTCCTCAGTTACACTTCTTTTTCGCTTCAACACGGTAAAAACATTTTTGGGGTGTATTTTTTTCCCTGATTTAAAAAGACTATGTACTTTTACATAGGCTTTACCAGATGACGTACTGGGAACACTACCATCAGGACTGGTGCCAGCACCTGCTTGCTGATCCTGCTCATATGTGGACTGCTTTGAATCCATTTAAATGAGCCCAAAGCACTTGACGTACAAAATATTCAATAGATAGTGCTGCTAGATATAACTTTTTGCAGACAGAAAAATAATTGTTTCACACTGGGGAATATGGGACACCCCAAAGCACTTGTAGTGCAAAATATTCAATAGATAGTGCTGCTAAATATGACTTTTTGCAGCCGGGAAAATTATTGTTTGACACTAGGGAATATGGGACACCCCAAAGCACTTGTAGTGCAAAATATTCAATGGATAGGGCTGCTAAATATGACTTTTTGCAGCCAGAAGAATTATTGTTTCACACTGGGGAATATGGGACACCCCAAAGCACTTGTAGTGCAAAATAGTCAATAGATAGTGCTGCCAAATATGACTTTTTGCAGCCAGAAAAATTGTTTCACACTGGGTAATATGGGACACCCCAAAGCACTTGACGTGCAAAATATTGTATAGATACTGCTGCTAGATATGACTTTTTGCAGCCAGAAAAATTATTGTTTCACACTGGGGAATATGGGACACCCCAAAGCACTTGTAGGGCAAAATATTAAAAAAAAATGCCTCCTCTTTCCTCCTCTCTTCCTGCTGTAACAATTGCTAATAGAATTGCTAGCAGAATTTCAATAATAATTGAAAGAATAAGGTATACAAATAATTGCTCTGTCCCTGCTCTAATACAGCCTGTGACCTAACCCTGCGGTCTCCCTCTGTCAAATGGATTGCTGTGGAGGCTGGTATTTATGCATTTCAAATTTCACAAGAACCGAGCTCCGAGATCTGACGACGTCACAATGGCGTTTTGCCTCGATTTCAAATCCGAATGGGCGGGAGCTCGGATCGGTACTCGGATAGGCGAAGTTCGGGCGGGTTCGGATCTCGGGGAACCGAGCCCGCCCATCTCTATTTATATAATACACTGATGCACTTAATATACAGTAAGCACCCTGCTGGTTGTTTTATCTTCATTAAAATGTTCTCTTTCAATAAGAACATACCAATAGTTATTTTATATTCAAAATTAAAAAAAACATGGCAGCACGATTTTTATTTTCTTGAGTGTCATTTATTCAACCAATATACACTTAATAACGAGTTAACAGGTTCTTAGTGAGCCCCAATATGGAAGTGCTAGTAAATGTATAACTGAATACTGTCAACAAAATTTTAAACAGGATTGTGTGTTCATTAAGAAATGTCAGAATGACAGCTCAGGAGACATAACTCATATTTGGTTTAGAAGGAAACAGAACTTATTTCAGCAATGTATTTTATATTCTATATCTTTAAAAGAAAATGTACAGTTTCTTATTTCTAAGACCCTTGTAGATTTATCTTTACGTGTTATATATTAAGATTATTAAACGTTGGTTGCAGAGCATCCTTTTATATGTCCTTTCATTCTGCAAAAACAGATAATTTAGATGCATTGCTAATTGGCCAACATAAGAAAATGCTGCAAATAATTTGACCAAATCTGTATTATTTCGGAAACACTGATGTAACTGAAGATATTTCTAAGGTTTAACTGTGAATACCAGAATTCCTATCTATATTCTTTTTAAAAAAATAAAAGAAATGGGGCACATGGCTTCAATACCATCTTAGCTCACCTAGAGCTTGTAGCCTTGTAGCTCCGGCTACAAGGTCATAAAATACGTGTCATTTTGGCTGTTCTGCCATTCCATCTGGAACTCGAGCCCCCATAACAACTCCCCAACCATCTGCGGTCCCTTCAGTCCAATTCTGCAATTTGACTGAGGCCGCAAGTGGAGACGATGATGTGCGGCCTACCCTGAGCAGTGTTTCACTTG
The DNA here is from genome assembly GCF_038048845.1 of Mixophyes fleayi. Taxonomy (NCBI): domain Eukaryota; kingdom Metazoa; phylum Chordata; class Amphibia; order Anura; family Limnodynastidae; genus Mixophyes; species Mixophyes fleayi. The sequence goes on along the minus strand of NC_134405.1, from coordinate 285,282,372 downwards.
GCAAGGAATAGTTAACTTACCATCTACATGGGCCCCTTCCTTACATCACAGTATTAATATTATTATTATTTATTTATAAGGCGCCACAAGGTTTCCGCAGCGCCGACCACAGTACAAACAATGGACAGTACAGGGAATAACAGTACAGAACAATAAATGAGTAAGACTTCAGAGGCTCCAGGCAAAGCAAATATAATTGAGTTGGAGCAGAAGAGAAGCTAGAGAGACAGGAGGGAGAAGGGCCCTGCACATAAGAGCTTACATCCTAAAGGATTGGACCAAGTGCCTGAGGCCCCCAATGTGGACTGTGTCACTACCAGGATGGTTGTACTTCACGACTATGGACATCCCACAGAGCCACCACAAGACTACCCGCTCCATAGTTGGACAGTCCCGGCCTCCTGGCAGTTTGCTCGAAGTTCGGACCTACTTCTGGTGCTTATTCCCGAGCTGGAGTGCGGGTGAAAGTGACAGAGTCTCCTCGCCAGACAGATCATCTCCAGACAGACGCACAGGATCTCGGGACAGTGTGGTTGCCATCCTAGGGAGCACACCTTATCTAAGTTGGTCTCAGGCCCTGCTACCCTGGAAGCTTGAAACACCAAGATTTGTCCCGCTCAAGATGGTCGCAGGCCCCGCTACCCTGGCAGCTTGCAACACCAGGATTTGTCCCGCTCAAGCCGGTCGCAGCACACAGAGTTGTGAGAGGTGGTTCCTACATCACTCAGCAGCTCCCTCCGCATTTCTCACGTGCAGTACTGTACCTCAGACTCCCATCTATGTCCAAAGGGGGCCAATATTACTCTTACTATTACTCAGGAAACACAGCTGTGGGTTTGGTGACTGTGCAGACCTTACCTCTTTGCAGTCCTTTGAAGGGGACTTTGCTACTATTCAGAATGCGAAAGCTCTGTTTGCCTTTACACCATCGGCTGCCACTTATACTCTACCAGGGGTCTTCGAATCTCCACCAGCAGCTACATTTTGCTGTGAACTTTCAGTGGGCTTAATTCCTGGCTCCGCTGTTCTCTTTATTACACAACCTCTCCAATATAGCTTAACTGCTTAGTAACTATCCAGCAGTATGCTCCTGACTGTATGATGCAGGTGGCTAGCCCCCTGCATGCACCTCCTTGTGAATTGCCTCCTGCAGCCCTGGGGATAAGTGCGTGCTCCCTTTCAACTGACTTTCCATATCTCTCAGTTCCACAGGAGTCTTGTATTGCAACTTCACTAACTGACTAGAGCGCAGCAGTACTTGCCAAACACGACCACTGTCTATTGACCACTCTTGCATACCTACTGTTTATATCATCATGCTCACGGAGCATGCCTGATATGTAATGCTGGACTTCCCGCCCCTGTGACTAATCATGTGATCTCCTTTCTATATACAGTTCTTGCACTTGACTGGTAATCTGCCTTCTTAGCCTGTTGGCACGATCGGGTAGGACGCTATGCCTCCCAAGAGGCAAAATCCAAATGCTCTTGCCCCTCCAGTCCACTTTCTACCAAAAGCTGCCTCTAAAGTGGGCTCCTCTCCTTCTGCCAAGGATTGCTTACAACCTGCTTTGATTCATACCAGGCCGCTAGGCGTCCGACAATACTGGACACATCCTCAATGTGCTGGACTCTGTATGGGAAACCCAGGAAGAGCTAGTTCTGCTCTCTCTAGATACAGAAAAAGACTTTGATAGGCTACACTGGCTCTTTATGCAGTTAAATTCGGTTTTAAAGGTGATATTTCATGCTTCATGCTATTCTAGCTCTTTATCAGGCACCAACAGCCAGAATATTTAGTAATGGCTTTCTCTCTTTTGCATTCTCCATCTCTAATGGCACCAAGCAGGGCTGTCCTATATCACCTCTCATGTTCACCTTGGCCATTGAGGCTTTGGCCCAAACAATTAGGTCTGCATCTGATTTCCCTGGACTTACTCTTAATGCCTCTTCTCATAAATTATGTTTGCAGATGATGTGTTTCTGTTTGTCACCAGCCAGGAGACCTCTTTGGGCGGCCCTTCAGATAACCCTCGACCAATACAGTGCTGTCTCTTTTTATAAATTGAACATTACCAAATCTGAAATGTTACCAGTTAACATTCCCTCGCCCTCTCTTGCACTTCTGCAGCGGAAGTTCCCCTTCGTGTGGGTACAGGAATCTTATCTGCATAGATTACCGTCACCACCGCTGATCTTACTTAAACTAATTTTGCACCTCTGCTTTTACATCTTACTATATTTGCCAAGAGCTGGGTCGACCACGAAGTCCCCTGGCTGAGTCGTATAGCTACTTTTAAGATGATGCTTCTCCTGAAATTAATGTACCTCTTTCACATTATGCCCTATTTTGTCCCCAAGAAGTACATAGACCTTCTTTATAATCTGATGATAAACTATGTATGAAAGCAGAACTCCCCCATTATTGAGTATCAGTGTATGACCCTTTCTAAATGCCAGGACAGTCTAACACTTCTCAGTTTAGCTCTCTACCAAGAAGCCTGCATATTGTCCTAACTCATGGACTGGTTTATCCCTTCCAATGCTAAGCCATGGGTGCCCCTGGAACCGGACTCATGCCCTGCTTATCCTTTAGTGGATCTGCTGTGGACCACTAGGAAAGCCTGTCCACCATCCACCTACCTGCTCCTGTCCATTCCAAATGCTTTACAGATAAGGGATTGATTAATTCACCAAGCAATGCCAAGCTAGGCTATTCACACTATAAAAGAGAGACCTGCAGCGTGTGGACCTCCTTTCATAGTGGGAACCAGTATCGGTCTGGTCAGCATGGGGCTGAACTCTCTAGGGAAATCAGGCCTGTAATATAATGTGCACCCCATAGCAAAAATCAGCCCCATGCTGATAGCGCTGACAGTTATCCCAAACCCACTGGCCATGTAATACCCCCAGTTAAGTGATAACTTACTGAAACATGCAATTTACATGGGGTGGCACTGAATGGGTACACACTGAATTTGGGCATGGGGTGTAATTTGGGAGGCGGTGATGTCCCTTGCGTGAAAAAGAGAAAGACATTGATTGGAGGCTTAAATTTGAACTGGAGTAGCTGTTATTCAGAAGGAGGTTATGTCTCTGCTCCACCCTTAACTTAAACCATTAACATCTCATAGCTATAACTGTTAAAACAGGATTAGCACAGGTTGCATGATGGGATGGGGTGTCATAGTTTGTGGGTGATTTAGGGCCTCTCTTTTGTTGCTAAAGGATGCATCTGTCCTTCTGTTGAGGCTGAGACGCTTATAATATATTAAATAATTGATAGTAGAAAACAGTTATTATATTTATAAATATAAAAGAGACAGAATGGAGATTGCTGCAATTGGGGGCTGGGACACCGCAACAGTGTGTCTCAAAAATGTAATTCTGGGATTTAATATAATAGGAAACAGTAAACTGATAGATCACTAGGAAATGTGATTTAATAGGTCTGATTTAAAAGAAACAATGGAACATGTAATTGCCATTTTCCATATAAACTTTTTTACCATAATACTAACTAAAACAAATGGCTTCAGTTTACAGTGTCCATCCAACTTTTGCTCCCATATTGTGAATTATACAAATTGCATTATTTAATACATGCAGCACTAGTGTCACCTTGATAAATGGACCAGCCTAAATTACCCTCTACGTCCTTGAAGAGGCATTTTAACTGAGGTAATATAACAATGCAGATTACAGGAGGACACTTCTAGCCCTGATGCAGCAGCAGGTTGTGACAGGAATAATGTGGATTCCAAATTTGGCTAGATAACTGGGATATTTGCCAACATACCAGATGCTGTCATTGGAATTATTTATTTAACAGCGATTTCTCTTTGAAATACAGTGAAGGAAGCAGCAGATTTTATCTACATGTTATAATGTAATATTTTATATTTAAATAAAACATAAAATCAAGACATAATATATAGAGTGACTTGGGATTTGAGATGAGTTCTTATGCAGAAATATGGGTAATGTAAGTAATATTACAAGATTTCTTTTTTTTAAGGCACGTTTGACTAGGGTCAGTGGACGCTATCATACTTCATCTTCTGCTCATCTATGTTTACCATGCATTGAAGTTGGCAGTGGATGAACATTATTTAGCCAATCGGATATTCAGAATGATCACAGAAGCACAGAGTGTATCAGTAGATGAGCCTGTGATCTTGAGGGTGGCAGTTACCAGTCCTCGCATGAGGAGTACACATGTGACGAGTTCAGTGTCATGATGTGACCATAAGCATGGACACAGCTGGGAGGCCAATATACCGAGAGTGTGATAGTGTTAAGAGAGCAGGGTCTCCCAACAGTTATGTGAAGCAGCAGCGGGTGACATACATCTAACTTGTTGCGTAGACATTTGTGTTTTCCGTAACATTCTCTCACTAACAGATTAATATACAGTTCTTAAGTTCTCTTTTCTCATCAAATTATATAGAATATAATAGAAGGGAAAATATATTTATGTATGTTATTTACTTGATTGGTCGAGGTGGGGGTGTATACGGTGGTATGCCAAACCGCTGCTTCTCCTACTCTCTTTATTGTAAAACTATCACATTCCATACATTTATATTCCCATTACATTTTTCATACAACCACTTCTAAATTTCATCTTCCACCACTGATCTACTTTGTGTGTATAACAAACATGTTGCTTAAAAGAGTTTTTTGGAGGGTTAGAGATCAATTCTATGGGGAGTTGCCTGTGCTGTCCAGATGAAATATGTGAAGCGTAAAGAAATGCAAGAAGTGATATCGGCATAAACCATTATCGTTGGTTAACAATATATCTCTGTTTTAAAATAAGATGCAGTATTATTTCTCTTGCAAGTCACAATGTTTTCTATTCACTGCAAGCAAAGCAGCTATTTTATAGTAACACTGCACTAGGATGACCTAAGAGAAGCTGGTGTATTATTCCTGCTCCAATCATCACTCCAGGAGGAAGTTGTATACAAGCCCACATCCCTATACAATGTGCATTATTTTACTACAACATCAATGCATGCAATTTGAAATAGCTTGTGCTGGTGCTTAAGAAAGAGGACACTTTTATGAGTGTAACATAATATTATGACATTGTTACATATATAAAAATAAAACACATAATATACACATTTTCACCTTGTCTGTTTATAACTATTCAGTTCATGCAACATTGATGAGTTCTGTAGCATTTACTTCACCACGTTCATTCACATTGAATATTCTCAGCTTATACTGAAATAAATTGGGGCAGTTCTATTGTATTGGTCAAAGTCAGAAAGTTTTCAAACCCTTTACTTAAATTTCTTTTACCTTGGGAAAATAGAATTTAAAAACAACAGCAGGGACATATAGAGCATGCTGACTCAGTTATAGTGGATGACCTGAATTTGTCAATTAGCTGAAATTAGCTTTCTCTCTCATGGTGTCACCTTCAGAGCCTCTGAATTTCCTCAGTTCTTCAGCTGGCTGCTTTGAAATGATCCAACTTCCTAAGCAGGGAGTGCAAGGAAAAGCAATATTGAAGGGCAAATCATTTGCAGATAATATTTTGTGTGTCTTCTATCTATACCTTACAACTGCCATTTAGTACTGACTGGTTGTGCTACCCTGCTCACAGGTCCTTTCTGGAATCCGCTATGCCTATAATCTTTGATGGAGTTTCAGTTTTCAACCAGGGATCTGAGATGAACCACAGAGCTCTGTGAAAAATGACTGTACTGAGCAGGGCCCAGGGCTCCTGGGAGGGAAAGGACCAAATCTTTCATAGGTTGTTATGTGGCTTTAACAAACATGCCATTCTTGAGAAAATCAACTATAAAACTTCCCTCTCTGACTTGTTTTCCTACTATCTTGCTTTAGTATTATATAAATTAGATGTTTGTATTAGATGCTTGTGCGGGCGGTCCTGTGTGCTGAGATGACAATAGGGTATAATTATTAACAGACAATGAGACTTTCTGTGGTTTGTTGAAGTGCCATAAACTTTCTGAGGCTGATATTGCCTTAAGGTCGACATGATTGCCTTGTGGGGGGGTGGGGGGGGTGGGGGGGGGGGGTGGGGGGGTCAATAGAACAACACATAATTTAAGAGAACAACAGGCTTAAATAAAACAAATCTTATAATACACTATTTTTATGTATCATAACAAGTGTAAAAAGGATCTAAGTTGTGGAGTATTGATAGGATGGATCTTATGGGGTCAGGGGAGGAAGGGATATTTGGGGTTGTTAGTATAGACATGAGCGGGACAGAGGGGAGGGAAGGAGGCAAGTTCTCTGGACTGCTGATGTACTGATAGTTTTGGGGTGGGCGGACCTCACGGATCAAAGTATTCAGTCCAGGCGTTCCATATTGACAAGAATTGATGAGGTCGGTCATGAGTCATAACTATGATGTGTTCTAGTTTGTAGATAATTGATAGGAGCAGGGATTGTTGGGGTTCAGGATTCTTTCAATTCACAGCAATCAGGTATCTAGCTGCTGTATCATATATGCTGAGCAAGTTTCCATATCTGTTTAGAGATATCTGGGGGTTTTCCAGGAAGAAGATAAAAGGAGAGGTTTGGGTGGAGTTTTATCTGGATAATCTTTGTTTTATTTTTCTTTTTAACATTTTGAGAAATAGTCATGAAAAGAGAATATTTTACTAACAAATTAATGAGGGGGTCAAAATACCTAACATAGATACATTACATCTAACTGTAATATTTCTTCCCACAGAAATCAACTTTCCATCACATTCAAGAAATAACCGTGCAACTATTGCGGACAGTAAACAGGACAGTCATAATGATGGAACGAGATCAAGAATTAACTGTAAGTAAAACAGAATCATATTATTACTGTGGCATTAACAAGAGTACATACATGTATTTTTCAAAAATATTTGCTTATATTTTAAGCATATAAAATTCAGAAAATGCACTAAATAAACAATTAGTTAAATGAAAGTAAAGTGGATAGCTTTATTTTTACACTGAACTTTCAACTTGATCTAGGACATGCCCTACCCCAACTATAAATCTGTCCCAACAATTTAAATTTACCTCCCCTCCAATGCAACATGGTTTTTCCCAGGTTTAAAGTTACACCTTTTTTTTTCCTTGCTTTCCTTGAGACTCAGGCCCAATTTGTTAAACATGCAATATCTATCAAACACTTTTGGATAGCTCATTTTAAGGAAATAAAGCAGTGAAGGGACATTATTTTATCTTTCTACTTCTCTACTTCTGTCTTGTCCATTTCCTGTTTAGTCTGTGTTGTGCTTTTGCCTTTTTACTGGTTGTAATGATGGCTGTTGAGTTGTTAGACATACAGAATATGGCAGGCTACATCTGCAACACCATATGACTTATATTTAGCCAATACAAGTGATATGTACTTTGTTTTATCTATGCAAAGAGTTAGGAATGAGTTCATATGGGACCAAATCTGTATGCCATCTCATTCTTAGAATTAATAAGTCTCCAAAGTCTAAAATAAACCTTGAGGTCAACATTTTGTTTGTAAAGCTTTGAATTAATTAACATTTAAACTATGAAGATCATGTCATCTTTATTTATTTACTTTTTTGCACAGTATTATTTTACTAATTGTTTTTTGCTCAATTGTTGCAGAACATATCCTACAAATAGCTTGAGAATTAGATGTATGTTGATCCCTTGATTTCAAAGCATCTGCAATTTTAAAACAACTCTGTTCCTGAAATAATTGATAACAGGACTCTGTGGTATATTGCATGCTCAGCATGTGGTATCCAAGAACACATTTTGAATGCCATTAACTTTTAAATGCATTTACACATTCAAATAAAAACAGTTTGTTTTATGTATATTATGTTTGCTGAATTAATTTGGAATAGAGGTGCTTGATGTCAATTTTACAAGATATATAATCTTACAGAAAACCTTCTCTCTAATTCCCGTACAGGGAAAAAACTATAAGATTACTTACAGACACTTAGTAAAAAAAAAAATTCTGGAGGATTTTGTTCTCAGAAATCAATCGTAAGAACAATTCATTTATTTTGACATTTTACTGCACTGCCTGCAAATAATTTAGTTGTCCCCTGTTTGTACAAAATGTTACATTCTATAAAATGTTCTAAGCCTAAGCTGGACAGCGTGTGGCTGTTTACTGTATTTATTTAGTTAAATACGTGTTTCTTACTACTGCTATCATTTTGTGTTCCTTATGCGTAAAATAGGTGTGCTGCTAGATATTTGCCATTAACTGATATCCTGGAGATTAGCAGAGTCAGTCAGTGAATGTCAAATCTTTTAGTGCAAATTAGATAGGCCTGTAAGTTTTGAATATCTATCTTGATAAAAGATGATTAGACTGTGCAGTCATTTCTCATCCCTTACCACCAGCAGTGTCACAGTAATGTATCAAATTCAACCAGTTTAACATCATGAGTCCATAAGTCCTGCACTTCAGTGTTTTCAATTAGAGGACATAGTTAGCCAGGATAAAAAGTATATGTAATAATTTAGTGCTCAGACAGATGAGTTCAAAACATGTCCTTGATTAAAGGAAAACAACAAAACATTTATCTTGTGCTTTATAATTTAAATACTGCTAGAGATTACTTATGGCTTTATGTAGAGACAGATGTAAGTCCAATGTGTAAGCACAAAAAAACCCGCTTTTTCAGACTGTACATGCACTGTAGCCAAGGATACCTCTCAGTCTGCTCTTAGACATGGGTAACAGTATATGCTTTAAGCATATCTTAAGAAATGTATGCAATTTCAGTACTATTCCTAGTCACATGTATCTTTAGATACCTGCCGCTCAGATTTCTAAGCCTCTTGCCTTACTTTCCTTAATGACTCAGGCCCTTCATGTTTAAATGATGCTATACTGAATGCACTCCCTCTCTGTGTTTTCTTGCTATTAGTTTTGTTGAACCTTCATGCACATGTAAAAGATTAAAGTTATGAACTGACAGGAGCCAGTTGGCACCTCCCTTTCACCCCTGTTGTGGGAACACAGGACACTTATCACATTTATGCTCAATAATTCCTAAAATGTGTGTGATTGGATTGACAGGCATATTTAAAGCTATGCGAAAAGTTATTTTAAAATGGCAAAGAATGGTAAATTTGCCAAATATCACTTACAAAAAAATCTACTTTTTACATTACATTGCATTGACAGATGTGCAAAAAACCTAAGGTGGGAACGTGTACCCAACATAATAAATATGCATAATTACAAATAACATGTTTTATGCTGCCAAGTCAGAGGCATCTCAGATGCTTACATCAGTCATACATACACCATATACACACAATCTGGTCAGAAGCACAAGAATGGTTTGCTAAAATTTGTTTTGATAGTGAAAAACACATTTCCTATTAGGCTTGATATAATACAGCAGATATAATATTCCTTCTCCTGTTTGAATGGTAGTAACAAAAAAAAATCAAATACGTCCACAAAATCCTATAATATATGCATGACTAATGCAGAAAGCACCTATCCGATTTAAAGGTGAATTCACAATTAGTCCATCAGATTCAGCTGCCTAATCCTGGCGACCATCATCATGTACTTTCACTTGCCCTCTAGTAGGTGCAGAAATACTGCTCCTAACAGGCTTATATACATCTCTGTACTGGTCTGCCTCAGCCACATTTGCATGGCAAATACCTTATCTGTTCCACCTCTCCAGTCCTAGGGAGGCACAACTCTGCATGTGTGCCACTTTGCATACTCACATATGTGTGTGCTAACTTTGTGGGAATGCACAGTGCATGTTTTTTTTCGTAATTTACACTAAGCAAATGGGCGACCAACTCATCATCAAGCTCAGAGTGTTTAAATCTTCCAAGAAATATACTGAAAACTGCTTTCTAAAAGAATGGGTAATATAAGACAAGAGAACCACTTATGTACTGTTCCCCCTTCCATGCAGTGATATAACTTTTATTTACTGTAACTAAGCTCAAAACTAAAATGATAAATCATAGTTGCCAACTTTCTATTGTTGCCCTCCGGGACATTCCAGAGGGAGAAAGGGGGCGGTGCGCATGGAACGCGTAATTTTGGCCCCGCCCTGTGACAAAATCAACACTGGGCCAAACTGATGTGAATCACCGTGAACCTTATCTTAGATCTTAGATCTTATATCTTGGAATTTTATTGGACGATATCAATGTCAGTTATAAGTACTGCATTTATATTATTTATTTCAATATAGTGTGTTAGGGCTATCACTATCTTCACTTGTATGTCCTATTTATTTAGATCTATAGATAACAATAGATCTTTCTCTTATCCCATGTTTACCTCTCTAAACTCCTATCTTGTTGTTACTTTAAATTTTAACATATTTTGCTATGCTCTTATATAAAACCCTCCATTAACCATCTCTGTCCAGCAGTTGTGAGTTTATTGCCACATTCCCAATATTTTTCTCCTTTTTCATTATTCCATTATATCTCTTTTCATAGTAATTCGGTTTGTATTTTCCTCTGTCAAAAGTTTTTTTTTGGGCATAATGCAATTTTTTTTTCTCCCCCCCTTCATTTCTATATTTCAGCTATATCATTCTGTATTACTTAGTTGTTTCCAACTCACGTTTCCTCTTTTCCCTTCTTAGTCTACTGTTATCTATTTTCCTAACTCCTCTACTAACTCCCCTACTGATCTCAAACAACCATATGCCCCAATTTGTTCATTCAATATCAGCCCTACTTCTATATTAATCCACCAAATACTGCAGTTATACAGATTTATGCTAAGCTATCTGTTTAAAATTGATAATAATCATTTGACATCAGAGAATGCATGTTTTGAGGAGGCTGTCATAGTGACTTTTCAGCCAGGTCCTGGTGACTTATTCAGATTTAGATAATACTGATTAGCTCACATAATTAAGTACTATAATACCTCACATCCATGCATGACTAGTGACTATACTGTATGTATATATATATACATATATATATATATATATATATATATATATATATATATTCCATTGTGGATATGCAGCATAATTAATACATTTCTCTTACTGATTGGATTAATAACACTGAGCAAAATTTCCTGTGATGTTAATCTGAAGAGATTTGATTTTTAATTATCTTTCTTTAGCCATAATGAGTATTTGATGAGTCTGAGATATCATCATGTCAACATTTCTTAGGGCTGATTCACTCTTCAGCATATTTTGCCACATTATAAATGCAGTGCTGATGTAGAAATGATTATTTTTTGACAGCTTATTTAAATCAACAGTTATATTTTAATAACCAGGTATAAAATAATTCTACTGTGTTGTGTCTGTATAATTACAGAATATATATACGTCGTCTTAGTGACATTTTTAGTACAATTTCTGCATACACAGATGTAGGTTGTTCTTTATTAACTAGAACCAAACCTCTAGAGCCATATACTTTACAAAAACTTTACTTTCAATAAATTCCTTCAATAAAATTCTATAGATATATGTTGGCCCATCTAACAGTTCAATCCAATTAAAATGTCCATCCAATTAAAAAATCATCACTTCTTTGGGGAATTTCTTCATTGTGAATGTCTTGCAATTTCTCAAAATCCTCCTCAGTCGATGTATGAAATAAAACACATTAAAAAAATATATAGTGGGGGCGTGGCTTGGCAGCCATTCTAGCTGGTCGCATCCTCTGTGTGCTCCTCACCAAAGAGAAATAAATCTGCCTTCATCGGTGGGCTTGTGCCCCTTACACGCTCCCTGAGCTACGCATACATCGAGGGGTCCACCCTGCTGCCCTGGAATTATTGTGTAGTGCCTGAGGAGACTGCTCAGCGTAGTGTGCGGATCGGGGCCTACTAGGTCCCGTCATCGGAGCTGCCTGAGACCCCGAATCACCGGAAGGTGAGCCCGGCGGGCTTAAAATAGATCACCGTGGGCGGTATTGGCTAATACGGCGGCCGAGGAGACCGGTGGATCCGTGGGGAACTGCCCCCCGAAAGAAAGGAAGAGGGACGGAGCTGCTGGCTCTCCCGTGCCACTGTTTCCCGAGACTCACCTGTGTCTGAAGCGGTTGGTCCTCTCTGCACGGCGAATCAGGCTGGAGCGTCTAGTGGAAGCCTTCTCAGAGGAAAATTTCTACAGCGGTGAAACCGGAAGTTACCTTCCTCCGGCACTTCCGGCAGGAGTTGCCTGGTCCTCCAACGCTGCCCGGGAGCCCTGGTCCGGTGAGGCCCTTCAAGCTGTTCTGCCGCTAGGTGACGCCTGTTCCCGCAATCCGCCTGAAGTGCAGTGGTGACCCGGGGCGTGGTCCATTTGAAAGATCCTTGGGCCCAGTGGAAAGGAGATCCCCGGCCTCGAGTAAGCCACGGCTGGAGCCTTCATCATCGCGGCCTGATCTGCTGCCATCCCTATCCCTCTTTCTTTGACACCCAGTGCCCCTCTCAGCCGCCAGCCATCGGATGCGCCCTGAAAACCTGTGGGTGACTCTGGAGGATCGATCGGTGCCGCCGCTCTGTGAGTACCGGCGCCCACCTGAAACCCTTACTTTCCATCCCCGACAGGCGGTCCTGCGGTGAGTTCGGCTGCTGATTATACAGATCCTCCTGGCCCTCACCCGCGGCATGAAAGACCGGAAGTCCCCGGTCCATTGCCGTGGCAACATTACCGGTTCACGGGGGAGCTCCAAGACTGGGCAGAGTGTGCAGGCTGCATCAATCACGCTGGATAAGAGCTGAGCAGCACCTCTATCGCAAGCCTCTGATATACAGCCCTACAGAGCTCCTAGAGATCCAGGCAGTTCACACCACCCAGGCTAACCCCAAAGCTGAGGTACTAAAGACACAGACCCCAGCAGGGAGTTGACTCAAATAAAGTGGGCCAATCCTTCCCACTTCTAGGGTATGGGCTATCAAATATCCTAACATCTTACAGGATATCCTCCTGCCCCAGATCACCCTGGTCACAACATTGAAAAAGCAGGGAGGCACCTCTTTGTGGCCCCTGAGGGGTACGTCCAGATGCAGATCTACCATCGTCTATCACATTGATGAGAGCTGGTCCCCACCTGTGTGGAGAGTATAAAGATACAGACCTGCCCGAGCATGGGATTGGCCTACACGGCTAACCAAGCCCTGTATGCAAGCTTCAAGCCTACACGTAAACCACACATGGAGATGCGATTAATGTGATCGTGAAATTGGTGACCAGCCCAGCATACCTTATGCCCTTTATCACCTGTATCGTTTCTAAATATGTTACTCCTTGATTAGCCTCTTACTACGTGGCTCTCGGATCCATCTTTTAAATTATCTAAAGTATCTAGTCCCGTCTATACGCCATTTGGGACTTGGCCTCGCTATGGTTCCTAAAAGGAATAAGTCTTCGAAGACACCGTTGGCCGTACAGTTCTTCAAACCTCAATCCTCACCTTCCACAGGAGCGGTCCCTAAACACAAAGGTCCAGAGGACCCGGGATCCAGAGCAACCTCACCAGTTCAGAATCAGTCTACTGCCGCCTCGGTTCTATCACAAATCAGGACGCCCCTGTTACCATTAAATCCATGCAATTAATGTTTGACTCTTTCAAAACTGATGTACTATCTGAGATACGCTCCTCAATTCGGGAGGTCAAAACGCAGGTGGCGGAAGTTAGTGGGAGAACCTCCCACATTGAAGACAAGATGGAAGAGTTTGCAGCGTCTCATAATGCTCTTATTATGTCCCATGAGATATTGGAAAACCATGTCTATGGGATGGCTGATAAGTTGGCTGATGTGGAATATCGCTCCAGGAGAAACAACTTGAAGCTGCGGGGCGTCCCGGAGTCGATCTCAATTTCAGAACTTCCGGACTTTGCTAAAAGCCTATTCAAGAAACTCCTTCCTGAAGCCTCTGATCAAGATCTACTTCTAGGCCGCATTCATAGATTGCCGAAACCAAGAGGCGAGCTGGAGTCGACACCTCGTGACACGCTAATGGGGGTACACTTCTTCCACATCAAGGAAAAAATCCTACGGGCAGCCAGAACACAGGCTGCGGAAGAGGCTTTACAAAATCTGCAATTGTTTCCGGACTTTTCCCCAGCCACTGTTGCTAAACGCCGCACGTTCCAGCCTATCACTAAAGCGCTCCGGGAGAACCAAATTCAATATCGTTGGGGCTTTCCAGTTAAGCTTATTATCCAGCGCAACAACTCCACCCATGTGATAGCCGCAGGGGAAGAAGGTATCCAACTCTTGAAATTCTGGGACATTCATACCGCAACCACAGCCACAACCCCTTTGTCTTGATCCTAGAAGGTCTAGCCGTGTCTGGATGCAGAATCGCAGATAAACTCTTGTCTATGACTACCACTTTGGTTCGAAGGCCTGCCTCCTGCGGGGGGCGATCCAGTTCTACATCATGCCCTCTGGACGCTTTAAAGTCTGCTTCACTACATTTCCTGATCCTAACTAATATAACAAAGTGAAGCTTCAGTGGGAGGCCAGATCGCATTCCTTCGGTCGGTGAGCAGTTTCAGCCTTAGAACTGAGTGGGACTCTTTGAGCATTTATATATAGGATATCTAGTTGATATATATATATTTTTTCTTACTTAATAACCAAATTATATCCTTAGGCTTATTCAGGTTATTTATTTACTACTTCAATATATAGCAGGATTTTCTGTGTTTCATGTAATGTTAACTTTACAGGTGATAATTGTAATTGTTTTTGTTTTGTTTTATGGTGCTCTTTGGGTTTTTTTTTGTTGTTCTTTGCCACTCAACTGTGCTACTATCTTGGGTGGGTACACTGTTTCTAGGGCCATGTCCCTATAGTTACTGATTTTGCCAGATGATGTCTCCCTCTGGCAACTACTTTAATCCCAGCATTGGGGTTATTTATGTTTGTTTTTGTGTTTTGTTATCCTTCCATCCTCCCCGCAGCTTTCCTCTTCCCCTTAGTCCCCCTTCCCCTGCAGGCAAGCACGTCTTTCTACTTACCAAGGGTAATCTCTTCGTGAGGTCCCCAAAGACTCATAGTAAGCTAAAATGGTCAAGTTTTTATCTCTAAATGTAAGGGGATTGTACTCTCCTGCTAAAAGACGTTTAGCATTATCTTTTTTTTATAAGCAAAAAGACGATATTGTAGCAGAACAAGAAACGCATTTCTTGGCTAGAGCCCCCCCGGCCTTTAAAGACCACAGATTTCCAGTTTGCTATACCGCAAATGCTCTTTTTAAACGTAGCGGAGTAGCCCTCCTGTTCAGTTCCAAATCTAATTTTACTCTTAACTCTAAGTCCAAGGATAAAAATGGGAGATATCTTATTGTGGTGGGAATGCTAGATGGTAGATTGGTCACAATCGTCTCACTATATGCACCCAATTCAAGACAAATCCCTTTCCTCAGAACCACATTACGAGAAATTGAGAAATATAAACAGGGCACGCTCATTCTTATGGGAGACTTCAACATTGTATCTGACCCTAAACTAGACAGATCATCACAGCCTTCCTCCCACTCAGCAGATAATCCACAGGGTCCCTCAGCTGCCTTTGCTAGACTATTGGCGGAGTATGGACTCTACGATGTCTGGAGGACGCGCGCCCCCTTAGAGCGAGATTACACATACTACTCTGCGGTACATAACTCCTATTCTAGAATAGACCTTATCCTCTCGGACAAATGGTCTTTGCAGAATACCAAGTCAACTAAGATCCTCCCAATATCGTGGTCTGATCATGCTCCGGTGGTCTGGACCTGGCGATACCCGCAACAAGTAATTCCCCCTGGTTCATGGCGAATGGCCCCATATCTTTTGACCTCTCTCGAGGCAAAGCCTGCCCTTAAAGAAACGCTTGATATGTATATTGACGCCAACTCTCCGGAGGACACCTCCGTCTTTAATTTCTGGTGCATGCTCAAAGCTGTAATGCGAGGCACAGGCATTCAGATTGGAGCCAGACTCAAGCGCGCATACCTTAGCAACCAAAGGAGGTTGGAGGCGGAGTTGTCCTCCCTTGAGTCTTTGAATAAAGTCCATCCCTCAGTAGATCTTAAGGCCCACCTATCTCTAGTAAAAGATCAACTCCAAAAATTATTACTCTTTCGTACTCAACGAGCCTTGAGTAGACTGCGGCAGAAATACTAAGTTTCAGAGAAAAGAGCAGGGAGGTTGCTTGCTAGAAAATTGAGAGGACAAAGGGCCCAAAATCGTATTAAATTTCCAGTAGATGAATCCGGTGCCAGAACATCTAATCCACGAGATATAGCCAATAAATTCGCAGCATACTACTCTACACTTTACAATCGGTCTGAATGTGATATCTCCCCCCAACCGACCCCAAATTTGATTGAGAATTTTCTGAGTCAACTAAAATTACCATCTTTGGACTCTGACTCTCTAATTTTCTTGAATGCCCCTTGGTCTCAGGCTGAGATTACACGCGTTATTAAATCCCTACCTAAAGACAAAGTTGCGGGACCTGACGGATTTATTAACAATTTCTATGCTACATTCCAGACCAAACTTACCCCACTCCTAGAACAGTTATTTAATGCAGGCACTCACCAGGGGAATTTCCCTGCAGAGATGCTGGAGTCCCGTATTGTCACGATACCCAAGCCGGGCAAGGACCCAACTAAATGTCAGAACTATAGACCGATCTCCCTTCTTAATACGGATATTAAAATTTATGCCAAATTGATTGCCAATAGGCTTAATCCCCTTATCCCGGCCTTGATACACCCAGATCAGGTTGGCTTTGTCCTCGGAAGACAAGCATCCGACAATACACGTAGAACGATTAATATACTAGAGCAAGCCAATAAACACCACCATGAACTATTAATTATGTCGCTAGATGTGGAAAAAGCCTTCGATAGGCTTCACTGGGGCTATTTGGCGCGAGTCCTCGCTCGGTTTGGTTTTAGTGGGGGAATACTGCAATCTATACTAGCGTTGTATAAGGGTCCCTCCGCATCGGTCTACAGCAACGGCTTCTCATCAGCCAAATCCACACTTTCAAATGGAACCAGACAAGGCTGTCCCCTCTCGCCCCTCATTTTTCTCTTGGCAATTGAACCCTTGGCCGAGCAAATCCGGCAACATCAGCAACTCCCTGGCATCACTTTAGCTGCCACCACTCACAAACTTTGTCTTTTTGCGGACGACATTTTGCTGTACGTGACTAGCCGGGAGACCTCACTTCCACTCCTACATGATATGCTACAGGAATTTGGAAGCGCCTCCTACTACAAATTAAACACAACTAAAACCGAAGCTTTCCCTATTAACTTGTCAGAGGCCCTTCTGGGTCGCCTCAAGACGACCTTCCCATATTCTTGGAGGTCCCTTTCCATGCCCTATTTGGGAATCATGATAACCTCACATTTAGATTCCCTCTTGGAGGCCAACTATTGTCCACTATTGATCCAGCTAAACACCCTGGCAAAAGCGAGGCAGCACTATGAGGTCTCCTGGTTGGGCAGGATAGCCACATTTAAAATGTCCCTTTTGCCCAAAATGGTGTATTAATTTAGGACTTTGCCTTTTAAGCTACCCAAATTTTATATGGACAAATTACGCAATTTACTTACCTCTCATGTATGGAAAGGGAAAGCTCCTAAACTAGCTCATTCAACTATGGCACGCTCAAAAAAGACCAGGGGCTTAGCCTTGCCAGATTTGGTTAAATACCAGGACGCGGCCATCTTAGCTCAGCTCCGGGACTGGTCTCTCCCGGGTTCCCTTAAATCCTGGGTCGACCTGGAGAGAGGCCTCAATAGTGCATTCCCACTGGCTGACCTTCTCTGGATCCCTAGGTCCTGGAGACCCCCCCCCAGACTACCCTCCCACGTCTCACGTGGGATGCACTGACGAACTGGGACAAATTCCTAAAGACCTCTAACCTGATCACCCTCCCTACCTCTAATCTTTCCCTTCTTGCAGTATCGAAACTTATTCCTAACCTAAATCTCTCTCTGTGGTATTCAAGGGGCATCACTAATCTCAAACTGCTCTACTCTGACTATTACCCTTCTCTGAATTGAGGGATAAATTTCACATTCCTTATCAAGATTTTTACAAATACCTTCAGGTTAGGCACTGGCTACATTTCGTATTCCCACGGGGCTCCTCCCTTCAACTCCCTCCAGCTATCTTTTTATCTAGACTTTCAACTGGAAGTAACAAAGCGGCTATCTCCTTCTGGTACACCCACCTCGCTCAAGTCAACACCCGATAAAGGCCTCTTCCAAGCTGGCCTGGGAGAGGGATATTGGCCGGGAATTTGACTCAGATCAGTGGGACAAAATCTACCAAAATGCCCACAGGTGTTTGAACCACTCCGAGATGCTTTACAAGCTACTCTACAGACTTTATATGACCCCCGATAGGTTGCATAAGATATGGCCAGATCAGCCCAGGACCTGTTGGCGTGGATGTGGAGAGATAGGGGATATTTTCCATGTTTTTTAGAGTTGTCCAGTGGTCAGAGGTCTTTGGACTGAGGTGTACACCTTAATTTCTAAAGTTATTCGAACCCCGATCCCTAGTACACCAGAAGTCGCTCTCTTGCATTTCTTTCCCCCACAAGTATTATTGGGGGATCGGTATGTCATAGGCCACATCTTTATAGCCACCCGGGCCTGGAAATCAGCCACGCTGCCTTCCATAGGCAAGATAATTTCTAAGGTTCCGTTAAGCTGTGACATGGAATCACTGGGTGTCCCTTACTCTCCCTCTGCCTCCTGTCCCCACATCATATGGTTTGAATGGAATCGATATGTAGCCAAATCCTCAGTCCTACCCGTCTCTGTGGGAACCCCATGTAACTCCAGTCAGTAAAACCAAAGGGCCACTATCTATGTTGTTTCTCAAACTACTTGTATAATCTGTAAAATGCTGAGAGTGGTATTCTTTCATGCTTTTGCTTTGTATTGATGTGTATTGCTCCCCCCCTGTACCCCCCCTTTTGACCCCCCCCCCCTTTTTCTCCCTTGTAATTTACAATGTATGTTTTTCTGTTTTTTTTGTGTACCATGTAACCAAAAGGAAAAACTTTAATAAAATCATTATTGAAAAAAAAAAAATATATATATATATAGTGTAAAATATTCTAAACAATGATTCATAGAGCCTCATGTGTGATAGCACCCTATTGTGGTTGCACTTACTAAACTATATCTTTATTAATGCTCATCATAAATAACTCTGCTATAGTCTTAATCCAAGTTTGAGGAAACAGTAACTGAAATCCAGCTTTTATAGTCCCTTACTCCACTTAAATTCAACTATGCATAAGGTTATTTCTATACAAAACATCTTACCTGCAGTATGTATATATATATATATATATATATATATATATCTATATATATATATATATATATATCTATATATATATGCATATAAATATATATATAAATATATAATGTTTACAATAGCATATTAACAATTTTAACGCAAACTCCATATTCAGGAAACTATTTAATCTCTTTCTTCTCTAATTTTGAGATATTTGGTGAAGACATACATAAACAAGAATTTCCACCTGTAGAGTAGTGACTTTTTAATTGGTTGGACTTTTTTTATATGATCGAACTTTTAAACAGTGAGTGCGCCAACACATGTCCGTATAGTTTTTTGTTATAGTGTTTCAGTGGAGTGACACTGTCTGTATATGTGAGGCAGTACCTGTAAGTGTACTTGGGATAGTACATTATTTTTGGTCTCAATTATTAGATTTGTAGTTAGGTTTATTTGAAGGGCTTCTTCACCTTCTCATCTTATTTTTTACAAACCTTGCACTACTATTTCAGTTTGCTCAATTTGGCTAGTTCCAATATTTCCAATACTAGAAATTGTAATGGACTTTTCTGATCAGCCTCCCTAATGATATGTAAATCCTGAAGGATCCACTCTTTGCCAACCTGTACCCCCGTCATTACATTGTAGTGTTTCATGATTCCAATTCCCACTGCACCCCATCTGTATAAGATAAATACATGGAAATAATTAATCCCTTATTTAATGCATGATACACATAATGTACTTACATACAGACACACACACACACACACACACATATATATATATATATATATATATATATATATATATATTTACACACAAAGGGCTTCATTTAGAGTCGGACGCAATGTGCTTCTAAGACTTACAAGGTAGGGCGCTACGAGTGGCATGAAACCCCTGTTGCTTCCCGCTCGTAATACCCGACCAAGCTGCGACCAGTTCCCACAGCTAGCTACTTGCGCCACCTAATTCCTGCCGCACTTTTTCAGTCTTGCTTGACATGTGTTCCACCTGCATCTTGATCTGACTAGGGCACTTTTTGCGTGTAGATGCCCATAGTATCTGAATTATTCACGGTCACACTACATAACTCCGTGTTTCACCCTTTCCCTCGTACTGGGACGCAAGCTGTCACAGTGTACATTGCGTCTGAAAAGCAGAAGGAACTGCAGTGAACTGTTTCTTACTGCGCATGCCCCATCAGTGGTAATGTGCAGGATGCGCCTGAAATGGACTTTGCGTCCAACTCTAAATGGGGCCCAAAGTGTGCAAGTGTGAAGAAATGGGGAGAGGGGCTAAAATATCTTAATTCTTTTTAATCTTCCTCTCTTCATTACCCCCATCCCCCAAACATATTTAACTTCACAAGTGGCAGCAGTAGCAGCTATTTATTTATACAGCGCCACTAATTCCACAGCGCTGTACAGAGAACTCACTCACTCGCTTACAGTCTAAATTCCCTAACACAGGCACACAGACTAAGGTCAATTTAACAGCAGCCAGTTAACATACCAGTATGTTTTTAGAGTGTGGGAGGAATATGCAGCCCCTGCAGGAAACCCACACAAACATGGAGAGAGCATACAAATTCCACACAGATAAGGCCACGGTCGGGAATCGAAATCACGACCCATTTTGCTTAGGGGTAAGTGCCTAAGAAAGGAAAGTGGTTTGAACTGGGCAAAATGCACCTTGTAAACACGTGGAAATCTGTGATAAGGATGCTGAAGTTTGAGTATGTACTTCCTCTATATATTAGAAGACATTCAAAATTAAATTTGGAATACAAGGTTTTTATATATCAAATTAATTTTTTTATTATGTGTTATCCATAACATTTGTTATTATTGATGGCTTGAATCAATGCATAATGTGCATTCCTTTCAGACTTTTACATATATTTAAAGGAATTTTATCAAACCAGATTAATTGGGAATCGTATAACCTAGGACATTACTGTCATTGAAATGAAGTATAATGTTTATGCTTCTGGCTTTTGGATAGGAAACCATTGGCTAATTACATGTATGGTAGTGTAAGAAACAAAAATCATTAGAGGTACATTCATTAATTGCACTCCGTTGCATTAATTAAATTCCAGGTCACTTTGTTTTGTAATAAATACATTGTCCACACTTAACTTTTTTAGCAACCTAAAGTTATAATGAGGTGAGGTCAAGTAAAAGTCTAAAGGTCCTGTACGGTAAGTAAAAAGGTCTCCTTAAAAGCTCACTCTCAGCTTCACGTGTAGAGAAAAGGCTCCTGGGGCACTGACCCCCATAGTATTTACATCATGTGCCCAAAAATGTCATATCTTTTGTACCTACCTCTCTGGATGTGGAAAATTCAAGTATACTATCTGTTCTAAAAATTTCAGGGAATTATTTGAAAGTGGACTTCCCCTTTAAAATTGATAGTATTCACATGCTTGCTAATATAAAAACCACTGCGGGCCCCTCTGCTTTTGCAAGAAAATGGAAAAAGTTGAATGCACGAACCTCATTTAATATAAAGGTGTGTTTGATACCACAGTCTTCCTGTACCAGTTTCATAAGAGCCTCACCTCACTACTCTTTGTTATAGGAGAACTCTGCTCATTTCTCTATGTAAATGTCTCGCTAGCCCACGTTCCCTTTATTATACCATGACAACACCCTGTCTCCAACAAGCAGAAGTTGGATTTAACACAATAATGTTCTGAGACTAGTTAAAAGCATCTTACAAACTCCGGGCTGAGACTTAAGAAAACAGAAGAACGAGGGTTTACTGTCACACCAGTGGTGTGGAGTTAGACTGCCCTCAATCCCACATCCAGAGATATTTCTCTTTTATTGACCATGGGGTGCAACCATTAACTTAACATCATTAATAATTAGAGGAAAAGAAGAAAGAAGTTTGTTCAAAAATGGTTCACAGAAAATTCCCTTGTATTGACTTTTACAATATTTGAAACATCTTGGTTATTTTAAAATGTAACCTTTAATAATTCATATTAAAATAAATAGAATATAAAAACCAGCAAAATAAAAGTGAATAAACCAAAATGTGTGCTTAAAATTGCTGGATGCACTTCAATCGTCTCCTGTATTTGTTAAGGTTTTTATACAAAAGAAACTTTAGAAACATAAGAAAACGAATGTGGTAAAATTATGGGGACGTTTGCCTCCTTGTGCCCAGGCCTTAGGGGGACATTCCACAACATTCCGACCTGCACACTTGCATTTTATCAGGACCCAGATACCTACACACAAACCTGGTTACTTTCAAGCAGCCCTTTACATTTTCCTTCATGTTGAAGGTATTTCTGAACAACATATCAACTATGAGTCCTGCTTGTTCTGAGCTTACCAGAATAAAATATATATTTGTTGTTGTTTGTATACACATTACTGTATGCATTTGCTAGTTATTAGCAAGGGACCCTCATTTGCAGGGACAGGCTGGGCTGGGGGGCAAGGGGACATATGCACCCCGGGCCGGTCCCATAGTGGGCTACCTTGGGCTGGGTCTCTGGGCCACCTGCATTTTCTTTCCTTTAAAATGTTCCTAATAGGCTTCTGAGTCGATTCTTGTCGCCCTTCCCCCCCACGGCTAAAATGTGCCAGCTCTTCCCTGCTCATTTGCAATTTAAAATGTGATACTTATTAATTACCTTAAGATATTTTTTTAAGACTAGCTCTCTCCCTCCTCCCCATATCAAAACATTTCACAATATAATTATATAACAAGGGATTAGCAGTTTCCTCCAAAGCAATATGCTTTGTGTCCTCCTGACTGTGCATTTGGAGCTGATACTGCTGTCAACTTTTAGCAGGGTCCCAAATATCCCAATGTGGACTTCTCCCTTAAACTAAAATAGGTTTAATGGAAGTTTATTATTTACCTATTTTGTAATAGACACATATTGAATGTGAAATGTGATATAGAACATATTTTATTGTGCATTTTTTTGCTGATAAAAAAGCTGAAACCACATTTTAGTTCATGCATACAAGAATAAACTCTCTTTATACAGTCAAAAAAGGCTCCACCTCCTCTCTGATATATTCCTGTCATTTAATATATACACTTGTTAATTATATATATCAGAGTTGAAGCATTGAATAAATAAGACAAAACAAAACATAGACAAGTGATTTAGAATCCTGGTTCTGCACCCTGTCTTCAGACATCGGATTATTCGTTATTATAACAAGTTGATTGAAGATGTTAATCCCCCTGTAAGAGGAGGTCTGAGGACAGGTTTGAAGCCAATGCGCTACACAATTTTTTCAGTTTTCCGTTTCCCCAACTACTATTAATAGTAGTGTTTCTTGGATGTCATTATTGATAACAGTAACAAATTACTTAGTGTATCAGTTTAGCAGGAATGCTAAACAACACCCCATATTAATACAGTTCCAAAGCATCAGATATGAGAACGCTCTTTTTACATGTTATGAAGAGGCCGTTCAGTTAGCACC
The DNA here is from genome assembly GCF_038048845.1 of Mixophyes fleayi. Lineage (NCBI taxonomy): Eukaryota > Metazoa > Chordata > Amphibia > Anura > Limnodynastidae > Mixophyes > Mixophyes fleayi. The sequence continues at coordinate 285,258,640 of NC_134405.1, read as the reverse complement.
GAGGTTCTGTAGTAATCTCGCGGAAATGTTTCTGCGCTTATTATCGGCGATTGTAGTAGTGACAACCTCGATCCTTTTTGCTCAACCTCTACAAGCTGTGAACAAAAATGAGCGGAGATCATTACCAACAACCTCAGTCGCGAGGTTACTACAGAACATTGCGGCTTATTGAATCTGCCTGTTAGAGTCTAATGCTTGAAGTGGTGTGCAGTGTTACCTAAACAAAATACAGTTGTGCTCATTATACACAGTGATGTATGTGTGTGTTTCAATAATGTTTTCCAATGGCCCACTTAACAGTAAGTGCCAATTATATGGCTTGTTCACACAGGTTCATGTTTAAAAGACCAGGAATAGAGGGGAGGGGAGAGGGGGAGCAAGTGCTCTAATTAGTTATGAAGCCTTGGTACTAGTCCTATTACTGCCAGTTGACTTGTTGGAAGACACTCTTTACCATGAGATAGAACAGGCATGTCAAACTCAAAACCCCAATTGGGCCAAATAAAGTCAAAGATTGTCTAAGATTGTGTGGGCGCAACAACACTAAAACTAAATAAATAGCCATCGTCAGCACAATTGGGTAATGCATTTGATAAACAATCGACAAACTGCCATATAAATGTATTTTGACACCAACCTACCAAACGAATAATGATAATGTTTTGAGCACAAGAAAGCGTACTGTTCTGACTGCATGCGCCAACATAAAGCGTGCGTGGAAGGAGACAAGCTGAATCGGCGTGTGCATGTGTCATGTGACACTGACGGGGAAGGTTGACTTGATTCAAACGCAAACTGTTCTGTCGTATTCAGCGAATTTGTAAGTCATTTAACCGAATAAAATAAATTGTGGACGCATTCCACTTGTTTTGCCATAGTAATGCGGGGCTGCAAAAAATATGCATTTGCATGCAGCCCGCGGGCCGCAAGTTTGACACGTCTGACATAGAGTATGTAGTATTTCTCTTTTCTTTATACTCCTTGACCCAAATTCCCAAACCTGAGTTCAGTAAGCAGATTTCCCAGTACAGAGCTTTCTATCTTTTAACATTTGCATGCATCTTTATGTGCAATGTAACATGCACAGTTATAATTTTTTGTCATTTACCTGCCTTTGATATACAGTATGTCAGTGCACGAGCAGAGATGGAGGTAAAAGCTATATACTCTACATGGATATATTGGTTTATTTGTTAACTACCACTACAGGTGGCTAGCAGGATCAGGGTCAGAAGCAGCATTGCACGTAATAAGACATGCTAGCCTCTCAAGATTTGTGAATTTCACTAAAATACATCAAACACAGGAATCAATAATCCTTAAGGGAATATAAATGGGAATATTCACAGAGAATGAATGCAGCACAGTCTATAACATTTTCTGAAACTCACGAGTCCAAACAGGGATTAATGAATCCTTTGCGCAAACCATTTTCAAATGTTCACAATCAGGAACACACCACAGCATTTGCATTTGGGAAAATAAACCTGTGTAAACAAGCACCTTGTGGCCAGTAATGAACACCTCATTCAACAGAAAATAACATTTTATAATTTTAAAATGTTATTTAAGAATAATATAAACAAACCTTATACAATAGATTTACTTTGTTTTTAAAGTTTATGACAATGAACTGTATTTTATTTTTAAGTGTGGAGAATAACATATTTCCAGTGGGACAGTAACAAAAAAGTTATTAATATAATAAATATTTGTAAATATTTTAATCACATGTACAATTTTATATAAAACTATATATATAGATTATAAAAAAGTTTGATCAAGAACATACTTTATACTTTCCCTTTATATGGTTAAATATGAAAAACAAACAGTGACTATTTTTTCTTGCAAGATATAGTAACATGAGGCGCCACCAACTTTAAAAGAACACAGACTTGGTTATAAAAACCTAAGACCAAATTATTTCATGGTCAAATCCACCAGAGGCATTTCTTCTTCACTTTCTTTGTTTTTCTCCGCAAGCCTTGTTTTTCGGTAATCACACTCTCCAGTTCATGTTTCGGTAGAGGAGCCAGAACAGGACTTGGTTCCACTTTATCAAGCTTTTTCAGAATGTGAAGGAATCTTCCTTCTTGTTGTCTGAAGTCATATTCTACACTAGGAAATAGATAAATAAAAATACATTAGAACCTGTTAACATTGTCTTTCCTTATTTGTTAAACATTGCCAGTATTCACAATTCACTTTGCTCATCCACAGTTAACACATGACTACAATATTCCATACTGTAATCTAATTCTTTTTACCTAATGTCAGTGACTGTCTTAAGCTGACTTTATGCACTAAACGCTTGTTTGAAATTTATTAGTTTAGATTTCCTTCCAAATGGACTCATGAAGACCAGTTAAAAAATATGTTTTATTCACTATTGTTAGATTTAATTATCTATTAAAAAAAAAAAATACTGTCAATTAAAAGTATCAAAATGTTAGTGTTTGCAGTCCTCTATTGGTACAGTATTAAAATGGCACTAGGAGAAACAATTCAACCATGTGTTGTTGATCCTTCTTTGTATTTGGGGCAGAGCAGCTGGAATTAACATTCTATTAATTATTTAAGGGAATCATTTACTGGACTAGTTTCAACAATACCATTCTTGGTTTTTGTGGATAATGCTGACATAACATATTTGGTGTGTCTATGTTTGAATTGTCCTCTACGTTGTGCCAACCAACCATACTGCTGTAGGTATTCTTGGATGGAAATGACCCTGAATATTTAATTTGTAATTGTTTTATGGAAGAAAGCATGGCTAGGGAGGGAGGAGAGTGAGGGGCAAGAAGGGACTGATAGGCGGTGTTATCATGACATATGTACTCATATGTACTTAATTTTGGGGTGCATTGGGTAGCAAAGTTGAGAGCGGCGAGATGAGAGGAGAAATTTGAAGGTGACAAAGACACTACTGGGGTTGGAGAACTGGGAGGAAATAAGAGCCTTGAAGTAGGAATGTTTAGCGAGTGATAGGGCAGAGCTGAAAGAGGAGAAAATGTACTTGAAGTGAAGGAAATCCACATGAGTGATAGCGGGTAAGTTTGGAGTACCAAGGTTGAACTGGGGACCAACAAAGCTTAATAGTGACAGCCATGGTGACAGAGTCAAGTGCAGTGGTAAGTGTGTGATTATAGAAGGAGACAGTCTGATCGGGGAAGACAGGGTTTCAATCTATTTTGCAGGCAGCGGCTGGATTGATTTTCCTTGCAAATCACTCTTAAGCTTATGCTCTATCTACATTGGTTGTCTGTTTTTTTTTACCAAATCCAATATAAAATACTTCTACTAACATACAAGTCCATCAACAAAATTAAACATCTCCCAACTTGACACCTCCGTCCTTCATAAGATGGAAGTGTCACTCATCCACACTCATTACCTGCTTCCATTCCTAACTACTGGACTTTTTTGAGCTGCACTCACTTTGTGAAATCCCCTCCCTACCATTAGACTTTACACCAGTCTCAGAACTTCAAGTGTTCTCTGAAAACCCGCCTCTTTAGGCTAGCTTATCAAATTCCTCAACCACCCTCTTAACCTCCCTATGGTACCTATTACCACCCAGTACACAATTCACAGACTTGCATGTGTTCTTTCTATACTCATTCAACCCTTTGACCCCTGACTCCCTGACCAACAATTATGTGTGTCTGGATCATAGCCCACTAAGCACTTTATACATCTGCAATCTATCTGGACTAATATGCAATATGTAGCACTTAACCTCATGTATCAAACTCCTATCATCCTACAGATCATAAGCTTGCAAGCAGGACCCTCCTAGCTTTCTGTCTGCCTGTATTATCTAGTATTTTTATTACTGTATTCCTCCCAATTGTAAAGTGCTTCAGAATATGCTGGCACTATATACATGTTAATAATAATATTCAAAGATTGTTAATAATGCAAATATACATGTAAACCTAATAGGGTTGTCAAGTCAGTTATTTAAAACTGGACACACAAGAAACACACAAGTTTTATGAATGTACTTATTATAGTGCAGTATCAACTCAAGTGTAACTATTTATAAGTGTAATCTATAAGTGTTTATTATATGTGTAGTACATTTCATATGCATTTGGACTATGTAGTATTGAAGCATTACATTTTTATTTGCTGCTTTCAATTATGTTTGTGCTCTCTATGTATTAATGTTTATGTGTAAATAACTTTTTTTTTCACATCTATACAGATGGAGCATATTATGATAAGAACAATGGCACAATGTGGCGATCCATAAAGTGTGAGGTGGGCTTGCAGGATTGTGCCACAATAACCCTGCTCCTTCCAATCTATATCTCTGGTAGAGGGTGGGATCAAGAAACAGTGGTGCTGTTTGTCTTATCAGAATATGCTACAGTCAGTAACACTTAGGGCTAGATTTACTAAGCTGTGGGTTTGAAAAAGTGGGGATGTTGGCTATAGCAACCAATCAGATTCTAGCTTTCATTTATTTAGCACTTTCTACAAAATGACAGCTAGAATCTAATTGGTTGCTATAGGCAACATCCCCACTTTTTCAAACCCGCAGCTTAGTAAATCTAGCCCTTAGGGGGAAATCTATCAGTTGGAAATTTTGATCAAATTTTTACTGATTTACATGGCATTTTGTAATTTGCATAACCTGCTAAAGGCACATTGCCATATAAATCTCCATTTTTAAAATAAAAAAAACAAACTAAAAAATCACCATACATCCCACAATCATAGAAATAATCAATTTATGCACTGTGAAGTTTACAGTAGAGGAATCCAAGTGAAGGGTACATGCAATCTCCAAAAATAATTTAACTGTTTTCAGGCACTCAGATGAGTGAGATCTGCCATTCATGCCAATGGACAATGCATTTCAGTGGGTGCAGAAAGCACATACAAATATATTGGCAATCGAAATGAATGGGAAAGTGCTACTTTAAGTAATCAAATATGTATTTATTTTTTAAACAGTAAGCAAAAGATGGCTGGCAGGGTTTTCTAGGACTTGTGGTACTACATGTGCTAGCATGAGCAGTTCCTCAATAATATTACACTTCTTTGCTGCTAATATCATTGCTTTTAGTTGGGTTGCTCAGTCAATCACAAGCAGCCAGCATGTAAACATTGCTTGTGATTGGCTGAGCTTTTCTCATTCATTTCTATGGACAATGATTTTAAATGTACTTTCACTTTGACAGATCTCCCACTTTGAATTGTTCTGTCAAGCATTTCAATATCCCAATAGAAAATTTAATTTATTTAGCTTTATGTAGCACTTCAAAATTAATTTTGAAAGCTAAAGTAGTGAATCAACAACACAATAAACCCAATAAAGGACTTTAGAGTGCATTTTAGGCTTTTTGTTGTTAATGGCGTGCTCATACCTTTCATATTGTGAGTAATCTAAAAGAAGCTCTTTAGATATAAAATATTACATTGTGTTAAATTAGGCACATGTCTTCCATAAAACAAGGTAAAACTTTTACTCCAGATAGCACGACTAAGTTACATGCCTGGCTTTCCCTGATGCCCAGGGCATATGCAGGGCTCTGGTAACATACACAGCTGGATCAACTTTCACTAACGCCTATATACGTTGTTCCACCATTACACAAAGCTGGTACAGTGCTCCAACATTGTAAATACAGTCTGAGACAGACGTAGGCAACTAGTGGCTGGCAGGTCATGCTTGGATTTGCAGTTCACCATTGACTGGCAGAACTATGAGTTACTTATCTCTGTCTCAAGACAATTCCATTCCTGCAAATACTGGTTATTCCCAAAGCTGGAATGTTTGTTTCTTTTTCAATAAAAACCTTGTTCTACTGCTCCCATTTTTGACCTGTCACTATTAAGTGTTTTATGGTTAGCTTCTATCACATGTATAAGGAGATATGCAGGCGGACATGGATACTTGAATATACTCATGTGCTGCATGTGATAACCTACTTTTCATTATCGAACTGATGGTAGAATACGTACCTTCCATGTGACAAGACAGGGGACAGGCACACTTTTATGGTATAAGGTCCCAATCCTCAGCTTAATTAGGAAGTTAAGAAATTCTATAAAAAAATTAAATCTTTCTATTACTACTAAAAATATGTTGAAGTACAATAGTGTAAATGTCCTCTTGCTAGGGTTAAATAGTAGCAGGATTACTTATTAGAGATCAGCATTTCTCAAACTTCACTGGGCCTCATAAGGAACTGAGTCTCACCTTAATATTGCATTTATTGAGGGGTATACAGATAACTTAGTTATTACAATGACAGTCTCAATAATCTTCAAATAATAAAATTATTGTGGTACCCTTTACAAATCAGTGCACTTGTCATCACACAAATCTTAGCATTCTTTCATTTGCAAAGGGAAAGGTCACATAATTGTTATTTTTAATCATATCTACCAATTGTTATTAAGATGATTTGTAGTTTATATAAATATTTTTGGATGGTAATACTCACCATACATTAAAGCTGTATCTAACCTACCTTCTTGTGGCCTGAAGATTACAGCTGACATATATCAATTAAAAATATCACAGTCTGATCTCTCGTATCCACTCATATCCTATTCACTACAATTTACTACTGTTATCTGTTAATTATTTGCTTTGTTGCAACAAGTTTGCAGAATTCTGCAAAGAGGTCACTTTTGGTGCAGCAGAGAAGGTTGCACATTTAATTATTGTTTTTCAACTACAGTGTAACCCAGCAGAAAAATAAAAATATTTGCAGATCACATACTACCAGATTGAGAATATACAAATAAAAGAAATATTTTGACTGACCATCTCTTTAACATAAAATATTGCTTACTATATGCAGCTAATAATACCAACATTTATTTGCTACAAATTCCAAAATTTATAAAAAATACAACTTGGATTTGCAAAGAGAGACCTAACAGACATGTTTCTGAACCGATGAGCCTTATATATCTATATATATATATATATGACTCATAAAAAGAACAGTTTGAAAGGTTAAATAGACAAAGGATTTAAGTCTAAAGACAGTTGGAAGCAGTGGCGGAACTACCATTGGTGCGGCAGGTGCAATGCACGGGGCCCATGGAGATAATGGGGCAGTGCATGGTAGACGCAGAGGGGTGGGGGCCCCGGTTCCCTCCTTCCTACCTCCCTACACTGGGGCCCACAGCTTGCTAGTTCCACTTCTGGTTGGAAGTGATGACATAATGCCTATACAAACAAATATATTTATTATTATTTAAAGCTTCTTTTTATCTTCATTTATATCTTACACTTCCCTTTCTTGTCTATTTTTGCTTTTCCCATTTAATCTGTGAATTTCATGTTAACTGAGACTAGTTGATTCCACCTAAATACAGTTTAATAATCATTGCCTAGATGTCCATTGCCAATATTTTAATGTGTAGTCTCAATAGGGAAGCATTATTTTCTGTAGTTTACATTATTATTTCATAGTGAGCGGCCTTGAGTCCAACTACAGAGTGGATATGAGTGTCAGCTTATCAGACAGGTATTACCAGCTTTGTAGTTTTTTCCAATTTTAATTAGTAATGTTACAAAGATATCTGCAGTTGTTCACTCTATTTTCTCAACCTCTGATGGTAGCTGCTTGCCAAGTACCACCTAAAGTGTGTTGTTTTACAGTAAGCACCCCCGAATGGTTATAAATGTATTCAACATACCCCCTTTTGTGAATTTATATGTATTAATACCTTTTCTATTTAGTTTTGTATGGGTTTTTTCCCTATACTAAATAAATTTAAATGCTATTTTAATTCAAATATAACAGACGGAAGTGTCCCTTCAATCTATCCGAGTGCATCTTGGGGTACACAAATCAAGAACACTACTGCATATTGCTTCAACAGATCAAACAATATGGGAGCTCCCTCTCTATCTGTTTATATTAATTTATTACAATAAAATATACCCAATCCCTAAAATATATTTCAGTGTATCTAAATTCTGAGGGGGGAAAGCTGCTTCTGACATTCTTCTTTGTCTATGTAAAAAGCAGTTTTTATTCAGTCCCCTGTGTCAGTTCATTGGCAGATGGCTGCTGTAGTGACATTCTGGGCCTGTTGCTGAGCTGGACACATGTAAGGCGTAAGTTACACTGAAAAAAGGCGCCCATAAAATATCATATTACCGCCGTATCTGAAGATGCATCCAGCTCTGCATGTGCGCCAGATTTGCATCAGCCTTACGTCAGCCACATATGCATGCACACAACCAGGTCATATGCAATAAAAATGTTTGTTAACATTTGTTTTAAAAGGACCTAAAAACCCACATTTGCTATTAGGCTTGGTATAATACTCCTCACATAGAAATGAAAGTAACTAAAAAAAATATTTTAAAAATAAGTCCCCGAAATATATAGATACTCAAATACATGCACGATCAATACAGAAAGCATCTATCAGCTTCAAAAGGAAAAATCGCACTCAGCCAATCAGAAGTTGCTAGCTGGTGCTGGTGACTATCATCATCATCAGTGTGTATTTGCAGCTGCCCTCTAACAGATACAAAAAATACAATTCCCAATAGGCATATATGCATCTCTGTGCTGGTCGCCCTTACCTATGTTGGACCTCCCCCATTCTGCCTTTCCAGTGCTGTCAGATGTGCAGAAGTCTTCAAGCACGCATATATGTGTGTTCTTTTGTGAGTATGCACAGTGCAGATACTCAGAATTGTAAAAGGGCATATAGCTAACTCAGCATCAGGCCCTCATTATTTCTTGCCCTAATATCTTCTGTTCTGTTTGTTCACTATGCTTCCTTGTTCTGGCCCATGGTTTAATATCCAGCCTCTAAACAACATACTAGGACTGATTTGCTTATTGATTTAAATACAGTTAATATCAGACATTGCAGTTGCTCTGCTCTGCTATAGCCAGTCAATAGCCTGATTTTTGCCTGCAATATTGCAGAGTATGCGTGACCACAAAACAATGCTTATTAAAATGACAAATGTTGGTAGATTGCAATAAAACAATGACTACTATTGGTCTGTGTGTGAAGTCTTCTTCTGACCACATAAACAGATCTCACTGATGCTAAATTGGACAGTGGTTGGGTAGTAATGAGAGAAGCCTGCATTTTGTACTACAAGTATAAGGTTTACACATTTCTACAATATACTTATAGGCCTAGTAAATCAACACGATAATAATATAAATACATGTAGTTAGTAAAAAAAAAAATAGAAGGTGAATAACAAGCTCTATAAATTAGAAATCAGTAAATATTTTTTGGCCCCCTTTTGTTAAAATCTGTTTTAGGCTATTTTGGCTATTTTAGACCTTTCTGGTCTATACAGTAATTCTTCTCTAAGGTCTGCAATGTAAGGGGAAATATAGCTCTGTGGGAAAATGTAATATTTTTTCTCTTCTATACTAATGCACACCCTTGTACTCTGTAGTTACTTTATTGATGCTTTGCTTTAATGAACAGCACTAAAGTCTGTAGGAATATTGGAAAAATTGCTCTAGACAATTACCTATGGTCAGTGAATAATGGTGGTTATTACTGAAACCATGTATTCACAAATGAGCCAGATTGAAACTAATTGAAATTTGTGGGAATCAATTCAATAAACTCGGTTAAACATTTTCAACTACTCAATAGATTGTGTATTCTTTAATAGGGCACATAAATGTGTATACTCCATTGTGATGCTCTATGCTTTGTGGTACTTTGAACTGAGTTTGTATAGGGATCATTACTGCCTAGCTGTTAAACTCTAGGTGCATAATAACAGACTATACACAATGGATGTAGGACAAAAAATAAGAATTTCATGTGCTCTTTGATTTAGCAAAATGGACAAAAACCATTCACCCAACTATAGTATTTTCACTTGAAATCTACAAAATCATGCAGCTCAGACAAATTCAGAACAGGACAGGAAGCACAGTATTATAATGCAAACAATAGCACAGACTAATAGCAGCCCTGGGACCAGATTAAAGTCATTGCTCTCAGTGGCATCAGGGGAGGTTGGTAGTTTAAGTTCAGCTTAGTATACTGGTCACCAGAGCTGGATACTGGGTAGTGTGTTAGGTCACTGTTGGGTAGATTCTGCACATTTGCACAAAGACACCCCTATGTCCAGTTATATGTTGCACACACATTTCAATAAATTCAGGCAACATTTTAGTGTTTCCAGTGCTTTTGGATGCATAAAAATGTACTGTGCTCCACTGCCCTCTGTGTTAACCAAACTGCAGAAAATCTTCAGTCATTATTTTGCTATACTGATTTGAGAGTCATGACAGAGCAGGGCTTTGCTGGACTTCCAGCTGGTATCCACTTCTGTCCATTTCTGGTCTTGCTGTTGATGCCTTTTTAAATCTAGACAATTATACATCACTTAAAAATTGGTGTGATAGGGATGGTAAATGATCAATTAAGTAATTCATCAACATCATGTTATGACTAAGCTCTAAAAAGCAGTTATGCAGGATTGATGAATGGTCCTTAAAGTATAAGCAATATTGCTGCATTTTTTCTATACAGATGCCAATAATGAGCAATACATTATTACTATATTGTTTTCAACACCGCACCTGCATTGGTCACACTGCTGGAGTTATGTCGCATACACAGTAAAATATGAAATGATGCAGCCATCAGTGAACACAGGAGAGGAGTGTGCCTCAAGGACAAGCCAATGAGAGTAGTTACATTAAAGGATAAGAAACCAATTATAGCAGTTATGCTATAAAAAATATGCTTACACGCCAAAAACAAGCAAAGGAGTCGTTAGCCACGTTTTCTACATAATTGAGTATCACAGTGTTTGAGAAAATGCCTCAGCATTAAGTAGAAACCAAAAAAAATAAGGAGAGGGAGGTAGATTTATGTGATCCTACAAAGCACAAGAGTTATTTGAGATATTTTACTTTTTCTGATGTCTTTGCACCCGTCAAGAAAAAGAATAATGACATTTTAAAACAGCAACTTGACGTTTAGAAATAAAATTGAAAATCAATTAAATTAACTTTTTACTTATATGATGGTATTTGATGCGTGGTGAGATGTATTCATACTAACCTACAGTTGTTGTTCATGAGTCTGTTAGATGCACACACTCCGATACCATAGACAATATTGAGCAGTTTGCTTAATATTGCTGACTGTTTGGCTCCAAAACCAGCATGATGACCGATAATAGTCCCATTATTACCTGGCATGCTAGTAAATGCAGTTGGCATATGACTGATATTAGCCCCAGTGTAACCTAGAAGAGATCTGGCCACTCTGGCTGATCACAGAACGTCCAGATCTCATCCAGGTTAGCTACCCAGGTTCATGTGAGGTCAGTTTGAACCAAAGGATTGTTTTAATTACTAATTAAATGGGTTGTTTTAACTACTTAGTCTTGTGGACGGGAATCACCACCCCTATCAGAAACAAAATCACTGTCCTGCTTACTAAAGTGGAATTAATTTAAAATACTTTTTTATTCATATATATAATAGAGATATGTTTTTATACTGACATGAGTCAGTTTTATAGGTTATCTTCACCCCAAAAACTACTTTAGGGTGGAATTAGGGAAGATAGAGAAAAGAAAAATATAGATGCCTGCGCTCTGGCAGGTCCCATAATGGCTATAACGGTCCAAGCAAAAGACCCTCTCCTGCTCAGGGTGGGGGTTTTCATATTCCTAGCCATGAGCATGAACTATATGAACATTAGCAGCACAGAGAATTGAGTAAGCGAGTAGGAGGTAATTGGACAAAGGCCAAAGGAGTGAAAGACTGAAGCGGCATGTAACTGAAACAGTTACTGTTACTGACACTGAGATACTTAGCTTTATGGAAGGTAAATTTACTACTGCTATTGTCATCTATTAGGACTGGGCGGGAATTCTAAAAGAACACTGGGGAAATACGAATTATACAGTGAAGTAGAGGATATACATTTATGTGGGAGGGAACTGTAAGTACATACCTCCTGAGAGGGAGGAGGCGTGGCCACGCTGTGATGGGGGAGTAGATGCGTTACAATAGTGGTGTGTGGTTGCATCACAACGAGGGGAGCACTAGGCCACCACCCCCTCCCCTGAAAAAACCCTTGTCGTACACACTTGTGGCAGGTGTATGCGGTACCAACTCACCACTGCTCTGCAGAGTGGTCATGAGTCAGCACAACCTCCCCACAATCCTAGCATTCTCAACAAATGTTCTTGGGACTGTCTCATCTATATCAGGCAAAGAAAAGTCTAGAGGGACCACATTTGAATATGAGAAAAATTACCATACTTAAGAAACATGAAAAAAATATAGTATTATAGCAGGTAATAAAATGCTAGTGCCATTTGTATATCCCAGTGATTCTCAGCATTGTTACAAGAAGTTGAACCCATAGGGAATTAAGTTAAAATGATTTTGCTTTGACTGGAGACCAGTAGAGAGAGAAGGACTAAATGTGTTAACTGGAGGACAACACCATCATGCAGGGATAAAGGAGAGAAACGTTTACTGCGTTCCTGAACCTGGAAGAGAGTGCAAAGGAGAGAAAAAAACTGACTGTTAAATACAGGGGCTGGAGGGCAGGGAGGCATTTGCCCTCCGGGCCGGTCCCACTGTGGGCTACTTTGGGCCGGGTCATTGTGCCACCTACATTTTGTTTCTTTTATAATAGGCTGCTGGGTTGAGACTTGACCCCTAGGCTAAAATTTGCCAGCCCTCCCCTGATTAAAAAGTGTGGTTAGGGAATCTGGAGAGATAAGATCAACCGATACCAACAGCTTGAAAATAATAGTAGCTCTTAAATTCTGAAAATAACTGCTCTGAAATCAAGGCATGAATGAAAAGATAATGAAGTGTAAATGCTTTGATTGGCGTGAGTTTGTTACTAATGGTGAAGGCTCTCTGCTCCTACATCCGTCAGATTCTGTGGACCCTTCTCTTCCTGGCTAAATTAAATTGTCTCAGTACCCTTAACGGTATATTTTGTAATAGTGTTGGTTTTTTATGTCAAATGTTCTCTGTGCTGTTAAAACACAACCTCTGGTATATTTTGTTTTGCCTGCTTCCCACTGTGTATCCTCCTCTTTATTTTACCTGCACTCCTTCCCCTATACCGTAAATTGATTTAATAATAATCAATGAAAAAAAAAAAGAAGGGTCTAATTAAACCCCCTCTCACAAATGCAGATTAGTCTACTTAATTTAATAAATTTTGTTGTGGTAATTTTTTTTTTTTTTCGTACAAATTTTAGGGTTCATGTTACAGTTTACTTTAACCTTCATTTTAAGTTTAATTGACCTTTGACCAAAAAACCCCTGCAAAATGATTAGTACATATGAGAACTACCATACAGATTTACTCATCTTTTTCATAAAGATAGTAAAGGATAGATTACATTCCACGCGTTGTTCTAAAGATCAACACAGTCCGTGCACTGTTACCTTTACTACGGCAATAGCTGCGCACGCTGTGAGCCGCAAGCAAAAATCCACATTGAAATTACGGTAATTGTGTGCAGGCCACATTATTCTAAAGAGCAACTTGGGGAACTGGGGGAACTGAATCTACCCCTAAGAATGGTTAAAACAGTGCCCTATTCTGTTATTTTGTACAGCGTGACAGATAATAAATAAGGCAGAGTTCTGAATAAAAATGTGTAAATGCAGTCCATGGAAAGCTACATTTCTTAAAATACAAACTAAAATACAAACTAATTCATATAGCTCTATGCTGTGTTATCGGGAGAAAATAATCTTGGTTATTTTCCATACTCTGATATTCCTTTTATGTTCCTTAGCTCTGTGAATTCTTTATCTGTCAAGCATACACATGAGAATGGAAATAATTTATTATGAAAACCTTTTGTTATAATGAATAAGGACTACATCTACATTATAGGTATTTGTTCTCCTCCACAAAGAGTGGGTAGAAACAATGATAGCCTGTGTAATGATCTCTCCCTTTTATGATGGCACAATTATGTCTGTGTCTGGAAATACTAATGAGCAGAACATCTTTGACCAATAAGAGGGCTGAAACCAGTGGCGAACTAAGGCCGTAGCTGCCCATGTGACTGCTATGGGACCCAGCATTGAGGCTGGAGATATTGGTTCATCCTTCCCAGAGGCCTTCACTCTGCTATTCTGAGCATGTATTGTAAAGCCTTGTTTGGGCTTTCAGTTCCAGAACTACAAACTCAAATGGTGCTTCACCATGCATGTTCAGAGGAGCAAAGTGTGGGAATGTAGAAGCAGATTAACAATAAATGATGACTGAAATTAAAATATTTACAGTTTCACATCTATATTAGAAAATTGCAGTAAGGTTAAATTGAAATATTTCAACACATATTATGCATCTTATATTAGGCATAACCTGTAAATTGTCTGTGCCTCTCTAAATGTTCTGCAATTCTGTAAATGAACATGCAATCTGAAAAGAAGACTATAAACATCATCTAGAGCCACATTCATATCCAATAATAAAAGTAATGCTTATCCATCTGAGCTTTCTGCAATTAGAGTGGCTATAATTATAATGAGTGTGTAGTTCAGTCAGTTTTCCAGCTTTAACCCTTTGTGTCAGGGATCTGGATGAAAAGTCTCACACGGAAGTCATGGAGATTCTTCCCATTCCAGCCACCTAGCTATACATCAGTGGATACTATTATTATTTATTCATCTTCATAAATTACATATATTACATGGGTTCTAAAGGTTTCTTCACCGCTAGTAATGATGCTTGTTATGTAATCATGCATCACTCAGGGGTTTAGTAGTTTGGGAATTTTACTGATCTCTATACACTACTTTATTCTACAAAAATAATGCCACTGACAGAGACACCTGTTCTTATTAGGTCATGTCCTTAATATGTGAATGTTCCACACAACGTTTTTGTGCAGGTTTGTGACGCTGACTTAAATAAATAAATTGCTCTAATAACAACACTGCATGCTGCAGGGCTTTATACCTTTCTTCTCTGGCTTACAAATCATTATATATATAAAAAAAAAAACAGATGTTGATAACAGAGTATTTAATTTCTTTGCTCTCAGTACAGTAAATATATTATCAAATAACAAATCCACCCAAATCTAAAAAAAATGAGTTAGGTAAGATACATAAACTATGAAAACATTCCTAACAGTACAACTAGTCACACATGAATCATTTTTTCTTGATTCCAAACAAAGAATTGCATTTCTGTGCAATCACATCAGTTTATAACTTAAGCATCCATTATTTTTAATCAGATTGTTCCTCAGAATCTGAGTGTCCCACACACATTACAATTTTGATCTGACTAAGCAATAAGATAGTTTCAGTCGTATGAGCATTAGGGGCATATTCAATTGTCCTTTTTCCGCGGCGCGTTAAAACTATTACTGTTATTACGGTAATAGTTAGCTGGATTTCAGCTCGCAGCTCCCTGAGCCGCGAGCTGAAATCCAGCAAGAAAATTACCGTAGTAACGGTAATAGTGCGCGAACCGCGAGATTTTCGGCGTTTCCGCCGACAATTGAATGCCCCCCTTAGACTTTAATCGTACACTTACAAATCACACCCCTTTACTAAAACTCAATATGATCATTCTGTATGTAAAATACTTATCTAATCCAATTATCAATTGATTTAGCCATCTCCATTTGATTTACAATATATCCAATGCATTCACACATTTATCCATTTTTCAACTATTCAATAAGGAGTTGAATAAAAAGATTGCATAGGGGTTCACTACTGCCTAGCTGTTACAAACCTTTTACTTTTTCCATTTCCATATCAGCTGCCCAAGCAAAGCCTTTGGTAACCTCTTTATCTGTACCAGAGAGAAACCAGTGGATTATATCTCATAGATCATCACCAACCCCATCACATTCCTCCAAATATACTCCCTCTCGGGATCAAGCATTCTAACCTATTTGCTACTCGTATCATGTCTACTTCCAGAAAAAGGGGTCTCTGCTAATGTTTTCAACAAATTCCGAACCTTGATCAAGGTACGAAAATCTTATTTCCTCTTATTCATGGATTGCCTTAAACATTAGTGTCTTTCAAGATCAAAATTTGCCCTTTTGGACCTAAATAGACTGGCCTAATTTGTCATGATAAAACAAAATTATCTTTAATCTGCTCAAATCTTATTTCCCTTAGTCTTCTATTGTCATATAATGATTAGTAGGTAGGCCCTCACAATAATAACAAATTGTGTGAACTCATGTTATTTAGCAGAGCTCAACCTTTGTTGGCTAAATTCCAGTCATTTTCTTTGATATTAGTGATTGTTTGACTCTTAAAGGCTGTGTAAGTGAAATATTCCCCAATAAAAAATATTTATAAGGACCTCAGAAATATTTTTCATTGCTCATATTTATTAAGTTTGCAAACTTCAGCCTTCATCAATCAACAGTACGAACAAAACAAATAGTATATATGTGGTACCTTTTAATAGCTAGATTGTATAGATTGATCCTGCACCAGAGCCCTTCTGATGCATATTGCCTTTTGAAGTGGTAGTTGAAGAATGGACTGTATGCCCATTATTTTGTGTTCAAATTCCATGATGATAAGCAGACTTTTTTAGAAATAAATTATACTTTTCAGTGCTTGTGGCCAGTCTCCATCTCCGCTACAAATACAGATACTACATAGGACAACAAAAGCCACAATGTGCACTGACACATAATCTACATCTATACAGTCTGCTCATTTTCCTTTTTGCATTAGTAAATATGAAAACAGGTGCTTGGAGACCACTGACGGAGGCGGGGCTTTTTGTTATATACACCACTGTGCAAGATGAGTATGCATTGCTATAGTTTACATATACAATGATATATTTTCTGTAAATGTTCCAGGATTTCACTAGGATGAATTATGCAGGGCATTTATGTTACCTGGCACCACCAACATTGATCGAATGTAGTGATAAGCATTATAGTAGAAGCTCTATTGAAAGAATAGGGTGGCCCTCCACGTTAAAAGCTATTCAATTGTTTTTTAACGCGGCGCGTTAAACAGGCCAATGTTCTGTTTTATCTCACACCTCTTTGGTGTGTGTTAAAAAAAAAAAAAACCTATGAAAACGATTTGAAATCATGTAATAATGAAAAAAAAGATAAACTATGTTTATCAGTAATGCATAACAATAAAAAGTTGATTTTCTTGTGAAAAAATAATGAAAACAAAAAAAACATTAAAAAAAATAAAAAATCACTAATCTAATATATAAATGCTTAGTGGCGTCTGTGTGTGAAAAAAAAAAAACAAGTTGCAGAGCCACCTGCTGGGCAGAGTTATACACTGACCTACTAAATTCTTAGTGTGTGTGGGAAAAAAAAAATTCTAAAAGGGCTGAAATTTGGTAGGGCTCAAACTCATTTTCGTGAGGTAATTTTACCTCATGAACACACATGTGTAGAGGCGTGCATTAGTGTGTGTGTGTGTGTGTGTGTGTGTGTGTGTGTGTGTGTGTGTGTGGAAAAAACTATTTTCTCAGAAAGGGCTCATCCAATTGACCTGAAATTTGGTATACTGACATTATTTGACAAAAAAATTAGAATAGTCAAGTCAGTTAACTTCCATCATCCCCTCTTCCCCCCGTGGGAGGGGTAGTAAAGGCTAAATTTACAAGTTGAGGGGTCAAACTCATTTTCGTGAGGTAATTTTACCTCATGAACACACATTAAAAAAGGCCGCTTGCGTCGGGAACTAACGCTCTTCCCCTGAGGAGGCCTGGGCTAGGTCCAAATGCATGACAAGAACCTTTTTAAGACCTTAAGTATCTTGATTTGACTAGAATGCATGAGTATCATGCACGGGTTAACTTGTTAAATATATTTATGCATGTTTTTGGTACAAATATGTATGTACTAATGTGATTTGACATGGTATAGATGATTCTGTAGTAAAAAATAGTGAAATAAAAAAAATATGCTAAAGAAAATACTGTAATGTAGATATTATCAAATAAATAGGTTGTGTAATGCAATCTAATGTATGAAAATGTATGCCAATCCTTTTTTTTTGTTATACATGACCACGTTAAAACTCACATTCCCTCTTTTTCAATTGAATTGCATGATTTTTAACGCCGTGGTAACTAAAAACAGTCATTATAGCAGTTAAAAACCTGCGTGTGATTTTTTTCTTTTTAACTCTGCGGGGGAAAAAAACTTGCGGTCAATTGAATTCCCCCCATTGTGTGTGTGTGTGTATATATTGTACAAGTTAACCCGTGCATAATACTCATGCATTCTAGTCAAATCAAGCTACTTAAGGTGTTAAAAAGGTTCTTGTCATGCATTTGGGCCATAGCCCAGGCCTCAACCACCAACCACTCCCCACCCTCACCCCCGGCAACCACCAACCACTCCCAACTGTCACTTCTCCTTCAAGAAATATATATATATTTTTTTTAAATCTTTATAAACACTTTTAACAATTAACAAATTAAATTAACAAATTAAAAACATCTTAGTATACCAAATTTCAGCCCTTTCTGATTTTTTTTCCCACACACACTAAGAATTTAGTAGGTTAGTGTATAACTCCGCCCAGCAGGTGGCGCTGCAGCTTGGTTTTATTTTTTCCACACACACACAGGCAGACTAACACACGCCACTAGACATTTATATTATAGATATATATATATATATATATATATATATATATATATATATATTTATCTATATATATCTATATATAAAACACAATGGTTGAAGTGGAAATTTAGAAGTGGTGGTACTAAACTTGTAAGTGATTGTGTGTAGATGATAGTGACATTATTTGTGTTTTGTTTTGTTCATTAAACTAATATAAATGCTTGTGTTATTTTATATAAGTGATGACAAGTGCACAATTTCAGCTGCCAGCCTGGGCATTAGAATGAGGCGCAAACCTCTTATTGCAATCGTCAGCATGATCTCTTATTGCATCCAGTCACCTGAGTTATCTCTGTATTATATGTATTTAAGAGAAAGATCAATTTTGTAAACATTTCCCACAGTGATCTGTGAGTTACAGCTGCTAAAGAACGCCACAGAAAACCATAAAACAAAATATCTGTCTAAGCATCATTGACTCTGCTAATGATTGAATTACAGTAGCTATGAACAAGGAAGGGTGGTCACAACCTAACCTACATTAGTGTGATAGGAGTAATAATGTCACTAATTTGGCAGAATGCTAATTTGTTAGAACAGAAACAAGGCATTCAAAATTGTAATTACAGTGAAAGGTCACTCTCTAAGTTCTGCAGCTATAGCTTGCTTCTATGGCAAAATGCTAATTAGCCCTTTGGTATTATCATAATTGTGCTAAAATTGCTATACCTGAAAAGTTGTCTACCATTTAGAGGCCAAGAGAGACAAAGGGCAACAAATAAAGTTATTCATAAAGGCTATTTTAAATAATTGCAATACATTAAAATATGGAAGGTGTATAAACCAAATGTTACCATAGATAGGTTCTATACTTCATAGATTACAAAAAGAGTGCAGCACTTGTTTCAATGCTGGCAACTGTGTAGTCATATTCAAGAGATAATGGGCATAGTGTGCAGGTGTGTGGTGAAGAGGGAGCTCTTTTCAGCATTGAAACAAGAGCTGCTCTTTTCTTTATACTCATGGGTTAACTGTGGATCCAGACATTACTTACTGTTATTATATACATGCCAGACAATCATCTTTCTACATGTAATCTTTTCTACCTGTCATGTCATTAATTGGTAGCTTTGCTAAAGGTTAGGTGCTAAATTGAAACAGTGATGGTCTATGTTTCTACTGAGGCACATTTGGCCCTTTAGCAGTTGAACTACAGTAAACATTATCAACTTGTAGCTCCAGCAACAGTTTAAAGATACACATTGCCTTCTCAATAATCATATTTTAACAGAAATTCTTGAATCCAGTTGTTTTCTGTCTTTTTTTATCAAAAAAGTGCTAGCTTTATAACTTATCAAACCAGGGGTGGATCCAGAGGGGGGGAAGGGTGGCGAACGTGCATGTGTTTTAAAACTCTATCGGGTAGCACCCTCTACCTGCATCTCAGACACCAGATGCAGCCATGTGCGGGCACACAGTTACTGGGTATGCAGCACACTGATTGGTGGATGGCGCTGGCTATTCACCAACCAGCATAGAGGGAATTGTACTTGATTCACATTTATGGGGTCTGATTTTTAAAATAGTGAATAGGGAGGGGGCTCTGTTAAACAGCCCTCCCCTAAAAGAAAAGTCTATATCTGCCACTGCATCAAACATCCAGTATGCAATTGCCATAGTGTGTTTCTAAAAATGTATTTATATGGTTTTCCGGTGCATGAGATTGTAATCTGCTTTCAATACACATTCAGGCAGGGCCATTCTTCAATGTTGGCCTTATTCAGGTGGAGCAATCTGAGGGGCAGCAGATACTAGGTTTTTGACCTAGATTCTTGGCCCCTAACTTGGCTCTCCTATCTACCCTAGCGCTCCGATCACCAGCCACTTTGTAATAATTGATTACAGAAGGAGCATAGAATAATATAAGTCATCTTGTTCTTTTGTGATATCACTGAAGTGCGTTGGCTGTGTATCTCCCTCTCCTACTCCTCCTCCATCCGCTGTGCCAGCACTGTGCATGACTGGTGACTAGTATATCTGCGGTGGGGTGGGCATTATGTCAAACCACCAGACTGCAATGTGAAAGGAGCATTTCCAATTTCAAGATCAGCCAATGACCCCACATGCTCCCACAGGGGCCATAGACTAAGCAAATTTCCATTCTGATTCCATAAATCCAGCCACAATGAATCAGTTTTGCACAGTATGATTGTTAGATTGGCAAAACGTATGGTCAAAAATAACAAGTTCTGCTTATGACTGATCAACATACTGTTTACTATATCGTTGAAAATATTTTATCCTTATACTTACAGATGTATGTATAATGATTGTAATATGTACAACAAGCACCTGATAACAATATTTATGAATGGTTACAATAATAATAATAATAATAATAATAATAATAAACATTGAATAATAAACTACCTGTAAATAATACATGCTGTGCTCTGGCAAGTCCTACAGTTGTTTAGGTCTTGTCCAGTTCGATAGGAGTTGCGCCTGTTTAATAAAGTCATAAAATAATTAATATAAAGACTACATATATCTGCATTAATATCTTGCATATTGTATTCACCATCTCATAGACTCTTCTAGTGCTGTACAGTAAAGACAACATGGGTCATTTATGATGCCCTGGCACAGCACAAAGTCGGGCATATATTTGTGATGTTATTGCTCCTGCTTCTGTACCAGGTTATGTGTTGATGATGGTGGCTTTGCAGATGTACACAGTATTTCTCATGACAATGGTTTGATTGGGGTGGTCAACAGGCATACATTGCTCTGTCACAGATCACAGTCACAAAGCTAGTATTGCACATTCATGACCCTCTTAGTTACTGACCTAAAAGGGGGATAACTGAGGAGAAAAATAAGTAGCAGGGGATTCAGAAACACAAGTTGATAGGTGATATAAGAATATTAACAAAGAGCTGTTTGTGCTACTAAACAAATGCAATGTGTCTGCCTTGCTCTTACTGTCATTATATGACAATGTAGGTTTGTTTTTGAGTACATTAATATTAATCTGCAGATCAGTCTTGCAGTAAACTTAAGTACCAATATATAGTTATTTTGCTTTAATATGTGGGAAGGAGCAAAAAAATACAGTGCTCAGACTGAGCATGGGATGTGTACATATTTATGGGACAATGGCCTGCTACACCACCTGAAATGTGTATACTTTGTGGACAAGTAACATGAAATGTACAAAAACATGTGCAATGGCAGCCTATGTACTTCTCTCTGAGGTTTCTGTATCATATCTATCAAATGATTCACTCTTCAGCTACATATGAGGTAGATAGTCACCCAGTTCTAATGAATAATTATTAACTATGTAATAGTATTTCAGAAATATGTAATTGTTGATTTTTATTGCATGGTTGAAGTGTATTGGATCATAAATCTCATCAAACTGAAGTCTAAGTTAAAATGATCATTATGTTTATTATCCATTAACATGTTTATTTCTATCTGTAAACAATTAATTTAAGTGTGAATATTCTCCAGCTTAAATATATTCTGTCATCACTGCTTAATTGTTCCGTCACAATTGGCAAGTCACATACAACAAAGTATGTATATGTACAACAATAAATACAATACAGCATTGTGTAACCAAATTGTAATCATGTAGGTTATAACATATTGTACAGCGAATGCAAAAACAAAAAATGACATAATGTGATATGGATTGATAATTACTAATAACACAAACACTGGTGAAAAGACGACATGAGTTTAGAATTCATTGAGATTCTACAAATTGATTATTTTTCCTGTGATTAAAAAAACAGATTGGTATATTTTACATTCATGACAACACAGAATTTAGCAGAGTTTTAACTAAACCAGTATGTAGAAATATTTTAACTAAACATGCTAATGCCATTTTTATAGGCTCAGTAACATTATACACATTACCTCTGGTTGTTGTCTAGTGTTTGTTTCCCCATTTCTGTAGTTCATTATTTCAGGACTATGCTGTATAAAGCACTGAACATTAAGCATGCTTTCCTGCATCCTACTGATACGTTTTGTGTCATCTCATACAGCTGCTTGCTTACACTGTAAATGTCTTTCCTCCAATATCACAGCAGCAATAAATCACCAGCTCCCATGATAATGTTCACAGCAAGAGAGAGAAAGTTATTGACAGGTAGCTTTTAAATGATTTAGTCAGCCCTTTTATTTGTCGTTAAAATGTAAGATAAAAGTTTCTTGTTTTAAGAAAAGCACCCTTTGTAGGTATTTGTTACTCTGCCATATGGATGTTAATTCCTCTGGTCATGTCTCTAGACAACTATCAGGAAAACAGGAATCCTTCCAATCTGTTCTACTAAATATTCACATCAGTCTGCATTTGGCCCCAACAAGTTGTACTTTCACTGTCTGAATTTGATCTTAAGCGTCCCCTGTCCTACGCCACAATACCACACAGGAGAATGAATGGACCATCAGCAATCCAGCTCTTTTCATCATTTGTGAATTTACAAATACAGTGCAAAATAACTCAACAGAATGATGAAGCAAAGCAGACCTCAAATACTGTATTGCCTGAACTATGAGCCATTGTGAAATGGTCTTTTCCTCTGCAGTACTCTTGCTTGAAATGTTTCTCTTCACTCATGTAATTCAGCGTAATTAGTGTTTTCATGACAAATGAATATTGTAAAAATGAAAGCTACAATCGTGAACAAATGGCTACATTTAAAAATCACAATTTACATACAATTTACATAAGTTTCTATCACATTTAGTGACAATTACCTTATTATTTTTGTACATTATTTTATTTCCTAAGTACTTACATATGGTTGTTAAAGGTAACCTAAAATATTATTAACATACATACTATATGTCAAATGTCTAGATAATTTTAATAAAAAATTATGTTCCTTTAGATTAGAAACTGTACCTTACCCTTCACTGAATGCTCTGGCCTTTTCCAAGTCCTGTATTACATTCAAAAGGATCTTAATCTTCTCTTGGTTTGATTGTAAGGATTCTTCTATGGAGTGTAGTTTACCTTGTAGGGAACCAAATTCACCATGCGCCTTATGTCCTGGGTTTTTTGATTTGCTCTCATTATTAGTACCATGTTGCATTCCACTCTTTGGCAGACAAGGACTACTCTCTGTGCCACTCCTGCTTCGTGCTGGGTTCTTCTGCAATCCACTTATGTCAATTTGTGATGTTGGTAATCTTTCATTATTTATAAATGATTTTGATACCTGACTGTCATTAAGATGAGATGCAGATCCTGAAAGTGGCTGTAATTTGTCAATCGGTTGGTGTTCTGAGTGAAAGCAGTATGATACATTTCTGTTACAAGATGGTGTTAGGGTTATAATACTTTTGCAATCAACATTTGGCTTTAATCGTAAAAACTCCTTACTTTGCTTTACTGGACAGGTAATCTCTGCTTGTTTTGAGTCACTACATGCGTTGGTCAAATCCATGCAGATGTCTGAAGGTTTTTCGATGGTAACTTTGCACTTTTCAGAACATTCCAAAGAAACCTCAATCATGTTATCATTTGCAGTCTCAGGGGTGGGGTCATTTTGTAAATTTATATTTGGCTCCTCAATTTCCTCCAGAGGACTTTCAATAGCATTATCAGATACTTGGGTGGAGACGGTCATCCTTCCAAGCATCTCAACAAATTCCAGTCCTGAACATTCACTTTTAGGTCCATTGCTTTGTGCTTTAGGTGCAGTATGTCTTACAGGACAGCGTCTTCTGACCCATTTTAATCCCTCTTCAAACTGATCACTTAGTGTGAGGTGAGAAATTTCAGTAGCAATGACTTCTTCTGAGAGGTCCCCATTAATCTGCTCACAGCTAGACTCCGTAGACATTATGTCTATAGGTTTAGTTGCTGTTTCTTTTTTTGCCTTAAATATTGGAAAGTGTTTCCTGAGACTAGGGGAAGTCTGAATAGCCATATTTTGAAGACCTTTTTGTGAATGGGGATAAGCAAGCAAACACATTGGTCTGCTGTGGGGCTTTTCAGTCTTTCCGTTGACTAGCAGGGTGTTCACACAACACTTCATATCCAATTCTGCAGAGTGTGGTGGAATTGCATTTGTGCTGTCCTCCTTAAACCGGACTTGCTGGGATTTGTTCCTACGTTGGTTAGGTTGTTTTGCAAGACCAGAAGAGTCTAAACTTTTTCGCTTCAGTAGCACAGGACGCACTTTCATTGTTTGTTGTTCCATTGAATCGCAGGGTACGTTTGGCAGACAACTGGTTTCTTTGCGACCCATTGCAATAGGTCACTTAAAAAGGATTTGGAAACTCTGCCGCAAGTTAACAACGTTCTTAAAATGCTTAATAGCAAGATCCATTGTTGGATTGATTTTCTTCGGTATTTCCAGACAAATCCTTGTAATGTTTTTGTTTTTCTCATATAAACTATGCTGATGTAATTTGTTTTACCAGCATAAAAAATGTCTCAATAGTTAAGCAGTATACCTGTGGGCCAAGAACACTTTGGTATTCTTATTTGATTTCTTTTAATGCAAAATACTTATTATGTTAAATATGACCTATTGTGGATTCTTTACCATATTGCTTTCTTTATAGGTATGAAAGTCTGTTATTTAAATTGTACTTGAATTTTTCAATAAACTACTTAAATAGTTCTTCCTTGCTTGCAGCACAAATACCAACTGTAGCGTAGCAAATATTAATTTGTTGAATGTTGACTGTGATTCTAATACATATCTTCGAGCACAGAGCACAGATTGAGCAGCTGACATAATTCCTTTTATTGCAATGGTGAAAGGGAATAGTCACTAGTGAATAAACCACTGTCAGTAGCAAAATGTGTTCTTCTACAGGTCAACTTTTCTGTGGCTACAGCACATGCTCTGAAATACAAAATTACATTTTAATACAAGAACCATCCTTACAAATAACACACGTAAATTTACAGCAGTCTAGGTACCTAATATTATCATTCGTACTTTCTCTTGAAGATTTTTTTTTAAATAAAATCAAAGGTAAGGCTTGTCATAAATGTCATTTTTCAGATAATGTGTTTATTGAATGAAACTTTTAGTAATTGCAATTTGCCATTACAGTGCCAAAAGGCATTTTTGAAACTATTAGGGGCATATTCAATTGTCGCGGATTTCCGCGGCATTAAAACTACTATCGTTGTTACCGTAGTAGTTAGCTGGATTTCAGCTCGCGGCTCAGGGAGCTGCGAGCTGCAATCCAGCGAGAAAATTACCGTAATAAAGTTTTTTCTGCGCACCATTACCGTAATAACAGTAATAGTGCGCAGAGCGCGAGATTTTCGACGTTTCCGCCGACAATTGAATATGCCCCTTAGAATACTCTCGCCATCTCATTTGCATGTAATGCCTCTGAAATATCGTACAAAGAACAAAGCTACATGAGAGAGATGAAAAACTGGTCTTCAATTATATACCAGCATTAAATATATGTATTTATAACTCATAAAATATGCACTCTCCAGGGAAGTATATAATAGTTAAAGTACAATTAAATATGCTATATCACTACATATAGTACTTATATTGTAACTTGTGTTTTAAGTATATTTCTCTAAAATTAATCACTAAATTATCATGGTTCTAGACAGATAATACAAGGCAAACCCAACATTTGAATAGCATTCATTACAGCGTTAAAGCCATTCATGCTTATATTACTTATGATCTTTATTTTTGTTCATCAGTTTTTTATATTACTACTTTTTATTCCTTCCTTGTCACCACCCTTTTGTATTGTCCCAGAAGCCAGAACAACATTTAACATGTCCGTGATGAGATCCCAAAGCTAAAATCGATTCTAAGCAGTGACACTTAGCCAGGAGATAGGATTTCTATCAACTATCAAAATTGTGTAATCTTGTTCTATATTATAATGTTCCTTGGTTTCTAAGCAATTCATTTAACCATTATTAAAGGTGATGATAGCAGAACAAAGTACATTTCTGCAGGTCAGCTTATGTAGTGTATGTACTAAATAAGTATTTGTTAAAGTGCCACAGCTAAACATTGTGCAGAATAAACACTGAAATGTCTGTTTAAGCACAATTGATATTGTATCAGTCTGACAGCTGCTGTCAAGAAAAATATATTGAAAGTGTTAGCGCTAATAATAATAGTGCAAAACACAGACTCTCCTCCAGATGAATCGTATGTGTCATTATAAGCATGAGAGTGTTCATCTGCCAGATGCATAAACTATTAGCAGTATGCGCTGGAGTGTGTTGCGTTGTTACTAGCGCTGGTTTCTGCACTTGTGTTGCTCAGAAATGTCTTTCGCTGCAGTGAAAGTAGAATCTACTTTCCAGCAATGAAAGGGATTTTGAGTGACAGGTGAACTGTTCATGTTACCAGCCTGGGTAGAAGGAATGCAGCAAGAATGGGAAAACTAAGCAGATCAAATATGGAGAAGAAATGAGATAGAGAGACATAAAGAACAAGAAAAAGACACAGAGAGGAAGAGAGTCAGAAAGAGAAGGAGACTGAATAAAAAAAAAAAAAAAAAATTACATAGGGGGAAAATTACTAGAAGACAGAGATTCCTTATTATTACATTTGCTTTATTTATTTTTTCCATTTTTTTTGTTACCAGCGGATCTACAATTAAGTTTTCATTATATTTATGCTTCAATACCAAACATATTGTCTGCCTTGTATTTACAGGTATCATCTCATCATCTTTGCTAAGTGTATACTGATGAAAAAATATTTTGCTTCCCTTTAGCTATGTAATTACACTTTCCTCTTCACAAAACTTTGTAATACCTTGGAGGGATGGAGTGAATGTTTCATAGTGTGGGCTTTCTGAATAAATTCATTGAAATTAAGTTTTTATGTAGTTTCAGAGTGCTTCCAATAACCTTCTTTTGGCATACATTATAGCTTTTGAAATAAGATAGCATCTTCATTTGGAGGAATACAAGACAGTGTATCCACAGACATTAAACCTAGTAATAAAACATTCCTTTTGGGCCCGAGATGCTGTAAATATTCAGTGGACTACTGTCTCCTCACCGGCCATTAGCCACACTAGCAGAGAGCTCTATCTTTACCCCGGATCTGGCTTCTCCTCTCTAGTTCCATGGTGAAATTGAACCAAGTGTATCACTTTTAAGGGTATGATATTATTTCAAACTCTTCACACTAGATTTAAGATACTTTCACATTAATATATATGAACACACATTACTTACCTTTTTTTTTTCAGTCTCAAAAAAATCCTTCGTTAAGGTATGGAAAATCCCAAATATTAGACATTTAAGAAATCAAGCATAAGATTCATTGCACTATGATAAACAAGCCCTCAGCCATTCTTAACCACCGTCACCAAAGCTTCCAAGGATTTAGATACTGTGGAAACAGTTCACACAGTATCTTTATCCATTTATGTAACAGTATCACTTTGTACTGAGTTCTGTACAGACACTTTCCTACTTTACTATGAGAATTTTAATAAAATTTAATGTGAAAAAGAAAAAGTAAGTTAGACATTTGTTGATGATGATAGACCCAGATAAGACAATATATATTATATTATCCAGAGGGAAAAACATGCTTTTAAGAATAGTGAGACAGCTTCGGCTCACCCTTCTTCCTTTCATTTTCATTCAACCTTCTCTCTCCCTGATACTTTACTTAACTGACAAAAAGCTTCCGGTCTTTCCATTCTTTTATTTCCATGGAGTCTGAGTACCGTCCTCTCCGTTGAACGGAGCTCTCTTTTTATTGTGCACTTCATTTTATCTACATCTGTATTCGATTTCCATTGTTTTGCATTCTTGACGTTAATAAAAATTTGTTTAAAAAAAAAAAAGAATAATGAGACAACCCCTTAAAGGAGACCAAATATTGAGACAAAAAGGAATTC
The DNA here is from genome assembly GCF_038048845.1 of Mixophyes fleayi. Lineage (NCBI taxonomy): Eukaryota > Metazoa > Chordata > Amphibia > Anura > Limnodynastidae > Mixophyes > Mixophyes fleayi. The sequence continues at coordinate 285,230,157 of NC_134405.1, read as the reverse complement.
CAATATGTTCTGTAATAGTTATACATTTTTCCATAGTTTATCATATTCTTTTTTGGGACTAAATAGAAGAGTGCACTAAATGTGGGCACCTTTAACCAATGCCCTTGTGGGCAGTGGCATATGGGAGAAACTACATGGCACCTGATGTGTATGATATTTATATTATTCACTCTTCGGAAACTCATGTAATCATCGGAATAAGTAGGATATGGGGATATTTTAAGTCACTCACATGTTAGTACCATACCTCCCAGGGTCAAACGCAGAATTTGTAGAGGGGGGTTTCCACACCACGCCACCAGTGGGCGTGGCCAGCATGAATGGGGCGTGGCTATAATCTTAGACAGTGCTTGGCTGCTCTCCAACTCTTCCTATCCCTATAATATACATGGTCAATGCTGCGTGGACTACTGCTAGGTGCATGCAGCTCTCCCTTTTCAAGCAGAGCCGTGTGAAGCGGGGGCAGGGTCCAGCTACCTCAATTATACAGTGCCCCAGGCTTGGAGGGGGTTTCCAGGCACTAGGAAATCCCCCCCCCTCCCCGGTTTGCCTATGCCTCCCACCCTAAGATATTTTGAATTGTAACATTGTGCGCTCGTCACATTGGGGCATGCCACTTTTCCCAGTGGGTGTGCCATGAAGTTCCAAAGCACAGGGCCACCCCCAACCCCCTCTAACCCTTCAATGCTATGCGCACTTGCCACTGGTATGCATGGCATTGGAGTGACAATCATCATTGGCATGTCCCCTCAAATCAGGTCTGTCCTGGGACATATGTAATACACCGGTACTGTGAACTGTGCTCCTGGCAAAGCATGTACTGCTGGGGACACATAACGGCTCCCAGCTCTATTTCTTTAGGATATACTGCGCCATAAATGTACATCTAATGCTCGTTAACCCAATAGATTGGCTGATGGACAGTAAATTAATACATTTACTTAAATAAATATGTACTTTTTGTTATTATTAATGGACAGAACATAATGGATTTGTATTGGAGGTGGTTATAATGTGGGACCTAAATTAAAGTAAATTCTTAAAATAGCCAGAGTATATTTTCTTTTCACTTCCTTTTTCATGGTTGGTCTCACTGTTGGAGTTTTGCTATAATCGGATAAGAAGCAGGTGGCTTTAATATGTTGATTATATGATTAGAATTTGACTACTGCTGTGTGACAAAATTAAAAAACAGGTAGTAAGAAAGGAAATTAGAAGAATATGAAACTATATATCTTTCTTTGAAGCAAAGTGGCTACATTATGCTTAACCAGAGGAAAGGACTGAGAAGATGCTACCTCATAGACGGTGGCTAAATGTAGCACATTGATCTAGTTATTTCCTTTGTTATGAATATAACCCCCTGTGACTGTGTGTAGTGTTGAGGTGCACAGTTTAGGCAGTGCACCTCCTTCTCAGTTCTGGCTAGCTCCTGGCATGGATGTAGATGACCAGAGGGTCTCCGCACATGCAGGTTATTTTTACAGAGTCTCTGTGTAGATGCTAGGACACAAGTGATGTGACTTGGTGGTGCAGTGCAGTCAGATTTCAAAATAATCTCTTTATTTACACTCCTTATATTACCAAGGGTAATATCTCTCACCCTTCCTCTGTGGGGGTTTTAGCTCTCATCATTTCTTTGCAGGGGTAATATTTCTCACCCCTCCTCTGCGAGGGTAATATGTCTCACCCCTTCTCTGCGAGAGTATTATTTCTCACTCTCCCTCTGCGGGGATATTATATGTCACCCCCACCTCTGCGGGGATATTATCTCTTTCACCCCACCTTTGCAGTGGTATTATCTCTCTCACCCTTCCGCTGCAGGGGTATTATCTCTTTCACCCCACCTTTGCAGTGGTATTATCTCTCTCGCCCTTCCTCTGCGGGGGTATTATCTCTTTCACCCCACCTTTTCAGTGGTATTATCTCTCTCACACTTCCTCTGCCCGGGTATTATCTCTCAACCCCTTCAATGTTTGCTGCCTCTCCCTTCCATCATCTTGTCACTCTCTGATTTAATTTATCACTGAAATCTATTATGTCTGTGATGTTGTACTTTGGCCCCTAGTGGCAGCAGGCAATGGACCAGCTCTCCAGTTTATAAGGGGGTGGCAGCCAGGGTCCCAGTACAGAGGGGAGGAGGTCCTAGTACTGGGCTACACATTCAGTCAATGGGAGATGTGAACAACAACTCCAGAAGGGGTGTTACATGAACAAACTTTAAGGTGTTGTGGTTTTTAATTTTATGTGGCTGACTATGAACAGATCAGATTCATATTTCTTTGTCTGCATCTTACCTAACTTATGAATAAATGTGTTTTGCTGGTTGGAACAAGGTGAGTGAGAATTGTGGGATGGAAAGCTGTGGTCACATTGCATTACTTGTCAAGATTGGCTGATGGATTTAACAAAGGTGGGGTATACTTGTCTGAAAGGGGGATCCCAGAGTAGTACGTGAGCCAAATGCAATCATTATTTAAGACAGCCAGGAGTTTGTATCCTCTTTAAGTGTTTCTTCAGTATGCCACAGGACATGTACGTTTCATACATGTTTTACATTAAAGTGTAATTCTGTAATAAAAAGAATTATAGAACTTCCTGGAATAACTTCTGATAATTACATAAGGACTTCTGCCTAAAATCACCTGTTGAAACTTACATCGTAACAAGACTCTCTTGTTGCAATATGACAGACATGTTGTAATAACTGAACTTAATTTACAACAACTGTATCCATGTCGGTGCAGTAGCAGATTTGGACATTTTTAAAAAAAATTCTATATAAATATGTGGCTACCATCCATAGGTTGTGCTACAAACCCTTGGGCCACAGTTTGAACACAATTGCAGGAGCCATAATAGAGAAAAAAAGGTGCATTGTTTTTTTTCCCATGTACATGAGTTTTACAAAACCAGCACCGTTTTTATAGATGTCTCACACCAGTGCCGTAACTAGACATTTTAGTGCCCTGGGTGAGACAGGGCACCGGCGCCCCCCATCTAAGTGGGAGTGGCATTTGACAAGTGGGTGTGATCAACCTAATGTGTAGGTGTGGCTAGCACTTTACTGAAAGAATTCCTATATATATATATATATATATATATAAACACAGTGGTGGGATTCCAATAAATTAACAACCGACTCTCTCGCCATTTAAAGTATGCAAAAAATATATAGCGGTAGGTATTCTAATATTTTATGCGCTTAATACTCAAATAAGAATAGCAAAAGTGTGTGTGTGTGTGTATGTTAGGGAATATAGACTGTAAGCCCCAATGGGGCAGGGACTGATGTAAATGAGTTCTCTGTACAGCAGTGCGTAAGAAATTCATAAGTTTAGTTGTTTTATGTAGAGGACAAAGTATATATTTATTTTACATAAACTGTACTGGGCATGAATTTAAGGGGGCGTTGAAATATATTTAATTCAAATTGTGATACTAAATTGTCTGTCTTATTCATATAATGCCTCAATGTAACTCAAAGACTGCAGTATGTGTAGGTTTAAGTTACTTTAATATATTGTGTCAAAAATTGCCATGTCTTATCCTTGTCTCTCAAACAAACATTGCGGCAGATGTAGTTGAAATCCTTTTAATATTATCGATTTGCTTCATATAATCAAATATGATTTAAAAACCAGGGATCTAACAAACACGTGTAATCTAACAGGTGTGTTTAAACGAGAGAGAGAGAGAGAGAGTTAGAGAGAGGGAGGGAGAGAGGGAGGGGGGAGAGAGGGAGAGAGAGGGAGAGAGGGAGGGGGGGAGGGAGGGGAGAGAGAGAGAGGGGGGAGAGAGGGAGGGAGGGGAGAGAGAGAGAGGGGGGAGAGAGGGAGGGAGGGGAGAGAGAGAGAGGGGGGAGAGAGGAAGGGAGGGGGGAGAGAGAGAGTTGGGGAGAGAGAGGGAGAGAGAGAGGGAGGGGGGAGAGAGAGAGAGAGGGGGGGGAGAGAGGGAGGGGGGGAGGAAGAGAGGGAGGGGAGAGAGAGAGGGGGCAGAGAGAGAGAGAGGGGGCAGAGAGAGAGGGGGGCCAGAGAGAGAGAGAGAGGGGGCAGAGAGAGAGAGAGAGAGAGAGAGAGGGGGCAGAGACAGAGAGGGGAGGGAGAGAGAGAGAGAGAGTGGGGAGAGAGGGGGAGAGAGGGAGGGAGGAGAGAGACGGGCCCCCGGGCACCTGCCCATTGTGCCCAATGGGAAAGACGGCCCTGATTTTACATTATTCTTGAAGAAAGGACAGAGAGCTTAAAGTCTTAGTACAACAGAACCAGAAAACAAGAAAACACATAAGTTGTGTTCACATTGCGTTGGAAGATGAATCAGACCCACAGTAGTCTGCACGTCACAAACTGAGAAAGATAAAGTGGCGCTGCCTTGTAAAGGGAAACTTCCCTTTACAAGGCTGCACCGCTTTAAATTCAAGCTGCAAAGACGCCGATCTCCCGCGAGTTGACAAAACCAGGGTATGATACATTTACCCCCATGTGATTACTGCCTGTCACTATGTAATGTAACAATAGATAGGATATCAAACAGCATTCCAGGGACAGAATGCACAACCTTCTGCAACAGACATGTCAGGTGCTGTGGGATCATTTGTAGCCCTATCTCACAGTCACAGAGTTCTGTTTTGGGGCTGTTGGAATGCATTAACCCCTTATCTTCCTTTCATCACAGGAGTATACACAAACCAGATGCATGCAAACTGCTGCTCTCCAGCTGATATGGTACTACAAGACCTGCATCTTCAGACTGGCAGGGAATGCTGGGATTTGTAGTTCTCCAACAGCTGGAGAGACACAGGAACAAGTTCTCCAAATCGTCTCTAACCTGTTACTGATTTTCACTTAGACTCCAGTGTTCATTTGTTTCATTTACAGTCCACGTTGCCGTTTCCTGCAGGTTAGTCTATGAGAGCTAAATAGATTGATATACAGCCACCACACTAGCCCCCCCTCCCGGCACCCCCTCCCCCCCCCGCACGAGGGGGAGGGGCCACATTTTTTTATTTTTTATTTTACTATGTGCCACAGAGGGGAAGGTAGCGGGCGGCTGCTGCGCCCCCTCGGGCTTGCGCCCTGGGCGACGGCACCGCCCGCACCACCCTAGTTACGGCTATGTCTCACACTTTCTACATAATAAGAGCTTATTGAATCGAGAGAGTTCCTCTACATATCAATATATTTATCTAAATTTGTGTTCTTTATAGCATATCTGGTAATATTATAGCCAATAACCTTTATTAGCCTAAATTAGTCTTACAAAATGTAATGTAGGGATAGTAAAAGAATTAGTATACATCCCCGTGTTCCATATTGCTGACACATTTTCAAATAGTAACTTTTTTGGCCAGATGGAAAATAATAAGCATTGACTGAACATGCACAATTTATTTCCACATGGTATTAACAATGTGACAAAACTGCAGTAACATCACAGTACCAGCATATGTTTATCTAATTAGTGGAAATAAATTATGTGTACACTGTTACACTTTGTAAAATGTCACCTACTGCTGTATACAGACTATAAAGGAAGGTGTAATAGTAAACACATTAGAAGAGAGAAAATATTCTCATTGATCCTTGTTTTTGTCCTTAACATTATTACAATATAAAACACAAGTATTATTAATATATTAACTTCTGTAAATTATATCCTAATATTCGGCGACATCATCACTTTTATTTGTTGTTTAGTGAGGCCCTTGTGTCATATGACTTATTAGAAGAAGGTTTCATGAAGAATATATGACTGTCATTGATCTAAGTGCTGGGATTACTACACAGGCAAACTAGTCACATACCTAGGGCACTACTATTCACAGGGTCAGTTTATACATGGTTTTATGTATTTTTTTTATTCTTCCTTTTCTTTATTTTCTTATTGATTGCTTATTTTTACCGGTATAATTAATGGAGGAACGTGAGATAAAGGGACATGTGCATGTGGGATATACAATCACTATGTTATGACAAATTTACTCAAAATTTCTAGGCATGTGTCATCTCTTAATAATACCCTGAATGAATGGCAAACACACCTGGATATGAAGATCAACATGTTCCAAATTGAAACCTGTATATTATGATAAATAATGCACCCATTACAATAAACTGAAAGGATATTAGAATCTGCCTTGGTGTATACAGACACCTGGGTATTATTTAGATAAAATTGAGAGCAATTTTTTGAACTGTGCAGGTATCTGCACAAGAGCAGGGGTATGGGAGTACGGCATAAGCTCAGTGAAGCTTCAAAAAGGCTACATGGTGCAAACGCCAACTCCAGGCAGAGGAGCACTAGACATTCCTGCACTAGCCCTGGGCTCAGCTATATTGAAAAGGAACAGAATTGTGTTCTAGACCACGGTACCGTACAACTCCGAACTGATCAGTATACTCAAGAGAAGAAACTGAACTCTGCGGAAATGGGTGAAGTATGTTCCTTAACGCAGATACGCCAATTATGACAGCCTTTCAGCTTGAAAACCATTTACTCAATAAGGCTATACAGAAACTCAATGGGCCTGACTCATTAAAGAAAGTATGACAAAAAAAGGAGTAAATGTTGTCTGGGACAAACCATGCTACAATGCAAGGGTTGCAAATTAGTTTATTATTCTGCACATAAGTAATGATGAATCCACTTGTACTAAGGAGGCACAAGTGGGGGGCAGGATACTAAGAACGCTAGCGAGTAGAAGGGGGAGAGAACTAAAGCAAGCAAGAGAGGGGGGAGAGAGAACTAAAGCAAGCAAGAGAGGGGAGAGAGAGAACTAAAGCAAGCTTTACTTGTGCCCCAGAGTGTGGGGGCAACTAACAGGATTAAAGCCAGCAAGGTGGGAAGCAAAGGGAGAATATGAGACCAAGGGCAGGGGCCTAGAGATGAGGAAATCAAGTAGCAGAGCCGAGGGTAAAGGTAACAAAAGGAGGAGGACACGAGGATTAGAGGCCCTGCTCGCAGTACAGTCTAGAACACTACGGGCCTGAGTCATTAAGGAGAGTAAATCATAAAAAATGAGTAACTTTGCAACTGGGCAAAAACCATGTTGCATTGGAGGGGGAGGTAAAGATAAAATTTGTGGACAGATTTATAGTTGGCGTAAGACATGTCCTAGATCAAGTTTAAATTTCAGTGTAAAAATAAAGCTATCCAGTATTTGTGTGCTAGATGAAAAAGCAGCCAGTGTTTAACTTATGTGCAAAATAATAAATTAAGTTTCACCCCTTGCAGTGTAACATGGTTTGTCCCAGAGAACATTTACTTCTTTTTTTGCCTTACTTTCCTTAATAACTCAGGCCCTACATGTTAATACAACAGCACAAATAGTAGACAAGTGACACTGTTTTATCCTTGATGGTTAAAGAATATGTAGTTTTGACAATCGTTATACTGTTGGAACATAAAAGAAGAATTGTCAGAATTGTCTCAGTTTTAAGCTCATTGTTTTCCTCTATACTCAGCATTTTAGCTTTATATTTTTAGACATATTCAAACAAACTGACATATGGAAATATTTAATAAACAATGTTCCCCATAGAAAATCAGTTGGAAATGTATTTAGAACATATGGTTAGACATAAACATTTTAGTGCAGTCATGAATCAGAGCTCAGGGGGACATTTAAAAAGCCAGAGCATGAATGAATGAATTCTTTCATAGATCTGTTTCATAAGTGTCTGTGAGAACCTTACATTCACTTATCTCAGAGCCAAGGGTGGCAGGAAGTGATATCTCTTGGACAGAGCATTGTGAGATTAAAAAAAACAAAAACAAAAAACAATGACAAAAAAAAACAAAAACAACAGACGCAAGTTATGTAGATTTTGTAACATCTCTGATCTTTGGAAGTGCAAAGACTGGGGGCAATTATAAAAATTGTCATTATAATGTTTTGTCTAACACATTTTTTGCCAAATTGTATAAATGTCTTTCAGAATGTCCGAAGAATAACTATTTATTCTGCGATTTTAGCATTTATATTGTAAGGTTTTACTTTTTTTTTTTTTAACAGTTCTTAAGCAGTGTAAATATGTATATCATACTTAAAGCAAATAATGTTTTGCCTCTTGATACAACATGCAATAAACCACAAAATTAAATTTGAAAAGCAATTATTATTTTACTCTCTCTGCATGTTTAAATATCTAATTTGGAGAATCGTATTTACCAAAGTGCTTTAGATGCAGCAAACGTACAATGAAAAAAAGCATTGCAGGTTATTGTCTCTGCTCATCTGGGACATAACAGAGACAGAAAAATTGAAATTCACACAATGGCAAGTTAAGATGCAGGTTTAACATTTTGCCAGCTTTGCACTTTACTAACTGTTATTATGAAACTTGTTTGTTGTAGCCTAAAAAGTAACTTAGATATCCAAAGTTTCAAAGCAACTAACTGAATGCAACATCTTTCTCAAGTCAAAGGACAAGGGCACATTAGGCGTTTGACAGCAAATGTACAACTGTCAAAATGTAATGCAGGATTTCCAGGGAACATTCAGAGAGGTATATGTAACCCTTGTACAGATTCATGCTGTCTGACTCAGCTCTTTCAAGAAAAGAAGTGTTGATAAACTAACAAGGTCTACAAATATGTCAATAACCTGGTGTGTGGATTTCAGAATATAAACACTGTATACTGCGTGCATTGTGCATCAATTACTAATAGACAAGAATATTACAAACAACATCAGAAGCAGTTTTATTAAGATCCTCTAAAAAATATTAAGTTCCAAATTTGGATCAGTCACTTTAAAAGTTAATATTATGTCTATGACATATCGCAAAAATAATAGTATATCAAAGCAAACTTAGACCCATAATGATTTATAAAATGTAGTGGCATAGTTTGGCCTGATGTTAATAAGTATACAATAATTGTTTTGTTTCCTGCATTTTGTCTGAATACGTAATTGTACTGTATTTATATATGTATGTACAGTTAATACTATATAGGTGTATTATTTTACAATAAAAATAAATGTAGAAGTATGCATATTTCGCAAACTTAAAGTGAAATTTACCTGTTAGTGGAATGGAGGTAAAAAAAGGGAGAATGAGATGTTGTTATAAAGAAAACTCTTGGCAAGTAATGGTAAGCCTGCTTACATCTTCAAGATGTACAGCTATACTTTGTGCCAAGACTCATATATACAGGGCCATGACTGATACCAAGACTCATATACAGGGCCATGACTGATACCAAGACTCATATACAGAGCCATGACTGGTGGCAAGACTCATATACAGAGCCATGACTGATACCGAGACTCATAAACAGAGCCATGACTGGTAGCGAGACTCATATACAGAGCCATGACTGGTAGCAAGACTCATATACAGAGCCATGACTGGTGGCAAGACTCATATACAGGGCCATGACTGATACCAAAACTCATATACAGAGCCATGACTGGTAGCAAGTCCTATATATAGAGCCACAACTGGTGGCAAGACTCATATACAGGGCCACGATTGCTACCAAGTCTCATATACAGAGCCATGACCGGTTCCAAGATTTATATACAGAGCCATGACTGCCGCCAAGACACATATACAGAGCCATGACCGGTGCCAAGACTCATATACAGAGCCATGACTGGTGCCAAAACTCATATACAGGGCTATGACTGGTGCCAAGACTCATATACAGAGTCATGCCTGGTACCAAGACTCACATGCAGAGCCATGACTGGGGCCAAGACCATATGCAGAGTCATGACTGGTGCCAAGACTCATATACAGAGCCATGACCGGTTCCAAGATTCATATACAGAGCCATGACTGCCGCCAAGACACATATACAGAGCCATGACTGGTGCCAAGACTCATATACAGAGCCATGACTGGTGCCAAGACTCATATACAGAGCCATGACTGGTGGCAAGACTCATATACAGAGCCATGACTGGTGCCAAGACTCATATACAGGGCCATGACTGGTGGCAAGACTCATATACAGAGCCATGACTGGTGCCAAGACTCATATGCAGAGCCATGACTGGTGCTAAGACTCATATATAGGGCCATGACTGGTGCCAAGACTCATATACAGGGCCATGACTGGTGGAAAGACTCATATACAGAGCTATGACTGGTGCCAAGACTCATATACAGAGCCATGACTGGTGCCAAGACTCATATACAGAGCCATGACTGGTGCCAAGACTCATATACAGGGTCATGACTGGTGGCAAGACTCATATACAGAGCCATGACTGGTGCCAAGACTCATATACAGGGCCATGACTGGTGGCAAGACTCATATACAGAGCCATGACTGGTGCCAAGACTCATATGCAGAGCCATGACTGGTGCCAAGACTCATATACAGAGTCATGACTGGTACCAAGACTCACATACAGAGCCATGACTGGGGCCAAGACCATATGCAGAGCTATGACTGGTGCCAATACTCATATACAGGGCCATGACTGGTGGCAAGAGTCATATACAGAGCCATGACAGGTGCCAAGACTCATATATAGAGCCATGACTGGTGCCAAGACTCATATACAGAGCCATGACTGGTGCAAAGATTAAAGTGCCTAGCTAGATGTGATGCCAAATATATTTTATATATATTATTATATATATATATTTTATTTTTTTACATTCCCTACAACATTTTACATTCTTTCACTAGAGCTAAAAAGTGAAAGCTAGTATGATTATTAACTCCAGTGGGTCTAACTGGTCTAAGGAGACCTGGTATAAAGAAAACTTACTTAAATAATTATTTGGCTTTTTATGATTGTAACGGTAGCAGTACTTAAAATGGAATGTTGAATTCAGAATTTATTTATATTGCCGTTTTAACTTACATGTTATGTCATTTGACTAAATCAAGGTGTTACCATAACACCTCACATTGCTTCTTTTACTGTCATTTTGAAATGCTTTCTGCCATCCAGTTTTATTTCTAATCTGCTTTGTTCTACTCTCAGATCACACTCAATGCATCCTGTTTATATCTCAGTGGACAAAATAGCAGGTTCCATTGCATGCTTTAATCTAGTTCAGAGTGTCTTCTCCTGGTTTATAGGATTATTTAGATTGGACCTGACACAGTCATTTGTTGTTAACAGTTTGGTCTTCAGAGAGCTGAGATATCTCCAATGAGTAGAACATTCTGTTGGTTTATTCTTTTCTTCAAGACTGTAGAATCATTGTGGAAAGATAATTCTAAAATTCGACTGAAAGACAGTAACCTTCAACACATTTATTGCAAAATATGTCACAATTTGTTAAAAGCTCGTCAAAATGATGGAAAAAAATAAGAGTAAGATCATGTTGGACCCTTTTTTGGTAATGGTTAAAATCCGCACATTATTTATTCCACGAATGTGGAATAAAAAAAAAAAACTTAATACAATTACTATTTCATAAATATTTCTTTATATACAACATTTATTGTGTAAATCTTCTCAGAGTCTTTTACCAATTTCCCTTGTTCCATGCCACCAATAATTTAGATTTTCATGTTCTCTGGATATTCCCACATAAAGTTGACCGTGACAAATAATTTATATTTTTTATAAAATACAATGTTAAAACACTTGCAGCACACAAAAGAGGCAAATTTGTTTATGTGTTTTGTGTGTGTATTTAGAAAGGTGAGGAGCAGTGTTAGACTTATATATATTGTATATAGATAGATAGATAGATAGATAGATAGATAGATAATAGTATCAACAATATTTTATTCCATATCTAGGTTGACAGTTGTATGAGAAAGGCTTGACTTATCTGCTACAATTCAAATTCACCTTCAATGAGTTTAAGTATTCAGTGAAATACCTGAACTGCTGCAAATGGTTAATCATATCATTAATATGTATAATTATTTATACTACTTTTCTACTGTGTTGTACACAATGGGCCTGATTCATTAAGGATAGTAAAGCAAAAAAATGAATAGTTTTGCACCTTGGCAAAACCATGTTGCATTGGAGGGGGAGGTAAATTTAAAATGTGGGGACGGGTTTATAGTTAGGGTAGGACATGTCCTAGATAAACTTTAAATTCCAGTGTAAACATAAAGCTATCAAGTATTTGTGTGCTACATGGAAAAACGGACAGTATTTAATTTATGTACAAAATAATAAATTAACATGCACCCCTTGTATTGTAACATGGCTTCGTCCACAAGAAAACTTTTTTTTTTTACTTACTCTCCTTAATGAGTCAGGGCCCAATATCTATCTATCTATCTATCTATCTATCTATCTATCTATCTATCTATACACACATATATATATTACTTTCCTATAATTAACCAATCAGCTTTTGGTCACAAAGTTAATCATTGTATATTAGGAGTTAATTAGAGATGATTTGCACATATTAGCCCATAAGTTGTGTATTTATAAGCGACATATTTTTTTGCAAATATATATATTTGTATATATTTTTTACATTATTTACATAAATAAAGACGTCAGTGAGTACTATACATACAATGCATTTAGATATTATATTTTATATATTTATATATTGACATATTTTATATATACAGTTGTTCTGTGATAGCTCTGGACATTCATACGTGTGCTTTTTATTTAAAAGACTGTCTTACAACATAATTTGTAATGCATGTAAAAAGTCATATAAACTCATTACGTTTATGTATGAGAGTAATATGAGTAGCCATGCGGGTACAAATGCTTTCCAGCTGTGTTTTTTAAATATGCGTCTGTGACAAAACAGAGACTTATCTGTCCAAGCCACATGCTTGTGGAAACACATATGTAATCACTTCTTATATGCGTTCTGTTCCATTTACAATGCGACCCCCTTGAAAACAATACAAGTTTTCAGCTGAGTTGATGCGTGTCAGCCGAGCTGAAATGGAACAGATTATTTTAATGCAGCCTAGTGACAGAAAGTAAAAGTAGACTGGATGGATAACTTTATTTGTTTTACAGCTACTCATCTTTTCTTTCTTCTGCTTAGATTGTTTATTTAATTGCTGATTTTTCAGCCTCTGGCTGTTCAGATGACAAAAGAACCCATTTAAAAGCAACGTGGAACTAACCAATCTTCTTCTGAGTATTCAGTGCCTCAGGTTAGCAAACAGACCAACAAATTGGAGGGAAAATGATCAATATTTGTTAGTAGCTCCATAGGGCAATATTAAGTTTTAAGATTCATTGAGAAGATGTTGAAGCATTATGTAATACAGCCTTGAGAAGGCAAAAAAACAATTTTATTGTGTAGTACAGCATGACAGTTCAACTGGAATAAAGTGTATGAGAACAGTGAGGTGCTCCACAGGAAGGGATCAGTATCCCTGTTATTATTTCCCTTACTCTACTGCTTATACTGTCAGTAATGTTTAGGAAGTTCGGTAATAGTCAATAGCTATACTTAATGAGATTAATGTAACGCTATATTTTCCTGTAAAAGGGATCCCTTTTAGTGCCACAATTTTTTATTTTATGTTGGGTTGCACCCCGCACCCACTTCTTACTGTGGCTGTTATCCACAACAAAGTACGCCAGTGATTCCGGAAGCACCCAGCTCATATGTAGAACATAATCCACAAGGACTCATGTAGGTAACTTCATCAAGCCGATGGTTTGAAAAAGTGGAGATGTTGCTTATAGCAACCAATCAGATTCTAGTGGTCATTTTGTAGAATGCACTAAATAAAAGATAACTAGGGACCTGATTCATTAAGGATCTTAACTTAAGAAACTTCTTATGTCAGTCTCCTGGACAAAACCATGTTACAATGCAAGGGGTGCAAATTAGTATTCTGTTTTGCACATAAGTTAATTACTGACTGTTTTTTTCATGTAGCACACAAATATCAACTTTAAATTTCAGTGTACAAATAAGCTATCAGGTATTTGTGTGCTACATGAAAAAACAGTCAGTATTTAACATGGTTTTGTCCAGGAGACTGAAATAAGAAGTTTCTTAAATTAAGATCCTTAATGAATCAGGCCCCAGAATCTGATTGGTTGCTATAGGCAACATCTCCACTTTTACAAACCTGTAGCTTGATAAATTTACCCCTATGATCTCTTCCTGCACTTACAATCTTATAGAGATCGCTGTCCCCTTGATTCAGGATGTCTCTTAGTAGAGATGTGATCTTGCTCTTCTGATAAAACATGTATTTACATTTGGTGATATAGGCTTGTACATTCTAAAAATAGTGTGTTGTAGTTGTGTGGTGTTTATACCTGTGCATAGTAAGCAAATGACATTAATAATAGGGGTGTGCACTGGCAACTTTTGGGGTTTTGGGTTCTGATTAGCTTGAGGTTTTGGGTTCTGATTTGTTTTGCCAAAACACCCCACGAAAGGTTTTGGTTCTGATTTTGGGTTTTGGGTTCTGATTTTTTTTTTTAAAAAGCATAAAAAGTGCTAAAATACATATTTTTTTTTTTTCACTCCTACACTATTATTAACCTCAATAACATTCATTTCCACTAATTTCCAGTCTATTCTGAACACCTCACACCTCACAATATTGTTTTTAGTCCAAAAGGTTGCACCGAGGTAGCTGGATGTCTAAGCTAAGCGACACAAGTGGGCGGCACAAACACGTGGCCCATCTAGGAGTGGCACTGCAGTGGCAGACAGGATGGCAGTTTGCAAGAGTTTGCTAGAGGTGCAAGATGGAATTGTCCTTGGGCCCTCGCACCCACCCTGATGTTGTTGAAATAGGACATTTGCACTTTAACAAACCAATCAGGAACAGTGAACGTAGTTTAATCTCTGGTACTAATATTTCTGGACTGCAGGAACAGTGAACATAGTTTAATCTCTGGTACTAATATTTCTGGACTGCAGGAACAGTGAACGTAGTTTAATCTCTGGTACTAATATTTCTGGACTGCAGGAACAGTGAACGTAGTTTAATCTCTGGTTCTAATATTTCTGGACTGCAGGAACAGTGAACATAGTTTAATCTCTGGTACTAATATTTCTGGACTGCAGGAACAGTGAACGTAGTTTAATCTCTGGTACTAATATTTCTGGACTGCAGGAACAGTGAACATAGTTTAATCTCTGGTACTAATATTTCTGGACTGCAGGAACAGTGAACATAGTTTAATATCTGGTACTAATATTTCTGGACTGCAGGAACAGTGAACGTAGTTTAATCTCTGGTACTAATATTTCTGGACTGCAGGAACAGTGAACGTAGTTTATCTTCTGGTACTAATATTTCTGGACTGCAGGAACAGTGAACGTAGTTTGAAATAGCAGTACCTATTTTTTGGTACAGCAGCAACAGTGAACGTAGTTTGAAATAGCAGTACCTATTTTTTGGTACAGCAGCAACAGTGAACGTAGTTTGAAATAGCAGTACCTATTTTTTGGTACAGCAGCAACAGTGAACGTAGTTTGAAATTGCACTACCTATTTTTTGGTACAGCAGCAACAGTGAACATAGTTTGAAATTGCAGTACCTATTTTTTGGTACAGTAGCAACAGTGAACGTATTTTTATATATTGCAGTACTAATATTTCTTGACTGCAGGAACAGTGAACCTATTCATATATTGCAGTAGAAATTTTTATAGACTTTTTTTTATAGTTTTTTTATATTTTTTTAAATTATTTTTGTATATTTTTTTTATAATTTTTTTTTTATTTATTTTTTACTTTTTAATAATTTTTAAATAACAATGGCCTTAGCAGAACAGAGCACAGGACACAGCACCACTGGACTCAGCAGGACAGAGCACTGGACAAAGCACCACTGGACTCAGCAGGACAGAGCACTGGACAAAGCACCACTAAACTGATCAGCAGGACAGAGCACAGGATCTCCCAAGTAACCACTGAAAATAAGCAGGACAGGGGCTCCCAAACTACAACCTCCCTCTTCAGTGATCGCAGGCAGAATGAAGATGGCAGCCGCGAGCGGGGAATTTATGACATCCGAGTCTCGCGAGATCCGACGCGAGACTTGGATGTCATAGCCTCGTTTTGGATTCATTTCGCGGCCGGAAATACCCGAACAGTGCTCGGATCCCGTCGGATCCGCACTGTTCGGGTGGGCTCGGATTAGCGAAATCCGAGCCCGCTCATCTTTAATTAATAATAAAGGGAATTTCAGTTTATTATGGCAAGACCACATTTGAATTATGTTAAATAATTTGCTAGAAATTATTTAAATATAATTATAATGAATCCATTAACCGTGGGTTGTTTTTGGATGGCAAAATATGCAAGATTAGCTCTGATGACCAAAGCTTATCTTTACTTTTAGCACAAGCAAAGCTGGCGGTTTTAGTATATCCAAAATCCCAAGTGATAGATATCCACTCTCAAACCAGACACCGTGTCAGATTAAAACGTACATAAACAAGTCTGTTTAGTCTGCCTCTAGGCCTTATGGGTGCTGCCTTGCTTATGTTTTTAATGGTAATAAATATTCACAACATTATTTTATAGAACTGGAAAGCCAATTACTATAAATACTTGTGCTAAAGGGCGAAGTTGCCTACGTCTCGCTGAGTTTATTTTAAGTGATAGACAAGACAGATTGAGTCATTTGTAAGTGAAATTAAACTGGTAGAATACCTAGAGTGTGTCTGTCACTGCAAGCAATTAACATTTTACCAGGAGACTTCGTATGCTGTCTCCAAGGAGATGAGAAATATAGGAAGATTGTGGAATTACTCCTTAAGTTATTTTTGGGACCACGCTGCTGCTGCTGCTTATTGAATGTTACTGGAAATACCAAGTCATTATTTAGTAAGGAACACCAAATTCACTAAGCTAATTAGTGTTTCCATGGTGGAGTAAAAACACACATACAATAATGCATGCATGTATAGTTGGTGTACTTTATTATAGTAGTGGCATCTCTTTTATTAACATATATTCTATGTTTAACTTCTATCATTATTAAAATCAGTCTATTGCCTCCTGACCGTACACTATAGTGTTTTCGAATCTAAAAGCAGGCTATAAAAATTTGCTGGTTTCTACGTTTTGTATTATACATATTAGAACAATAACATCCCTTTCTGTTAGATTAAAGTATTAATGGCAAGTATTACTGCCAGTCCTCTCTAAAAAGTATTAACTATAAGTGTCTATGAAAACAGGTTTATTATATTTACTCCGTCAATTGTATATAGAATTAGTAGTTCTTTAGTGCAATGTTTAATTTAAAAGATTGTGAAAGAGGGATGAGTTGGCCTGTAGTTCTAAAACTAGAACTGTTATTGACTTGTTATATGAATCTGGTCTATTAATTGGATTTATTTTACTCTGTAGTGCAAATTATGGGCACAGTGGTTTGAGACATGGAAATGTGTTCCACTGGATTCACATTCTGGGCCTGATTAATCTTTTAACGTAAGTCCCGTTGCGTGCCGTATCTTGCGGGAAATTGTTCTGCGCAAGCTCAGAAACGGACCTTACGTCCCATAGATTGTAAGCTTGCGAGCAGGGCCTTCTCACCTCTTTGTCTGTTTTACCCAGTTTGTTTAATAGTTTACTATGTTTGTCCCCAATGGTAAAGTGATACGGAATATGTTGGCGCTATACAAATAAATGTTGATGATGATGATGATGATGATGAATGCAAATGTATGTAATTCATATCCAAACGGAAGTGACACTTCCGACTGTCTATGAATTGAAGGTCAAAACGGGGGAGGGAAGTGGCGGACACACGTAGGCAATGTACAGTAAGGGCCGAGGTCAAGTGCACGCACATTCATCCACTTCAAGCTCTAGGCATCTCTTAGGTACGTGTTTTATCAGTATCTTATGCACCAGCTACAGGGCAGGTGTAAATGCCGACTGATAGTGATGACTAACACATATACATGCCAGAACATGTGTAGTAAGAGAAACGGTAAAAAAGCATTTTATGTACAGTATGCCTAACATCATGATATATGTATTTTATGTAAAGATTTGTTTTTTTAACATTATTATTATTATTGTTAATATTTATTTATAAGGCGCCACAAGGCATCTGCAGCGCCGTACAGAGACAAACAAAATTACAATACAATGGGAGACAGCACAGTACAGTAAACACAGCAACTCAGTAAGCTCAATGCACAGCTAGAGAGGGCGGGGAAGGGGGAGGGAGGATCCGCAAACGACGGGGCCCAAGAAGGAGGGTGCGGAAGACAGGGAGACCCCAGGGGGGAGGAGGAAGCGAGAGTGGACGTGGAGTGGAGCCTCGAGGAGGAGGGCTAAGTAGCTGGAGAGCAGAGTTAGAAGTGGTGGAAACAGGAGGAGAGATGGCCCTGCTCAGAGGAGCGTACAATCTAAGGGGAGGGGTGGACAGACAGAGAGACGCAGGGGAGAGAGGGAGAGTAGGGGGACAGAGGCAGAAGAAAAGGTAGGAAGTTAAGTGTGAGACAGAAAGGCTTTAAGAAAAAGGTGGGTTTTTAGGGCCCGTTTGAAACTGGACAGATTAGGGGAAGTTCTGATGGAGGGAGGGAGCTTGTTCCAGTGGAGGGGGGCAGCGCGGATGAAGTCTTGAATACGCGCATGGGAGGAGGTTATAAGGGGGGAAGAGAGGCGACGGTCAGAGGCAGAACGGAGAGGGCGGGATGGAGCATGAATAGAGTATGTATCTTATTATTATTAATAGAACATGTATCTTATTAATGATTATAGTGTTAAGTGTTATTCATTTATTTAACAGAATTGTTTTTTTGCCATGTGTTCTAATGTGACTTTATATTACACATATACATGTGCATATTCTTTAGTATGTTCTGTCTGTCTGCACACGGCAAGTACCGTATAGCCAGAGAGTACATATACCCATATTCAAATGGAAATGTTTCCTGAGAACCGCTTGTACTGCAATATTGGCGTATGTGCATCCATGTTATGTGCAATTTTTTTAAATGCAAGTTATGTTCACATTGCGATCAAAGATGTATCAGGTCCTCTAAGTACTCTTGATTTTTGAAAGGTATAAATAATTAGTGTGCTAGCTTGTACGTTGACTGTGTGATTTTGTCCTTGGTGTGTGTCAGTATACGTGTATTTATAGATCATAGTTACTAAATGTCCCTGCGATATTCACAAGTTTTGAAAAATTGTCCATATTTGTCCCTGGCAAATTGGTTAATATATTGACCAATTGTTCACCACTACTTACTTGTGTGTTTTATAAAGAGTTCTGTAATATTATTTCCTGTTGCATACTGTATAAGTTAAGTTGTGTTGAAAGAAATAACTTCCACTGCACTACCATTCTGTTCTGTTTATGTCTAATGTTCATGTCTGGTAGGAAGGTTTAGTACCCTTAAATCTTTAATGTGTTCTGCACATAGCAAATACATAGCAAATACAGATGCATCTGCCCAGCAGCAAAGAGTCTCAAATATTACCAAATATAACAAATATGTCAGTGCCAGGCTCCTTTCGCTCACCAAAAATCTGCACTGTGAATATAGGAGTGTGGACGGGGAACGCTGGAAAGGGGTTTCCCTCTAGAAAATAAATACTGTTTATACTATGAAGTAAGGCTGGCTGTGTTTTGCAGGTCAGTGTGATTTGTACATTTTCCCTTGTAGGACAGAAATAATATATAATCGGTTCTGTATTTACTGTACAGGCAAATGGGTCAAATGCCTAAGGGCAGCACTGTTATGGGGAGAGATAGCAAAATAATCATGTTTTTTTAGTAAATTTATATATCTGTTTCATTTTTCATTTTCCTTTGTTTGTAAAAAAAATAACTGTGAATTGGACAAAGAGACATGAACATTAGGGGTACTGAATCAATCTTTTAAATTCTATTTTATAACAATATCTGGGCAGCCTAAACTCTCAGTTTGCATCTGTATATAATAAATGCCAAATTTTGAGTATGCATGTAAAGAGAATGTTAATATTGTAATAAAGGCAAAGGCGATACATCCACCCTCCAAAATATATGCAGTAAAATAAGTACATGACAACAAAACTATAGTTTGTATAATCACTTTGAGCAGTATTTTCATTGCTATTTATTTTATTAATATTAGATAGGTAAGATAGAGACATTGGGCCTGATTCATTAAGGAAAGTAGTGCAATAAAACGAGTAACGTTGCACGTTGGCAAAACCATGTTGATTGGAGGGGAGGTAAATTTAAAATGTGGGGACAGTTTTATAGTTGGCATAGGGCATGTCCTAGATAAACATTACATTTCAGTGTAAAAATAAAGCTATTGAGTATTTGTGTGCTAAATGAAAAAACAGCCAGTATTTAATTTAAGTGCAAAATAATAAACTAATATGCATCCCTTGCATTGTAACATGGTTTGTCCAGGAGAACACTTACTTATGTTTTTGCCTTACTTTCCTTAATGATTCAGTCCCATTGTATGCTTATTTTATATTGGTATTGTAATCTCTGTGTTAATTTGAATTTAATAAAGACCCAAATTCATGATACCCACACAGCAAATTTAAAAATCTGACTATTCTGTAGTTGCATTTTGAAAATCAAAAGTAAACCAAAATTAAAGGAAAAGAACAATTTTCACAGCTGTAATAAAATGTAAACACGTTTGTTACATATGATACAGGCTGCTGACCACAAAATTGTATACCTCCTGAGGCCTGACAGGATCTTAATGTGGAAGTAAAAGTCTAAGTGCATTATTAATTTGGCATGTCTTGTATTATTATGCGTGTTGAGACAATCTTGTTCATCCACTGTAATTTAATACAATTAAACTATTAATTCTAAATAGGAAATTGCCTTGTGATAATATTAATGCAAAAGTGCATGCTGTAGGTATGAGATCAATGTTCATCTGTCTAATTGTACCACTATGTAATTCTGTTATGCAATAAGCAATGAGAAAATAAGTCCCAGACACAACAAAGAAAACCTTGAAAAACCAGCTTTGGTAAAATCATCAGGAATTCATTCCATATATAACATGTTGCGCAGTTGAATCGTTCTCTGCCTCTATAGTATTATATTCTAATTTTTCTACTGTCTGCCAGTGGCTTTTCATACCATTAGGTCACATTTTCTATGTTCTGACTGTGGAAAGGACTTCTTTTCTCATTGATGGATTTCAACATCCTTCTACACTGAACACTGTCCTGCTGATTGGATGAGGAAAAATTATAAGCTTCTAACATGTATATAACCAAATCCTAAATGCAAGCCTTAATCCAACCATAAGTACTAACCAGATCTGAACTGCAAATCTTATACTACATCATTTGAAAAAGTAATTTTGTCTTGATACAGTTGTATGTTGCCCTTATGTTTTGTGAAGAGAAACTTCAAGTCATGTTTTCTCTCAAGGGCATCTTGCAAGCCAGAGAGATAGTTCCATCTGCTATATTCTGTTACTTTCAGAATAGCAGGTATAGAGTTGTCTAAACTTCACCTGGGACACCAGTAACCGTTCCATCTCCCCTACAAATCAGTAATTAATACATGGATTGGTAACAAACACCTTTCTAGCTGTTTGGTCAAGGCATTCTCACCTTTGCATATAGAAGAACACAGGGGCGGATCTAGAAAACGACTGTACCCGGGGCGATTTAGGGGGGGGGGGCGATTTAGGCCCCGCCCCTTTCTAACAGTTAAGGCTGCCGACGGCTGCACAGTATGTGCAGGTCCGTCCAGCCGTGACAGGCATGTACAGTGTGCTGCCCGGCTGCTCTGATTGTGTTTTAAACACAATCAGAGCAGCCGGGAAGCACACTGTCCCTGCCTGTCACGGCTGGACGGACCTGCACATACTGTGCAGCCGTCGGCAGCAAGTGTCTGCTAGGAAGGGCGATCACCCCGATCGCCCCCCCTGGATCCGCCACTGGAAGAACAGTATTCACATTGGCCAAGTAGCTTAGATGAAAGTAATTCCTTTAAAGTAGAAATTGTTCTATTTCTGTAGCCTGGTAAAAACTTAAACTATATAGAGAACTAAATATTAAACTGAAAGGAGGATTAGTGGGGCCCAGCAAGAACTAAACCATTCAGACATTAATCACCAGGGCCTTCTGAACGGTTGACCTCTTTACATCCATATATGTATATATTCCCAAGAATAGGGCAAAATGTGCAATAACATGTTAAAAAATATCTGTCATCATGAGATGTCCTCATACTTCCAGCATTCCAATGGTTAAACACCTGAAGATGTCAGATTGATGCACAAAGCCAACTAGATCTATGGGCATTTGTGACTAAAGATATTTAAGAGAAAATTCAATTAAATGACTACACCAAATGAGGATGTGGAATGTTAATATAGGAACTGAAAACCCTGATAACTTCTACTACTTAATATACTGAGCCAAACACATTCTACAAAGCACAGATTCAGTTACGTATAGGAACTAAATTACAGATGTATTTATTCATTTATACAGTGAAACATTTTGGTGCTGCTTCTGGATATTTTTAGCCTAGAACAATTCTTGTCAAGGTCCCTGGACCTGGTGATGTAAAGGAGAGATGAATGTTGGACAGGAAAAGGCTGTTTTATTGATGGAGATTGGTAGAAAGGTTTAAAAAAAAAAAATAGATAATGATATCTCACTGGACATGTTACTTTAACTTCTTTTTCTTATACAACAAATTGCTTTTAGATTTAACAAATAAACATGCATGTTATTGATAGAGAATAAAGGAGATACAACACATACTATAATGTTAAAAAAATCAGTAAGAAGTAGCGGAGTGGTATGTATAAAAGATTTACATCAGAGGAGAAAGGTGAGAAACTTTGGCCTGAGACAGGGTAAGGCCCCTTATCCAGTGGCATCAAAAATCATGCTTTTACGAACTCTAACACTAGTAAATGCATTTAAACTGATATGAAAATGGAACCCATGCCATTGGGGGCATTTATGGCACTGCAGTATTTTTTGGACGCTGCTAATTAATTGTGTGCAATCTCAAGTGCAAGCACTCGTTACCACTGCACGTCAAACACAATCACTGTTAACATGTGTGCAACTGGCATTTTCCTAACACTGCTGCGTAACCAGCCTAACTGGGCGAATTGTGTTAGAGATACTTCCAGATGATAACTATCATACACATAGCTGGCCCTTATTTCCAGTCGCATGTTCTAAAGATTTATTCCTGGAAATGTTTATCACTGGAAATACCTCAAAAAACAGGATTGCTCTTATAGGACCTCACTTAGAATTGGACGCAAAGTCCGTTTAAGAAGTGTAGGCGTGGGAGTGTGCGCAACTTGGTAGGGTATTACGAGTGGCAGGCAAACCCAGTTGCGTCCCACTCTTAATACCCTATGGAGCTGCGAGCAGTTCCTGCAGCTAGCTAAAGCTTGCACCACCTAATTCCTGCTGCACAACTTTAGCCCTGTTTTGACGTGTGTTGCGTCTGCGCCTCACTGCGACTAGGATGTATTTACATGGTCACGCCTTCACAATTCCGCGTTCCTCCCATTCTCTCGTAGTGAGTCGCAAGCTCTCGCAAGTGTTAATTGTGTCCGAGATGCAGGCGGATTTGGTGCTTTCTGCACATGCGTGCCCGTGTTTTTTTGTTGGATTGCGCCTAAAACGGACTTTATACTGTTCGTTGGATGTATTTAGCAGAATCTTTTCTTAAATCTTCTAACTTAATATGCAAAAATGGTATGCAAAAAATTGACCTTGTAATTAAATTCAAGAAATACACAATGATTGGGATTATATTTCATACCACGTTTGGTGTCCTTAGATGCAATTAAATATAGCACAGGGCTGGTGTGTGTGTGTGTGTGTATATTATATATGTGTGTGTATATATATATATATATATATAGTGGAAATGTTGCAATGTACAGTAAATATACATATTAGAGGGGGAGGAAAGATGGGTTTTGCTTGTGCATCAGGCTGTATTCCTGGTCCTTGAGGTCATTTGGCTAGGGGAGCAGTCCAAGGGACAAATCAAACTAACTGGTCAAAGAATCGAGTATTCTTTCCTGACAAATGCCATTTTTTTCTTTAGAACACGATAGATACTTTTAATCTTCTCTTTACTCTCCAACAAACCTGCACATGATTTGCCTGTTGTATGTAAAATTTGATATGTGTTGCCAGAAAACCCCAGGTTGTGAGAATATCATTTTTCTTCACGTTTACTCTATAAACAGTATACAGTTAACACTGAATAGACACATACCCAAATCATTTTTAGGTGTTGCTCTTGAATGGGTTTCACAATGGATATCTTAGAACTCTTTGGATTTATACATTACACTCACAGTGTGTGCTGTTCAGTTTTATGTTATAGTTTTATTAGATTCTTTATGGCTCTCTCATAACTCAACTACTGAATAAAGTTGAAAAATATTCATTGTTTAGCATACAGCAGGGACTTTCTTAACTGCTCAGAAATCCTTCGGAAATGTGCTTTTCGAAAATTGGTGGCATTTAAAAAGCATTCCCAATCATCTATTAACACACGATTAAAGTTTAACCTTTATCACCTGTTTCTCTCTTCACTGTCTAATTCCAGTGATAGATTTTGGGTGGTAGGGCTTTTTGGCAGAAAGGCAGCTTCAATAAACACTTGTCTTAATAGAATCTCAAGGCTGAGAGAGTCCAACCGTTGTAGCATGAGACTAAAGTGACTGGAAATATATGAACTCCAGAGGAAGTATTTGAACATTTCCTGTAAGAAATCATATTCTAATGAATCTCTTGTACAGAACGAATACTCTCAATATGTATTTTTCTGTGGGAAGGACCTGATTGTATCAATGGGCAATAACTAGTTAAATCAAAGCTTAAAAAGCAACTTAGATTAGCAGTTTTGGAACTAAAGAGGAGGCTCATACTGTTACACAGATATTTCTGTTTCTCCAGTCTCCACACACCTAGGATGCACTTCTAGGTTGTGATGTTGTCTCCTTACTGTGTGCTGGGTGGCCCATCCAGGTGGACTGGGGCAAAACTAAGGTGTTTTGTGGTGCGCTTTGTAAAAGGGAAACCTTACCATGCTTCTGTCATATTTTTCTTTCCTGTTCTGCCATCAATATTACAAAACAAATACTAGTAATGGCGAAATTTCATTCTTCAAACTTGATTGACAACTGTCAATCAAAATTGGTTTTACTTTAATTGTGGAATATTTACCAAACCATTTTTGTATGGAAAATGTAGTTAAGTTATTTTCTGAATGATCCCAATGAGATGCTGATTTTCTTGATATCCTAATTTATTTATAAAATGATGAAAAGTTTCACATACTATGAAAATGCAGGTTTATTAGATATATTTGGTTGCTGTGATGGTGTGCACACTTGGACATCTGCCTCACAGTGCTGGGGTTATGAGTTCGATTCCCGACCATGACCTTATCTGTTTGGCGTTTGTATGTTCTGCCCATGTTTGTGTGAGTTTCCTCCGGGTGCTTCTTTTTCCTCTCACACTTCCAAAACATACTGGTAGATTTTTGGCCTGCTGACAAAATTAACACTAGTCAGTCTGTGTGTTCGGGAATTTAGACTGTAAGCCCCAATGGGGCAGGATCTGATGTGAGTGGCAAATATTCTCTGTACAGCACTGCGGAATTGGTGGTGCTATATAAATAAATGATGATGATGATGATATATGCAGTCACATTTAAGCATACATTTACATATTTCAAATGTATTCATATTTCTTTTCTATTGTTTTGGGAGTCATCGAATATGATCATTAAGAGAATGAAATATATGTTATGCAAAAACTAATTTTTTAAATTACATTTCAATCTCAAGTTGCATTTTTTTCTATAGTAATGCTTAATGTATATTTCTTCCAATAAGATCCTTAATGTAAAAAACCCTAAAACAACTGGTATTTTATGTTTAATGGTCTTTTTATGGTATAGATGGAGCAGCATACCTGAACCAAGTAGCACAAGCGGGTGCAGGCAGGGCCAGTTTAACCCGAGGTCTAACTGGGCTAGAGCCTAGGGGCTTCGAGCATCTGGGGGGCCCGCCGGCATTCATCGGGTCGGGGGCGTCCCCACTCCCAGCTCCGACTGTCAGCTGGTCAAGGAGAATGGCAGGCAGCTAACAGCAAATGTTATGCTGTTAGCTGCCTGCTGTCACTGTAGTGCTTCTGCAGCATGCAGTAAGCTCCTTACTGAGGAGATCTTGTGAGAGTGAGACTATGAGTCATAGCCTCACTCTCACAAGATCTCAGCAAGGAGCTTACTGCGCCGCGGAAGCACTACTGGGAATGGCGGAAGAATGCCTGCTGCCTGCACACAGTGAAGAAAGGATGGATCAGGAATAGGAGGTGAGCTCTCAGGGGTCCCTCACAGCTTTATATTATGCTCTGTTATATATATATATCGGGGGGCTCACAGTACCCTTAGCCCGACTGCCTCCATTCCCTTAATCCGCCCCTGGGTGCGGGTAACAAAACATTCCACTCTAGTCACCTTCAGTAACACAGAACTTATATAGAACACCATGGGGTCTATGCATCAAGCAAAAATTTACTTAAAAGATGCGGAAACGATTAGGCTGACACTGTGCGGCATCATAGTCCCCATAGATTAGTATGTTCTGCAATGCATGAAGCTTTGATAAGCTTTGCATTACGCAGACAGGCAACGCCATGTCAGGATGGCGTTACCTATCATTACCTATGGGATTCTGCTGAAGTCTCTCTGGCTTCGCAGAATCTGGTAACAGCACATCCTCCTGTCACCGGCAGCGCTACCCTGCCTGAAAGCTGGAAAAAAAGTTTGCAGTATAGGGGTCACTTCGCTGGGGCTCCCAGAGTAGCCCCGACATGGTGCATCTAAGCAGTACCTAAATATGAATCACTGCAATGTGCAGCGATGCATATTTAGCTATACCGCATCTTATTGATGCATAGACCCCTATATGAGTGACTGAGGCTAATGCAGAGTGATTTTGTTTAATTAGTAGTGCTGTATTGTGTCACTTGCTCTAAAAGGTTTCTGCTCCATCTGCATAGAATAAAAAATACTTATGAAAATATATAATAGTTCTGAACAATATATATCAGGTTTATTTGTTACACTGTTAAGAACAATACATATGTATAAAAAGAATTATAATCAATGCCTTGCTTTTATTTTAACAAGGCCATGAGTGTATGAATATTTTCTACAAATGTAAACTGAATTTTATGGCTTATTTTACTTTACTCTTAATTCAAATATATTGGAGTAGAGTAAATCAATCTCAGCTGTCTGTCTTGTGCATTGATGCTGACAGCCTCATGTAAGAGGAATACAAATACTGGAATTTTATGAGAAGGGACATGCTTAGATACTTGGATCAGATTGAATTTTATAGAAGAAATTCATAAAAAGTCCTAACTTTTACTTTCATTATGCAGCAAAAATGCAGCAGGGGTTTTGCATACAGATGGCTTCATCTGGTAAAAGATGTAATTCTCTTTTAGGTAAGACTAAGTAGTATGTAACATATGAAGTCTTATTAAATAATTCTTAATACTGGACCCCCATTTACAATTATTCTGTGAATATGTGATTCAGTAACTCTTAAAGCTTTCCATGCACTGGCAAGTCTGGGCACGGCTCATTAATGAAAGGTTCTGAAAGCAGCTTGATGTCCTTGAGAAGGGCAGTCATGCAGTGCATTGGACAAGATCCAAAAGACACGTCTAAAGGTGTCATAAATATATTTAGCTATAACATAACACTTCTATTTTTGAATATAACATATGGGTAAGAATCTATCCTGTGCATGGTATATTTAGAACCCTGGATAGAGTTGGATATCTATGATTTCACACTTAGTTTACTTTGAAAGTGGGTTGTGACACAATGGTAAAAGCAGGTTCTAATCATATAAAAAGCATTTTTCAGTTTCTGGATGAAATATAGATTATATGAATAAGGTACATTTCAAGGCATTTCAATAGTTTGAAATTTTGTCATAGTAGCATTACTATAGCTTCTATAACCTAATTTTCCATTACAAGTTCTCTATATTAAGTATACTAAGTATTTGACTCATGGTCAGATATTCTCCAACCAAATTAAACTAAACTACAATAAAACTGAGAGGTTAAGAAAGGTAGAAATTACCAAGCAAGACTCCATGGTTGAATAAAAAAAAGGTAACTTTTGTAAATTGTATTAGCTGTCTTAACATAATGGGTAACGGAGGGGGGGGGGGGGGGAGTGGTTTGATACTTTAGCACTACTAACCATTAGCATTGATTAATTATCAGTGATAAAAATAATTATCGGTGATAAAAAGTTGATTGTGATGTTATTCACAAAGGGAAGACAAGAGAAGAATAACATCCTATTTGTAAATATTGAATACAAAGAAGTCATTCTCAAATTCAGTGGATTGTTGTTTAGATGGTTGATTTAACTTTCTGTGGGTTAATTGGCCAGGATGATTGCTATGCTTTGCTTTTATCTCTGAACAGTTAAATTGAGACATGATAACAGTTTAACAAGCTACTGATATTGTCGTTCTATTTTGTAAGCATTTCTCTTAATTACAAACCTGGTCCTGGAGATTGCCGATTCATATATCCCTCTATTGATTTCTCATTTATATTTCACTGAACTATAAACTAGTTTGTGTGGAATGTAAGACAAATAGGGCGGAATTCAATTGGCCGAGTTGCTCGAGAAAGTAACGCGGCCCGTGCACTATTACCGTTAATACGGCAATTTCCACAAAGATTTTTGCTCGCAGCTCTGAGAACTGCGAGCAGAAATCTGCATTGAAATTACCGTATTAACGGTAATAGTGAGCGGGCCGCTTTACTTTCACATGTAACGCGGCCAATTGAATTCCCCCTTTAGTGCTAACATATGCAATTTATGCCTGACAATTACCAGTTATAGAACTGATTTTATAAGTGTCTAAAACATTTTAATGGGAATTATTTCTGAAACTAGTTGAACTTGTTTGTTATACATATTTAGTATGCAGTAATAAATAAAGAAAAAATTGTGTATCTCCTATTAGATCGATATAAAACATTAAAACATTATGCTTAAATTCCTTCAATGTTGTTTGCAGATATTCTGTTTCTCCAGCAAGTTTGTCAAGTGTGATTAGAAATTTTCTTGTACCGTAGCTTCTGTGTAATACTTTATATCTGTTGTAGTTTTCTTTAGTGGACTCTTTATTAAGGGTCAAGTCCCCCATCTCTCAACGGCCTTAGTCCCTCATCATGCAGCAATCATACAGAATGTAAAAAAAATAAGAAGCATCTGGCTTAGTATGGTTTTGAAAAATCTTCAAAAGTGTTTTTAATATTGCAATAAATATACTCTCATTTCATTAAACAATAAAAAAATCATATAAAATTGGTCTGTGCAGATACTCCTACCGAAAAAGATGAGTAAACAAGCCCAGTGTATTGCAGACCTTTCTAAGTTTGCCCCGCGCGATAAATACACTGGAAGGTGCTTCTAATCTTAGATGTTGTTAAAGACCAGTAAGGAGATCTGTTCAAAACAAAAAGCACTCAGCTCTCCTCCGGCAATTCGCTTTGACTGATGTACACAGTCTTGTTCAATTTTATATGTTTTTTATTCTTTAATGAAATGTAAGTATATTTTTTTGTATTATTAAGAAAACCCTTTTGAAGATTTTCAAAGACTAAACTATGCCAGATGCTTCTTATTTTTCTATATTCTATATGATTGCTGCATGATGAGGGACTAAAGGGGTTATGACCCTTAATGAAGGAGTCCACTAAAGAAAACTACCACGGAAAAAAAGTATTACACAGAAGCTACAGTAAAAGAACACTGGAGAAACTTGTTGGAGAGACAGATCTCCAAACAATAGTGAATTAATTTAAGTAAAATGTTTTCATGTTTTATATGGCTCTAATAAGAGATATACATTGTTCTTAATATTTTTCTTTATTTATTATTGTTATATCTGTTTTAAACTGGTGGATAGTTTATTTAAGATTTATTTGGGCTGCAGCTGATTGTGGAGCTCTGTAGGAACTTTTTCATTTGTATTTTCATATTTAGGATGCACTAGTAGCAAATGTCTTAAATAATAAAGTTGTACTAAATAATACAAGGCTGCAGGATGTTTGAAACAAGCAGAGGCAGGAAAGGTAGAGGTCTGCTAAAACAGTTAAAATGAGACAATACAGCAGAAACAGTAAAGGTGAAGGTCTATGAAAAGTATGACTGGAAGGTCAACAAGTATCAGGAGTTGGTTTCTCCAGACTCCTGAAGCTTTTACCTTTACCTCCTGGCTGTTAGCAACTAAGAACTCTATTCATTTAGTTCTGGCTTTAGTTTTGTGATATTGTATCTTATGTGTTACTTTTTTTTATGATTTTTGTTCGCCTCCAGGACAACAAATACTAAAGGAGAGCACAATGTAAAACTGACTTTGTCATGCCTGAATTCCTCCCCTCAAAGTTGTAGAACAGACGTGAGATCTCTGCAGTTTAGGGTGAAAGATTAACAAAAAGTAAATTTTTTATAAGAGGTTTTCAGATGGAAGCTGATTGTACAACCCATTGACCATACCACCAATTTGAATACATACAGCATTGTCCACTTTTTAATACAAAAAATCATTTTTGCACCAATGTGAGAAGCAAAGTCATGATTTTGGGGAGATGAGGGAGACAGTTTTAGTGCATGTGTTGCCTGGTAGTGAGCAATCTAAATTTTAAACATAGTGAAGGGTTTATATATTTCCTATCGCTTTGCTTTCATAGGTGTTATGACAGTGATGGGAAAGCTGATGCACTTCAGCAGGCGCATAGGCATTCCTCTAACCTTCAAAATGGGCACACATTACCCTTATTCTCAGTAAGTTAAAACAATACATATCAGCAAGCATTGAATTGTATGGTAAATATGAATTACAAGCTGTATCAAACAAATCTGGCAATTCAATGTGACTTCTGGCGGGTCAGGCTGTCCACCAGCTTTTGAATGTTAGGTGAAAGACTGAAACAGTCACAATTCAACAGAGAGGTTTCCAGCTGTCAACCTGCTGTGCTTGATGTTTTTAATTGTGATCAAGAATGTCAGCTCACATGTGTAATTGGAACCAAAAGTAGACACAAAAAACTTTGCAGAACACTGATCTTCCTGAAAATTAACAAGATCTTCCTAAAAATTCCTGGCCTTGCTTTAATGAAGTAAGCGGGACTCACGCATCTCTTTTCCAAGGGAGACTATGTGGTGCAGACTGCATGACCCTCCTCCTCTGATCTCAGATATGCTGAGTGACTGGCCTACATTGTCCTGAGGAGGAGGTCATGCGATGTGCTTCTGGTAAAGATCAAGTTCAACCTTGTTCTCTGCTCTCTGTGACCAGCAGAGCTTCATGTGTTGAACTAGGGGCAAGAGTTAAGCTCGATGGGGCATAAAGCAGGAAGGTGCTAGGGGTGGCATGTGAAGATCTTTTTCCCATTACTGTTTTAGGATGTAGATACATTGCCAGACTAATCACTACACCTTTTAATGTAGGAATTATTTTCGTGTACTTAAGGTGTAGACAGCGTTTAATATGTTTATATCCTCAGTAGTTTAGAAATACTGAGATTTTAGGTGTCTAGATGAGATGGTATCATAGTATCATAGTCTGTGATTGCCATTTATTTGCTACGGCTATTTAATGCGGGCAATTAGTTAATGCACCCCCTGTGCAATACTTCTACTGTCAAAACAGCCATTAGCAAATCAGTCAGTCACTGGGATGAAAAGAAAACTTTCAGACTCCCACAATGTACAAAGTTAAAAAATCTAAAAGCTTTAATATATAAATGTTATATCATTTTCTTTCACCTTCAGACTCAGGTCAGAAGGTATAATGTCTTTCTTTTGGCAAAGTGAAATATTGAAAAGACTATTTCCAAAATATCCTTGTCGTGATCATAGAGAACTTACAGTTATTTATAAGGGTTAACCCATCACATAATTCTGGGGAATAAGGTCTAAATCATTCTGTAGTGTAAATATGGCATAGCAAATGAATCCATTGATAATTTGAGCTACTAAAGTGTAAAATGTGAAGCCAGAGAGTGTGTGTGTCTGTGTATTTGGGGGCTCTGCGCATCCCAGTGTTAGAGGATAGCAGTGTCACCTGTAGCAGCTTCAAAGGGCCCTGCGGTGAGATATATACTGGCCTGGGATGGAGTTTTGACACCTGAATAGACTTTTAGGAACCACTTAGCATGGTGTCTGGCTCAAAGAGACCATGTGCTGACTTGGCTATAATTAATATACAATAAAAATAATTCAGTTTTAAAATATGCCACTTAACATCAATAAAAGTAGTGATCAACCACATATTCCTCAATAGCATGATGGACAGCTCATATGTCAAATTAAGAATTCTGCCACATAGAAAATTTGAGGAAATGAGTATAAGCTCAACTGATACCCTATACCTAAGCTTGATATCAATAGATGGGTAAATTCATAAGGGATCTATTAATAATAAAATTGGGTCTGTGTGACGCTCCACAGAAAAGTTAGGTCACATCGTAGAATTGGGTAGTAAATCAGGCAATATGCAAATGATGATTGAAAAAAGTGTCACAGAACACAACCCCTGAGGGTAGGAACAGGTGTGGAAGTGTCTTTAAAAAGCTGAGACAAGTTACAACAAATTGTTAGTTTTTTGGGAAAATCAATCCACATTGATAAGCTGTCCATCTTCCTAGCCAATTTCCCATGGCACAGATTATACAACTCATGTAAGTTATACTCTGAATGTAATCCCTTTTATTTTAAATTGCTTTGCTTGTGTATGTTATGTCAGTTGTTTATTAATTATTTTTTATATCTGAATGCCCTGTACCTTTGTATATTAAATCTATAAATTTAGTAAGTTGCGTCCTTGATACTCTAACGAAACCATTAGCTGTTAAGAAGAATATAGCTCGACCAAGTTAACCCTTTGAATGCCGGTGTGTAATTTGTTTATACGTTTGTCTAACAAGCCTAGTATGTGCTTGCATTTGCATCTGTGTAACAATCTGGAGGTGTGGAGAGTCATCCCTTTGTTCCTGGTGTGGACCTTGCTAGCCTGTGGTTAGCCAGAAGCCTTGTGTGCTAGTGTGAGACAGTATATTGGGGTCCTATTGCCCGTATTCAATAGGTGGTGGCAAACCTGACATGTGTTGAGGTGTGAGAGCGCGGTGTGGGGGCAATTCAGTAGGTCTATAACCTGTGTGATAGGTAGAGAGAGACTGGAGTGCTGGAATCGTGTGTAACCTCATACAAACACGCCAAAGTCACAGCAGCTGGGAGTATGTTTGTGACAATCCTATATTCACCTCTGTGGTTAGGGTGGGAGCACTGTCTGCTCAATGGAGAGTTTATTGGTGATTCTGGGGCTTAGAGCGGTACATAATCGAGATCAGAATCTGGCTATTCCACAAAAGACTCCTTCCTGCACAAATCGGGATTTGGCTGCATAAAAAAAGGTGCAAAATATGTGCATAAGCAGACATGGTGGCCTTTGCTGAAATTTTAGACTGCACTGTTCATTCATAAATGAGTGTCCCATTAAATAACAGTTTCATTTTTGTGACATATCTACAGTAGTTTATTGTCAGTGCATGATAGATAAAAAACAGGCTATTTGTGGTTGATAGAAATTCATATACTGATGTTAATGGTGTGTAATTGCTACAGTATGTCCAGTATTTAGGTCATTGCTCTTGCCCATGTCATTTAAGTCACAATCTACAGCGATGATTAATATGTCTTTCTCTAAAGCTTCTCTATCTTTTATAATCCAACATTATGGTACCTATTTTTCAAAATAAAAAAAGCATATATAATAAACTAAATTATAAGAGCACTGCAGGCAGTTCTTGACAATGTTAGTATCTAGGTCAAATGTAAAATATGTATTAATTTTCAATCTTTCTCTCCTTTATTTATTTTTACTTTTGATGAAAATCATAGATCATTTCAGAAAAGGGGTCATTTTTGCCCTCTAATCCCAGACATACAACACAAACAATTTATGAATCCAATATTATTTTTCATTTTAGTCCTTGCACAAATTACAATCTTTATTATTTGACAAGGTTACTAGAAAGTATTATAGATGCAGTAAAGATATTTGTTTGTTATACATAATTGCATCGTATGGTATAGTATCACATGGATATAACTTTGAATATGTTGAAACAAGCCCAGGATATCATAGGATTCCAAGTACAAAACCTATATTAAAAAAGGGACCATAATAGAAGCAAGGCAGGATTGATGTCATATGCCACACTTACTATATGCATAGCATACCTAGAATTCACTAAAGTATGACATAAAGGGCCAATCAATTAGGTGCCAGTTGCCTCACATGTCTTTTTTCCATCTGTAATGTACCGAAGACCAATTCAGTTGCAAGACCCACAGTACTGATTGTGACTGAAAATAGGGCTTGATTCGAAAATCAAAATGAGTGAAATCAAGCCCTAGTTTGAGTCTCGATCAGTACCTCGGGTCTTGTAATTGAATTGCTCTCCGGTACATTACATGCGGAAAAATGACATGCGAGACAACTCACACCTAATTAATTCAACCCTATAAGAAAATTTCCTTACAGTGTATATGGATTTACTTATCATATAGGTTATCTTTGTTTCATTGGAAATTACTGGAATAATATGTACAGCAGGGAGTTTTGTGTTTGAGTGACGGTGCTCATTAATTAAGTTTAGAAAGCATAATCTGCTTTGAAGCCAGAAATATGAATATTTCATTTTCTAATGATGATGTGTCATCATATTTTGCTCATGAGAGCTCATTGAGCTACTATTGTAAATGTCTTGAGGGACAAGTACAGCTGAATTATAGTAAAGGTATGGTATCTATTATCTAGAATACTTTGCTAAGTATTCTAGTATTAAGTTTAATTTCTGTAATTTGAAGCACCATGCCTAAAATATAGTAAATTACATTTAAAAGTTACCGGTGGCTTTTTGCATGCACGGTGGCTAAGTGGTTAGCACTTCTGCCATACAGCACTGGGGTCATGAGTTCAATTCCTGACCATGGCCTTATCTGTGAGGAGTTTGTATGTTCTCCCCGTGCTTGAGTGGGTTTCCTCCGGGTGCTCCGGTTTCCTCCCACATGCCAAAAACATACTGGTAGGTTAATTGGCTGCTATCAAAATTGACCCTAGTCTATGTGTCTGTGTGTGTGTGTGTTAGGGAATTTAGACTGTAAGCCCCAATGGGGCAGGGACTGATGTGAGTGAGTTATCTGTACAGCGCTACGGAATTAGTGGCACTATATAAATAAATGGTGATAATGATGATGATGCACCTGGCATCCTCCTCCTTGTTAAATGGTTAAATGTCAAAACTGCAAAATGTTGCACTTATTGCCGGCAGAAGTTTTCATACATTCTCCACTCACACCACACAGCAGAATGAATGTACTGTCATCATCCCAGCTATCTTCATAAAATATAATACTGCAAAATATAAACTTACAAATAGTGGGGAATAGCACCATGGTGAAATGATCTGTTCTACCTCCAGATTTTTTTTTGCAGCAATTTTCCTTATCCCTGTTTATGATATTATCTCTGTGCAGAAGCCTTCTGGTTAATGGGTGCTATACCTGTATACATCTCTAATAAGATGTTTCACTTAAACTAGGTAGACATGTATTTATAGATACAACTGGTCAAGAAATCAATGTCCCAATTATTGCTGCCAATGTACTGCCAAAATCAATGTCAATTGATTTAAACCTTGAATCTGATTTATATGTCAGAGTCAATCTGAATGAGAACATTTGTATGATAGTGGCTGCGAGATGTTAAAGGGTTAACAGAGAAGCTAAGAAAGATAGGAGTGGTTGCCAGAGACAGGGCCTGATACTGAGTTGGACTTAATTTGCGATAAAAAAGCCACCTGTTCAAATAGTGTATGCTGGTACAGCCCATATGCTGGGTAAGTAGGCAAAAAATTTATTTTAAAATGCACCCACAAAATCCCATAATATATGCACTATCAATAAAGAAAGCACCTATCAGCTTCAGAGGCGTTATTCGCAAACAGCCAATCAGAAGTGGCTTGCTAGTACCGGCGATGGTCATCATCATAGCAGGTGCGAAAGAGATGGCTCCTGACAGGTGTATATGCATCTCCATGCTGGTCTGCCTCATCTGCATTTGCATGAAATCACCCTTACTGTACTCGGCCTATGTTAGACTTCCCCTTCCCTCCCTTGTTCCCCTTCTTCAGTCATAAGGAGGTACAAGAGTCAGATGCCTGCAACTCTGCATGCACACATATCGCACATATGCGCATAAGTCTTGGCTGCCAGCAGCTAGTATATATTTACAGACAGTCAGTAAAATTAGTCATATTTGTTTCTGACAGTTCTAAATTTCTCACAGCGTACCTCCCAACATGTCTGTGTCCAGCAGCGGGACAGGAGTTGTGGCCATGTCAAATGGGGGCATGGCTACAGCGTGATGGTGACCACGAACACAGAAGGCTGTCCAATGCTGTAAAGCACTAGGGTGCCCTTTAGATACCTCCCTTCCCCAACATTGCAACCAGCGGGACAAACTGTCTGGACAGTGGGACAGATCACTAAAATCGGCACTGTCCCGCTGAAACTGGGACAGTTGAGAGCTATGCCACAGTATTCATCTCACCAATTGCTGTTGGGCTAAAAGAGATAAAGAGATATAAGTGCCTTGACCCTTTTTTTTTTTAAGAGAACTTTATTAATACAGTACGATAAAAAATTGTACACAAAATAAGGACCAAAATAGGTCAGAATAGGTCACATTGTATTGAACTGGCAGGAACTGTGTGACAGCCTGAGCCAAAACCTTTGTTACTCGAGATGCTATTTTTTTTATTATAAATCTTAAAATTACATAAGTAATGTGTCAGTAGAAAATGCTGGTCATCAGTATTTTTTTGTTTATAAAATTGTTGGTTAACGGTACTTTTGGGGATTGGCAACCATGAATAAGATTGTGTTAGAATCACCGTTGCCACATAAATGATATTGTCCTGGCTCATATAACTTAATAATAGGAGGTAGGTGGCCACCTCACCTCACACCTCACAATAAACCTGCAGGTGAGAGTAATAGCCATTTGTTAGCTGGAACCTTATTCAAATGAAATTGCAGTGTGATTTCATTCAGGGATAGCGGCTATAAGTACAACTTTTGGAGATTAAAGAGTACAGCTACTTGTTTCCAGTTTGCATGAGGAGTGAAGGAGTGAGTGATAATAGATTATTTTGCAATCCCCAAATTACATAAGCCAGGACAATATCATTATTACTAGTTATTACTAGTTAATGAATCATATTTATATTCTAAATTAGATGATTGCATTTACAATACCAAACAGTCTTTGTATAAGATTTTACATAAGATTTAACATTTTACAATAACTTCTAATGTGCCCATACCCTAGATACAATATACAAACTTGAAGCAGTAACTTGATTAAGTAAGTATTTTTACTCAGAATAGTTCTCTTAATAGCTCCCAACACCATAATATGCATAATATGCAGCTTGCAATGACCAGAAACTTGGCAGCCCCAAATAAGGAGCAGGAATCTTAAAAATGCAATTGTGTGTAGAAAAAGTCTCTTCCTGGGCACTCCTAAGAACCAGTAATGTATGGTCATTCTGCTTGCCCTGACACATGGGGTAACTTTCCTCTTGATGGTTTATTTACATAAAGATCATTAATATGCAATTTTGTTTTAGTGCTTTTGTGCTACATTGGGTGCAAAAATTGCATGTCCACTATGGGTCCGGCCCAGGGAGCAAATGTCCTCCTGCCCCCCAACTCAGCCTGCCCCTGCTGGATACATAATGCAGTGGATGAATACATAAGAATGCTCTTATATAAGTAAACAGTTAGTTCTTATGTTATTCTTCAGTTCACAGTAGTTATTCTTCAGTTTTTCTTCTAAAAATCATAAGTCTTTTTGGAGCCCAGGTCTAAAAATTGATTTGGGCAATACAGTTGTCAGTCGTGGTCTACTGGAAGCGTTTCTGAAATGTCACTCTCCCTAAAAATGCATTGTGCAGAGACACCTCCTCCCACATTATTGCACATACATAGCCCCCCTTTATTACAGTAAAGGAAGATAAAACAGCAATAAAAATACTAATTTCCCCCTCACATACTATTAAATAAAATAATAATAAAATAACAATTAGTTTGGTTAGTCACCTAGTGCTTCATGTAAGTCTCAGCAGTTGTCAGAGTACAGAATACCACAAGTAACTGACTTTTACCGCATTTACCTTTTCACTCAAGTCACAGAAACACGGGAGCCCATACATATGTAGGAACCATATACCTGAACAAAAAGTAAAAACAATCACACTGGCCATTTTGTTGAAGCCAAAGATCATTAAAACATAGGCAGATCCCCTGAAACATCGGGATCAAATTATTTATTGTATTTAACTTGGAGAATAAAGGGCTCATGTTCTTTTCTCTTACATAGGATATTTAATATGTAAATTGTGTGAACTAGCAAGTTTCCCAATAGTCTGATAAGTCCTATTAATGTTACCCACTGCGCTAAGTTTCCAGGCTAAAACTTGCCCAAAGGACCTGTGTGTCATTAGCTCTAGATGTGTATGTATAATCATGATTGGGGTACAATATGGCTGCTGGCCTAGAAATGTTATTATTTTTTTCTATTCATGCCCTACACTTTCAAAACAACGTATTATCTTAATCTCAGTTTAAAAACTAGACTTCTAGCAGAACAATATAAATGAAATTTTAGACTAAATTATTAGAATTTATTTATCAT
This sequence comes from Mixophyes fleayi, assembly GCF_038048845.1. Lineage (NCBI taxonomy): Eukaryota > Metazoa > Chordata > Amphibia > Anura > Limnodynastidae > Mixophyes > Mixophyes fleayi. The sequence goes on along the minus strand of NC_134405.1, from coordinate 285,191,444 downwards.
AAACGTGTGAGATATTGCTATCATTATGTCCATTAATGAATTTAATCTGAATGCACAATAAGGGCTTGTACAGATGTTGAAAAACAATGCTAGTTGAAGTGTAAGTGATTTGATCTTATTTCATATACGTACTACGTATTAGCACGTCTTAAAGCTGTGCTGCAGCTTATACCGCTTTCATACTGCCGGGTATATGAATATTGCCAAGGGACAGAGGCTCCCACGGAGAGAAATTCCCGGGTAGACCCTGTTCATACCGAACATGGATCTGCCCGGGTCTAAATGGCAACATCACAAGAGGAGCTCTGGTTGACTCCTCTTGTGATGTGTTTTTTTTTTTCAACTTTATAATTGTGTTTAGTGAGACCCAGGTTGAAAAACCCGGGTCTCACCATTCATAGTGCAGGGGACCCGAGTCGGACCCGGGAATTACCCCAACAAAAGTCCCGGGCCTAATTCCTGGGTCATTAGACCACCATTCATACTGCTCCTCGACCCGGGTCGTCTGGGCTTGCCCCGGCAAAAATCCGGGTTTTTGGCGCAGCATGAATGGGATATTACTGTACTATGTACTTTACATAGTGCTTTTACAGACTAGGCTTTTGAACCAACTTATATTATTTTTTACTGAGCATTAATGATTGTGTAAGCAGCAGGTGAATTAGAAGCCAAGTAAGGTATAATAATAAGGTATAACGCTTATTTTAATAATCGTGTGCCCATGTGCCAAAAGAGGTGGCTGCCAGCCACACTTTTGAATAAGAGACTGTCAGTGATTGGTGAGGCAATAAGCGATTGTCCGACGGTTGTAAGTGATATAGATCTATACACTGTTGCACAGGCCCAGTACAACAGGACATAGATCTACTACTGTGTGGTCTGGTAGGGGTAAATCAACTGCTTAGAAATCATGTGGAGTTGCTCCCACTTTTGTTTATATGGTGCTCCCTCTTTATACCACTCCACTTTACAAAACCACCCTCGTTTATCAACTAGCATTTTCTGAGCAGATTGGAATATATTTGTAATGCTGGCTATGATAGAAAGGTATGAGAACACATAGTGCATGGCAGTTTGCTGTGTATGGGGCTGCATAGCTGTAAAACGGTCAGAGTACCCATGCTGATACCTGTCCACCACCGAAAACACCTACAATGGGCACATGAGCGCCATAACTAGACCATAGAGCAATGGAAGAAGGTGGCCTGGTCTGATAAACCACGTCCTATTTTACATCATATGGACGGCCTGGTGCATGTGCATCAATTACCTGGGGAAGAGATGGCACCAGGAATATGGCAAGCCGGCGGAGGCAGGGAAACCTTGGGTCCTGGCATTTATTTGGTTGTTACTTTGACACATACTACCTACCTAAACTTTGTTGCAGAACAAGTGCACTCTTCATGGCAACGGTATTCCCTGATGGCAGTGGCCTCCTTTAGCAGCATAGGACACCTTCCACATTCCCCAGATCTCAATCCAGTTGAATGGGATCCCCTGAAAAAACAAGTCAGAGCCATGGAGGTCCCACCTTGCAACTTACAGGGCTTAAAGGATCTTCTGCTAACATCTTGGTCTTACAGAGTCCATTATTAGATTATTGGACTGGTGGTTTTAATATTGTGGCTGATCTGTGTGTGTGTGTGTGTGTGTGTGTGTTTGTATATATATATATATATATATATATATATAAACAAGTTAAGCTGTGCATGATACTCATGCATTCTAGTCAAATCAAGCTACTTAAGGTGTTAAAAAGGTTCTTGTCATGCATTTGGGGCTAGGCCAGGCGTCCTCAGGGGAAGAGCGTTACTTCCCAACGTAAGCGCCCTTTTTTAACGTGGTTTTGTCCACATGTGACCACCTCATCATTCATCTTCATCGCCACATCCTTAATCTCCATCGTCTTACTGTTCTAAAACCTCTCGATACACAACGTTTCTGCTAAACACCTTATCGCTGTGCTCAATCAGTCTTCCTTGAAGGGCAGTATTCATAACCTGCACTTTCACATCACTGCTTCTCCGTACTCGTGAAAATGCGACATACAATTGTCCATGACCAAAGACAGGCTCTGGTAAATAATACCAACACGGTCAAGTGTTTGACCCTGTGACTTGACTTGACTTGAACTGCCGCCGTCTTAGCTTAAACGGCAGTCCTGTTTCGGATGGACATAAGTCAATCCGAGGTATCATCACCTTCTCTCCTTCAGCAGAGCCAGTCAAAACTTCTGCTTGTATCACATTCGTTTTCAGTGCTGTGACTACTAATCGAGTGCCATTGCACAGTCCTCTCTTAACATTCAGATTTCTCAATAGCATAATAATGCTTCCAACTTTCAATCTTAATCTGTGCCTTGGCATTCCGGAAGGAGTCAAGAGTTTGAACCCTCAACTCGTAAATTTAGCCTTTACTACCCCTCCCACGGGGGAAAGGGGAGGTGATGGAAGTTAACTGACTTCACTGTTATAATTTTTTTGTCAAATAATGTCAGTATACCAAATTTCAGGTCAATTGGATGAGCCCTTTCTGAGAAAATAGTTTTTTACACACACACACACACACACACTAACACACGCCGCTAGGCTTATATATATTAGATACACACACACACACACACACACATATGTATGCACACATACATGTGCTGTTGTTTTTTTTTATTATGTATTTTAAATTATTGGTCATGATCAGGATTCCATTTGAGGCATTTAAATTTGGATTCACGTAAGCTTGGCAAAATGTAAGTGTTTTGTTGACATTCTTTTATGTAACTTAATTGGCCTCAAGGAGATTTGTGAGGAAATCATAGCTATAAACCATACAGTTGTCCACACCCTCCAGCTTTTGTGCATGTATAAAAAGCTCCATTATCTCCACATGATGTTCTGTTCGAAGGTATAAAAAGATGTTGGGCCAAATGTATCAGACGATATTATTCCACACAGAGTAGCAATTTAAAACTTGCAGTTGTTTAGTTGTGGGAATTTTTTTTACTGCTTCTATTTAAAAAGATTACTTCCATTTTACATTTGTATACCTGTAGAAATACCAGTGCACAATTATTAATTTCCTTCCTCTAAAAATATCATGACATTTATTACCTTGTATATTTGCCTGTATTATTATTACTATTATTATTATTATTATTATTATCTTTAAATATAATATAATATAGGTAAACACTTATTTTTGAACAGTTTATTTTACATTTCAAACAAACTTTAATTTTTTAACGATCTACTGAACAAACATGTGTCAATTAGATTTTAAAGATTTTATTTATAAGCATTGTGGTAAAAGAAAGCAATAAATAAATATAGAGAATTAATAACAGGCTGCCCAAATCAAGCTGCATGTCTACTGTGGCGTTCTTTTAGCTACATGTGCACCATAGCCTCATTTATGAACAAAATTTTGTTGGTAAAACATACAAGTAAAATGCGGGCCACATGCACGCAACTCAAAATACTGTGTAAGAATATGGCCACATCAAGCTATGCTTAAAGCGCATCAAAATCTGCATTAAGCTCATCAAGATACGTTTTCAGTGTGTCTTGAGAAAGCAGTATTATTGATAAGTTGGTCATCATCATTAACTTGATGGTGATGACTGAAAAGTAAATAAATACATATCTAATAACAGCATACCCCCTCACCCCAAAGTGAAAGCAGCACCTGCCCTTATCACCTGCAGGGGGCGGCAAACAGTGTATTGTTCCCCTACAAGAGCCGCAACCTGCACCAAGCTATCACAGGCTGGGCTAGTCATACTATAATAGGTAAGGCCACAACATCAGTTGCCCCTGTCATAAAGGGACTATGACCCAGTCTGTTCCCCCACCCCCTGAGGAACACTAGCACCATGTGGACGGGGTTGTAGTAATAAAGTGTTAATATTTGCCAATACAAGTCCCAACCAGAAAGTGCTTGGGTATGTTGGCGTTTGTAGTACTACAAGTGCCAGCAGGCCTATGGCTGGACAAGCCCCCTGTGACTGCAGTGCCACACAGTAAAGTATGTGAGCTCTAGTTGAAGAGTCAGGTTTGAGCAATGCCTAGCTGTAGAGCTATAGAGTAATCCCCTCATCAGGGCAACTGTTGTTAACGGTGTATCAACTGCTTGTTTCATCTTCATAAAATAATGAAAAAAACATTGATACACAGAAACGTAGTACATTTGCTCCATATAAGCTATGTTGCAATGCAAGGTTCAACTAGGACAAGCCCCCTCCTAACTCTAAAACTGTCCGACTTAGAAAATATGCCCCCTCCCCTGCAATAAATAATGGTTTTGCCAAGGTGCAAGTTGCTTCTAAATCTAATTTGGTCCCAATGTTGCTAAACAACTATGGGAACTAATGGACAAAGAGATGTGTTTCATTATGGGTCAGGTTTGTCTATGATAATAATTTAATTTCATTTCTATTGCACAGCTTAACAGCAAATGCATGTTTTGCACCTTGCTGCACACACTGATACCTCACAGTGCATGTTTACTATGGAGCTATGGAATGTATATAAACAGAATGCACAGAGCATGTATACTATGGAGCAGTATTCCTATGAATAAGATGCCACGATGATGAATGCATATTTTTTCTATCTACCTACCTTTAAGACTCCCTTTTCCCAGCTAGAGTGTGTGCACCTTGATATCTACCTTGTCCTTAGTCAAAATTCAGAAGTATCTTCGGAGGGAATGTTTATGAGATAAGCAACACCAGACAGAGACCAAGGAACCCTCTGCCCAACTACTTATAGCCACAGACACATAAATGATGTAGCAATACACTAAACTGGTGTTTAGAACACTGGCACATTTATTAGTAAAGTTTCTGTTAGTTTTACTCTCAAAAATATATTTCTTCATATCAAATGATATTTTAGAGGTATATAACAATTAAAACAATTTAAACTTTGGGCAAGAATCAAAGCAATAGTCTCATAGCAAAAAATATCCGAAGACTAAAACACAATTTGTACGTTCACAAAAACAACTTTCTAAGGTAATACACTAATACCACATTTAACCTTGCTTCAAGCAGAGTAATTTGAAATATGCAATACAATTTGAAAAGGGAATGTTCAGGTCTTTAGTCAGGGAGTGTCATAGATGTTGATCCTTATTACTTGTTCCTGGATAGGATACGCACAAATAGAACATGGCTTATTTAAACTGTGCTTGACAACACACATAAGATCATCATCAGTTACACTGTTTGGTATCTTTTCCTGGTAAAATAATGTATTTCCTATGTAGGTATATCAAACAACACTCCTTCTCTTTCACATAAGATCCCTCCAAAATGGTTGCCGAAACACGTGTAGTAAATGCTGGCTTTTCCCTTCTTTTTCTTATGATAACACAGCTCACTGTCTCCTATATCACAATTCACACCAGTAATTTGAAGCTTTGCTTTTATGGTTTTTCTTTTTCTCTTTAATATCTCAGTCCCATAGTTTCGTAACTATCTCTCCCTGCACTACACCCTTGATACTAAAGTATAGTCCTGCAAAAGGGTTTTTACCAATATATCTTCATGTCTCCCTACTAGTTCCCTGGCTAACTAACAGTAAGACAGTCCATGTAAATAAGTAATATAACAATTCGTTGTTACTTATCCCACTAATCTCCAGCTTCGATTGGCAGCATGGCTCCTCTTTGGTATGGAGTCTGGTAGCTGCATCCACTCCTTTCTAAACGGTCTCTTTCTCTCACTTCCTGGTGTTTCAGTGACCAGCTCTGTTTCTCTGCTCTTACAGACCTTTTCTCCTCCTCATCTCTCTCTCTTTGCAAGCTCTGCCTTTATTTTCCCAATACCCTTTGCTCACGTGCCCACTCTGCACCTCTTCTGCGAAGCTCAAGTGACAAATCTCCTCCCCAGGCATGCTGGGAGATGTAGTTCTGCCACAGCCGAGGCCTGGTCAATTGCGCATGTGTGGCCCTTCTCGTACGCCGACACTACATATCTTTCTATCTATCTATCTATCTATCTATCTATCTATCTCCCAAACATAAACTTTGCAAAATGCTAAATCATGGCTGTTCTACTGGAGCCTCGCAGACCACACTGCAAAGATTATAATAGATTATATTGCATGACTTTATTTTATAATAGTACTGAGCCCACAGGGACATAGTTATTACATATGTGCAGCTGCTTCATAAATACAGCAGTTTACTAAATTGTTACGCTTGTGTGGGATATAACAAGGGCAGAAATATAGAATTTAATCATTCATATGTAGGACATTAAAATGACAAGAAATCCACATAACAACTTTACAGCAATTATTTGAGTAGATTGGTATTCTGAGTTTAAGCATTATTTCAGTACTTAACAAATGTAATTTTCTGGGATAATAATGCACGTATTAAATATTGTTTCTTACTAAAAATAGATTAATTCGTATAATTAACATATACGTATTCCATAGCTAAAGTTCAATTTACTTTAAGCAATTTTAATTTAAATTGTTTTTCATGTATACATACTGTATATAAAAGAAATGTATGTCCCATTAACAAATAAAAGTAAATAAGGCTCAATGGAGTATTTGCTAAGAAAATAAACCAAAAGTAGACAGAAAAAAAATCTTGAATTATATATGTACACTTGTATTTAAAATGTTTAATTGTGGTTTTTTTTTTTACTTGGCTCTTAACCTAACTTATTATTCCTGCTCCTTCCCCTCCATATCGATTAATAAAAATATACAGTAATATGGTGATATAGGGTTTATGGTAGGTAGATAGATAGATAGATAGATAGATAGATAGATAGATAGATAGATAGATAGATAGATAGATTTACAGTCCGGTGGTGGTGCTACCTAGTTATTTACTATCTGCTACTTTAAAGGATTTTTCTCTGCAATTTAAATTGAAGATTATGGTGGTAATGGTATTAACCAGTTATGGGTCTTTCTCCTTTCCAATAAATATGGTTGTCCCACTTTAACAGTTAATGTCAGCTTTAAATAATAACTGTAACAAAACTAATATTTGCCCAATAAATATTTCTGTGCTTTTGTTTTACTATTTTGACCATAGAAATACCATTTGCAGAGGCTTCTGGGAAACCCTAGTAACAGTTTTCTGGCTTTGTATCTTTTCAAAATGATGTCCAGCTCTGTGAGCAATGACTTTTATTTGGCCTAGATAGAGCTAATAAGATAACACATAAATAAATTTAAGTGACATCCTTGGGAGGGGTTGTTGCATAATAGATTTAATGAGAACAAATTTATTCCGAAGTGTAAATGTTAATTAAAGGTCAAGAAGAAAACTTCAGATGGAACTGCCTGGTAGCCGGCTCTCATTAGGTGACCTACTAGCCCAGTGTCGGCTAACCTGTGACACTCCGGGTGTTGTGAAACTACAAGTCCCAGCATACCCTTCCAGCAGTGAGCTGCTATATATTGGCAAAGCATGCTGGAACTTGTAGTTTCCCAAATATATACCAGCCCATTGAAGTCATTGTTCGCCTCACATGAAGGATGAGCAATACTAAATATACAGGGAAGAGGCCAATCTAACATACACATGAGTACAGGTATAAAGTATAATGTAATTTACAGCACAACACTAAAATAGTTAATACATTAATTTTACCTTGATACTTATATTTTGCCTACTACAAAATGTTGCCCTTCTACTGAAAGGACATAAATATAAGTACATTATATTAGTAAATATTATACAATAATAGAGTCATTTTTAGCTTTTTTATATACTATACAAAATGATTTACTTTATTGTTGTGGCATACAAGTCATTGTTTGAAATGGATGTGTTAAATTAACTTTTCATACATGTCCAATTGCAATATTATAAAGTTGGACAAATGTTTTTAATTTCTGTATCCCTTGTAGGCTTTCTATAATCTTGTTCATACCAGTTACTGTGTCGGAGTCAGTAATCTAGCAGTTTATACTTTGACATCCAGATATAATCCCTGACAGCAGACAATGTGTTTCCATTACTGCTACCCAAGTATATGTTTATACAATAAAAAAAATCACCACCATGCACTTGATTGGAAACCTTCAATGATCTTCCAGGGATCATCCCTCTGTATACTGTATATTTCCCTTAGTCTTCCAAAATAAATATGCACATAGCACAGTTTTATATGACAATAAAGTTTGGTGACAAAAGTTGTCACCATGTTCTAATTAAGCTAATTATCTTGGGCTTTGTTTTTGAGAAACCTGAAAAGAAATCTTTAGGCAACAGCTGAACACCTGAGGTGATGATTTAAATTTTTGTTTATTTTTTTTTTTCCATTTGCTGCTGTGAACGGGTGGGAAAGTACAGAAATAATCTTATCCCTGGCTGGAGTTGACAGTCATTGCTGAACACCTGTGCTGATGAGCCTGGTATATCGAGTAGGAGAAATGTCTTCTGCACACTGTTCAATAAGAGGAGGCTTGGAACATAATTTGGCAAGAGTCTTCTCTATAAAACAGGCAATAACATTGAAGGACAGACAGGGGGCCAGATGGCATTCTTTATTTGTACCCATGCTAATTTCAGGTTGTCATTTTTCTGAAAGTGAATTTATAGTTTGGCAGTGTTTATGTAGTATTGTTTATCATACTGATGGTTTTGCTAACATTTGATAAATAGGGGTAATTTCATTGCCCATGTGCATATATCCAAAAGTCCATGTTGTTGGAGGCACAGTTGCATTTTTAGACTCAAATTCACGCTGGGGGAAGTAGGATTGTTATGGCAGGGATTTGACCTTAAAGCATCTAATGTAATTTGTTTTGTGTCATTAAGCCCTGTCACACAATGCCAAGAATGGCGAAAGGGGGTTGAGCTACACTGACGCTAACACGTCACCACGCCCCTCCCACACTTGCCAAATGTGTAAAGTTTGCAAGTATGAATGTTGTGCCTGAGCAGAATGTCTATATTAAGAGGCCAGATAGCAGGAATGGCTGTGCAGACCAATAGAAAGCCACGGGCAGAGAATTGCGGTTTCCTATTGGTTCTCTCAATCACACCCCATACACACTGTAAATCAATGTGACAGTGGAACCCCAGAAGTTACCTGGAGCCCCTACCAATCTTAATATGGATCAATCACCACCAAATTTCCTGTAATTATAGTTCCATATCACAATTATTGTGAGAAACAATCCAGTCCATTTTTTATAGAGACAGGGATTTTGCCTTCACCGCATTTTGTTCGTTGTTATTAAGCCTATGTAGCTTAGAGTCATCAGCCAATATGGACACCTTACTTTCTTATTTTCATTACTTTGTTAAAAGGTCATCAACAATAATGGGAATGACAGGGTCCAATACTGATCCCAATGGTATACCTCTAATAAATCCCAGCTTGAATATGTTATGTTTATAAATATAGTTTGTCTTCTGTCCTTTAAGCCGTTTTCTTTTAATGTACATACTTTTAGTATTCTTATCTTATAGATCAATCTGATATAAGAAGTTGTGTCGAACGCTTTTGCAAAATCTAAATGTATCACGTAATTTGCACTACTAAGATCCAGTTTGAAATGTTAATTACCTCACAATTAAATTAGTCCCGGTGTGTTGGAGAATTAGATGGTAGGCTCCATTTGGGCAGGGAAAAACATTCTTGAATAAAGTTATCCGGTCATATGGTGCTACTGAACATATTGACAAAAAATACTACGACTACTACTACTAATACTTTTGTTATGCTTAAACATTACTTAAAAATGACAAAAACTAAATTATAATATATAGAGTTTGTCTTGAATATAAGCAAGAAACTCCCACCATGTATAAAAGGTTTTGCTTACTGATAAAAATATGCAAATATTTTACCATTTGCCATAACTTGTCCACTGGGGGCACTATTCTTCTGACATTTAATTTTCTACAGCAAATCAAAATGGCTGCTCCCATTCATGTTTGTGACTGGATGGTATAGTGCAAAGAGCACAGAAACTACTTTATTTAGTGACATCATGCAACAACTTTTTCACCATTGTACATTGGAAGAAATCAGGAAAAGTTCAATCTAACAAGGGTATCGACATTGGTTCACATTGTGTGACACAACAGCTCTAAAGCAGTCACAAAACTTTAAACTGCAACGCTCTGCCTTCAATTACCACATGTTTATACCCATCTAAAATGAATACTAGCTATAAATAGATTATATTTTCACTTCAAAGCTGCTCTTTCAGTTACCCATGGGAGTTGTTGTCATTCACCATGTCAAAATGGCTGCTGAGATGAGATTGAGTGGGAGCGCCAATAAGAAGCTGAAAGCTCAGTGCTTGTGGCTTCCTGTTGTGGTCTGCATTGTTGGAAAAAATGGCTGCATGGAGAAAACCCTGGGTGTGAATAGATGTGGGTGGAAATACAGTGTTTATAACAACACTTTCAACTTGTAGTTCCATCAGTGGGACAGTTTGCATAGCCAAGTCACAATGTAGATGTGACCACATCGCGGCAACGGCTGTAGAGAGCTAGGCTGCCCAGCAGACACCTCCCTTCCCCCAACATTCCCACCCACAGAACAGACATGTGCCCAGGGGGACAGCATGACAGAGCCATAAAATTGGGACTGTCCTGCTGAAATCATGACAGTCGGGAGGTATGCAATTATCTTTCCTATGTAGAATCTTTTTCTTTTAATATTCGAAAATGTAAAAGTATACTGTCACAGATCCAAGTTTGTTTTTAAGATCTTCAACTATATATATATATATATATATATATATATATATATATATATATATATATATGTGGTCAATTTCAGAGTCTAATTACTCTGGGAATTTCAGAAAAACGTTAATCACATTTCATTCTCATTTTATACCAGTTTTAGAAGTATTCACTGATTACTGGATATGCAATAAAAGAGCGCATTGACATTGGCTTTACAGAGATTGCTTAAAAGCAGCTGACATTCCAGTAAAAGCTATCCATTTGTGTATTCCAGAAGTGTTATCTATATGCTGATGACAAAGGGTTATATTGAATTATGGGTGACAGCTGTGACATAAATAAACCTTTAATGTATATTGACAGTGACTGCAGCAAAAGGTGATTTATTATAAATTCAGGATAGAATAATTATTAATTCCAAAGGGCAAAGCTATAACGGAGAAGGGCATGGACTGTGTGGAAATATAAAGATATTAACACATGTGTTCATCACATAATCAATATAGAGATGTTCAATGTTCAGAATGATGTCATATATTTAACTATATTTAATTCTAGCTTTTCACTTGGAATAGCCATTTAAGTATGTTTTATTCTAGAATTACCCCAAAGTGAAATTCCTCAAAGCTGGAGAGTTTTGAGCCTTCTTGACTAGATTAATTTTCACATTTAGTAATCTGTCAGTTCAGATCCAGCTGAATTTTTTTTTCTTAGTCTACCGAAGTTAATTTTATGTATTATTTATTATGTAGGAAAATGGTCAAAATGAGAAAATAAATAGAATCTTTTATCATTATTCCCATTTTTACTTTAACAAAATGAGCGCAAACCTAGGGAATAGGGTTACTAAATATTGAACACATTATTTTTAATTGCAGTCCACAAAGTATTTGTAGGAAAAGTAAATGTGGCAGGGATAGCCATCTGGGGGGATTACGGACGTTTTACACCATTTTTTTTAATTAATTGGATTACTAGCTAATATAATTTTTTATAATTAGGTCTATTCCCATAGAATAGCCTAATAAACCCCAATGCACACTGTTACACTGGCCACATACAGAAGCATGGGGTGTAGCTACGTCAGCCAAGCTCGAGCTTATGCAGCAGCATCCAAATCAAGCTTTGGGCATTTCTAAGATACGTGTTTTTCAGTCGTATCATTTGCACCAGCTACAGGGCAGATGTAAGTGATAGTGATGATGGACGTATATAAATACTAGAACATGTGTTTGTAATCTAAAGTAACTGTAAAAATGCATTTTATATACAGTACCTTCTTACTCTTATTTAACTATAACCTTAAATAACTGACATGAGACCTGAGTGTAACAAATTAAGATAGTATATTTAAGTATGGTGGTGGAGAAGACAACAGTCAGTCCGATGTCCGCCAGGCAAAATCCACCTGTCCCAGCAATTAGCCATGGGACCTCATCAACTCGGGGACAATCAATCAAACCCCGGGTTCAAGTGGGGGAAAACCAATCACACCCAGGGCGCACATATCTGCCTTAGCGGGACATCGCGTTCCGGGCTTACAGAACCCTCCAATCATCTGGGCTAGATAGAAAACAACCACAGAGTCACCCACAGGGGCGGTTCCTGTACCGAGACTGTAGCTGATTCACTCGAAGAAAGGCGGGTTCAGCATGCCCTTTACCATAATGTGGGCCCTAACCACTGGCCGTCGACTGTACTGCGTTTTCAGGCAAATCTCCATTCAGGATCAACATCAGCTGTGCCAGCATGCCAATAACTGAGCACCAACACAATACGCATCCAGCCCTGTATCCGTGCTAACAAGAACCGCCAACCAGGGAGGGTGGGGCAATGTTCAGACTGCAGAGACTACTTAATTCTCCGCCCATCCAATTTATAGACCCTGTCTACCCCTCCCCTATGACAACAGATGGGCGTACTCCATAGTTAACTATTAACTCCATAGAATAATCCAGTTTGAAGATAAAACCTCAGCTTTTAAATTGCCTTCAGACTTATTTTAGCCCTCAGTTCTTATTTCATGATAAAGAAAAAGAAAAACTTTTTTTTAATGTTTTTTCATTAATGACTTTATTATTAACAGGTGACAATAATTGAATGTTTTTTTCCTGTGCGTTCTCCTGGGACTTTATAACCCACATATGTATTTAACGCATCCAGCAGTGTGTTCTGTCTGCCTCAGTATGGCAAGTGGTGTGTATTCAGAGCGTACCTACACCTGTATTCAGACCACATGTAGTTGAATACGGATGTGCATATGCCAGAATTAAGTGCGTTTTTTTTTTAAATGCAGATTATGTTACTTTTGCATGCCTTAATGAATCTGGCCTTTAATGTCAATATGAAACCTTTCTTTCAATCATTTCTATTGCGCGCAAGTTCATATTACTAACTTTCGATTACTTTCTTATTAAAATATATCAAAACTTGGTAGCAAAAAGTTTTGACCAATGTCAGCAATCAGCGTATTATGGATCTCTACAGCCAACACTACTTGTTAACAAATAAATTTGCAGCCTCTCAGAACGAGCATATGTTTTGACACAATTCATACATCTTTTTGTAATATACTGGATGTCATCTCCTTCATTGCTCTTCATAATAACATTTCTCAAGTCAGAAGCTGGTACATGAAGATCAAAGCTGACTGGTATGCTATGATAGATTGCAACCACAAAAGACAAAATGGGGTATAGATTAAAACAAAGAGGACATAATTCTTTGCTGCCAGGGTTCCTCAGCACATCTTTGTAAATCATTTTTTTTCCAGCATATTCTCATGAAATGGCTAATGTTTAAAGTTTCCTATCACCTATTCATGTCATTTTTTTGTGTACATTATATGGGTTTTCTCACTACTTTCCTGTGGTTTTACTTTATACTAGAGTTCAGTGGAATTGCCGCCAAATGTGGCCGCTTTTTTTACCCAGAATTCCCCTATCATTTTTGTTCTGCCAACTCCTCTACCCCAACCACACCGCAGCGCAGAATAAACTGGCACCACTGTGTTCACAGCTCTACTTATAGACACTAAATTCTGTGGAATACGAAATTTACAGATACAGAGGCTCAAACTGCATTTTCAGCGTATAATATTCTTTTGCGCTTACAGATGCTTGCAGCCCTTTATGATTGAAGAAGTGAAATGGGGGAAGCAGGGGGTGTGTAAGGCGTGTTGGAGTAAATGTGACTTATGTAGACTGTAAGTTACAAACTGATAGTGATGTCCAGCTTAGATGTGTCTGACGCAACATACCCATGTAAACGGTGTCTTTTTTTTGGGTATACTATTTCTGTCTGTTTTAGACAGAAACTGCATCCAACTCTACATGAGGTCCATGGCTATTCCATGTAATGTTGAAGCAAAAGCAGAACTCAGAGATTATATTACCGGAACTTGACACCTGCATGTTCCTCCTTGATAATCTATTTGTGTGAAATTCCACTGCAACTGCACTCTAAATGCTTTATTTGCCCATTTACATTAATTATAAGTTTCCCTTATTCCTTATTGTAAATACTTTAGGGCCTGGTACACTATTGTGTTCTATGGGGGGAATTCAGTTCCCCCTGAAGTAGTGCAGCGTTATACCTATTACTGTTATTACGGTAAATTTATCCCGGCTTTCTGCTCGCAGCTCGGGGAGCAAAAATCCAGCATTGAGTCTACCGTAATAACGGTATTTAAGCGCACTATTACCGTAATAACGGTAGTAGTACGTAGGCTGCGTTACTTTTTACAGTAACGCAGCCAATTGAACTCCCTCCTATATCTCATAATTTTACACATGCACAATTTTCCATTTCACACAGTGGTCTAACTGCACAAATATTGTGTAGACTGAAACAAGAGCCTGCAAATGCTATTATATATTTATATTGTTTTGTTCATTTTTCCCTCTCTAAATAAATGTTATACTATTGCCGTCTTTGGAATTATGAAACAATACTGAACATGCTAGTACTAGTGGAGATTATGACAGGGAGAACCCAAGCTGAGGGTTTCTCTGTAGCGTCACCAGCCCAGTCAGTTATAGCCTAGTGCTGGTCACGGCTTTTTCAGGGGAACACTACAGTGTTTGTCCCCCAGATTTTGCCACTAACTGCTTAGGAACACCTGGGGGAGGGGGCCTACGTCCTTCTTGATATATTTATTGAAACGTCTTTTAACACACTACAAAGGTCCGTGCTGATGACCATCATCGTCAGCATAATCTTTGCATCAGTCCTCAGGTACCTGTAAAAGACAGGTCTGCTTCAGCCACACTTGCGTGAACATGCTCTCACTGTACTTGGCCTGCGTTGGAGCGCTCCATTCCTCGCCCCCGTTCCGCTTCTCCATTTGTGTGGAGGTGCAAGTGTCAGCTGTGCTGAAGTCTGCAGGCGTGCATATGTGTGTGTTCTCCTTGTGGGAATGTGCTGAGTTATCAGATCTATGAACCAATTTATCTCCATATGTTTCTGAGAATTTTAAAATAATGAATATAAACACTGCAGACTTTATAGGGTATATTTTTCCTCCATATACCAAAGATAGGGAACAGATTTCTAAAACCTATGTAGACAAAGTACCCCTCTTCTTAGATTATATGCTGGTGTATGCACATTATAGGAGTTATCCCAACATCTCATTGTATTAAGTGTTAACATTTTTAGCTACTTAATATTCAGCTGGTGTTACTGTTATTCACAAACATGACCTAATTGTAAGTGTAAATGTGTTGAATTCTAATTTCAAATTAGGTTTATCAGGCATTGGACACATTGGATAACACTTTGAAACTTTTTCCTTTGTTATGTATTAGAAGCACATAAATACAAACATATGTTAATTCCTTAGGGCACATGTAAAAATGATAAGGCACAGTTAACATCTATCAGTATATTAATCTCTCATCACACAGAACTATATTTTAGTTTATTTAGTATATTTTAGACTTCTCTCACATTTCTAGTAGATGATTATTATTTACTTATGTTTTAGTTTAGATATATATATATATATATATATATATATATATATATATATATATATATATATATATATATCATGGACAACAAGATAAAATGTAGCAGCTGACTAACCCTGTAATTATCAAGTTGCAAAAGTACATGTGTCAGTGTTCTCTGCCATTATTGTGCACATTATATTGTGACAATATATGTGCTGGAATTGCTACATCTATATGTGCAGTATGTCCCACCAGTTCCTATTTTAACAGGACAGTTCCTATCTCTGGAGAATGGGTGTGGTATCTCCTAAAATGTTTGTGATTTGGATCATGGTATAGTTTGGTGAAATCTGAGGCGTTGCCGAAATGGGGATAAATTAGACCACATACTGCTGACAAATCCACTCCCAGATTTGCTGTGTCAGTCCCATTTTCTCGCAAAGCCACATCCCTCTTCTGGATCACCATGGGACTAATGAGAGACATGCATATTTTCTAAAGCCATGGCAGTAAGATTTGCTGCTGGTGCATTGTAGTTTTTCTTATATCTATCTTATAAAAGACAACGCTTTTCTGTGGTGTCTGCAGAAACTTAGACCTGATATCATGGATATAAATTACATACATCGTTACAAAAGTTGACCTAGTGCTTTCTGTCCCATAACTTTGTTAAGAGCAGATATGTGTTAGAAAATATTCAGTGGGACAGAAAGCTTTGCGATGTAATTTTGTTTTTATGACACAAGTGGAAATACAATACTCTATAACAATCAAGAATTACACCAAGACAGAGAGTGTGAGGGATAGAATATATTGTTGTGTTGTCAATAAATAGAGAAATCTGGTATGTAGCTACTGTTGGCTGCTTGAAAGTTTTAGGGCCTCATATTGGGGTCTACTTATGACCAACAACAATATTTCTCCATTATTTATCATTCCTTATCGCTGCTTTTCGCAGCCATAAGTGATGAAGTTTTGAACTTATTTATGTAAAAAGCCATGCTGGGTCGCGCACAGTGCCGGATTAAGGGGCCTCCATTCCCCCGTGAGGGGCCCTCCCACCCCCCGTGACCCGAGCTGCCCCCCCTTCCCCGGCACTTACCTCCTTCGCCGGCGCACTGTACGCTCTTTACTGAGGAGATCTCGTGAGAGTGAGACTCACGAGATCTCCTCAGTAAGGAGAATACAGCGTGCCGGGGAAGTACTGCAGTGAAAGTGCTCAGCAGCACTGATCGCGCCGGGGGTGCCCCCGCCCCCGACCGATCAATACTGCTGCTGAGCACTTTCAAGGGCCCCCTGGATGCCATAGGCCCCTGGGCTGTAGCCCAGTTAGCCCTATGGTTAATCCGGCCCTGGTCACGCATACAATAAGCGGCTGTCCCAGCGATGATTCTGTGCTACTCACAGTTCTGAAGGAACTTCCGTGTTCTGAGTCTTTATTGCTTATGTACAACCACGGATCAGCACATGCACAGGGTCAGTTTATTTAGAGGAGGGAGTGGAGGAACGTCCAGCCTGCCTGGAAGGGATCGGAAGACCCTCGCCAGCGATGTTCTCCCCAAAAGCTAGAACTGCTAATGCCATCTTCAGATGTCATTAGCTATCGGGGTCAAGCTTGGTAACCAGAGTCATACAGCAGTCCCCATTGAGAATAATGAGGAATGCAATATTTGACTGTAATTTATTTATCTCTGATATCTCCTGCGCTAGGCTAATGTTAAATAGCCCTGATACTAACATTTGCCTAAACCATGCATAAGCAGCCATTTAATGTCCTCTCAACAACATATATGTATATTTATTCATTAATCTAAATTATAGTATGTGCTTGCAGTATAATAAAATGCAGCTATCGCAGTACCAAAAAAACCCATTGTGGTGTTTCCCTTGTGGTTATTTTTGGAGTAGAGCTTTAAGAAAATGTACTTTTCTTATACTGTGTGCTAGCCGTGTTAATTAGATGCACCGATTAATTGAATTAATTAAGAACACCCCAACAGTTATTGACTTATCATGTCTGAGTGCAATGTGTATCTTCTGTTTATTTGACACAACGGTTGTAAAACTTAAAAGTAAGAAGTTTGAACATACACATATATAGCTACAATGCAAATAAATTAAGCACAATCAGCTGGAGAAAGTAATCCACAATCAGCCAATCAGACGCAATTAGTTAATACTGCTGATCGTCATCACCAGGGGACGAGCAAAAGATACTTCTCCTGACAGGCGAATACGCATCTGTGTCTAGGTTTGACTCAGATGCATTTACAAGAACACACCCTTACGGTACTGAGTCAATGCCTGCACACCCCTTCCCTCCCCAGTTCGACTCTCTAAAAGTCTGGTGTTGTATGTAGAATTATGTATCGGACTTATGTATTGGACTTGAGTCTAACTCCACATGAAGAGATAATATCTCAATTTTTGAAAGATTCTTTCAAGCATGTGAATATAATTTCCAGTGACGCTTTAATGGTGAACAGCAGCACCAATGCTGACAATGCTAGCTCACTCTATGAATATATAGGACTTTAAACCCCTGCATTCATCTTCAATGTAAACCATTGGGCATAACCATAATATAATTCTATTACATTTGAAATACTAACCTTCAATACACCAACATTTATCATTATTTATAATATCTATTTTGGTTTATGTGTATTCACGTGCAAATATACCTCCACTACTGTTTAGATATAAATTAACTGTACAGAGCTATAAACATTAAAACACCAAAATGCACAATACTGAAAAGTGGATGTTTTTGGATTGAATTGACAAGCTTAATAATTTACTTTCTGGAAGTACACAGAGAATTGTATTTTCTTTTCAAACCACCTAAATGTGGAACAGTTTAAAAGGAAAAGGGACATGGGACTGACACCGTAGAAAAGATGATCAATTCAAATGTTATGACACAGCAACTATCTGTGTACTGCACGGATGTTTAAATCAGACATGGAAATGTGAGTGAGGACATACAACTAGGTAGAACCACAGTATGTGTTGAGTTCTAGATGGATGAATACGTGTATGACATTTTCATGCCATAGGATACATAAAAAATACATTTAAATTGTTAACAATTTCATAAGATATAAACTACTCTTTAAATAACAATCACAAAATGCTACATTTGGATTCAATTGAAAGCAAATTCCACACAATGTTTTGCTTTTAATTGCATGTCCAAATTGATGATTATATTTTTAATCAATTGTTTTCTTTAGCTTTAGAGTGAAGATAAAACACTAATGATGTGTCTAACACATCTACTGGTTGTAAGCTGTTCAAGCCAAACCGACAGCTTTCACATAAATTCATCTCTTCCCTAGCTCTGACTTATTAACTACAGCTGACCTGAGCTGGCAGCCAAAATATATGTAGGACAAGAGGACCACAGGTGATACAGTAACTGCTGCAGAGCAGCAGGACATGCTGTTTTGTAACCATACAGCAGTAGAATAACTAATGCCAACAATTTGTAAATCGTCATATTATCTCCTGGCAGATCAAATAAAAAATATGGTTGTCCCCATTAATGGAGTTAAACTGGGTACACACTACAGTAAATTGCTGCAGATGCCATTTCTGTAACGATTTTACCAACGACTGCAAGTCCCGATAAGCATGCAGATTTATGTGTGCACGCCTATATAATTTACCTTCAGATCTGTGCTGTGCATCTGTCATAACCATCTGCTGAAAAGATCGTTACACTGTACAATCTATAGAGATCTGCCTACACTGCTGGTTGTGAGTACATACACACTTCCACATGTGCCTGACATCGTTCCATCGTTGATAGTGATTTTTAATCAGTTTATGATGTGCTTTGGTGTGATAAAACATGATTGTGGGAGTGTACACACTAATGCAGTATCGGACCTAACAGTCAATTATTGTGTGATTGGCACGATAATTGGTTGATAAACCTGCAGTGTGTACCCAGCTTAACTCCATTCAAAACCTCAAATTTTAGATAATAGTAAATATTACGTTGTTGGACAATTTTCTGATAATCCAAAACAAAAGTTTTGTATTTGTAAAACAATTATTTACTTTTCTAGATAGATAGAATACAGAAACAAATTATTATAGTACATAGAACAGTTTTACAAAGTACTATATTTTCAGGGTATTTGTGAATCACAGTAATCCACAGTCATCCCACATTCTAAGTAGTTATGGTAAGGAATTCTCAGGAGATGGATATGCTAATCAACCCTGATATGTGTGGTTTTTAAATAGCAGGTGTTGTATATTGTATTGCTATAATTATTTAAGATAAACAAAACTGCAGGATCGCTTAACTTAATTATACAGTGGTACAGTGTAGGATAATTAAACACTTATCTGTATGAACTTTTATCAATAGCTTTTGAATACAGCCATGTGTTTTATTTTGTCAGTACACAGTGTGTAGTTGGTTGATAAAAAAAAAAAAAAGTATACACATTATAATTTTGTTTAGGGAAGATAAATGAACCCCTAGCTTCAAACTGCATATAACACACCGATGCCATCTTGGCAACCAAAACTGAGATATTATTGATCTAACAACTATGCAATATATAATAATGCGTCACACCATGACACATAAGAAAACTGTTTGCGTCAAATACCTTTGCATCATATGCATCACTGAAGATATTTTGAGACACAAAATAAGGATGGTTATTCTTTTCTCTTTCCATGAGATTGATAATCATGTACTGTCTCTATATCTTCCTATTTCTTCAGACCGACTCTTAACAGTGGTCAAATGCTTATCTATTAACAGTTGTATTGATTTACAATGGGTCATGATGGAAGAGAGAGAAGACCGGAATAAGATGTGAGCTGGATGAACAGCACTTTCTTGCTTGCTCTATAGTTGTACAGCTGTGTTTGTTCACATACAGCTACTCTCTCTATTTAGATGGAGTCATGGCAGACAGAGGCACTATATAAGAGAGAATAAAGTCACCAGGCAGTTTTATATTTTTATGCGGTAGAGGAACAGCTATCAACATTTAAATCTGATAGATGCTCTTCTGTCACACTATGTAGAGATATACAGTATGTGCCCATCGTTGCATGCTTCAAAACATAGCTCACATAACACACTTATCACTAGTCAAAGCCAGAGACATCACTAAATAAAATGTACAATCTTAAGGTAGATATGTTTTTGTTTTGCATAATCTAGGACCTGAATGGAAAGGTTGAAGAGATGTATTATGGAGATCCTTATAACAGAAGTAACAAGTAGCATAGAGATGTGGTGGGTCCACATTGAGACCACTTCCCTGTTAGAAGACTTAATATTTGAGAAGTCAGCTTTCAAATATAGGGAGATACTGCCCCAAATGAATTAGTTCTGCATTTACATATACACACTATATGTAACTTATTATAATGACAATATTATTGTATTTTATTAATAGTATAATATTATCTCCAGCTCTCTATGTCTATATATATAATTGAATATTGATGGCAATGATGATAATTAAATAGTATTTAATAGCATTGATCTATCAAACACAGATCATAAATTGTAAATAATCAGTATGTTATGTACAATATGTCAGATAAAAGTTTGTGCAGCCCTGATGTAATTCATGGCACTCACCACCCATGTCATAGAAATCAGTCACTGCAACAGACAAGGGATATGACAAGTTCGCTGCTTGTAATGAGTTTGCACAAATGTGATTATACAAGTTGTGCTCTATCTGTTTTCAATCACAGCTATGATGTCGGATTCTATGGTTAAGTTCTGTTGTACTGTAGCAGATCAAACTCTATTATATCACTACCTGACCTGAATGTTAGATGTTGGGGAACTGACATTCCCGAATTAACATCTTTCCAGTGGAGATGCTATCAGCATTGTGATTAAAATGATTAAATGTGTCAAATTACATTTTTCCATTTTTTCAAACATTAGCATAGTAATAAAAAAACTATTTACTTATATTGGTATATTTATATATTTATAAAGCTCAGTTTGTATTAATGCACTGAAAGGAGATTATTACATATACCAGCAAGATAAAAGTCCCCTAAATATTGCCCAAATTGCAAGCACTTGTAAAGATGAAAAACAAAACACCCTTTAAAATTGTTAACAGTGAAGAAGAAATATCCTTACCTGTAAGGTGCAGAATGATTACCTGCAGGAAATATAGATCTTCTCAGTTTTGCTGAGCAGTCATGATTATGACTACCAGTAATGTGATTCTTAAAAAAAGAGGTTTAGTAAGTCCTATATCTGAAAAGAAATCAGTTTGTATGCAAGAAGTCTGCTGGTTGTGCTCACGTAGGAATAAATAATCTAAGGCAGTGCAAACTGAGCAGCATCCACCATATGAGAGATGAAGACCTCTAGTGGTAATATACTGAACTGCACATTTGTGCACACTTGCTGGCAGTGCATAGGAGACTGTGTAGTAAATGACAAAGTGCAAGTGTCATATCTCAGAGATGGACAGCCTTGCAGTACATGATACACTACAATTATCAGAAAATATGTCTCATGGTATAGTCTAAATAATAATGTTAATATACTCACATTGTTACATAGAAGGATATGAGTCAGAAATATATGCAGCTAATATGTGCAGAATTTTGTTTTTGTTTAATTTTATTCAGCTTGAATGAGATCCATGGCTCAAGCCATAATATATATTGTATTTCTGTCCAGTACTCTTAAGTCCTGCATAAATCTACATTCTATAGCTTAGCTGAAGTTATTTTGTGAAATAATTGAAGCCCGAGACTTGGCAAATTACAGTGCTTCTGTGACCTTCATCTAAATTGTGTGCCTGCTATCTGCAAATAAAAGTATAAGCAGGGGTTTGTTGTAACTTGTTTTCTTGCTGTGACACTTTGACCTGGGAAGCTCACATATGTCCAGTCCGAGGACAATAGTTATGGGTGAATATCTTTAGATTGTTAGTTATCCTTTTTCTGAAGGGACAGAATAAGCTTGTAGAGTGCGTTTTGTTGCCCACACACAGTTGTGGTAGCAATGTTGTGATTCTCAAACAATATTCATGATATCACATCTATCAATACGAACTGGTGTGCTAAAATCTGTCATCCCACCAAAGTGACTGCAGCAGGGGCTTATGGGAAAGGATTAGGAAACACTAAAAGGTTTTTGCAGTTGTTACAGGGCACCATTCAGCCTAGTAAATTGATATAGAATTTTTACATCATATTGTGATGACTGCAAAAATGTTTGAAAGCTGCTGTAAGTATATATTGTATTACTAGAATATACTTTGCTTCTATTATGTAGCAAATGGCTCTTTGTCAAGGCATTGCATCACCATCATCTTACTGCCCAAACAAAGAGCAGTGAGCCTCTGCTCATCCTATTACATCACTTACCCACTTTTCCAGTCTGCGGCCAAAATCAATGCAGCCTTTTTGCATAAGGTCTTTTGAAAGAAAAATGTATAAATATTAAGAGCATGCTGCTCCCCCTTACCTTGTACAATGTATTCTAGCATAGCGAGCAGAGACTCAGGAAGCTGAGAAAATCCTTACTTGTAAATTCTGTTCAGTAGCCAGCACTTGTAATGTTAGAGACTTGTTAGCTGCTTTCTGGCTCAAATCCCACACTTATGTCAGGAGATTTGCAGCAGTTTTAACAATCGACATGAAAGCCACGGCTAACTAATTGTTTTTAAAGCACATGTCCCATTTAACTGAAAATACAACTGTTGCTGCAGTATGTGAATTGACTGGCAGCATTACTATATTGTATAGTGCACTTCAGTGTCAAGTATGATGGTATAAAATAGGAGTTCTGTCTGTTATTTGCACTAACCACAGATGTGCAAACACCAAACACCTCTCATCCTCCTAACAAACACATGTTTATCTAGAGGAACTAGGGCTGCAAAACGATTATAAAAGCTATCTCCTGAGCCCCAAATGGAAAGTTACCAGCTCTATTGTGGAATCCCTGCCACCAGACTTGTAGGAAATAGTGGATAGTGAAAATGTTGTAGTTATATTATTGTGTAGTATGCAGATTGTAATATTATAATATTATATTAGTTATATTATAAAGGTTAATTAAACTGAAAAGTAAACAGTCAGTATAAGCCACAGAAAATAATGGGCTATAAACTCAGTTAAAGTACATAAAAGGAAAGAATCCCAGGTTTTGTCGCTTTGTTTCCTCCATCCCTTTAGTTTTATCCTCAGAAATAGAGGGAAAGAGAGGATGGCGCTTGTGCTGTAACTGCAATTGAAAAGCCAACCTGCCTCCCATGATGCATTGTGATTGTAGTCTCATGCCCAAGTGCTGTGTCACCTATTACAGCTCCCTATTACTGTGCTATCTCTATTTCCCAGACTCATGTACTCCTGCATTAAGGCAATAGGTTGTGCATGGCATCTTCAGCACAACAGAAATATCTTTGTTTATGGGTAAGCCTTCAAAAAGTTCAGCATTATTCCCCAGAATGAAAACA
Organism: Mixophyes fleayi; assembly: GCF_038048845.1. Classification (NCBI taxonomy): domain Eukaryota; kingdom Metazoa; phylum Chordata; class Amphibia; order Anura; family Limnodynastidae; genus Mixophyes; species Mixophyes fleayi. Next base: position 285,167,323 of record NC_134405.1, on the reverse strand, counting down.
TACCGTCTTTTTCAGTTTGGGCTGACTATCCATTTTGCCATGAATATTAACTTTTTAAGCAAATATCAAAGAACATTGTGAATATTTCACTAGTGACAACCGCACACCTGTGATGTGGTTTCTCCTTGTAAGTTACATTTTTTCTTAGCCATCTGCGGAATACTGCTCTGCACTCTATGTATACATTTACATGTTGTGTAAGGTATAGTTTAGAAATAGAGCTGGGTTCGACAGTGGTCAGTTAATTCTGCTGGGTGCAATGGTTGGTGCAAAAGTTTATGGCAAAAATGCAGAATGAGACAAATATTTTGTGAAGCAGTTATGGAAGTTATAACACTGACTTTAGAACAGACCATGCATAAATGTTCAGCTTATCAATGATATTTTACGGACACTATTTATTAAAACTAGCCATGATTTACATAGCCAATTCACAGTTCTTAATAGACCACCCACTTAGGTCTAAGTTTGTGGAAAGGATACACAGCCCCGAAACAAATCAGCTGCCTGTCCCTTGAATGGAACAGGTGGTTTGTGATTCAATATTTCTGTCTTTTTACTTTTTCATTCTTATTTCATATTTCATGTTTCCATTTTAGATGTAAATTTGCAATTCATTTTTGTTGTTTTAAAGAACACCTTGGGGTAAATGTATTAACCTGCGATTCTAGCAAATCGGTGATTTTTGGCGACTTTGCTAGCCAAATTTAAAATGACAATGTGTATAAAGGCAAAACTTTCATGTAAAAACATTGCCATTTTACAAAGTTGCCTAATATTTTTGATTTAATAGAATCGCAAGTTAATACATTTACCCCTTTATCTCTTATATCTCATGTAGAAGACAGATAAGGAGAAGTAATAGTGCTTAATGATATGGACAGGTCTGGTAATTTGGTTCAATCACTGAATGGGCCCAAACAAACCAAGCACTTCAGCCACAAAAGTGGCGCTCCTTGTCACTGAAGTGCTTGGTTTGTTAAAGTGTGCATGATCCAAGGGTGGATGGTAAGGTTCCAATGACAATTCCGTCTTGCACCACTTTTCCTTTCAGCTACCACTGTATGCAGGCCCGGCGCTCCCATTAGGCAACCTTAGGCAGTTGCCTAGGGCGCCGGGACCTGCAGGGCGCCGCTGACTAGATTTTCTAATCTAGTCAGCGGTTCAGGAGAGAAGGGCAGCGGCGGCGGGGTGCCGCCGGTGTTTTTCCATCTCACACTAGTCACACATGATCACTGACTGATGTCAGTGATCATGTGATAGTCTGTCTGGCGGCGCCTCTGAGTTCTCCCCTCCCCTCTCAGCATGCATCGCGAGGAGCAGCTAGAGGAAGAAAAGGTAAGTAACATTTAAATTAATTTTAATTAATTATTCTTTTATCTGGTGAGCGGGGGGTGAGCGGGGGGCGAGGGGAGAGCGGGGGGCGGGGAGCGAGCGGCGGCGGCGTTATTTTGCCTAGGGCGCCGTGAACCCTAGCACCGGCGCTGACTATATTCCAATGTTACCTACATGTGCTATAAGTGCTGAAGCTTGTTTTCAATCTTCCTTTCAATTGCGTCTCTCGTACGTGTGACCACATACTTTGTTTTTCACTGGGTTCACCGCTGTTATAAATGTGCTCTGGGTGACGACGATCTCCTCGTCGTCATCTTCCAAATCTTCATCTCCAGGAGGCATTTGTTTTCTCAGGTCTCTTAGCTGTTCTTTAAACTGGACATATTTATCATCCTGCCTCAGGGCCTCCTCTGTATTATTCTTCTGAAGCGCAGTGTATCTCTCGTGTACAAGCTCTCTTAAATCCGGGATCTCATCCAGTGGATCACATTTTAATTTAAGTACAGTCTCCTCAACTGCATCTATATATTGGCCTTATCTGTGTGATGTTTGTATGTTCTCCCTGTGTTTGCGTGGGTTTCCTCCAGGTGCTATGGTTTCCTCCCACACTCCAAAAACATACTAGTAGGTTAATTGGCTGCCATCAAATTGACCATAGTCTCTCTTTCTCTCTCTATCTGTGTGTGTGTTAGATAATTTAGACTGTAAGCTCCAATGGGGCAGGGACTGATGTGAGTGAGCTCTCTGTACAGTGCTGCGGAATTAGTGGCGCTATATAAATAAATGGTGATGATGATAATGATTAAATCTCTGTTCAATGCAGCGTATTCCAACATGACAGATTCCATGCTGCCCACTTGTTCCATGTCACAGTCTGTCTGAAGCAGATATAATGCCACTCCAGTTGTAATATCCATTCCTGTATCTACATAAGTTTGGCAGTTTTTCAGGGATGAGAGGGAGGTATCCAGAGAGGAGCAGGATATTAAAGATGCAGCACAAGCAGACATGGGGGTAAATATATCAAGCTGAGAGTTTTCTGGCAGGTTTGAAAAGTGGAGATGTTGCCTATAGCAACCAATCAGATTCTAGCTATCATTTTGTAGAATGTACTAAATAAATGATAGCTAGAATCTGATTGGTTTTTCAAACCCGCCGGAAAACTCTCAGCTTGATACATTTACCCCCAGGTTTAATAATGTAGAGTTCATTGACAGCACTGTGGGGCTTAAGGCAGCTAAACTATTGGTAGCTTGTTTTGTGGGGGCCCAAACATACCAAGCACATCAGCCACAAAAGTCACTGAAGTGCTTGCTTTGTTAAACTGTACATGTCCTTTGCAATATCTTACATAAGGGTGGGTGGGAGGCCCCAAGGACACTTTCATCTTGCACTACTTTTCTTTTCTGCCACTGTGTGTGCAATGTTTACTAGATGTGCTATGAACTGCCATGTTTGTGTCGTTGCTCTGTTGCTTAGCGTGGTCAAAATTGACTGGAAATGACTGGAAATTAGTGTTTTATGTGGTTAATAATAATATTGCAACAAAAAAAGAGCAAAATTATGTGATTTTTGCATATTTTAGTTATTTTTCTAAAAGAAAATCAGATCCAAAACCAAAACACGCGAGGGCGGTTTTGCCAAAACCAAAAACCAAAGCCAAAACACAAATTTAATTCAGATCCAAAACCAAAACATGGGGGTCAGTGAACATCTCTATTTACAAGCGGATATCAAACATGTTTAATTTAATGTTTATCCATGTAAACAACTGAAAGTAACTCAGTGTTTACTAATTAGCAGAAATATTAGCTTAAATACATTTAAATTAAATCCTCATCTCAAGTCCATTTTTTCTTTAATATGTTTAAACCAGGAAAGGCTATTTGCAATGTTGAATATATAGTTAATTTTAAAATAATAATTAAGCCATTCATGACTTTTGTAATATGCCTAGAGTGCAGCAAACGCTCAGCCTATCTTCAACAATTTCCTTCATAGTAATTAAAATTATCCATTGAAATAATGGAATATGAAATTACCTAGATGTGTCCAGCTATCAACAACCTTTGCAAGCCTTTGTAAATTAGACTATGTAAGATAAATAAAAACTGATGGAGATGTGCATTACATACAGGGCCGGATTATATTTCCACAGAGATTCATGGCCCCAACTTCACGCACATCCATCTGCATGAATAACATAAATATATTCAGATATAAAGCATGATCATGCATTTTTCTTATGCTTACAATCATGTGGCCCCAACACACCTGCTTCCCTGTCCTCAGGAAAATACAGATGCTTATAAATTAAAAACAAAAATGAAATAAAAGTATTAACGGTCATATATAATGCCCTTTTTCAGAGAGTGCAGTGAATTGCCTTGAAAAATGACAATGCAGAGGTGTTTTGGTGGAGGGTTCCTGGTTCCTGGAAGCCCCCCATCGCAGCCTGGGGCACTTATGCTTGAGGTGGCTTGTCTTGTGTATATGATGGGGATAGGAATTTCCTGTGTATATGATGGGGATAGGAAGAGTTGAATAGCAGTCCAAAACTACCTAAAATTATAGACACTCACCCATGCTTAATGGTCATACCCATCGGCGGCATGGCGTGAAAATCCCTCTCTAGAAATCCTGCGTTTGCCCCTGCAATGATATACCATATAGTTAGCTATTAAAATTATCAAATTTATAGTACCTATTTTAAATCTACAAATGTACTTTACTCTCTCATCTAGTTTAAATAACACAGCAACATCCTCATTTTCAATGAAAGCAAAAAAACAAAACAAAATAAACCCCTATTGAAATACAGCCTGCAGGAATTTAAAGGACACCCTGCCACTCATGCAGGTCTGTTGCACTTTACTTGGCATATATGGCCATTCCACAAACCAGGGTCTGATTGCATAGTATGTTTATAAATGAGAGGATCCTGCCAGATTAAATGTCTGTTCTGCACCTATGTGAGGATGCTATAGTGTTATTAATGTATTTTATCCCCATTGTAATAGTAATGAAAATTTCCAGATGACGTAGCAAATTATTTATTACTGATTGGAATAATGTTTGAAAAAACTGTTGATGCTTGCTGTATTAACAAGCCTCCTGATAAAAATTCATTGCAAACAAGCTGTTTACTCCATGTTTAATAAGCTCCAAAAAGTGGATTACAGAAATTAATTTTGCTGACCTTTATCGTTTACCCTGGAACGCCACAGTGATGTTTATTTATGTTTATTGGTCATTATAAAAATATAGGACACGAAATATTGCTGCAATATGGGAATACATTTCCTTTATTATTGCATGTCCTGAGTGCTGTCTGATATCTTTTTTGTATGACTATGGTTACACTGGCGGCAATTTTTTTTGGTAAGGGATAGTGCTCATTTTTTCTACATTTATTTATGTGTGTGTGTGTGTGTTTTCCATTAAATGAGAACTCACTGTTCTCATTTGTTTGACCTTTTGAGAATTTCTGCAGATTTGTTTTCTATATGATTACAGGGAGAGTTGATTTATGAGGCTTACTTTGTATTGTTCCCATTGGTTCAATGTAAACTTTGTCAGGATATTTAATAAGTGAAAGTAGCACAATTGCGCTGTAACTTTTAGCAATCAATCACACATTGCTTTTGCAAATTGAAAGCAGCTCTCTACCCTGGATGACATTTACTGTAGCCAATAGAACTGCTCTGCAGCCGTTTTTCCTGGACCGACATGGTTCACCTCCCCAGCTGAAATTACGCTAAGGTGGCTGAGCAACTGGGCCAATCACAAGGTACAATCACAATGTGATGAATGTAAAAGGTTTGCCAGTTCAATATTACAGAATTGGAGGAGACCTGGGACAAACAGCTATGCGGCCCCCAAGGCTCTGGAGAGGGGAGTGAGCAGGTGAGTACATTTTAGGCTGGTTTAACCCATCTGATTTGCTATGGATTTCAGCAATCTGTGCTATTTGAACCATCTTTTAAACTGACATATATATTGTTCTGTTTTACATGAGTTCCATACTGTAGGAAGAGGGGTAACATTCCCTTCTTCATAAAAACATTTAATACTCTTGTTGTGTATTAATTAGAGATGGTCACTGACCCCCGTGTTTTGGTTTTGGATTCGGTTTTGGATCTGGATTACCGTCGTGTTTTGGTTTTGGTTTTGGTTTTGCAAAACCGCCATTGCGTGTTTTGGTTTTGGTTTTGGTTTTGTTTGGTTTTGTTTTGCAATTTGTTATAAAAATTACATTTATTGGTGCTAAAATAACATAATTTAGGTATTATTTTGTAGCTACATTATTATTAACCTCAGTAACACTAATTTCCAGTCATTTTTTATTCAATTTTGAACACCTCCTATGTCACAATATGATTTTCATACACTTGAAAAGAAAAATTGCTGCAGTTCTTGCCAGTGATAACAAAAAGGCCATTGTCATGCCTGGGCATAAGACCAAAAATCCACCTCTTAAGTGTGGAATTATTTTTACACGAATCCTGGCAAGAGTTGTCTATCCATTTGTAACATTTTGAAAGCCACACTCAGTAGAGGTAGGGACCTTAACCATCTGGGATCCTCATCCATGTTTCGTCATTTTTCAGCGAGTTATTGGCAAACTGTTGGGAAAATCAGAAACTTTGGTTAAAAAAAAATTAACAACAAGCATTCCAGCATAATCTACCTCCCTTCTCTCATCTACATCCCAGCACCTGCAATCTTCCCCCCCAACAATTGGCAAGTAAACAATCCTCTGCAAGAGGAAGCAAGAATGAAACCTGTCACCCAGTCGCAAAGCGGATCACAGACGCCCTGGGTACTATGCTAGCGTTAGATCTGTGTCCAATGTCCACTATTAATACAGTTGGTTTAAGACATTTAATTGAGGTGTTATGTCCCTGTTAGCAAATGTCATCACTATACCATTTTACTAGAAAAGCTTATTCTCTCCTGTACCGGAAAGTTCCTAAAAATGTCATTATTGGGTGACAAAATGGTATTCTACCCACTGTACACTTAACCACAGATATGTGTACAAGCGGAACTGGGCAAACAAAAGATTATATGACTGTGAAAGCCCACTGGGTTGGTCTTTCGCCTTCCCCAGCATGGACAGCAGCAGCATGTACCCAGGTGCATCACATTTTTGAGAAGTAGGCTACTCTGTGTATCAGCAGCTTCACTAAGAGGCATACAGCTGACAAACTGTTCCAAAAACTAAGGGATGTCATTGAAAGATGGCTAATCCTGCTTGGAGTCTCCTGAGGATATGTCATTTCTGATTACGACCCCAATATTGGTCCAGCATTACAGCGGGGCTGAATTCCATCACATTTCCTGTTTTGCACACACTATCAACTTGGTGTTACAGAACTTTTGAAAAATGACATGCAGGAGATGCTGTTTGTGTCCATAAACATTTAGGGTCAATTTGTGGTTTCTGCAACAGCATGTAGGAGAATACAGCAGCTGCAAGAAGACTAGCATTTGAGGGGAATATACTTTAGTCCAGCGAAGTAGTTACCTGTGAAGAAAGTGCAGACACAGTTAGCTTGAGTCAAGTGATTGCCTTAATAATAGATTTTGAAAAGGTGCTACATAAAATTATAGTGTGCAATAAAACAAAGTAAATGTGCTAACTATATTTTAATTGTAGATGAAATACTTAATTTTCTTTGCAAGGATCCCAGACTTATCAACATCTTGTTGGGACGTCTTCTCCTTCAGTTTCTCTGGCAACTGCTTGTAATAAAAGAAATTGCTTTCCCAAGACACCCAGTGATGATGCAGATGAGTCCGCTAAACATTTTGATATTTGCTGTGCTGTAAAAGAATTGCCCAAAAACCGTGACAGCTCTGCCCTAAAATCAACTAGTCATTCCCTTTGGAAGGCCATTATCAGCAATTACATCATACTACACAGACTTCTATGATATTGGGATATTGGGATGAATTAGTATTGTTGGAGGAAGATTATCACTAAACCCTGCCACCTCTCCAGTTTCGCAATGAGCTATGGTACAATAAAATGTAACTGCAGATTTAGACCAAGACTGTCAGCCCTATTATTTCTATTTCAGCAATTACAATTAGCAATGGAGCAATGGAGCTCTTCTCTTTGGGTGTTACCTATATAACGCAGCACAATTTGCCTGCAAATTCTACAGACAAGCCTGCTTGTCTTCCTCTCCATCAATGACTCTTAGCAATTGAGCACTCGTCTTTGGGTGTATATTACACCCAAACATTATTAGTGAAAATTATGAAAAATACAGTTTAATCCCTGATAGGCCCTCCACCATCCTTTGCATGTTAATAGTAGGATTGGTTGGAATTATGGTCAAGGTCACACATTTTTTTGACAAATCCTTCAAACCAGCCCAGATGTCAAACTGTTGTGGTCTGCCCCCTGCGTCATCCCTGCTTGTGTTTGGAAAGTGCATATTGGTGCCAGAACCTCACATGCCAGAACTGCTCCCACTGGTGCCACACTGCTGCAGGACTTACACAATCAACCGCATCCTCATCGTCGGATACCCAAATCTCCCCCACATCCTCTTCTAAAGACAAAGTGTCATCCTCACTTGGTGTATCACCGGCTACACTCGGGCTGTTCAGGCACACATCAGCAGAACTGCTGAAAGGGCCCTTCTTTATGGGTAGACTAACAGAATGGTCACGATTAGACATCCCACTGTTGGATGGACTCTCCACAGGGATTGTTGTCATTTGTGTATCAGAGCAAATATTCTCCTGTAATGCCTCACTGTTATCTTGCAGCTCGGCTTTGACGCGTAACAGTAGTTGTGCACCAATTGTAGGCTGGGTAACTTTTTGGGATCTGCCACTAATAGCCAAAGGTGAAGGCCTCATTCTCTCTTTGCCACTGCGTGTGTAGAATGGCATGCTTGCAATTTTTTTTTTATCGTCACTTAACTTTTGCTCAGTTACACTTCTTTTTCGCTTCAATACAGTAAAATTTTTTTGGGTTTTTGTTTTTTGCACTAATTTGAAAACACTCTGTTGTTTGACATCGCCTTGGCCAGATGACGTACTGGGAACACTAACATCAGGACTGGTGACAGAACCTGGTTGCTCATTTAGATCATATGTGGACTGCTTTGAATCCATTCTGAGCGCAAACCACTGGGGAGTGCTAAAAATTATTGAGTAGATACTGCTGACAGATATGACTTTTGACAGCCAGAAATATTAATGCACAATTAGGGAGGACACCCCAAAAACACTGAGGAGTGCTAAAAATTATTGAGTAGATACTGCTGACAGATATGACTTTTGACAGCCAGAAATATTAATGCACAATTAGGGAGGACACCCCAAAAACACTGAGGAGTGCTAAAAATTATTGAGTAGATACTGCTGACAGATATGACTTTTGACAGCCAGAAATATTAATGCACAATTAGGGAGGACACCCCAAAAACACTGAGGAGTGCTAAAAATTATTGAGTAGATACTGCTGACAGATATGACTTTTGACAGCCAGAAATATTAATGCACAATTATGGGGGACACCCCAAAAACACTGAGGTGTGCTACAAATTATTGAGTAGATACTGCTGACAGATATGACTTTTGACAGCCAGAAATATTAATGCACAATTATGGGGGACACCCCAAAAGCGCTGGGGAGTGCCAAATATGAAGAAAAAATAATAAACCTCTATCCTCCTCTCTGCACTAGCGATTTTGGTTAGAGCAATTGCAAGAACAATATGGTATTCTCTGTCCCTGCTCTAATTAGCCTATGACTACACCCTGCTCTCTCCCTCTGTCAAATGGCGATGGATTGCTGTGGAGGCGTGTATTTATAAAGTTGAAGTATCGCGAGAACCGAGTCCCGAGATCCGACGACGTCACAATGACGTTCGGCCTCGATTTGGATTCGGAATGGGCGGGAGAGTACCGAGCTGCTCAGCTCGGTACTCGGATACCCAAAGTTCGGGTGGGTTCGGTTCTCGGAGAACCGGACCCGCCCATCTCTAGTATTAATTAACATCTCAAGGTTATGAACACTCATAAAAAATACTATTGGCAAGTAGGTTCTTTTGATAATGTTAATGACCATGTCATGAACTTACAAGAAGTAATACAGATGTTCAGAAATAACAGTCACTGGTGTCCTTATACGGGCATACTGTGGATTTCATCTTACATAATTGGAAACTATTTAAAAAATTCTAAGTCTGTAGCACATAAATTTTGTCAAAAATATTTGTGAATTCATTACCTTAAATGTTTTTTTCAACTTTTGTTTTTAAAATGTAACTAATTCCGTACACTTGAGTGACCCTTACACTCATTGAGAGAGTAAGCGTCGCTGATAAATAAGAGACAGATTCAGTTCAGTGCGAGGGGACGCGTTGTGTCTCCGGAACAGTCCGCGGAGACACATTGCATCAGAGATTTTATAGAAATCTCTGCTCATTTCCCCTAAAAATTTGTATTAATAATTTTAGAGGCAGTTTTCCTAGTGATGCTAGAGAATTAAGCCCTGAAACTGTTATGCTGAAAAGACTCTCTGATATAATTAAATCAAAAAGTGGCTGGTTCCACAAAGTATTAGTTTAGCGGTGTGCATACTTATGCAAACATTGTAGAATTGTAGTTTATTTTATTTTCACTCCATTTTTTCTAAAAATTGTTTGCTTTTCCCTTGAATTTGTTGGTTGCAAGGCCAAATTACAACTGGAAAAAAGTCTGACAAGATTTAGCTTGATTTCACGCTTTACATACACCCACAATTTCAATAATTGTATATCCCCTTTATAATTATATATGCAGGGGCGGAAGTGGCCCTGGAAAAAATTCTTGAAGTGAAGGTGGGGCCAACACTAAAGTAAGCAGGGTTTAGCAATACTGGAATTTGATTGTTGTAACAATACAGGTAGTAACACTACAGGTGACACTGCTATCTTCTAACACTGGGATGTGCAGAGTCACCGAATACACACACAACAGACTTTCTGTCTTCACATTTTACACTTTAGTAGCTCAATTTATCAATTGATTCATTTGATATACCATATTTACTTTGCAGTTATGATTTAGCCTTATTCCCCAGTATTACGTGATGGGTTAACCCTCCTAAATAACTGTTCTCTATGTTCACAAATATATATATATACTGATCAGCCACAACTTTAAAAAAAACCTGCCTAATATTATGTAGATCCCTCTTGTGCCACCAAAATAGCTCTCCCACTGCTGACAAGTCTTGCGTTAAAGGATGTGTACCAAGAGGAATGACATTTGTAGTCAGGCCAGCATAGTATTTAAAGACACATTCAGGCATCATTCTCTCATGGAAGCTCTAAGCAGCTTATTTCATCCCAGTACTGCTCCACCAGGTTCTCTCCTTGCATAGACAACAGGTGGAATGGGTAGTACAAAGACGCTTGCTCTGTCCAGTCAGAGCTTGTGGTATCAATAATAGAGCACTGTATACTTTTTAAATCTCCAGCATTATCAACATGGAGAGAGGACCCGGTGTAGCACAGGCAAAGGAGAGTACTATTATTTGGGGAGAGGGTAACTAAAAATGTTATTTATAGAGGGACATATCTTTTAGTGCAAGTCTTTGCAGCAGTGGGACCGGTCCTGTCTTACATGAAAGTATGTGGGCATCAAGTAATTGGCTCACATACCCATTTGTGATAGCCTCTTCAGCTCTTTTAATTACCGTATATACTCGTGTATAAGCCGAGTTTTTCAGCAGATTTTTTATGCTGAAAAAGCCCCACTCGGCTTATACACGAGTGAACTTACCTCTCTGGTCCCTCAGGTCTTAACTACCACAGTGGAAAGCATGTGCGTTCCACAGACAGGAAGTTCGGCATTTGGAACGCAAACTTGCGTTCCAAATGCCGAACTTCCTGTCTGTGGAACGCACATGCGTTCCACTGCGGAAGTGATAGTCTGAAGACCTCTCTCTCTTTCCTCGACTGTTGTATTGGCGGCTCTTATGTCTTGGGGGTGAGTTAGGAGCCAAACTCTGCTTCTTCTTTTTGGGGACACTCTGCTGATGATCGCTCCTTGTGTAGTGTCGTTTTAACGGACTTCAATACACCAGGGTAACCGGAATTTCCAGCTTGGTATGCCAACTGTTTAATCCCAGTAAGTACGGTAAGTAAAATCAATCTCTCTCTCAAAGAGATTTTGTGTACCTGTTCTCCAGTTGAGCCACGTTTCTACTTAATTTAAAGACATTTATACTAACACTCATCACATGTAAGAAACATCCATGAAAAACATATATCTGGCCATGCCAAGATTCAAAGGTCACAAGACAATTCATCAAGAATGACCCCTCTTTCTCCTCCACACCAGATTAACATTTACTGATAGTCTCTTATTAGTTTACAAACAGAGATTTAATAAAAAATTTGTGTATTAATCTAATGCATTGATGCCACCCCCCAATATTTTTATTTTCGAAATTTACCAGTAGCTGCTGCATTTCCCACCCTAGGCTTATACTCGAGTCAATACTTTTTCCCAGTTTTTTGTGGTAAAATTAGGTGCCTCGGCTTATATTCGGGTCGACTTATACTCGAGTATATACGGTAACAAATATTTTACAAAGTTACGTCTACATTCATTCAGAAATGTAATGACCTTGATTATTTTCTGAGTGGAAGAAGCCCACTGCATTTTCTCATAGAACAAAAACATGGGTTAAACATTCTGTTTTTATTTTGTGTGAGAGATCACGTAATTAACATTTTGCTCCATACATTTTATTCATAAACAGCATCTTTGTTAAACAGTTATGGACACTTTCTGAAAGATTTGCAGTACTTTACAGACTCTCTCTCTCTCTCTCTCTCTCTCTCTCTCTCTCTCTCTCTCTCTATATATATATATATATATATATATATATATATATTTGAGGCCACAGTAGCAAGGGACCCATGGATATTTCATCTATGCTATCTTCCCCAGAACCTTGGATTTGGAAAATTGGAAAATCTCATTTTCCCCATCATTTTCTGCACTCAAATAACAAATTTGGCAGATTGCAGCAGAAAATATCTTCATGATAGGAGACACATATTCAACTTTTGTGATTACGTTCAGTAAACTGCTTGCTTGACCCTCATTAGGTTATTACTTAACTTAGGGAAGAAATGGTGTTATCTTTATTTTAAGAGAAATTTCTGACAGGAATAATCTAAAGTCCTGATCTCAAGGTGAAGAAATTTAAGAACTGTATGTATGTATTGGATGAAGACTGCTATACCCTTTTTCGGGATTCCATATGGCTTGGGCCCTTTTGACTTGATCAATATAAGATTTACTGTAAACTTGTAAGAAATGTGAACGTAAAACCCATGTTCAAGTATCAACAGCATTGAGCAATTTTTTTGTTTGGTATGTTTTGCTAACAGAAACACCTAGTGTACATGCCTCGTTGTCTATTTTTGTATATTCAACAAAAAGCCAAACCAATATTGCATTACTGATCTGAACAGTGCTTAACAAACATAAGGATGACAGAATATAGAATTATTAGATGCCTGAATCACTTCATGTGACCAATTTGTTTGAAGACGGTTGGACTTTTCAAGTTATTTTTTGCTTCATAAGCCTTGTACACACTACCTAACACGTTCTTTTATGCTGATAGTCCAAAAATAATGTAAACAAATGGACCTGTAAACATACTTTTTCTGACATTCACTGTTTGTCAACTGTGATGTTGCCTGCAGTATTCACATGCACTAGTTAAAAATAATGAAGTTCTGTGAGAGTGCTAATTAAGTCCATAGTACACTATGCGGCAGGGAAGCTTTGCAAGTTTGCTTCCAACATTGTTAATAATAGGGACAAAGTACCAGTTTTTAATCAGCAATTTTTTGTGCATGAGCCCTTACAGATGTAGGGCGTGATTCATCAAGGCACCTATCTGCCGATTTACGAACATATCTTACATAAAATCACTGTGCATTCCCAGAATCGGGACATATGTCAGTAAATGCAGTCCTGTCTGCTCCGTCTTCATACGTAAATGGCCTTTACAACAGCCTATGATTTCAGGAAGTAAACGTGGTAGGGAAGGAGCGTTTGGCCGTAATCACAGGGCCATCTTTTCAATTGGGCACGATGGGCAGCTGCCCGGGGGCCCCACAGGCAAGTGGGCCCCATATGCACGGCTCTTAATGAGAATAAATAATCCTGCAAAAGAAAAAAAAAAAAAAAAACCTACAAGGGTCACTGAGCAAGTACATCTATCTATCTCTATCTCTATATATCTATATCTGTATCTGTATACATCTATATATCTATATGAACAAGCTCCCTCCCTCCATCAGAACTTCCCCTAATCTGTCCAGTTTCAAACGGGCCCTAAAAACCCACCTTTTTCTTAAAGCCATTCTGTCTCCCACTTAACTTCCTACCTTATCTTCTGCCTCAGTCCCCCTACTCTCCCTCTCTCCCCTGCGTCTCTCTGTCTGTCCACCCCTCCCCTTAGATTGTACGCTCCTCTGAGCAGGGCCATCTCTCCTCCTGTTTCCACCACTTCTAACTCTGCTTTCCAGCTACTTAGCCCTCCTCCTCGAGGGTCCTCCACCCCACGTCCACTCTCGCTCCCTCCTCCCCCCTGGGGGTCTCCCTGTCTTCGGCGCTCTCCTTCTTGGGCCCCGTCGTTTGCGGATCCTCCCTCCCCCTTCCCCGCCCTCTCTAGCTGTGCATTGAGCTTACTGAGTTACTGTGCTTACTGTTTACTGTACTGTGCTGTCTCCCATTGTATTGTAATTTGTTTGTCCCTGTACGGCGCTGCGGACGCCTTGTGGCGCCTTATAAATAAAAATTATTATTAATAATAATAATAATAATAATATATCTATATCTAGGGGCCCCGGTGCACTGCTTTGCCCGGGGACCCATAATGTTGTTAAGATGGCCCTGCGTAATCAGTGTACACGCAGCTGTCCAAATCAATCTCTGGGCATCTCAAAGTTACTTGCTTTTCTGCTGTATCTCTTGCTCCAGCTACAGGGTTAGTCTAATTCCTGAGTGCTAGTGATGACAGTCTTATATGTTTGCTATAACATGTGGCAATCAGGAGCAACTGTAAAAGACTTTTGTTTTTCTTTTACTTCTTGGTCATCAATTCCTTTATTTTTAACTGAACTGACAGTATTAATTATATATTTTTTTAATTTCTGTGCGTTCTCTTGCGAATGTATAATCCATATAGATATTGGGCTCATTGTGCAGTGTCTTGTGTAGTAGAGCACAACAGATCTACACCTGAATTCATCATCGCGCCTCTCTTGAGATCTGTGCGTTGATTAATTCAGTCATGTGCACATCCAAAATACATGCATTTTAACCCAAACACAGGTTGTGCTCAGTATGCGTTGGCCTGATGAACCTACCCGTAGTCTCTAAAATGTAAGGTCTCAGGGCAGGTTCCTCTTTGACCTTTGCCTCCTGTTTGTTAGTCCTGTCTGTAGGTCCCTGTTACATTGTATGCTACATATGGTATGCTGTATTGTGCTACTTAGTATGTTAACTATGTGTATTGTGTGTTTGTTTTATTTAAATTTGTGCCATGGTATTATTTGGTTTATATATTATTTTATATTTATGCATGTATTTTATTTTTATTGATGCACCCTTCTCTACAGAGCTGCGGAATCTGTGGTGCCTTGTAAATAAATGATGATGATGAAATAATCAGCTTCACTGCAACACTTAGGGTTAATTATTTTAACGTTAGATGCAACATTGTTACAACAAAGTAAAAACAGTTATGTTGGCTGTCTGCATAGTTTTATTTTAGCAAACTTTGAAGGTAGGAGGCTCTATGAGAGCCTGAATAACTTTGTTTTAAAACTTCCCTGAAATCTCCAACTCACAAGTAGATAGGTTATAACACAACTTTGTTACATGCTTATTTTTCCACCAGAAGTCAACTGAAAAGTTAATATTAATAATTTACAAATATTTTTGTATATACTATGGGAAAAAATAATGACATGAAGTTCACTCTATGTCACTCTATAAAGTTTGTTCGTATTTCATAATATATACAAAAGCCTAACTATTTTTTAAACTGGCAGCTATTAATCTAAAACAAACACCATCATAAAGTAGTAGGTTGGACATTTTTAGAAAAATAATATTAAATAGTTTAAGAAACTCAAAATAAATGAAATGAAAAAAAATAAAATAATCATTGTTTGTATTGTACAAATATCTATTACTTTTTATTTAATAATCAATATATACCTGTGCTTATTTTGTTGTTATCTAAAATATTTTGTGGAACAGTTTTTAAGAAAATAGTTTTGTTCCAGTGTATACTTCTAGTTTCCATGTTCAATTTCTCTATAATCTTTAATGTAATCTCATAATTCTTGTCTTTCCTTCGAAATTCACTAACATTTTTGTCTTTGTTGAAATGATTCATGTTATTGCTTTGACAATAAAATTCTTTAGAGAACAGAAATGCTGATATGTTCTTGAAATTCTTCCGAATTACTTCTTTCATTAATCACAATACCCTGTGGTGCTTAGTTCATCTTTACTAGCTGCCAAAATTAAATCTATGGGAACAATTTGTGTCTGTAAGTATTAATATTTTAAACTGTCTATTCTAATCTAGTGATTATAGAATAATCCCAATCTATATTAAGGATTGACTACAGAATTGTAACTAGAAGTATTTAGCTATTTGAAAAACCAGAAAAAGAGATAAAATGGACTCTATAATAAAATACACAAAAATAAAGTGAGAAACGTGTATTAGTCACTGACTAATATTAGTATTAGGATAATTAGCATTAGAATAATAGAAGTAATATAGAGTAAAACTCACTCTTCACTTCCTCTTTCTGACAAGGTGGTCACCTTTTGTAAATAGTTGCTTGTTAGGTACCAATTAAATACTTGAATTTGCATATAGCATCTAGGGTTCTCCCAGGTTTCAGGTGTCAGAGTCTTCAGATATGTATGGTGTTAGAGTCACTCATAATCAGTGGTGGAAGTGGGCTAGTATACGTATGCCACTTCTACTGTCTATTTGTAAAACTATTAATTCCATTCACTTACATTTTCCATACCACCACTTCTAAATGTTCATGCCGCCACTTCTAAATGTCCATGTCGCCACATGTTCGTACCGCCACTTCTAAATGTCCATGTCGCCACTTCTGAATGTCCATACTGCCACTTCTAAATGTCCATACCGCAACCTCTAAATGTCCATACCTCAACTTCTAAATGTCCATACCGCAACTTCTAAATGTCCATACCGCAACCTCTAAATGTCCATACCACAACTTCTAAATGTCCATACCGCAACTTCTAAATGTCCATACCGCAACCTCTAAATGTCCATACAACAACTTCTAAATGTCCATGTCACCACATGTTCGTACCGCCACTTCTAAATGTCCATGTCGCCACTTCTGAATGTCCATACCGCAACTTCTAAATGTCCATGCCGTCACTTCTAAATGTCCATGTCGCCACTTCTGAATGTCCATACCGCAACTTCTAAATGTCCATACCGCCACTTCTAAATTTACATTTTAACCACTGGTCATCATCATAGAACAAAGAAGAAATAAGGGATAATAATAGTGTAATATTGTTAAAATATTTTTATTACTCCAAAAAATCAAAAAATGTGTAAAGAAAATGATAAAAGAAAGCAGTTTATCTGAATATATAAAAGATAATGGTATTAGTCCCCTAGTTTGGCATGCAGAGTATGTTCTTTTTTGCCATTTAAAGAGCCAGGAACACTGCATGGTGCTATAATGCTGTAACCCAAATCAACCTATACAGCATTTTATCTCATTTTATAACTGAACAAGAAAAATACACATCATCATTTAAATAAATAACCCCCAGTATGTTTTCTGTCAATTGGCAATTCATATTTATTTTGTTTCAATAGTGGTGATAACCCACTAATGTGATATAAACTGTAGTGTCACTGCTTGGTTTAATGCGTTGGACCATTATGAAGTATAATGTGGGAATGGTAATTAAATGGGGCCTCACTATCTGGAGCACATCATCACCATCATCCCCATTTATATAGCGCCACTGATTCCGCAGCGCTGTACAGAGAACTCATTCACATCAGTCCCTGCCCCATTGGAGCTTACAGTCTAAATTCCCTAACATACACACACACAGACAGAGAGAGAGAGAGAGAGAGACAGAGACTAGGGTAAATTTTTGATAGCAGACAGTTAACTTACCAGCATGTTTAGAAGTGCTAACCACTAAGCCACCGTGATGATAGTTTGTTGAGTCACCTAATGTTGTAGTGGTTTGCTGAACATTAGCTCATACTTGCCAACATTTTTTTTTTTCTTCCGGGAGATGCCGGCTGGGACGTGGGCGTGCAGGGGGCGGGGCTGCGAAATCGCGTCATTTTGGCCCCGCCCCCGTGACGGAATGACGCAAATCGCGTCATTTTACAGTGGGGGCGGGGCTAAACGCCGCGATTCCGGGTGAATCGCGGCGTTTAAACTAAATTTTTCCCCCTTCCTATCAGGGAGATTGCCACACTCGTCCGGGAGACTCTCGCAAAATGCGGGAGTCTCCCGGACAATGCGGGAGAGTTGGCAAGTATGCATTAGCTACTGTCCAGTTGATGGCCTGTGGCCTAAGATTTTTTGGGTCTTCTTGAAAACTCCATTTGTAACTATCCTCATATAGGTTTTATTGTTAATTTGTAATTTATTCTACTAAATTGTTGAACATGTGATACTAAAATTCTTTCCTTATTGATTGTAATCTTTTTAGAGTCATTTTGTGGCGTGTATGACGGCGATTCTGGACCAGATGGATGACCAGCATTATGCTCACTACATTGAAATATTTCAGTCTAGTTCAGACTTGGTGGTAAGTACTGTATGATATTTTTAAATAGATGTACCTAGCATTAAGATAACATTTAACACAGTGTAACCTTATTCATATAACTCTTAAAGGAAATCAAATCAAGTCATATGTTTCACGAAGCATAATGTTAATTTCCTACAATACATTTTTCTGCCACCACATGGCACCTTGAAAAACTATGCATGTCAGATGAGTGGGGTGCATGCAGCGCATGTGTACTGTGCTTTGTGACGCAAACGTTTGCCTCCCATCCAAGTAGGCTGCATCTGTGGTCTACGCAGAGGAAGCTGTCACACACTTGCAGAAAAAAAACACATGCGATTGGTTAGTGGAGAACTGTAAGTGATTGATCTTTGCCTCCACTCAGACCACAGGTGCTGCCAATTCATTCATTTAAATGAATTCAATATTTTACCTAATTATTATTTACAGCAACTGTTAGTCACTGTAAACTGTGGTTTTCGCGACAACATCATACAATAATTCAATGACAAACTATCTGGTTAACCATGGTATTATCAGTGGCCTGGTGCTTAACATTACATTATACATAGACAGAATACTACATGTGAGTTTAGTTTTGTGTTTATCTGTATATATGTGCTTGTACAGTTTGACCTGTCTTTCATTACAAATATTATTATTATTATTATCTTTTTTTATAAGAAGCACAAAAAGTCAACAGCACAAATCATGAAATTTATAGTAGTATACAATACACAGACAGCAATGATTTATAATACTTTACATTATACATTAATAAACTAAACAAAATTGTACCAGACATTTACTAGTTAACAGATTAAACACATATAACTTAGTAATGCAGATCAAGTTATTTATGGCACAGTGAATAAGAGTGATGGTAATGTCCAACGTGAATAGAACGTGATGAAAACAGAACTCGGGAGTCAGGCCTAGAGGTACAGAGGGTGATGGACTAGCAGAAGTAGAACTCCAGGAGAAAGAGGGCCCTGCTCCTGATAGCTTAAATCCTAAAGAGAACATGAAGACTCAAATTGGGTGGCACTGAGTGGGGGGTGATAGCACTGGCAAAGTAGTTAGGAGGAAGGCTGATAGGCCTGAAAAAATAAAAGAGTTTTTAAAGGCATGCCTGAAGCCATGGAGAGTAGACAATAACCTGATAGGATGCGGGACATTGTTCCACGGGTGAGGAGCAGCTCGGGCGAAGTTCTGGAGGTGGGATTGGGGAGAGGAAATCAGTGAGGCAGCAGTCATTGGCAGAGCGAAGGGTGTGGGACAGAATGAGGGTAGAGATGAGGTTGGAGATGGGGGGGAATTTTTGAGGGCTTTGTAGATGAGGTTGAGGAGTTTAAATTTAGTTCTATAGGTTGCCAGTGTAGTGACTTGGAGGGAAGGAAAGCAGAGATAGAACAACAAGAGAGAAAACTAAGGCAGGTGGCAGCATTGAAGATAGGCTGAAGATTGGCAAGGCGGGAGAATAAGAGTGGCGGCAAAAGACAGTGTGTGGATTTATTAAATATATATTTTCCAACCCAACACGCTTGGTTTTGTCATTTTACATCCTGTCGGCAAAATCGCTGATAACCTGCAATTTAAGAAAAAACAAAACGATGCTTGATAAATAATACTCCATGTATATTATAAACTTTTATAAGGCAAAAAGTGGACAAAGAGGGCAAGATAGCAGCCTGACATGTTGTGAGATATCACTAGCTCCTAATCATAGATTTAGATAGGTTACACAATTAATTTGATACAAGGGGACATTTTCTTGGTCCTTTATGGAGCTCCATTGATTGGAAGTCTAATAGTGCTCTCTCTGTACTAGTGTGCTCAGTACAGTAAAGTCATTTTTACTGGATTATGCTTGTGTGGCATAGCTGTATTTAACACTTTGTTTTTAAATTCTATGTTTAAATGATATGTTTGCAAAATGTGTATACTTAATCTGTTCCAGGACTTTTTGATGGAGACATTTATAATGTTTAAAGATCTTATTGGAAAGAATGTTTATCCTTCAGACTGGATGACTATGAGCATGGTTCAGAACAGGTAAGAGAATCATTGTTACAACTATTAGATACTGCTTGTATTTATTTTACTCATAGACCTATATACTAATTATTGCAGAGTTCTTGACAGGACATCATTAAAGAAAGAACATCTTTGAAATATACTGTAGATTTCTCAGTCTCATTGCTGCTCAGATACTTTATTGTTTAGGACGTGTGGCATTTACAATCTGTCCCCATGTTGCAGAGGGGTATGCGCCATAACTCGGGAAATCTCAGTTACATAAAGTGTGGTGCACTGGGAGCTATATCATGCTGTGAGTACACGGTCCATCCACTACTCTCCCATAGAGCTTAACATAATTCTTCTATTTAGTGCAATAAGAAAGAATTGGCTGAATTAAGAAGCCTTTGCTGCCTGCTCACCATGCAATACAGCTGCTGGTTGCTCCCAGCTATAGGTAATAGAAATAAAGAATCTGAGGGTCTTGTCCACATCCGGACTTCACCTTTATAAATTGATGCTATTTCCTAAATATAATACCTTCCATGCAATCCAACAGAAGATGCTCTAAACGTAGGTCTCTTGGAACTTTATGTTCAATAACAGAAATAGTGTTTTTGCTAACTGGGAAAAAATATATTCTGTGCAGTAAATGCAAATAGTCTCTTACACCTTTAGTGGCCTGTACCTCATGTTTGGGCATAGATAAGCAGTGCACCTTTGCTACATAGAGCCACTGGTTTAACTCTACTGAATAAGATATGGGCATTCAGCTGCTATGGACAGGAGGTGTATCAGTCCAGCTTCTGATTGGAGAGGGTTACAGTTATCCAACCAGAAGTGTGACTGAAACACACCTCCAGTCCTTTACAGCTATGTATGTCTTATTCAGAAACGTTAATATGGCAGCTCCATAAGTCTCATGGTCTTTAAGGTACCTTTAAAGCTTTGACAATCACTCTATGAGGCTTGTCTCTCTGTCTATTTGAAGAGTCGCACTCCTATTAGTTTGAATGTACAGGGGCAAAAAGGAAAATAAATGGGTGAGTCAAAAATGTTTGATTGGGAAAAGCCATAAGGGATACAGCAATATGTAAGTAACTAAATATGCACTTGATACTTAATATGTGTATATTTACAGTACTTGTTTAATTTAAACAATTCAATGGTGCAGTGCATTACAACGGTAAAATACAGTGGATGGAGTGAATGTTATGTAGGCGAGGTATAAATTCTGCAGGTACTGAATGTATAAGGCCAAATTAGAGCATGTAAAAGTGTTCTAATTTTAGTTTGTTTTAAAGAATAACTCTAACCAAAACTGTAGATTTTGCTTTCGATGGAGTTGACAAAGTCATGGTAAAAATATAAAGCTCTACTTACCTTTGGTGTTGCATCTCTCTGGTCCAGTGAGTCTCCCTGCTGGCTCCAGTGGTCCACCAATGCACTCATGGGAGGCTGGCATATGTTAGCCTAGGGGCAAGACTCGATTCAGTAGACTATAAGGAACATTTTAAAGCAAAAAAGACGCAGGTGGCCCAGTGACCCAGCCCAAAATAGCCCACTACGGAACCGACCCGGGGGGCAGATGCCTTTGTGAACTTTCCATTCATTCACAGGAGGGTCATCAATAACACAAAGGCCCATGTGAGCATTAGCAGTTAGTAGGAGAGAAGATTGTCGCTCTGGCTTTGAGGAGACCTGCTCAACTCTAAGATAATGAAAGACTTTGAGCATTAACAAAGCAGAATATGTTGATGGGATGTTCACTTATTACGCACCAGATTTAAAATTGTACTTTTGTGAATTCATTCCCTTAAATTGTTTACGTTTATCCAACTGAATGTCAATAAAATGTTCTTCTTGTTTTGTTTTTCGGTCAAACAGATTGCCAGACAGATCAACACATATCCTATAATGTATCTAGTAGTAATATAATCAACATATGCTGTTCAAGGCCGGTTACCTTCTGGCATTAAGAAAATCGCAATTATGTTTGAGATGTGGTGTGTAACCAGTGTTCAATCCTGCAGAGAGTGGGCATCAATGTAGGGCACTCTATTGACTCTCTTGTGTTCACTTTACTGAATGCGAGAATACCCTTCCATAATAATTCATACAAAACTAAACTGGGACTAAATAAATCTGTCCTAGACCTGTACAAACCACGCCCCCCAATGAATTCAAACCCGCCCACTTTCTAAGCAACCACTCGTATTATCTGAGACGATTCACCCACTTTACCAAAAGACCTATTCCTTCCAAGGTCAGCAAATCAAGGCTATCTCGCTGGAATTGTGATAGTTGGAAGGTATGCATGTTTGCATGATTTACTTGGTTTTAAAATCGCTAGTAACAGCATGCTTGTTCACACCAGTGGGTAACTGGCCAAAAGGAACCAAAATGAGAGTTTATTTGTATCATGTGCAACAGTTAATCTAAGGAAGATTTTAACAGTTAGAATTTGAATTGCTAGACTGGATTATCTTTTGCTGGCTTGTAGTTTGGTTTTATTCCCATACATGGATGCACACTGTAGTGAAATAAATGAAAAATAAGAAAGAATTCCCTGATGTGTAAAGTGTACTTGCATGAGAAATTCATTGCACTGTTTGTCATTGTTTGTCCTGTCAGAGCTTCTCCTTTAGCTAAATATTTTGTGACACTGAAAGTAAATCAAGTGATCCATGCTAGTGTGTACAGTGTGTGCTCAGGTGGAAGTTAAGTTGAAATGTTTCGTCTTATTTATAAGTACTACAAACTACAGTTTTGCAGCTGAAATCGAATGGGTGCTGCATATTTTATATTTGCATGTAAATAATAAAGTCTGGAAAACTATTTTAAATCAACATAAGTCCCTTAAACAGTGAAGTCTGTGAGAATAATTATGATATTATGATTAATGTTATTATACTGGGGAGGGGAAGAGGTGCTCCTGCTGGAAAATGAGACTTATGTCACAATGTCATTATTGTTAGCTGATAGATCTCAATTTCTTGTTCTGCAGTAAACTCTGATTGGCTGTTGAAGGTTAGTATTGGAAAGGAGCCTATAATAGTGCCAACAAACGCACCTCTTTTCCTTTTCACTCTTCTGTCTCTCCAGCAGATATACTCAGCAAGTGGTCCCAGTTGTGCATGCTTCTGTTGCGACTGTGGCAAGTCTGCTTCTCAGGATCATAGTAATATTGTAATCCATCTGTCATAAAAATATATATTTATTTGTACTTTTGAAAACTGGTAGCTCAGTGGTTAAATCCACTGACTGTACAAAATGACATTGTCAGTTTATCTGGAAATTGACTAAATGTCCAGTGTTGACTGATTTTGAATCATGGACAAATCACTGTGACTTCTATTGCATACTTGCCAACTCCCGGAACCTTGCTTCCGGGAGTTGGGGGCGTGACTGGAGGGAGGGAGGGGGCCAAAACTGTACGTCGCGGGGGGGGGGGGGCAAAATGATTGGCCTCGCCCCGCCCCCTCCCACCCTCCAAAATGGCGCGATTCACCGAGAATCGCAAAATCTTGGATCCGGGAGAAATTCCAGCTCCCCCGGGAGCCCGGGAGACTGACCCGAATTTCGGGAGTCTCCCGGACTTTCCGGGAGAGTTGGCAAGTATGTTCTATTGTCCTAGACACCAAACATTATATGGTAAGCTCAACTGTACAGTGGAACTGCATAAAATGTACAAGATATATGTTTAATATATGAATCCTTTTCATGAGTACATATAATTAAACAAGTTACCGTGTGTGTATAAACTCCCATACTTAGAGAGATTATTTAGACTTGTACTTCCATTGAATTTCCATCATTCCAAATGACCGCTCTGAAAATAGTACAGGCACTCCTCTACTTTGCACATTGACACGAAATATGTGGAAAGAATCCCCAGTGCAAGCAGTCCATAATAAATTATGTTGATAATTTGAAATATATACAGCATTACTAATTAAGATACTGTCAATTAAGGAAATAGTTCTTATGAATAGCATAGTTTCGTGCATCAATCAGTGAGCAACAGGCACTTTAAAATAGCCATTTTTGAAATGCTGCACTCACCAAATATATTTTGGAAGGAAGCACTTATCCAAGAATAGACAGTGGTATCACGAACCAAAACCAGGTAGGTAAAAGCAGAATACAATATGTGGTTTCTGGAAAGCCGCTCTACCACTGCACAAGGCAGATACCACTTAGGAGGTCCACCATTGTCAGTCTCTGGGTTAGATGGGTTTAGCCACATTTATGTATTAATCATAACAGTGATGGGACATAAATGATGCCTCTTGGTACATACATGTGGCACTTTTGTGTGGAGGAAGCTTTTTATTACATTTGGCAAAGTGTGTGTAGAAATGAGCTTATCTGCGAAGAGCAACAGAAAGCACAAAAATAATTCAACTAAGAATAGAGATCAAGAACGGATCTCTGCCAAGTTAGAGCTGGCATGACATTGAAGAAGAATAAGTCATCATGCAGGAGTAGGGCCTTTGCGAGAGCTCCCAGAGAAGCTTTTCTTTAAATGTTTGTAGGATCCACGGAGTAAAAACGATTTAGTCTTAGCTAGGTGTAAAATATTTGGGGCCAGACTGTATCCATAATGAAAAAAAGGGAGAAAAGAGGTTGTATTACTGTATAATATAAAAATTGCTAATGCACGAAGAGCAACCTTTTCATCTTGAGCATCGGCCCTTTTTAATTCCTTCTGGTGGTCCCAAGGTATCTTAGTATATTGACTCTATTACTGGAAGAAACTGCATATCTTAAAGGGTGACAAAGAGCAGTCTGTATTACTGTATATCATATGGTGTGTGTATTTGTGGCATGACATAGTGTGTACTACTGGGCAGAGAGCTGTCTATACTACTGTGTAAGGGACATTCAATGTTACTATAATGGGGCTTTGTGGAGATTTAATGGATTACTAGAGACTTGACAGCTTGTATTACTGGGCAGGGGCAATCTATATTTTGGGACAGTATTTGGTTTCTGGGAATTGAGTAGTATGCATCACTGCTTATTGGGCAATGTGTAAGTGGGTAGGAAGTAGCTGAGTTCTATTTTTATTATCTGTTTTTTATCTGACTTATCTAAATCCTCTCTTGCCAGTTATAATATAGAATATATTCTATACTTGTATACATGTGTTGTCAGATGTTCTCATGACCTTGTTATAGGTGACATTTCATATTTCAGTCCCTAAATTGCTGGCATCTGTCACAAAATCATTGTTCAGCTTATTTAATTGCATTGTTTTATTTTCTCATGAATTCATTCCTTTGAAAGGTCAGCATGATATGTAGTTTCTTAATTATATTTGATAAATAAATCATTTCTTTCTTTCTTTCTTTTTTTAACTAGTGAGTTACCACTCTCACAAACTTGTTAAATTATTGTCGTTATTGTCAGCTCTTCCTAATTCCCATGTTGCATGTACCAGTTCTCCCTGTGGCTATAAGGTCAGTCTGGCATCAAATAAGAATAAATTAACTGTTCATGTTCACATGTTGGGCATAATTTATGTGCAAAAGAGGCTCTCACAAATATAGCATATTTATGTCTTTATTCTGAGTAGAAGGCATCTCGAAATATGTCCAGCTCGGTACCTGCAGCATCTACACCTGATTCAGCCTTATGTCATCCATACACCCACATACTTGTACACACAACCAGGTCACAAACGTTTATAAACATTTGTTTTGATAGCGAAAAACACAATTGCAAGTTAGATTTCATACAATACAGCAGATATAATACTTCTTTATACTCGCTGAATGAAGGTAGCAAAAATATTAACCAATTCCTATAATAGTGCAGCTTATGACCATCATCCTCATCATTAGCGGGTATTTGCCCCGGGCCCCCTAACAGGTGAGACAGATAGGGCTCATGACATGTGTGTATATTCGTCACCATGCTGGTCTGCCTCAGCTGCATTTCTAGAACACGGCCTTGCTGTAATCAGCCTACATTAGGTCTCCTCTTCCCTCCCCTGCTCTGCCTCACCAGTCATAAGGAGGCACAAAACAGAGACAGAGGACACAAAATAATTCCAAATATGTGACAATACCAAAGGGCCCGCCACACTGTGCACTGCACACTCCTATACCTCACCAACATATTTGTCTCAACAACTTTGATGTGCAGTCCCAGCTGCTAAGCCACACTCTTCACTCCACGTGGTAGTGACTGAGTGCAATATCCGCCGACTTTTTCAGACTTGCAAATAAAGTTCAGTCCGTGGAGCCTTTACGTCCATGCAAGCACCATCCTGGATGGGTTCAATAGGAATAGGGACTCCTAGTCAGCACTATTTTGAAGAGAGAACATCTCTGCTCCTATTTAACTCCTCTCATGTTCTCTCTTACCTCCACCAGTCCTACGCTCACTTACAGGCACCCTGGGGTGTGTGGCACCAGCATGTCTGCTAAGCAGGATGGTTTGGCTCCCACATTAAGAAGAAATCAGTTCCAGAATGTGGGTGGTCAGATCCCATGACAACAGTCTTTTTGCTAATGCTGCTGAACCATCCATGTTACATTGTAGCACTTGCATCAAGAATCCAGGAGGTGCCATTGGTAGCCCCTCTGATGCCGGTATACTGGCTGCTAGCTGGGGCTAAAGTGCGGTGGCTCTGTGCCGCCACTTAGCTCAAAGGCTGCTACTGTGTCCTTTCCGTTCCTCAATCCCACAATGCAGAGCGGTGGCAAACTACCGCAGTATTTGCATCAATCCCCAGTAGACCACCAGGATAAGTGAAACTATATTTTATTATCATTAAATACATTTTTAAATTAAAAGCACATCTAAAATGCATGCTACATTGGTGAAGGGGGGAATGTGTTACAGGGGAGGAGTGGGGGCACAAATGTGTTACTACAAGTGCAAGGGCGGAGATTCAGTTACTACAGCGGCGAATGAGTTATTTATTGACTAAAAGCAAAAGTATTCCAAGATAAATCATTCAAAAATAATTCCTTGGTAATGCAGCCAACATTTCTATCAGTGTACAAGGTCATTACATCACTGGGTAGAACAATTACTGTAGGGCATATTTAGCATATTTAGCATATGATGAAAAGCATGAGGAAGTCTATTTAACAATCATCGCTGTGACACATGTACCTCTGCAACACTTGTTCTGTTATCTCCATCTCAGGATAGTGATAACAGAAAATTGATGTTAAAAATGTTTTCGTCTGTGCTTACAGCTCCACTGCTCATGTGTCAATTGACTAATCGGGACATGCATATGCACATCCCTGCAGACTGGTTTGGGGAAGTGGTAAGGTATTCCCTTCCGTTTTGGGTCAGTATTGTCAGGGCAGCGAAATATCGCTCAGCTGCCATTTTATTGATACATTGCAGTGATAAAAAAAAATAGCCATAATGGCACATATTGATAAATGAGCCCAATATGTGGCTACGTGTATAGATAACATTTGATCAGAGAAAAGCATGAAACAAGGTACATTTTTTGTAATAACTTTCTTTTACCTATTTACAAAAAAACAAAATTATATAAAGTAGATTTGTGAATATCATATACTTTTTCATTTGGTGATTTCCTGAGGACTGTATTTTGTTTATTGAACATACATTAGTGTATACAGTATTTCTTAATGACTTTCTGAGAGGTTGCATCTTGAAATAGATTAACTTTAAAAATAATTTAGCAGCTCTTTAGGACATCTCATCTCCATTGAAAAGCAGTGGTAGCGAAACTGAAAACATGAGGGTTTATGTGCATCTTAAATATAATTTTGTACAGTTCTTTCTCAGTACATATGTCATGGTTCAAATACAAAGTGCAACTCAGGAGCCAGGAATGAGGTGAAAACACACAAAGTTTATTGCCGGAATAACAATCTGATGGTGTAATACTGAATATACAGGAAAATGCAGGAATAAATACCGGGTAGATGGCTGATGTAGGAAAGCTCCCAGATAGCAGGTAAGCAGTGAAATAGAGAGATCCAGACAGCATGAAACCACAAGCACAGCAGAGGGTAGGAACAACAGGATGGGACAACAATAACCAGCAATGAATGCTGGGAGAGACAAGTATAAGAAGGACACACCCAGGTGCAAGGAATAATTAGTCAACAGGAAGGTTAACTCTTAAAGCACAGGAGGCAGGCACAGTTGCAGCACCTCTGGTGATCAGAGGTACTGCTGCTAACACATAAAATGAACACAAATACTGCACAGTGCAAAACAAACAGGTACTGCAGGATGCAAGCAGCATTCACAAGGGAGATGATGCAAAGCAGACGGAGGCAGACCGTGACAACATATACATAAAATGTAGGCTATTTGTGCACTGGTTCTAGAAACATATTTACAGAATTCACCATCAATATCTAACATTATTTTGGATGGCTGAGCCAATATTTATTTTTATTTTCATTGTTTCTTAAAAATAATGATTTGTGAATCAACTTGAAACAGCTATTTTGTCCAC
Organism: Mixophyes fleayi; assembly: GCF_038048845.1. Lineage (NCBI taxonomy): Eukaryota > Metazoa > Chordata > Amphibia > Anura > Limnodynastidae > Mixophyes > Mixophyes fleayi. The sequence goes on along the minus strand of NC_134405.1, from coordinate 285,138,615 downwards.
CGATATTTCCATTTTGAATCAGAAATAATGCAGGATGCATAGTTACACCCTAGAGGATAAGCTTACACACTAGAATGTGCTACACCCAAGATTTCTAAGAATGCTCTTGTAGTGTAGAAACCATGTAATAGAATTCTATAGTAGAAGAAAATTGTAAATGTTTTTCAAGCCAAATGTGGAGTTCATTGGTGAAATGACAGTACTGGCATTTTGCATTAAAGTACAAAATGTAAGGGATAATTTTCTTGTGCATAAACTTTTACTGAATGATCCTTTAATTCCCCAAATCTTTTCCTATTGATTACTTAAACCTTTAAATTCCATTATTGTTTATCTACACTATATATCTATATGACCTAAACAGTATGGGTAATAATAATCCCCTCATGTCAACTGTGCAAGCATTGGCAACTTTTAATATTCATCACACATTGTACGTGCAAATTAAACAAGGCTGTTTCATATATAGCATCTCTTTGTATTCCGGGAAGATTGCTAAATGGCATGTTGTACACCTTGCTGTATGTTATGGATCAATGTCTCAATTCCCAAGTGGGCTTGAGATTTAACACTAATGTACCAATCTATTTTGCTTGCAAGGTTGACCACAAAGCAATGAAAATTTTACTTGATGTACTTGCAAGATGCATATTAAGCAGCAAATAAAAAAATACATAAAAATGAATTCCTCCAAGGGCATAACACTGTAGAAGTTATACTTTCCTTTCCTGTGGCAAATACATTATGTTAATTAATTTCCCTGCAATTGTAGACTGCTGTGATTTAGTTAAATTTTGATTCTGATATTATTTATAATAATTTTAGTAGTCTTAAACACTAAAAAGTTACAATAAAAATGTTGCGCATTGTGCTCTGATGTGACATGGGGTCTTTTGCATGATTAACCCATTAACATCCACACAATGCCTCTTTACGGACGTGGTCTGTAAAAACACTGCACATAAGAACGGCGTCAACTCTGTGAAAGCGCTGAACTCGAGAGGCGGTCAACGACCATTATGAAGGATATCACAGTTAAAAAATGTAAAGATAACTGTTTCAGCATTAACTGGAGCTTGTATGTCAGCTCCAGTTAGAACAAACTGCTGCTGTTAAAATTTAAATATTATTGTAGTATTCATGCATATCGATTGCGAGAACTCCAACAAGAATTACCCGACCTGAGGACTCCGAAGGGCTGCTTCCCGACCATCACCGATGATGACTCCTCTTCACACCGACTTCAGCTAATGACGATGAAGTAAGAAGACGACTGCACTTGATGATGTCATTGACCATACCGACTCGATTATCGCTGTTGTTAAGGGGGTAATGTAAGTATGCACCCATGTACAATGTAGAAGGCTTTGTAAACTACATTGTACATGGGTGCATACTTACATTACCCCCTTAACAACAGCGATAATCGCGTCGGCGCGGTCAATGACGTCATCAAGTGCAGACGCCTTCTTACTTCATCGTCATTGGCTGAAGTCGGTGTGAAGAGGAGTCGTCATTGGTGATGGTCAGGAAGCAGGCCTTCGGAATCCGGATATCAGGGTAAGTCTTGTCAGGGTAGTCAGCATCGATTTGCTGACTACCACCAATATTCTCCAATGGGGCACTTTAATTTAAAAAAATTAAATTAATAAAACTTAATAGAATTAAAAAAGGTAAAACAAATACACACATTCATTCCAACCCCTATAACTTTTCATAAACTATAGAAAATGACATATACTGGATATTCACATAAGCAGGAGAAATAGGGGAATACATTGAAGATTATTTTTTTGCACTAACTGTGTGAAAATAATCATTTTAATCATGAAACAATGTATTTTTTTTTACTATTTTTTAGGGATGTGCACCGGCCACTTTTGGTGTCTCGTGTTTTGTGTTTTGGATTTGGATTTGCTTGATGTTTTGGGTTCGGATTTGTTTCGCAAAACACCTGTCGAAAGGTTTTGGTTCGGATTTAAGGTTTTGGATTCGGATTTATTCTGAAAAAAGCATAAGAAGTTCCAAAATCAAGTTTTTGGGCTTATTTTCACTCCTACGCTATTATTAACCTCAATAACATTCAATAACAATCATTTCCACTAATTTCCAGTCTATTCTGAACACCCTCACACCTCACAATATTGTTTTTATTCCAAAACGTTTCACCGAGGTAGCTTTCTGGACTGCATAGTGCAGTGGTCCCGGTACCCAATTTGGTACCGGGGCCACAATATATCACCCTCAACTGTTCTCAATTCCACCAAAAAAGTATCTGGACTGCGTAGTGGAGTGGTCCCCACAATATAATAAAAAAAACCTCAACTGGTCTGAATTCCACCAAAAAAGTATCTGGACTGCGTAGTGGAGTGGTCCCCACAATATAATGAAAAAACTCCAATTGTTCTGAATTCCACCAAACAAGTATCTGGACTGCGTAGTGGACTTTGTAATATTGTAGTACCAATGGACTTATACTGCAGAATGGGTGAACTTTGTATTATTGCAGTACCAATGGACTTATACTGCAAAATCAGTGAACTTTGTAATATAGCAGTACCACTAGACTTATACTGCTGAATCAGTGAACTTTGTACTATAGCAGTACCAATGGACTTATACTGCAGGATTGTTTTGGGATATTTTTTTATTTTTTTTATAATTACTTTTTTGTAATTTTTTTTATAACTTTTTTTTACATTTTTTATAATTTGGGAATAATGGGGAAATAACAATGCCCTTAGAATGACAGAGCACAGGACACAGCACCACTGGACTGAACAGGACACAGCACAGGACCTAGCAGCACCACTGAACTCAGAAGGACAGAGCACAGGACACAGCACCACTGGACTGAACAGGACACAGCACAGGACCCAGCAGCACCACTGAACTCAGAAGGACAGAGCACAGGACACAGCACCACTGGACTGAGCAGAACACAGAGCACAGCACAGCACAGCACAGCACAGAACTGAACAGCACGAGATATAGCAGGACAGAGGACTACCTAACACACCCTCCCTCTACCCTGATCAATGCCCGAGTGAAGATGGCGGCGACTAGTGGGGAATTTATAGGATCCGAGTATCGCGAGATCCGACAGCGGGATTATGACTCAGAGCCTCGGTTTCAGTTTTGCCATTGGCGGGAATACCCTGATCTGTCTCGGATCCGGCTTGGATCCGCAACGTTCGGGTGGGCTCGGATTTCAGAAATCCGAGTGCGCTCATCTCTACTATTTTTGTATAATTTACCTTTTATTTATCCCTAAAATATTAAATATTTTCTATTTGCAAATGTTACCTAGGGCTAGATGTACTAAACTGCGGGTTTAAAAAAGTGGAGATCTTGCCTATAGCAACCAATCAGATTCTAGTTGTCATTTATTTAGTACATTCTACAAAATGACAGCTAGAATCTGAATGGTTGCTATAGGCAACATCTCCACTTTTCCAAACCCGCAGTTTAGTAAATATACCCCCTAGAGAATTCCCTGTCATTGTTAAGCTAACAAATAAAAAGCTATTGTCATTCATACAGCACAGAGCAAAGATAACACGGACTTCAAGTGGTTAATAGATATATTTCTAGGTATGAATTTGTTCAGTTTTATAAATTACATTTCTTAAAAGACAAAAAAACACATTTAATATTGATAGTAATTACTTTCTGAAACTTTGCATGGATTTTACACATTTGCCTCCGAAATAGGAACAACAATAAAAATGGGAAGTTAATGTCCTAACAAACAATTAGGAAACTGAGAAAAAAATGTTTTTAGCCCATTGAGAAGTGACAAAAAAGATATTTTAGCCTTAGATCCAGATCTATAGGGATCCCAAACAGACCTACCCATTCCTATCGGTACTAGAGTGTGTAAGATAAAGGAGAATTACTAAATGTTTAACAGATACAAAAAGAAAAGTCGATGTCCTGTTTATAGTCTTATAAAGCGACACCACTAGTAATAATCAGACTAACCTGAATATGTTATATTATATAGCATTTTGTTATGTTCTGTGTACATTGGAATGTTATAAATTTCATAAAGATTAAAGAGCAGCAAAGTCTGTACCTTACTGCACCCATGCTGAACAAATCTATGTAGAGACAATAAATGACTAACAGTAATGGTTTTAGTATTAAGCTGGAATTGTAAAGGGGAATAAGCTTCTAATAACAAGCATGTAAGTTAAAGTAAGGCGTAGAAGGATTATCTTTTGAAAATAAAATGTTAATATAAATTGCAGCTCTAATGCCATTCTTTCTTGCTGATGTCATATCTGCAAATTTGCATATTTATTTTAGTTCTCATGGCGCTAGTTCTGTTTGTGAAAAGGAACAGACAGACAGACCGACAAAGCCGGTAGTGGAGCTTGCACAGCTCAGTGAATATACATCTGCACATTCTCCATGTTCTTGTAGAGTAATGTACATTTCTTCAGTGTTGTATGATAGGATAATATTAGCTTCAACTCTGTGTGTGCAGTGAAGTGTGCAGGAGTTGTGATACAGTGTACAGGAGAACTATACCTGGAACTGATCTTGCTTATTTTGTAAAAGTTAGAGCCATGGGGCCTGATGTAGAGTTGGATGCAATTTACACTTAAATCCATAGTTGCCTATTTGCCCGGAATGTCCAGGAGACTCCCGAATTTTTGGTAGTTCTCCCGGACTCCCGAGAGAGGAGGCAAAAATCCAGCTGTTGCCGTTGTTGAAGATGGTGGGGATGGGGCTAAACGCGGCATTGTGGCCCCGCCCCCTGCTGTGATTGGCTAAAATTGCCTAAGATCAACACAACACGAGTGGCGACGCACCCCTCGACGGACCCCCTCCCGGACAGCTGCCTTCAAAAGTAGGCAAGTATGCTTAAATCATAAGTGTAAATTGCATCCTGTAATTTATATAGGATTTCAAGTTGCACAGACTTGGTATACTATGCAAAGTGCACAGACACACTTCTTTATCTGCCTTATGGGCCGGTGTGCATGCTAAACTTAAGTGTAAAGCTGTTAAATGGATAATAAATAAATGTAAACAAAAACAAAGCAGCGTGCTTCTCCCCCTAAACAGCACTAGGGTCAGTTAAGCTGTTTGGGAGGGGAGCACACCTTTTTTTAAAATATAATTTTTTTTTTACTTCTTTTCTTAATACAGTAAGGTCATACTTGCCAACTCTCCCGCAATGTCCGGGAGACTCCTGAATTCCGGGTTGGCCTCCTGGACTCCCGGGAAAGCAGGCAAGTATCCCGCATGCTACAACTTACTCATCAAAATGACACGATTCACAGTGAATCGCATAATTTTGCCACCACCCCCCGTGACAAAATGACGTTTTTGTCGCGAAGGTGGGGCCAAAATGATGTGATTGACCGTGCCCCGCCCCCTCCTGCCCTCCAACCACGCCTTCTGCCCGGTTTCTCACAGAATTCCCTTTTCAAAGGTTGGCAAGTATAAGTAATGTCTTCTGCACCAGTAGAAAGCAGCCGCAACAGATATATCGCCTAGAGACATATTTGCGTCTGCTTTCAACTCAGCATAGCATGTTCATTGCTAGGTGTGAAGATACCCGGTTTTCTGGCCCAATTCTACCCATTTCACGCTGGCTGTCCACCCACGGGTGCCTTACTATGCCAGGGAAGTCTACCCAGTACCGTCTAGGATTCTCAGTCACTTAGGCAAATGCAGTAAAAAGTAAAACAATACATTTATTGTAACAAAAACAATCACTAGATTATTATATACACACAGTAAATAAATGCCAGGCAGGTTTACCACATTATCTGTCCCTTACCTTGCTAGCTTAAGGAGTTACAGTCACCTGGCTGTCCAGACTTCACGACCTGTGGAACTGCCAATGTATTTAGTTGGTGTAGGGGATGTCCTAGAGCAGCTTTAAATTTCAGTGTAAAAATAAAGGTATCAAGTATTTGTGTACTAGATGAATAAACAGCCAGTATTTAACTTGTGTGCTAAATAATAAACTAATTTGCACCCCTTACATTGTAACATGGTTTGTCCCAGAGAAAATTTACTCCCTTTTTTGCCTTATTTTCCTTAATGACTTAGGTCCGTAGTTTGTTAACCCACTCAGGGTTATGCTTTTTGAGGTTGGGTCCTTCAACAGGCAATTGGAAAACACTCCACAATGGCGCAGTGTTACAAGGACAAGTTATATAGAGTACACACAGGTGTTGCAATTAACATGATGATATCATAATGAACCATGTATGCAAGATTGAGCTTATAAGTACTACACACAAAAACTATAAAAAAAGGAATCACAATTTTAAAAAAAATATATAAATTATGACAATCAATCCTCTAGGAAATGTTGAAGTGAAAGTTTTCATTAAACCCATTGGCTGCTAAGGTGTTATGTTATTTAAAGAGACATTATCAATCACAAAAATGTTTAGATGAGATGGATTAGCACTGTATGTAACATGGCAACTTATTGCATTATTCTTAACCCTTTATTTGATCAATATTGGAACTTCTGAAACAACTGACTAAAGTAAACACACATTTAGATGTTACTGGAGAGCACCTCTGCCAAGGAAAGGGTAAAAATGTAAACGTTACTATGTAAACGTAATGGCAAAATTCATGTTGCTTAGGAGCAACATTGCAAAATAAAGTGTTAATGTAGGTTTGGTGTAAAAATACATAACATGATTGGCAATCTAAATGTTCTTGTTATGTGAAATAAATCTATCACTCTGGTTATATTCAAGAGTGCACATTTTGCACCTTCCACAGATCTTCCCTCTTTAGCAATATAAATATTCTGTCTTTCACCTGGAACGGAAGGTGCCAGTCTTAATTTGAGGCTGGCTGTCTCTGTCAGTACTGACTCAAGCAGAGGGTCTCATTTTAAAAGCTGCCATTGTTTTTAATAATTGATTCCATTCTTTATACTCTTTATTATAAAGTGTATATGAGCAGTTGGATTTCTTAGTGTTGTCAATAAATAATCTATATCAATCTAATCCACCTCACCTTTGAGATCAATTAAAAGAGAAGACTCATATCCATTTCCCCTAAAGCTTTCCATAAGAAAAATGGATTCAATTTCATCCTCCCAATCAAGGATACAATTCTTTTTCATTTTTAAAATCTAACTTTGGGGGATTGATCTAAACCAAAAGTTCTTATGGCCATTCCTTGTATCCAAATGCTTAGTTGCATCCGCTGCCTTAAAGTCAGTATGATAAGTTAAGCATTGGTTAAATGGACAGGTCTAAGAAAACAATAGACATAACAGAGTAACTGTATGTATGAAAGTTAAATTAAACTTATTGTTATTCAAATATGTGATGAACCTTTCCAAATCCAACATAGTCACGGTCCAAATAAAAATAAGATTATTAATGTACCGTTTCCATTGGTGGATATTTCTCCCTGAAAGGATCATAAAACTCAATTTGAAAATGATCCTGGAAACCTTGGGGAGGTTTGCTACACTCGGAGCCACTGAAGGACCCATGGCAAATCCAAGGAGTTGTAACTGAAAAGCGTATTTATATTTGAAATAATTATGATTTGTCAAAATTGTAACTAGTTCCGCCAAGAACATTATCCACTTCTTTGTAAAGTTAGATTGCCGTGAGAACCAAAGGTCAGTCTCAATATTATATTCATGGTCAATGACCGAGTATGAAGGCTTTACATGACAAGTTACAAGTAAATAATGTGATTCCCATTATATAGATGTGGAGTCTTTGGTAAACAATGGTAATAAGTAAACCATGGGTTGAAGAAAAGAAAAATAGGTACTTGGAGAAATGGGACGTAAAGAATGTTATCCCCACGAGAACATGTCTTATTTTCTGCCTGAGATGTCATTATGTTCATGTGTACATGCCCCTGACTCATTTTGAAATTCTAACATATGTCAGTGCAAGCAAAACTCATTTACATATGGAAAACCAATGGTACCACATTACCTATTAATCACTTGTTAATAGTCTTATTAAGAGGACTTCTATTACAGCTATTTTGACAGCATCAACCATTGGTTCAATGGAATGCAAAGCCTAACAGAAAATGATACAAGTGTATAAATTTGGCAGTCTGACCCCAAAGATCTTAATTTAGCACCTGATCATTTTGTCTTTGGGCAAATTGAATTGTTTCATTAAGCTTCACATAGCTGCAAATCAATTTCCAAATCTGACGGGAAAGAATTAATTATATGATATTGGCATATGCATCATTTTGTATTTTCTGTGTCAGAGACACGTTAATAAATGCCAGTTCCATGACATGCTATTTCTCTTAATAAATAATGAGATGTTTGTATTCGTTGCATGCTAAATGTATAAATGACAGCTCACTTCCTGCTTCTGATCTGCATTCTTTAGTCAATTAGAAAAGACAAGCTACATAGGGTGATATTGTAATAACTTTGCTTTGATGTCGAGAACTGTAACTTGGTTATTGGAGTCCACTTACTTTGTATGATTTGTAATTGTTTCAGTGGTTTGGAATTTTGCAGAGCCTTATAAATAAATGATGATGATGTTTATTATTTTTACATTATATAATACATTATTTTTTGGGCTATCAGGGTTAAAGCTACAAGCTTTTAAGACAATACGTTTAACATGTCAATATGCAATTTTTATGATAAAATAAAACCAGTGGTCACAAAAAAAGGAAAATGTGAATAAGGGACATTTAAGTAAACATATAAATATTACATCAAAGAATCTAGCTGCTGCCTCCGCTCACCCTCCACCACCACAGCCTGATGCTGGGATCCTTGCTATGGCCAATCCTAAGAGTTATGTGTCACAAGCATCAAAGTGAATCTTCTTTTCATTTGTATTAATAGGGGAATGTTTCTTAAGGAGTGTGTTAAAAAACAAAATATTTCATTTAACTTTTCCTTAGTCTACCGGAAGGCATTGTGAAGGGCTATTGTGCTTTTTGCCAAGTAAGCATACCTGGAGTGTAGCACAGCACATACAGGTAAAGGTAGCATAGGCAAACCGAGGGGGGGGGGGGGGTACCTAGTGCCTGAAAACCCCCTCCAAGCCTGGGGTACTGTATATTTGAGGTGGCTGGACACTGCGCCCGCTTCACACGGCTCTGCGCTGCGTGCACCTAACAATAGTCCACGCAGCATTGCCCATGTATATTATGGGGATAGGAAGAGTTGGAGAGCAACCAAGCACTGTCTGCAGTTATAGTCACGCCCCCATGCATGCTGGTCACGCCCACTGGTGGCGTGGTGTGGAAACCCCCCTCTACAAATCCTGCATTTGCCCCTGCATAGGGACATTCCAGTCTCCCTGTTTGTAGTGCACAACATTTCCACATGCACATGTTGTCACCTGAGGCCTTCCCCTTCTGTTCCTTGTAATATTAAGGCAAAAAAAAATAAAAATAAACTTAGGTATCCGTCTTTGGCCTTTTTATACTTCAGGAGGTATCTATATAGTATAGGTAAGCATTCACTATTGAACCTAAGAAAGTGCATTATGTGGTTAAGTTAGGTAATAATTTTATCTCTGGCCAATAAAATTAGCAGACACTGATGAAGAGTATATAAATAATCTATTATTTTGTATATGAACATAATATACGAACAGATTCAGCCACAAATGAATAGGAAGGTGACTGTGCACATGGAAATCCTCCCCCTATCTGGGACTATGGATTGTAAATACCAGATAATCTGGTTTGGAGCATTTGGTCAGTAATTAACATATGAATGCTGTGAGTGGTTCCTGTAAAAGGTAGTATCCTCCCACAAGAAGGGTTTTACACATGATTCAAAAATAGTTCTGTCTCTTTCATGCCTGGTGCCCAGACTGAGAGGACATGCTGCTTTTACTACTAGGTGAACATGTAGGGAAGTGAGCCACGTCATGGCCTACAAAGGCCCTGACTAGTATGGAGTTTGAATGGAATGGGTGAGAGGTGAGTGTTAGACTGGAATTGTGGTGTGTTGTTGAATGGAGGATGGTTGAATATGATATGAGAATGAAAGATCATTTATAAAGCTGGTAAATGTGATCGGAATTGCCTGAAGTTCTGTACAATTCTTGGAATTCCTGTTGTGTTTGGGATAGATTGTTGATATAAATGGAGGCGTTTGTGTTATATATGGTTCTGTGTTGGTTAAGTTTTGGTCATGGAAGCATTGGTGTTATACATAGTCCTGTGTGGTTCTGTGTTGGTTAAATGCTGTAATGGAGTTTTTGAATGGAAATAGTTGTTTTATGCAGTTTAGTGTATATGCATAGAAAGTGATGGATTATTCAGGAAGTGATCAGATTGTTAAATATAACGTTTTGTTAGATTGTTGGTTTAAAGGGAAAGTAGAGCAGATGGATCTGGTTGTAACCATGTGTTAAAAATGGCTGTTGGACTTAGTGAGATGAATGAAGTGTGTGTGTGGATTACCCCTCCTCCCACTGCATCACACACATTACATTCACACACATACACTTACACACACACACACACAGTAACTTATATATTTATATTACAGGCAATAAGTGTAATATATGGCCACAAAATCTATGCTTTGTGTAAAATATTGTTACGCTGTTTATTGTTCTATAATATAATACAACACACTTTAAATTAAGTTATATCTTGCTGTGGTTAGTCTTGAAGCCTGTGTATTTAAGGGAATATAAGAATGATGTTTCTTAGGTTAATTTAGAAGTACCTTTGCGAGGAGTTGGTTGACGGTAATCTAATATATAAATGCTTAGTGGCGTCTGTCTATCTGTGTGTGTGTGGGAAAAAAAGCCAAGTTGCAGCGCCACCTGCTGGACAGAGTTATACACTGACCTACTAAATTCTTAGTGTGTGTGGGAAAAAAAATTCAAAAAGGACTGAAATTTGGTAGGGCTTAAACTCATTTTCATGAGGTAATTTTACCTCATAAACACACATGTGTCGAGGCGTGCGTTAGTGTGTGCGTTAGTGTGTGTGTGTGTGTGTGTGTGTGTGTGTGTGTGTGTGGAAAAAACTATTTTCTCAGAAAGGGCTCATCCAATTGACCTGAAATTTGGTATACTGACATTATTTGACAAAAAAATTAGAATAGTCAAGTCAGTTAACTTCCATCATCCCCCCTTCCCCCCGTGGGAGGGGTAGTAAAGGCTAAATTTACAAGTTGAGGGGTCAAACTCATTTTCGTGAGGTAATTTTACCTCATGAACACACATTAAAAAGGGCGCTTGCATCGGGAAGTAACGATCTTCCCCTGAGGAGGCCTGGGCTAGGCCCAAATGCATGACAAGAACCTTTTTAAGACCTTAAGTATCTTGATTTGACTAGAATGCATGAGTATCATGCACGGGTTAACTTGTAGTCATATATATAACGGTATTAAATGGTCATACATACATTTGCCAGAATATTAGGGAGATTAAAACCCATAAAGGAAATACAAATCCTTTAACAGACTCTATAAATAAGTTCTGCTTTGAAAAAACTTTTTTGGATGAGTAAAGTTTACTAACAATGCAAATGTGCCAATTTTTTTCTAATAAACCGGTAAAGCAAACAGATTTCACTGTTAATAGTTTTTTTGAAAAATGAGTATTTCAAAGACATATTGCATGCAAAATTTCCCAAAGGTCTTAAACTGAAATATGCCAGCACATTGCTAATCGAGCAGCTTTCATAACTGAAACTTGCAAAGGAATGAACAAGTAGGTTCAGAAGTGGTAATTGTAGCCAATAAAGACAACAGCAATTATAATTTAAGATGAAAACAAGCAATATCATATCGAGCAATGAAAGAACTTTTAAAATAATCCAGTATTCTAGAGGGAGCCACATTTATTTTCATGGTCACTATGTTTTTGTGTTGTTTTTAAAATTGTATACAACAGTATATTTTTGCATTATTTGTGTGCCGTATTAACCTAAAATATGTATTGATTTCTATAATGCTCTGTAGGAAATTAAAAATTCTAGTGACCTTCAATATTTTTATATATGAAGCAATGCCTAGAAGATTCCTTTCCTATAAATTCTTTTTTTTTCTTTAACATCAAAGGTTTTTATGGAAGTTTTGAAATGGAACAAAATAATGTAAACAAGGTACAGTCGTTAATACTGTAAACAGTACAAGCCAAGTAGCTATAAGAAAAATAAAAAGCCCCACACCATGGGAAGAACATAAACCAGAGATAGGGGGTGAAAGAGGGGCGAGAGGGAGGAGACAAATCTAAAAATAAGTAGCATATCAAAAATATACACTCAAAACCACCATCACCATAGGACCTATAAATACTAGGCTGTTGCCAATGGGTTCCGGAGGGTCTAGTGTTCCATATAATTCTCATACCATGGGAACCATTTGATCAGGGGGGAGGACACTGAAGTGGAGTATTTAAACCCAATGGTTTCCATAACATAACTATTTTGAGTTTTGCCAACAATATTAGAAAGAAGGGGTAGTGAAGGGGACTTCCAGTGTTGGGCTAACGCCGCCCTAGTGGCAATGAGAATGTACCCAGCGATGAAGTGATTATGACGCTAGAGCTGTGGGATAGAGGTGTTAGAGAGCCATGGCAGGGCATGGTAGGATACTGAAGTTAGTGACCTGGATCAAATGGAACACTGCTTCCCATAATGGTCTGAGTCTCGGACAGTCCAGAAAACATGCATAAAAGAGCCAATCTCACCACAGTCTCTCCAACAGTATTTAGACACTGTGGACCAGATCCTGTGTAGTTTATTAGGGGGTGACATACAGCCTATGTACAACTTTAACCAGCATTTCTAAGTGGTTAATACACTTAGACATTTTATAGACGTTCTGAAAGATATCCTCCCAATCCTCTGCGATGATAGTGTTCCCCAAATCAAACTCCCATTTAGTCTGAACCATTAGATTGTGAGATTCAGTAAGGGATAGAAGGGTCTGGTACCATGTCGAAATGCCACCTGAATGGTTAAGAGAGGCGAACAACAATCCTTTCATATGAATTTTAAACAAACACTGTCACTGAAATGTCTGATGTTGAAATATTATGCCCATAATTTATTTTATAGTGACTAAAGCTGGGAACACACTACAGGTTTTTCACCTGATTATCATGCCAATCACATGACAAATGACTGTAACTCTGATATCGCATTAGTGTCTATGCTCCAACGATCATGTTTTACGATCATAGACTGAAACTTCTCCATATTGATATCACCCAGTGCCACAAGTGAGTCCTTGTTCAGTAATGTGCACCCATTACTTACCTTTTTGAATAACAGTCCAGACACATAGGGCCTAATTCATCTTCGGACACAAGTCCTGTTGTGTGCCATATCCTACCTGACATTGTTCTGTGCATGCTCAGAAACTTTACGTGCTTGCAATTCCAGTCCAAGCACAAATGGCATTTCCGACTGCCTACGACTTGAAGGGCGGAACGGGGGAGGGAAGGGGTGGACAAATGTAAGATATGTACAATATGTTGGTGTGCTGAAGCTGAGTGCATGCACATTTGTCCAATTCAAGTTCTGGACAACTCATAGGTATGTGATTTTTAAACATATCACTTGCACCAGCTACAGGGCAGGTGTAAGTGCCAACTGATAGTGATGAGTTGCGCCGTATGCATGCTAGAACATGTGTTTTCAATTAAGAGAAAATGTAAAAATGCATTTTAAGCACAGTACACATTAAGAACATCCTGATTTATGTATTTCATGTTTTTATATGTATTTTTAATAATGATAATAGTATTAAGAGTTCTTAATGAATTTAATTTCGTTTTTTGGCGTGCGTTCTGAGAACTTGATATTGCACAGATGCATGTGCGTACCCTGTTCTGTCTGTCTGTATATGGCAAGTGATATATAGCCAGAGCGTACTTCCACCCAGATTCAAATGGAAACATTTCTTGAGATCCGCTTGTACTTAAGTACATATAATTAGTCTGACTTTTTTTTTTTTTTAAAAAGGAAATTGCATTAACATTGCATTCCAGGATGAATCAGGCTCATAATGTGCTGGGGATCATTAAATAAAACTGAAACACTGAGAGGAAGGATGTGACTTGTCCCAGAACTCAGTATCAGCAACCAGCCATCACCATTGTACTGATGACCTAGCCAATATAATTCAGAACTCCACTGAACCAGACATCCACCTTTGGACATTTTCACTACCATTAGGCGGTGACTGATGGTTTCAACATTTCGGGACGCCTAAAACACTGAAAGAGTAACATGATGTCACTCATTTAGTGACATGATGAGAGAGCATATGATCTAGTGGGAAGAGGGTTGAGGCAAGAGCAATGAGTGTGACTCGATATGGAGATTGAGACAACAGCTGCCTCCCCATACCATTCTCTTTGGTGATGATAGGCTATGGTTCACATTTTCTATATAGCTACCTCTAACAGTCTTTGTTTTGGAATCGGGATATGACTACACATTACATAGAGGGGACGTGGCATTGAGCTTCTGAAGAGCTGCATAACACTCCTTCCCCCAAAACTAGAGATGGGCGGGCTCGGTTCCCAGAGATCCGAATTCATCCGAATTTAGCCTATCCGAGTACCGAGCCGAGCATGCTCGGTACTCTCCCGCCCATTCGGAATCGAAATCGAGGCAAAGCGTCATTGTGACGTATTGGTATTTCTGAGCTTGGTTCTCGCGAGATTTGAAAAGCATAAATACCCGCCTCCACAGCAATCCATCGCCATTTGACAGAGGGGGAGAGCAGGGTTAGATCACAGGCTATATCAGTGCAGGGACAGAGCAATAATTGGACACATTATTGTTTCTATTCTAGACAAATCTAATATTAATACCAATTGTTACAGCAGTAAGAGGAGGATTTTTTTCAATTTCTGGCACTCCAAGTGCTTTTGGGGTGTCCCTTATTCACCATTCTTTTACAGTAATTTTTCTGGCTGTCAAAAGTCATATTTGTCAGCAGTAGGCTAAAAAATATTTTGCACTCCAAGTGCTGTTGGGGTGTCCCATATTCCCCAGTGTTTTACTGTAATTTTTCTGGCTGTCAAAAGTCATATTTGTCAGCACTATCTAAAACAATATTTAGCACTACAAGTACTTTTGGGGTGTCCCATATTCCCCAGTGTGAAACACTAACTTTTCTGGCTGTCAAAAGTCATATTTGTCAGCAGTATCTATCTAATACAATGTTGGCACTACAAGTGCTTTGGCCTCATTAAAATCGATTCAAAGCAGTCCACATATGAGCAGAATCAGCAACCCGGTTCTGTCACCAGTCCTGATGATGGTGTTCCCAGTATGTCATCTGGGAAAGGCAATGTCAAAGTACATAGTCTTTTTAAATCAGGGAAAAAAACACATACCAAAAAAAAGAGAGGAAGACAATCTGGTTTGTGTGTCGAATTAATGAAGGCCTAACTACCAGGAATTAAACTGTTTTTTTGATCATTTATTAGCTTTACAACTACATTACTTATCCAAGAAACAGGTGGAGCACTAAATTTGGTTCTTTTGTGACCAAAAACATTGATTTTTGAACAAAATACCAAAACCAAACCAAATCAAAACCAAAACCAAAACACGCAATGGCGGTTTGGCAAAACCAAAACCAAAACACGACGGTAATCCAGATCCAAAACCAAAACCAAAAGACGGGGGTCAGAGAACATCTTTACCCAAAACACACCACTGCATTACCATGATTACCTGTGGCAGGATAAACATACTAACATTCCAGCAGCCAGGACAAAAGTTTCTATTCTAATGGACTGCTGCTCCTAAAGTGGAAGAGGTGCTTTAATGCAAGTAGCTCTGTATAGCCTGAATAAAACCAGTGTAATGAAATACAAATGTTCTTTGCAGCAGCTGGGCTCAAACACTGTGCAGCTTAAGGGCATTTAGGAATCGCTAATGCACGGTAAAGTAAAGTGAGCATGTAGCCTGTAGTCAGCTTACAGGCAACAGTAGAATGAAATAAATGCCAAAGTGGAGGTGTTGTCAAAAGTAACCTATCAGATTCCATCTTTTATTAGGTGCATTCTAAAAAATGGTAGCCAAAAGCTGATTGGTTACTCTGGGCAACACCTCAACTTTTCTTTTTAGTAGGTTTGATAAATCTACCCCTAAGGATCATTTACAAATCTTCAAATATACAGTGCATTTCACATTTCGCCTATTTGTCTACTTTCACATAAAGCTGTAGTGGAATGTTAGAGCAACGCTGAACAATTTATTTTTATCTAGCTTTTAACTATTGTTAGTTGCATTTTTAAATGTTTAGCTTTGTCTCCTTAAATCTATGAACCGTTTGCCAGTTTTGTGTATTTTTCAAACTTGTAAAGCTTAATTTTCTTTCATCCAATTCTAATAATATTATTATGTGTGCACGTCACCAGGAAATACCTGAACTATGGGCCTTAAAGCTTATTAACTGACTTAATATGTGTCTTGGAAGAAAAAAGGCTAAATACATCTGATCTAAGCTTTAAGTAGCAGATATTAAAATAAGTCAAATTAACATAATATGCCCATGTAGAATATTTTTTCCCTTTCCTTTAAGATAACAGGGGCATTTTTTTAAATGTGCAAAAAAGAACTGTAATATATGGCAACAAATTAAAATCTATATTTTTTTTTGAGTAAGACGAAAGCAAATGTCTGGTTGCTATGGCTTATATCACCTTTTATTTGCAAATGTTCCTGTTCATTAGTTTTCAGAAATGTCACTAATGTGTTCCAAAATTAGCTTGTTGTAAAATCTGATCACTCTCACTTTTCCCCAGTTCACCGCCAGACAGTTTTCCTGTGATCAGCTTGGTATTGCTCAGAAGGATTCACCAGAGCAGATTACTGGTTTACTGGAATTTTAAAAGTGGAGTTTTCAACGGTTTTAGGACTTATCCCTATTTAACAAAGACTATTGCACCGATCATAACATTCACCTGGCCTCTGGTGAAGCTTTGCATGTGGTCGCCTTTTTACTATGGGTAGTGACTGTACAAGTATTACCGCTGTCATCCTATCATTATCACCATGCCAGGGATCAACAAAGGAAAAAATACTTTTGTAGTCAAATAAAGCATTTTTTTTATTATACCTTTTACAATTTTTGTTTTAATTTAATTCATTTTCTTTTATGTGCCTGAAACTGGAAATCTAAGTCTGGGCTTCAAGTTCCGATAATTGATAATTGAATCATCTCTCTAGTATTAAAAAATATAATTTTTGGTGCAAATTTTCCATATTAGAATAGCATATTGTGGTTATTGTCGATGTAGGTAAAATATGTCTGCAATAATTTATCATTAACACACTTGGTACATATTTTGTAATTTTATGTCTGTATTTCATATTATATATATTTGTTGCAGAGTTTTCTTGAGGGCCATCGACAAGTTTGCCAGAACCATGAACCAGAAATTTCTTGAAAACATGAATTTTGAAGTGCAGGTACTGTAGTATTTTTTTCTGTTTTGTTTTGGTCTCATAAATCATGAATTGCAGTAGTTTGTAATTTTAATGACAAATGTGACAATGTAATTAAGTCCAGCTTCTCCCAGAGTTAATCCCATCTGTTGTGTAGTAGCAGAGCTTCCCCAAGAATTTTGTTTATTGATGACAAAATATATGTTTGTGTTTAGCAGTCGCATCTTCAAATGCAAATATATCTTCTGCCCATCTACCATGCTGAATGCTTTCCAACTTTCTGAATAATTGCCTAATTTTTTATTTAATGCTAATATCATTTGCAGTTTCCGAAGAGCCAGTGACATTGCTGTCAAGTTTATCTTGTACTTACTAATAATTATCTGTAACCCATTGTCTCACTATATAACCACTTAGGCATCAGGTGACTTAATTTTAGATTTATCGGCTTGTATTTAAGTTGGTTGTCATTAGCCATGTAGCCACAAATCACCCACAAATTATAAAGTACTGGCAGAGTTCTACAGACTAATTTTCCTCTTCTTTACTTATCCATTTAATATGTATATATTGTAACAATCCTGACCAGGTTTTGTTACTTTCCCTGTCTGCTCTGCTTTTCTGTACATCACATGACTCACCCTCAGGGCGGGTCACTCTAACCTGCTCTATTTAAACCCAGCACTGACATCTGCTCACTGTCAGTGCAACTTGTTGCTAACCTGATTCATTGGACTCCTGTGTATCCTGAACCTGTGTCTTTGCTGTGTATGAGTTTCATTTCTCTGCCTAGTGCTGGTGCACTTCTACTGGGACTCCCCTGATGCAAGTATCATCTTGTGCATATTACAAAGACTTTGTTTTCTCTCTTTTGTGCCTCCACTGATTCACAGCCTGCTGCAAGTCTATTCATGTGCATATAACAAGACTGTTATTGTGTTATCCTTGTCACGCTCCACCGTGGCTATTTGACACCTGCATATTATCATCTGTGCTGTGAATAGACTGCTATTGTGTTTATCACCTTGTCACGCTCCGCCATGGCTAATTGACATCTGCATATCATCATCTGCATATTTATATATATATATGTTTTATCAATCATTGAAGTATTGAAGAACTACATTGTGTCTTGCCTCCTTATTCTGAGCCTAGTAGACTCAGCATCAGGTCGTGTACAGGCCTGTTCTGACTATCAGACCTGTAACTACCAGCACCGTAACAGTTTGCACTGACCCAAAAAAGGAAATGAACACCATGGACGATTCCTCTCCCAAGGACCTATTTCAACACCTAATAGGGAGAGTGGAAAAACAAGAGACCAATCAAGATCGCCTCATGCAGTTCTTACAGGATGTATCCTCTCGTCTGGATTCTTTTCAGGACACTCTGGCATCCTCCCATAAATCTAAGACATCTGCTGAGTCTTCTGCTAACACAACTACCGTGTACCCACAAATTCCTAATCCTCCTATGTACGATGGGAACCCCAAGTCATGTAGAGGATTCATTAATCAGTGCGCAATTCACTTCAAATTATTGCCCATAAACTTTTCTACGGATAGGGCAAAAATTGCCTACATTCTGTCCCTTCTTTCTGGTCAAGCCTTGGCCTGGGCCTCACCCCTATGGGAGAAGAATAACCCCTTGCTGCAAAATTATACAGAATTTCTGACAACCTTCAAAAATTTTTTTGATGAACCTGGTCAGCTTTCCAGTGCAGCTACAGGAATTCTTCGTTTACGCCAAGGCTCTCATTCTGTGGGACAATATGCTATCTTATTTAGGACGATGGCCTCCGAGCTGTGCTGGAATGACGAAGCGCTGGTGGCCATGTTCTGGCAAGGCCTATCTGATCAAATAAAAGACGTGTTGGCTTCCCGTGACCTCCCATCTTTCTTGGATGATTTGATCTCGTTGTGTGTCAAAATAGATCTTTGATTCAAGGAGAGGGTTCAAGAAAAGGAACAGATTCGGTGTCCTAATCATCGCCCTGTTTTCCAGAACTTAGGGGCCTCTAAGCCCCCAAAAGAACCCATGCAAGTGGGTAGGTCCCGCCTCTCTCCAAGTGAGAGAGAGAGAAGATTTAAAAATAATCTGTGCCTCTATTGTGGAGGGAAGGCCCATCGCATCAGTAGTTGTCCTACGCGTCCGGGAAAGCGCTCAGACCAAACAGAGCAAGTGGGAACCCCATTAGGTCTCTTTGATTTTTCCCTCAACAGTTCTCATCACAAAGAGAACCTCTTGTTGTCTGTTTTTCTGTTTTTTGGGAATCTCTCTATTCCGCTGGATGCCTTCCTGGATTTTGTTGCAGCCGGTAATTTTATTGCCGCCACTGTGGTTGAGAAATATCATATTCTTACTACACCACTGGAATGTCCTGTACGCCTCACAGCCATCAATGGCAGTAATATCCCAGGAGGCTTCATTCAGTTCCGGACTGTTCCCCTCACCCTTCAGATTGGAATCCTGCACCAGGAAAAAATACCCTTCCTAGTTCTTCCCAAGACCATCAATTCCCTTGTGTTAGGTCTGCCATGGTTACGTCTCCACTCCCCAACTCTGGACTGGCATACTGCTCAAATTTTGTCTTGGGGATCACGGTGTCAGTCTCACTGTCTGAAGAAAGTAGTACCTCTTCATCTAACCACTGCATTGTCATTACCATCTTTACCTCCTCAATACCAACAGTATGCAGACGTCTTCTGTGAAAAGGAGGCAACCAAGCTTCCCCCACATCGCATTTGGGATTGTGGAATCGAGCTTCTCCCTGACAAACCTATTCCTCGTGGTCGTGTATATTCCCTTTCTCTTCCTGAGACCCAGGCAATGTCTACATATATTCAAGAAAACCTGCAAAAAGGTTTTATCCGGAAGTCCACCTCTCCAGCTGGAGCTGGATTCTTTTTCGTTAAAAAGAAGGATGGCGGCCTCCGGCCATGCATTGTCTTTTGAGGACTTAATGCTATTACCGTTAAGAATAGGTATCTGTTACCACTCATCTCCGAGCTGTTCAACCACATTAAAGGCGCTACTGTGTTCACCAAATTAGATTTACGAGGGGCCTACAATCTCGTTCATATTAAAGCATGTGACAAATGGAAAACAGCCTTTAACACACACGATGGGCACTTTGAATATCTTGTAATGCGCTTTGGGCTTTGTAATGCTCCAGCTGTATTCCAAACCCTCATGAATGATATTTTCCAAGACCTTCTCTATCAATTCGTCATCATCTACCTGGACGATATTCTGATATTTTCTCGAGACCTCCCTTCACATAGGGAGCATGTAGGTCAAGTCCTGACTCGTCTGAGAGAACACAACCTCTTCTGTAAACTTGAAAAGTGCCTTTCGAGCAACCTCAGATTCCTTTCTTAGGCTACATCCTCTCGGGCACAGCCCTTCAAATGGACCCAGCTAAACTAAGAGCAATTGTGGATTGGCCCTTGCCCACCGTTTTGAAAGCTGTCCAACGCTTCATTGGCTTCGCCAATTACTACAGACAATTCATCAAGGGGTATACTACCATCATTGCCCCCATTACTGCTCTTACCAAGAAATTAGCTAACCCCAAGCTTTGGTCCCCCGAGGCTATCTCTGCTTTTGAACATCTAAAGTCAGCCTTCTCTTCTGCTCCTATTCTGCAGCAACCCGATTGCCAACATCCCTTCTTCTTGGAAGTAGATGCATCTTCTGTGGGCACTGGTGCAGTTTTGTCTCAACATGACACTTCTAGGAAACTACATCCATGTGTTTTTTTCTCTCGCAAATTCCTCCCAGCGGAAAAGAATTATGGTATAGGAGATCAAGAATTATTAGCTATTAAATTAGCCCTGTCTGAATGGTGACATCTGTTGGAAGGGGCCTTGTTTCCTATTACGATATATACCGACCATAAGAACCTAATTTATCTCCGTTCGGCTCAATGTCTGAATCCGCGTCAAGCCAGATGGTCCTTGTTCTTTTCAAGATTTGATATTAGACTTACCTTCCAAAAAAGAAGAAGCCTTGAGAAAGATTCATTCCGAATCGAAATGCGTTGGGTGGAGGTCTAGGAGCGGGTGTCTCTTACCATATATCACTATTCCCGTGAGTTGCAGGCGATTCCGTGGATAATATATATATTGCATATATTCCATCATATGCGGGTAAGGGCACATCGGATGAGGAGATTATATTTTATTTTGCTACATTGCATAACGCGTATGTCCTTTTTATTAAATAAACCCTTTTATGTCAAAGTTAATGCACTATTAGCATTTTCTTATATTTTCCTGTCTACCATGATATCTGGCGGGTCTCTATTACGAGACATCTGATACATCCAAAAAGATCACTGGAGGATTATATCGGAGTTATCCGGAAAAAGGAAAATCGCTGCAAAGTACATAGGATCGTGGATCGGCGAGGAGTCAGAGGGAGTGACCATACCCCTTTTTTGTTTCCTGTCTGATGATCGGAGTTGCACGAAAAGGAGTCACCCAGATTATCCTATGCTGAGGTGATCACCAAACGAACGGAGCGATCGCTGGGGAGTTTTATACGCTGTTGTACTACCGATGTCCGGTAAGTGCATTTACCTAAGGGGTTTCCGTGAGAATTCAGATGGAATAAGATGAATATATGATAAAGAGTCTATCCATTTGAAGAAATTGCCTCTAGAAGTTTTTCACCATACTGGACTGTTTATATGTATATGTCTCACACACATTTCATTTGAATTGTTATACGAGAGGACTCAGTATATGTCCTCATGACATCTTGGTATTAGGCGCCATATGTGACGGGCTTGTGGTTTTATAATATATGTGTATACTCCATTGTGGATAGGAGTATCCGTACACGGGCAGCCTTATATCTTAGTCTGCGCTTTTTTTCTATCTTCTTTTATTTGTGTAGACTTACCTTCCGCTCAGGATCAAAAAATAAAAAAGCAGATGCACTTTCGAGGTCCTTTCATTCCGAAGACCAGGATACTCCCGAGGGCATTCATCCCATCTTTGACCCTAGTTGTGTCTTGGCTCTTACTCCTGTGCATAAATCTACTTGTCCTCCAGGCAGGACCTTCATATTACCACATCCACATCTCAGGTTGTTACGCTGGGCCCATTTATCTCGCTTTGCGGGTCATGCAGGAGTCAAGAAGACTGGAGAACTCCTGACCTGGTACTATTGGTGGCCATCCCTGCTGAAAGATGTAAAATCATTTGTTTCTGCCTGCTCTAAATGTGCACAACATAAGATTCATCGGCATAGACCCTTCGGTCCTCTTATTCCTCTACCTGTTCCTGAAGAACCCTGGTATCAAGTATCTATGGACTTTAATACCGATCTGCCTCCCACCAAAGCTCATACAGTTATCTGGGTGGTGACAGACCGTTTTTCAAGAGCAGCTCATTTCATTCCTCTCAAAGGACTCCCTTCTTCCGCATTGTTGGCAGAATTTTTCATCAAAGAAATATTTCGCCTCCACGGCTGTCCACACCATATCGTGTCAGACCGTGGTTCACAGTTTGTTTCAAGGTTCTGGAGATCCTTTTGTTCACAGTTAGTAGGCATTAAATTGGACTTTTCCTTGGCATACCATCCTCAGTCTAATGGCTTGACCGAACGGACTAAGGAAAATTCCTATGAATGTATGTGTCTGCTCACCAAGCGGATTGGCTGGAACTCCTCCCATGGGCTGAGTTCGCCCATAACAATCATTTTCATGAAGCTGTTGGTAATTCACCCTTTTTTGTCATTTATAGATGTCTTCCCAGACCACTTACCTTTTCTCAAACTCCTATCTCCTCAGTTCCTGCAATAGATTCCATGCTACCCAAGTTTTCTCTCATTTGGACTAAAACCAAAAGTAATCGAGAATTCTGCTGCACGGGCCAAAAAATGTTTTGATAAGAAAAGGTGTCCTGCACCTCCACTTCTTCCAGGGGATAAGGTCTGGTTATCCACAAAAATATCTGTTTAAAAGTTCCTAGTATGAAACTAGCTCCCAAGTTTATCGGTCCCTACCGAATCTCTGAGATAATTAATCCAGCAGCTTTCAGATTGGAACTTCCATCCTCACTACGGATTCCCAATGTGTTTCATGTCTCTCTGTTAAAACCGGTGGTACAAAATCAATTTAAGTGTCACAGTTTCTCCGCCTCCGGCTACTTCTCAAGATCAAACTGAATATGAGATTAAACAACTATTGGACTCTCGTAGATCCAGAGGATCACTGCAATTCCTGGTCAATTGGAAAGGCTATGGGCCTGAGGAACGTTCCTGGGTTAAAGCTTTGGACATTCATGCTCCTCGTTTACTCAAACAGTTTCTGAAAAGATTACCTAAAAAAGTATCGTAGGTGTCCGGAGTCCACCCCTAGGGAAGGGGGTACTGTAACAATCCTGACAAGGTTTTGTTACTTTCCCTGTCTGCTCTGCTTTTCTGTGCCTCACATGACTCACCCTCAGGGCGGGTCACTCTAACCTGCTCTATTTAAACCCAGCACTGACATCTGCTCACTGTCAGTGCAACTTGTTGCTAACCTGATTCCTTGGACTCCTGTGTATCCTGAACCTGTGTCTTTGCTGTGTATGAGTTTCATTTCTCTGCCTAGTGCTGGTGCACTTCTACTGGGACTCCCCTGCTGCAAGTATCATCTTGTGCATATTACAAAGACTTTGTTTTCTCTCTATTGGGCCTCCACTGATTCACAGCCTGTAGCAAGTCTGTTCATGTGCATATAACAAGACTGTTATTGTGTTATCCTTATCACGCTCCACCGTGGCTATTTGACACCTGCATATTATCATCTGTGCTGTGAATAGACTGCTCTTGTGTTTATCACCTTGTCACGCTCCGCCATGGCTAATTGACATCTGCATATCATCATCTGCATATTTATATATATATATATATATATATATATATATATACACAAGTTAACCCGTGCATGATACTCATGCATTCTAGTCAAATCAAGCTACTTAACGTGTTAAAAAGGTTCTTGTCATGCATTTGGGGCTAGGCCAGGCCTCCCCAGGGGCAGAGCGTTACTTCCCGACGTAAGCGCCCTTTTTTAACGTGGTTTTGTCCACATGTCACCTCCTCATCATTTTTCTCCATCACCTCATCCTTCATCTTTATCGTCACATTTATCCAGATGTCTATCAAGACACAGGGATCTCTCTCAGCGGTCCTGAGTATCACACTCCTCTCGCTCTGTCACCCCCGGCAACCACCAACCGCTCCCCCCTGTCACCCCCGGCAACCACCAACCACTCCCAACTGTCACTTCGCCTTCAAGAAATATATATATATTTTTTTTAAATCTTTATAAACACTTTTAACAATTAACAAATTAAAAACATCTTAGTATACCAAATTTCAGCCCTTTCTTTTTTTTCCACACACACTAAGAATTTAGTAGGTCAGTGTATAACTCCGCCCAGCAGGTGGCGCTGCGGCAAATTTCAGCCCTTTCTGAGTTTTTTTTTACCACACACACTAAGAATTTAGTAGGTCAGTGTATAACTTCGCCCAGCAGGTGGCGCTGCAGCTTGTTTTTTTTTTTTCACACACAGACACACGCCACTAGGCTTTTATATAGTAGATATATAGATATATATATATATATATATATATATATATATATGTATATATATATATATAAAGACAAAAAGAGAGAAGCGCCACGCATAGTGTATTAAATGACCAACAATTAGTCTTCTCAATGTGGCAAACAAGTAAATTGGCCTCGTACCAAAAAACAAATAATAAACAGCTTATCTGTAATTAGATTCCCGACATCCTATATAGAATCCTTGATGTCCAGTCCTTATGGCTCCAGAAGTTCAGATCACTATGGACTCAGAGCAAAACTATTATGGTGTAGTATGCCAAATAAGGTTACCAACAATTCCTCAAAACTGGGTACCAACATAAGCTCATATCAATATGATCTATAAAAGTGTTTTATTACAAAGATAAAATCATTGATATATATAAAATGCGCCCGTACATAGTATATAACAAATATAGGCTTATCTGCACTCGTTCCTGATGGTAATCACGGATCTCTCAAAACCACCTGGCCGGGGTAGATATGGTGATCCACGGAAAGAAACAGAAAACGCCTTATCCCCCTCAACGCGTTTCGTCACTCGACTTTTTCAAGAGGATTCCGGGTATGTATGTATGTATCCTCTTGAAAAAGTCCCTCTTGGGTTAATATTTATCCATATAGTATCCCTAACAGTTAAAATTCCCCCTGTGTAAACAAACTGAGATTTTTACATTCTGTACATATCAATGGGTCTGAATACTTTTGCAGCTATCACCTCACTATGCACAGACTATGTATTCACAGAAGTCATGTTTTACAGTGATTTAGTTTTCTATCAACCATTAATTAATTAATGCCCCCAAACACCTACCTTGTTATTTACAATGCTTTTTCAATTAGAGTACACAGGTTAAAGCTGAAAAATTAGCATGGAATAAGAATCTTTAGAGTTACGGTCAATGAGAAGGAAATTGTTCTGGATACATTTATGATAATGATTAAATTTAATGATGCATCTTAGAAAGAAAAGGCCTTGAAGGCAGATACCAGTAACATTTACAGCTGTGGTGATTTGTGTAATCTTTGTAATAGATCTTTTAAGGATTTGTGTAGTTAATTTGCTGTCCCAGTTACATTGTCAGTTTAAAATACCCTTTTATATACACTGAATTTGGTATATTGTCTTTATTTGTAAGTATGCACCTGAGATGAAAAGTTATTTACTCTGTAAAATTCAAACCCACTAACATTCAGCTGATGACACAGCAGCAGGAGTAGGTATGGTGAAAAGTAGGTAGATTATTATATTTTATTATATGTATTTGCTGAGAAAAAAACATGTCCATAACCACAGACTTTTCCTTTAAGTGTTAAATATCTTTCCACCAAGATGCAGCATAGTTCTCTCAGTGATATGACATAGGAACATGTATAAACTGCCATATTGAGTTCTTCATGATACAAAGTGAACCAAATAAATGAGAGAGAACTTCCACACACTCTTAATATAAGGTATTTATTGTTGTATGCCTAGCAAATTCCTAGCAGTTCAGGTGATCTATAACCAACCAATACAATTAATTGAATGTACCTCGGATTTGACTACTGTGAATGAGCTTTGAGAATCAGAACAATGGGAGAATTCCTGTAAGACTCTGGGGTCATGAGTTCAATTCCCAACCATGGCCTTATCTGTGTGGAGTTTGTATGTTGTCTCCGTGTTTGCGTGGGTTTCCTCCGGGTGCTCCGGTTTCCTCTCACACTCCAAAAACATACTGGTAGGTTAATTGGCTGCTAGCAAAATTGACCCTAGTCTCTCTCTCTCTCTCTGTCTTTGTGTATGTGTGTATATTAGGGAATTTAGACTGTTAGCTCCAATGGGGCAGGGACTGATGTGAATGAGTTCTCTGTACAGCGCTGCGGAATCAGTGGCGCTATATAAATAAATGGTGATGATGATGACTCTGTTAATAATGATCACTACAGGAAGATGTAAGTCAGGTTAAAGTTTCAGTTCATTCGCATCATGTACCATTCACTTGAACCATCCTTCATCACCAGGGAACAAAACCTAGCCACCTAGGAATTATTATTGGCTTTCATAAAATCAGTCTGGGGATTACCATATATATCTCTTACTTAGGCAAACATAATGCTCATCTGGAGACTTCTCCCTGATGAGCATGTCTTCACATTTGCTGACATTTCCCCTAATGACAAACCAGATCTTCTTCATCACCATCAATATTTATTTATATAGTGCCAGGAAGATCTTCTGTGCATTCTGTCCAAAGAAGCAATTGACATCAGTATATGCAAAGGTCAAGTGATCTTGTGCTGCTCTGCTGGCTAAGACTTTTATTATGTGTGAATAAACCTTTACAATGACAAGGTCAAATTCCATTAACAAATTGGAAAATCATTCCTTGAGACTTAATGCCTGGCATATCGGCTCCCCAGATCTGTAATAAGACATATATCATTATTATTATGACTAACACATCCCCCTTTGCTCATCCTGTCATGTCCAAGCTATGACCTCAAGTTGAATTTAGTTTTGTGAGATAAAAACCTTGTGTCTTCTAAGGAACTTACTCATGTTCCATCTAGCCAAGATATTGGAGTCATAACCATAGCACTTCTGGTCTTGAAGAGTTCATAAGATCTAGGACCGTTCCTTTCTGGTGAATATAGAGTTATTAGCCTATTCAGTGTTAACATCATAACTTTGAATGTTGAAGCAGCCTCAAATCCTGCTTATTTCTACAGAGAAGGAACAATAACTTTTCCTTTTTTATTATTCTGTCTATATGTTGTAATACCTCTGTCCATATGTTGTAATTGCTCTGGAAGTTGTTACTTGAACTTTTATACAGATACGGCCTTCAGGAGCCAGTTGCTCAGCTAGTAACAATGACAGTACCCTTTTGCCTGAATACGGCTGCAGCTGTTACCACCACTTTAAGAGAAGGCAAATTGTCTGAGTTCTGACCATGATTCTCAAATACTGCAAGCCATTAGGACATACTGGGAATTGTAGCTATGAGTAAATCATGACCTGGTAGCATCTTTATATAATATCTGTGTGTGAGGTGCAAACCTGTTCTTAGGCACACCCATTTGTTACTTATTGGCCTTGGCAGGTATATGTTTTTGGGCATGCACGAAATACTGGACAGGTGAGTCTGCCTCAATGCTTGGTAACATGATCCATTTGTGCTCTTCGATAAGTGTATGACAACTACTTAATAGTAGCTCTTGCAATTACACATTGCCCATTATAGG
Source organism: Mixophyes fleayi (assembly GCF_038048845.1). Lineage (NCBI taxonomy): Eukaryota > Metazoa > Chordata > Amphibia > Anura > Limnodynastidae > Mixophyes > Mixophyes fleayi. The sequence continues at coordinate 285,110,387 of NC_134405.1, read as the reverse complement.
TTTAAGTTGTTTTTACCTGGATGCTTGTATCACTGTTGTACATGTACTGGCCTTCAACGTTGATTGCTATCTGCTAGCACTGACATTCTGCTTTATTGAATTCGTCTTTGATACCAGAAATCTGAATTATGGAGTAGTATATTAAAGAGTCCTGTACGGATTAGATGGGGCAACATATTGAGGACATTTTCTGTACCAAAGACAGGAGCTATGAAAAATCCCTTATCTTGACATTACTTTATTGCTTAGACATTCCAGAGGCAGAATCTACAGTTTTTAGCATGTAATGAAAATCACACTTCTTTCCATATTTGTTTCAACATGCCATTTGCAAATAAACTAGAGATGGGCGGGCTCGGTTCCCCGAGATCCGAACCCACCCGAACTTCGCCTATCCAAGTACCGAGCCGAGCTCTCCCACCCGTTTGGTATCAAAATCGAGGCAAAACGTCATTGTGACGTATTCGTATTTCTGAGCTCAGTTCTCGCGACATTTGAAAAGCATAAATACCAGCCTCCACAGCAATCCATCGCCATTTGACAGAGGGAGAGAGCAGGGTTAGGTCACAGGCTGTATTACAGCAGGGACAGAGCAACAATTGTACACCTTATTCTTTGTATTATTCTTTCATTTCTAATTTATTGAATTCTATTATTAATTCAAATTCTATTAGCAATTGTTAGAGCAGGAAGAGAGGAGGATAGAGGAGGCTTATTTTTCAATTTTTTGCACTACAAGTGCTTTGGGGTGTCCCATATTCCCCAGTGTTTTACACACATTTTTCTGGCTGTCAAAAAAAGTCATATTTGTCAGCAGTATCTATATAATACAATATTTTGCACTACAAGTGCTTTCGGGTGTCCCATATTCCCCAGTATGAAACAATAATTTTTCTGTCTGTCAAAAAAATCATATTTGTCAGCAGTATCTATCTAATACAATTTTTTGCACTACAAGTGCTTTGGGGTGTCCCATATTCCCCAGTGTGAAACACTAATTTTTCTGGCTGTCAAAAAAAGTCATATTTGTAAGCAGTATCTATCTAATACAATTTTTAGCACTATAAGTGGTTTGGGGTGTCCCATATTCCCCAGTGTTTTACACTAATTTTTCTGGCTGTCACAAAAAGTCATATTTGTCAGCAGTATCTATCTAATACAATATTTTGCACTACAAGTGCTTTGGGGTGTCCCATATTCCCCAGTGTGAAACACTAATTTTTCTGGCTGTCAAAATTCATATTTGTCAGCAGTATTTCTACAATTTTTTGCACTACAAGTGCTTTGGGCTCATTAAAATGAATTCAAAGCAGTCCACATATGAGCAGAATCAGCAAGCAGGTACTGGCACCAGTCCTAATGTTAGTGTTCCCAGTATGTGATCTGGTAAAGCCAATGTAAAAGTACATAGTCTTTTTAAATCAGGGAAAAAAACACTCACCCAAAAAAAAAATTACTGTGTAGAAGCTAAAAAGACGTGTAACTGAGGAAAAGTTAACTGCCGATAAAATAAAAATTGCCAACATGCCATTCTACACACGCAGTGACAAAGAAAGAATGAGACCTTCGCCTTTCTCTATTATTGCCAGATCTAAAAATGTTACTGAGCCTTCTTCTTGTAAGGTCACTCGTGAGCAAGCAAGACCAAGTAATTTGGAGTCTAAAAGTGGTGCACAACTACTGTTACGCATGAAAGGCGAGCTGCAAAAAAACAGTAAGGCATTAGAGGATAATGTATGCTCTGAATCAGAAATGACACCAATCCCTGAGGAGAGTCCATCCACCAGTGGTATGTGTAATCGTGACCATTCTGTTAGTGACAGTATACCCATAAAGAAGGGTCCTTTCAGCAGTTTTGCTGATGTGTGCCTTAACAGCCCGAGTGTAGCTGGTGATACACCAATTGAGGATGCCACTTTGGAATTAGAAGAGGATGAGGGGGAGATTTGTGTAGGCGATGAGGGCACTAATGATGATGTTGATGAGGATGATGCAGACAGATACCAAATTGCCTTTCTCAATTTCTATTTATATTCTAGACTCTATAACGGCTGAATAGTTTTCTATTTTACTCCTAGTGGAGAGGGGGATCTGATGCAGACAGATACCAAATTGCATTTGTCCATTTCTTTTTATATTCTAATTCTACAGTCTATGCAGGCTGCTTTTTTTCTATTCAACTACAAGTGGAGGGCGGGGGGGGCATAGACAGCCACCAAACTACCTTGGTCCATTTATTTTTTATATTGTTCAGTCTATGCAGGCTGCTTTTTTTCTATTTAACTACAAGTAGAGGGGGGGAGGGGGCTATAGAGACTGAAACCAAACTGCCTTTGTCCATTTCAATTTATATTGTACAGTCTATAACGGCTGAATTTTTTAGTATTTTCTACAAGTGGAGGGGGGCCTAGAGAGACAGAAATTAAACTGCCTTTGTCCATTTCTTTAGATATTTAGCTATAAGTGTAGGGTGTATTTCCATATCACGTACCGTATTGAAAGGCTGCTGTTGGGGAAATTTCTCCTTAAGGGTAGGGTGTTATACACAGAGTGACCCCAAACTGGCTTAGGGGGGCCTAGAGAGACAGAAACTAAACTGGCTTTCTCCATTTCAATTAATATTGTACAGTCTATAACGGCTGAATTTTTTTGGTATTTTCGACAAGTGGAGGGGGGCCTATAGAGACAGAAACCGAACTGCCTTTTTCCATTTCAATTAATATTTTACAGTCTATAACGGCTGAATTTTTGGGTATTTTATACAAGTGGAGGGGGGCCTATAGAGACAGAAACCAAAACTGCCTTTCTCCATTTCTATTTTTTATTGTACAGTCTATAACGGTTGAATTTTTTGGTATTTTCTACAAGTGGAGGGGGGCCTAGAGAGACAGAAACCAAACTGCCTTTGTCCATTTCTTTACATATTTAACTATAGGGGTGTAATATACATCCAAAGACGATGGCTGCATTGTGTAACAGATTCTGGATACTATATTACTAATCTTGATTAGCGCTGGCTTACCTGAGGTGCGGAGTCTAACGATCTCCCCGGTGTTCACCAAGAACCGCCGCAAGGCGGGGTGGGCTTCGCTGCCAGGAGTCGCAGGTCGCGGTCCCCAGGTTCGCCTCAAGATGTAGTACAGCGGAGTGAAGCGGTGGTAGCGGAGTCAACGAGCCGGTTCGGTACACAGGAATGGAGTCAGGCAGAATCAGAAGGCAACTCGGAGTCGACAAGCCAGGTTCGGTACACGGGTCACAAGAATAGGAGAATGGTCAGCAAGCCGGGTCGGTACACAGGGAATGGAGAGCCAGGGAAGTCAAACAGGCAGAGATCAGCACACAGGAGACACAGGAACAGGAAGACACTGCAATCCACGAAGAGCAGGAGCCAGGAACAGGTAAGTGTTGCTCTGACACTCAGCGAGTGTCAGAGTGAGGTTTTTATGCAGAAGGGGATTCAAAATCCCCGCCTCTAGGTTGTGGTCATGTGACCGCCTCCGGGTGCGGTCACATGGTCCTGAATGCGGAAGTGCGGCTGGACGGAGCGGCGGGGATAAGGTAAGTCCGTAACAGTACCCCCTGCCATAAAGGTGGACTCCGAACACCTAATAGGGTTTCAAAGGAAATTTTTTATGGAAGGATTTAAGTAGACGGGGAGCATGTAGGTCAATGGCTCTTACCCATGAGCGCTCCTCAGGGCCGTAACCCTTCCAATCCACCAAGAACTGTATGGCACCTTGAACTTTACGAGAATCTAGGATAGTTTTAATCTCGTATTCCACTTGATCCCGATCCACAGCAGGAGGAGGAGTTCTGGATGAGGTGGAGAATCTGTTGGTTACCATCGGTTTTAACAAGGAGACATGGAAGACATTGGGTATGTGTAAGGAGGGAGGCAGACTCAATCTAAAGGCTACGGGATTAATAATCTCAGATATAGCAAATGGGCCAATAAACTTGGGAGCAAATTTTTTACTGGGAACCTTTAAACGAATGTTCTGGGTGGATAGCCATACCCTGTCACCAACTGCAAAACTTGGAGTCATTCTTCTCCTTTTATCGTAGAATTTTTTGGAACGAGTAGTTGCTTGTTTTAAGTTTGTCTTGGTTTGTTCCCAAATATCAGAGAAGTTACGAACCAGAGAGTCCACTGCTGGAACTTCAGAAGATGAGACTTGAGAGAAGGTGGGTAGTCTAGGATGGCAGCCATACAGGACAAAAAAGGGGGAGTTAGAGATGGCCTCATGAAAATGGTTGTTATGGGCGAACTCGGCCCAAGGGAGAAGGTCCACCCAGTTGTCTTGGTTACTAGAGATAAATATTCTTAGAAACTTCTCTAATTCTTGGTTGGTTCTCTCAGTAGCCCCATTGGACTGGGGATGATATGCGGAAGAGAAGTCAAGCTTGATCCCGGATTTATTGCAAAAAGACCGCCAAAATTTTGATATGAATTGTGATCCCCTATCGGAGACAATATGTTGAGGACAGCCATGGAGGCGAAATATTTCTTTAATAAAAATATCGGCTAAGGAGGAGGAAGAAGGAAGGCCTTTGAGAGCAATAAAGTGGGCTGTTTTAGAGAAGCGATCCGTGACCACAAGCACTACAGTACAGGATTTGGAAGGGGGAAGGTCCGTGATAAAATCCATGGAGATCTGTGACCAAGGGTAATCAGGAATGGGTAATGGGAGCAAGCATCCATAAGGCTTCTTCCTAGAGGTCTTGTGTTGAGCACATTTGGAACAAGCAGCAACAAATCTCTTCACATCCTCCAGCAAGGAAGGCCACCAGTAGCTTCGGGACAATAAGTCCCAGGTCTTGCGAATGCCAGCATGCCCAGAGAAGAGTGAGTGATGAGCCCAGTGAAGGAGCCGGGTGCGTAGATGTGGCAAGATGAATGTTTTGCCTGGAGGACAACTCTTTTTTAGGTGTGTAGCTGCCAATACTTGACATGGATTTACAATGAATTTTTTATCTTCCGAGGATTCCATGTCAGCTGGATCAAAAGAGCGAGATAAGGCGTCTGCTTTCGTGTTCTTAGATCCTGAGTGAAAAGTGATGTTGAAATCAAAGCGTGAGAAGAATAAGGACCACCTTGCTTGACGAGGATTTAGACATCGGGCAGTGCGTAAGTAAAGCAAATTCTTATGGTCGGTATATATGGTGATAGGGAATTGCGCTCCTTCTAGTAAATGTCTCCATTCGGAGAGAGCCAATTTGATGGCCAGGAGCTCTTTGTCGCCAATCCCATAATTCCTCTCAGCAGGTAAAAAGCGACGGGAAAAGAATCCGCAGGGATGAAGTTTTCCAGAAGGACCTCGCTGTGATAGTACGGCTCCTGTGCCAACAGAAGAGGCGTCTACCTCCAGGACAAAGGGACGAGAACAATCTGGCTGTTGAAGAATGGGTGCGGATGAAAAGAGAGACTTTAATAATATGAAGGCTTGGATAGCCTCAGAGGACCAAATACCAGCATCAGCAGATTTGCGGGTCAATGCTGTGATGGGAGCCACGAGAGAGGAGTACCCCTTGATAAATTGACGATAATAGTTGGAGAATCCTAGGAAGCGTTGAGTGGCTTTAAGGCCTGAAGGTTGGGGCCAGTCAAGTATGGCTTTCAATTTTGTGGGATCCATCTGTAGACCGGTGCCCGAAATAATATATCCCAGGAAGGGAATTTGTTTCTGCTCGAAGGTGCATTTCTCCAATTTGCAAAATAACTGATTTCTTCGGATACGAGAGAGGACCTCCAATACATGAGTACGATGAGATGCTAGATCTTGAGAAAAGATGAGAATGTCGTCCAAGTAGATGACTACAGATTGGTACAAGAGGTCTTGAAACAGCTCATTCATAAAGCTCTGAAATATGGCTGGGGCATTGCATAGCCCGAAAGGCATGACCAGATATTCAAAGTGGCCGTCTCGGGTGTTAAACGCCGTCTTCCATTCATCCCCCTCCTTAATGCGTATAAGGTTATACGCTCCTCTGAGGTCAAGTTTAGAAAAGATGGTGGCACCCTTGATCCGGTCGAATAGTTCAGAAATCAGTGGCAGTGGATACCGATTTTTAACGGTAATGGCATTCAGGCCTCTGTAATCAATGCAAGGGCGGAGGCCCCCATCTTTCTTTTTTACGAAGAAGAAGCCAGCCCCAGCTGGGGAGGCAGACTTGCGGATGAAACCCCTGTTTAGATTTTCTTGGATGTACTCCTCCATAGCCTTAGATTCCGGGAGGGAAAGGGGGTAAACACGGCCCCTGGGAATGGGTTTACCAGGTATCAGATCAATGCCACAGTCCCAGATTCTGTGAGGGGGAAGTCTAGTGGCCTCTTGTTGACAGAAAACATCAGAGAAGGTTTGGTATGGCTCAGGCAGGAGAGTCACAGGAAATTCTTGGGTACGTCTGGGACTATTCGGGGGAACCACTCTCTGTAGGCAGCGAGAGAAGCAGGACTGTCCCCAGGACAATATGTGACCAGATTTCCAGTCCAAGGTGGGAGAGTGGGCACGAAACCAAGGAAGTCCTAAGATGACTGGGTTGGTAGATCTTTGTATTACTAAAAAAGAAATCTTCTCCCGATGAAGTGCTCCTATCTGAAGTAGAAGGGGAATAGTGCGTACCAGGATGGACCCCTCAGGGATTCTTCCCCCATCAATGGCCATCAGAGAGATGGGTTGTTCCAAGGCTTGTGTGGGAATAGCGAATTGTTTAACTACTGTGGCGGAAATGAAATTTCCTGCGGCTCCGGAATCTAGAAGAGCCGACTGCGGGAAGGTCTTTTGTCCTAACTGAAGGGAAATGGGAATAGACAGGCAATCATTACTATTGGGAACTGACTGACACTGAGAAAAGAGGCCCAACGACACAGCTCCAGAACTCGTTAGGCCCTGTCGTTTCCCGAGCGTTTGGGACAAGAACTCAGAAGATGGCCACTCTCTCCACAATATAAACACAGCTTGTTCCGAAATCTCCTCTCCCTCTCTTCGGCTGATAAGCATGGGCTCTTCAGGGGGAAGAACAGGGGTTTGGAAGTTGGGGGCTAAGCGAATCATGCTACGCCGCGACTGTTCCTTCTCAGAATTACGTTCCTTGAAACGCAAATCAACTTTGACACAGAGGGAGATAATGTCGTCCAAAGACGTAGGGAGTTCCTGGGATACCAACTCGTCTTTGATTCGGTCTGAAAGGCCCTGCCAGAATGTAGCTACTAGAGCCTCATCGTTCCAGCGAAGTTCAGAGGCCATGGTTCTGAAGAGGACCGCATACTGCCCCACAGACTGGTTTCCCTGGCGGAGACGTAGTAAGCCGGAAGCGGCATTGGACACCCTTCCTGGCTCATCAAATATTTTCTTGAAGGTGGACAAGAAGAGGTTGAAGTTATGTAGAATGGGGTCGTCCCTCTCCCACAAGGGGGAAGCCCATGCTAAAGCTTGACCGGACAATAACGAAATCACATAGGCCACTTTCGTTTTTCCGGAGGGGAAGTTCCCAGGTAGAAGCTCGAATTGTATGGAGCATTGATTTAAAAAACCTCTGCAATTTTTAGGGTCTCCATCGAACTTAGGTGGGTTAGGCAACCGTAGCTGCGAGGAAGAAGCTGCTGCTGCGGCCTGAGGTACAGGGGCCACTGCCGGCCCAGGTGATCCACCAGCCACTAGGGTGTTCTGGACAACATCCAAGCGAGTGGATAGACTATTGAGGAATTTTAAAAGTTGCTCTTGGTTAGCTTCTTGTTTATCCATCCTTCCTACTAAATGCTCCAACAGATCTTTAGCTGTGGTATCCATGGTCAGAGCAAACTGTAACAGATTCTGGATACTATATTACTAATCTTGATTAGCGCTGGCTTACCTGAGGTGCGGAGTCTAACGATCTCCCCGGTGTTCACCAAGAACCGCCGCAAGGCGGGGTGGGCTTCGCTGCCAGGAGTCGCAGGTCGCGGTCCCCAGGTTCGCCTCAAGATGTAGTACAGCGGAGTGAAGCGGTGGTAGCGGAGTCAACGAGCCGGTTCGGTACACAGGAATGGAGTCAGGCAGAATCAGAAGGCAACTCGGAGTCGACAAGCCAGGTTCGGTACACGGGTCACAAGAATAGGAGAATGGTCAGCAAGCCGGGTCGGTACACAGGGAATGGAGAGCCAGGGAAGTCAAACAGGCAGAGATCAGCACACAGGAGACACAGGAACAGGAAGACACTGCAATCCACGAAGAGCAGGAGCCAGGAACAGGTAAGTGTTGCTCTGACACTCAGCGAGTGTCAGAGTGAGGTTTTTATGCAGAAGGGGATTCAAAATCCCCGCCTCTAGGTTGTGGTCATGTGACCGCCTCCGGGTGCGGTCACATGGTCCTGAATGCGGAAGTGCGGCTGGACGGAGCGGCGGGGATAAGGTAAGTCCGTAACACATTGCCAATATGCATAGATGGAGAGGAAGACAATCTGGTTTGTGTGTAGAATTAATGACAGCCTACCAGGAATTAAACAGTTTTTTTCATAATTATATAGCTTTACAATTACATTACTTATCCAAGAAACAGGTGGAGCACTAAATTCTGGTATTTTATGCCCAAAAACATTGATTTTAAAAAACATTGCAAAACAAAACAAAAACACGCAAGGGCGGTTTTGCAAAACCAAATCACGACGGTAATCCAGATCCAAAACCAAAACCAAAACACGGGGGTCAGTGAGCATCTCTAAAATAAACATACTTTGTAGATAAACATTTCAGCAGAACTACTGATTTCAAAGTAGGAGAATATTAACCAGGAACAAATACATTTGACCCTATGAGATTACTAGTCATTAACCAGTATTATTTCAACCATGCCTACCATTATCAGGATTCCTGGGGGTAAATGTATCAAGTTGCTAGTTTCGGGTGAGTTTGAAAAGTGGAGAAATTGCCTATAGCAACCAATCAAGTTCTAGTTATCATTTATTTAGTACTGTCTACAAAATGAAAACTAGAATCTGATATAGACAGCATTTCCACTTTTCAAACCTGCTGGAAATATCGCAGTTTGATACATTTACCCCCTAATGTTTTCCATGTTTCGTTATTGATATCAGTCCTTTCCCCTAGAACATTCTCTTTCTCGTCGTCCCCTAATCATTATTGATGGTGAGTTTGAAATAGTTAAATATCTTGGACTCTAGGTGGTTTTATAAAACTCTTCAATACATAGTATATTAGAAAGGATTTGTCTCTGACTCCAAGCTACAGATGTACAAGACTCAAGAAACACTGTCGTAATCAGTTTCATAGAAATCCTAATTTAAAGAGGGGGAATGTTCCTACATACATGAATGTTTGGGAGTGTTCATGCTTGCTTGGACATTAATTGTGTGGCACGTCAGGTATTGCATCTACGTTGGAACCCACATGTTGCTAGACAGGTGCGTTTACCTCATCGCTCGGTAACGTGACCTGTTCATAGTTTCTTGTAAGCACTTGCAACCTATCTAAAAGGTGCTCTCACAGTTACACATTGCACATTATAGGCCTGAGTCATTAAGGAGAGCAAAGCATAAGAAAGGAGTAACAATTGCACCTGGGCAAAACCATGTTGCATTGGAGGCGGAGGTAAATTTAAAATGTGGCGACAGATTTATACTTGGGGTAGATCAACTTTAAATTTCAGTGTAATAATATAGCTAGCAAGTATTTGTGTGATAGATGAAAAAACAGTCAGTATTTAACTTATGTGCAAAATAATAAACTAATTTGCACCGCTTAAATTGTAACATGGTTTGTCCCAGAGAACATTTTTGCCTTAATGACTCAGGCCCATATGTGTGTTAATGCAACTTGCACATAAGTTGCGTTTTTAAAAAGAGCATGCAACTTGAGCGTAGTTTCTGCCGTATTCAAATCCAAGTTTATATTAAGATACGGTTCAATTTGAATCTGGGTGTAACGACACTCTGCCTAAATAGTACTTGCAGTATCTATGCACTCAGAACAGACTGCAGTATACGCTCATGCGTATGTACAATAAAATGTTACATCAGAACACACAAAACTTTTATTTGATCATAAAATAAAATAACAGTATAATCTTTAACAGTATAATCATTTATATAAAATAAGGAAAACCGGAGCTAACCACCTTAAATTAAACTTAAATAAAATGACTAAATTACTTTATTAACAGAATTCAATAACTTTTTTATACACTACATTACATGTAGAAATATTAACAATGGAGTATAATGAATAAAAAACTATATTATAAATAACTATATTAAAGGAACTAAAGAACGTCTTTATATACTACATTATATGTACAAGTTCTTCCATCGAAGTCCTCGAGGACGGCTTATTGGCACATTTGAGAGGATAAATGAATAATGGAATAATACAGCAGTCCATGACTGAGGTCCCCGCAAGACGTGCTGATATATGTGACTGCAAAACACTGTCACAGTTTCCTGACCACCCAGCAGGTCACATATTCCAGGTCACCCGGCAGGTGCACAGGGAGAGTTAACTAACTATCACAGTTTCCCGACCACCCAGCAGGTTACATATTCCAGATTACCCAGCAGGTGCACAGGGAGAGTTAACTAACTGTCACAGTTTCCAGAGCAGCCAGCAGATGCACAGGTGTATTGCCAACTGTCACAGTTTCCAGAGGACAATGGTATTGCATAGTTGTAAATATTAAGCAGACGTTTTGCGAAATAACTCCGAACTGATGCAACCGATTATAACGCCAATCTACAGACCTTTAATTTAGTGCCCTGCTCAAACAACGGCATCATAGAAATAGGTAACTCATAAAAGTCGTACTTATGCTTTTAATATATAGATATTTTTTTAAAATATAATTTTTGTTTTTTATTTTTTTAATTTATTTACATAACTAAAGATGATTTAAATGCGTACTGTACATACAATGCGCTTTTATAGTATGTTTTAGTTGCATACGTGTACTTTTTAAGTCAAAGACTAAATTGTGTCAGTCATCACTATCAGCCGGCATTTACACCTGACATGTTGTAGGTGCAAAAGATACGGGTGAAGACAAGCATGCAAACACAAGACTTGAATTGGCTGTATTTGCATCGGAATGTCGTTATTGTACATGGTCTACATTAGTCCCCTCCTTCCCTCCCCTTTCTGCCTTGTAAGTCATAAATAGTCATAAGTGTCAGTTGCGTGCAGACTTGAAATATATGTATGTTATGGTGGTCATTGGCGTAATTCCATTTCTGGATATGCGCAGAGCTATTTCATGCAAGATACACTACACAAACAGACATACGTCCGAACATGTACGTTGCAACTTTTCTGCAGAAGTCCTAGGGTTAGTAGAGTACCAGTTAGCATATCTAGCTCTAAGGAAAAAAAAACTGCTGTAGATGAGGAGCATGTATAGTATAACTTGATTATTGGTGTTTACAGAAAGAAGGGTTCAGAATAGTACGACATTACACTATATATATACCTTACCTACTTGCAAGGTGTTTTTTTTTTACCAGTTATGACATCCAAAGAATAATAAACATTCGTGGTTGTCTCACAAATTCTTGAATATAATTGTCCTTATATATTTCATACCCAACAAGTGACAACTTCAAAAGTAATAGGAACTAGGATATTTAGTCAGAATAGTCAGCTCATCAAAAAGATAGGGAGAGTAAATTAAGTATGCATACTTCCCAACAGTCACAATTTAAGGGCTCTGTCCCACCATATCGATCAGAACAGCTTTGTCCCATGGGTGGGAAATTTCCCATGTGTTGTTTACTGCTGCTCTGCATCATGGCAGAGTAACGGTGAACTGGTGCCACAAATGGTGTTTGGAGAGGAGGGGAATAAGCCTAGCATTTCTCGTGATGTGGCCACACACCCAGTGTGACTTTACCACACCTCTGCCCGGCTTTCGGAGAGACAAATGTTAGGAGGTATGAGTATGTGCAATATGTAAACAGGTAAAAGTCATAATAACATTTCTGCCATGATACACAATGCTGCTGTCAGCCCAGTTTATGTCTTCATCAAGTCAATAACTTATGGGATAGACTTTTTTTTATTTATTACAGCATTCATGATGAACTACTAATGAATGATTTCTGATGATGATGAGTAAACAAAGCTATTATGAAACTAAATGAATGCAACTTTCTAGGTTATCCTGTATCTTGTTACGTTATCCTTTTTGGGATTTTATTGCACATGTCCTGCCTTTTCCTCAGATAAAGTTGACCTAACACATGGTAAAGCAGGGAGTAAAAACAATCATGCATGCTCTGCCATATATGTTTTCTGTATGCATTTATGTGAACACAACACAAAATGCACAAGTATTACAAGACAGAATTACAGATAATGTGGTTAATGTTTTTTTTTTAAGTGCCCTGTGTTAACTAGTAGTAAATAAAACCTATGTAAAATAGTTGGCATAATAAATGTCATGGGACATAAGCGCAAAGACAGGATGAAAACTGACGCTATGGGGTCTAATTAACATGGGTTGAAGAGCCAGAACGCCAGGGTAAACTTTGGTAAAAAGATCTTTTTTTAACTCTTTTTGTTATTTAACAAAGAGTTAACATATTAAAAATCATAGAATTCTCCAGCATTTACCTAATCACCAAAGCTTTTTGCAGCACCATAACACCATCTCAGAATGGCATTACTTGTCTTTTTCAATGGGATCCAGCTGAAGCCTCTCTAGCGTCGCTGGATTCCTCATGCGCATAGCACTTTCTCCATTTGCTGGCAGCGTTAGACTGCCATTGAATTGAAAATACTTTGCTGAGGGCTCCCAGAGCAATAGTAAATTGTAGTGGTACTTCATTAGCTAGTGCTGTGATTTGCAGTAATGCATATTGATGGCTACCATGCTGGGGTCATAAATAGACCCCTTAGACCTTGAATGGGTACCACTAGACAGCACATGATGTTTGCAAGCCAAGTAGATATAAGGATCAAGAGGAAAGAATTAGGGCCCAACACATGCACAGTCTGATGGTTTGGACAATAGTTAAAAAATGTGCTTTCAATCTGGCTGTGATTATTATTGTTGTAATGGTTCAGTGTTGAACTGAAGCTGCATTTATTACTCAATTTGCTGCTTTCTTGCATCACTTTAAGGATTTTTATTTAACCCTTATGTTTTTACTCTGCTGTGTATTTCATCAAATTGTCATTTGTTAAATGTTTGTTACTAGTTAACTGTTTTATGTTGGCAGATCTCATAGGATGTTAGATTGCCTGTCAAATTTGCCTTTGAACTGTCAAGGGGTGTAGAACAGCCATTGACACACAAAATTGAAAACTAATTGAAATGCAGAAAAACTTGGCGTCCTGTGCGCTTTTGGTTAATTTACTATGCCAAGAAATAAAACGATTGGAGCTGTAAGCTAAGCTGACAAACAATTGCAAATCCATTATTCTTCTTGATTATTTGCACAAACTAATAGGCAATACTGTCCTTTAAACTAGAAAGTTCAATAGACATATTAAAAGTATCCACACTTAAAGTTCTAGTCACGAATTACATCAATGGTATTCATATGGAATACAGTGAATACAAATGAATGTGAATATAAGCTTTGGCAATCTGTCATGATGGTTGGTATTTAAAATTTAACAACAGTATTTGAAGTAATACTATAAGGAGTCTACGAAAGGTTGATTTGCAAAAATGGTGATACAAATTGCTATATTTAATGATGTACTTGACAATTTGCTAATAACCAACTCTGATAAATGCAAATTGACCGATAAATTAACATTTTTCTAAACCATCTGCCCCAAAATTTGTAGGACATCTCAAAATCTTTACAATCAATGATTTTTTAAATGCTAAGTGTAGAATATGGAGAATATATTAAGGATCAGTTTAGTAAATCACTATGAACATATGGACATCAATAAAATAGTTTCAAACACTCAGGATTGCTTTAATGGGTGTAATGCCCTGATGGTAGACCTACAACTGTGACAATAAATTGGCAACTGACTTTGGATAAGTTTTGCCATCCTATGAATCAACTTAACTATAAATTATAATTAGGAATGTTCACTCACCCCCGTCTTTTGGTTTTGGCAAAACCACCCTCACGTGTTTTGGTTTTGGTTTTGGATCTGTACTTTTTGTCAAAAATTGCTAAAATCACATAATTTGGCTCTTTTTTTGTCCCTACAGTATTATTAACCTCAATAACATTAGTTTCCAGTTATTTCCAGTCAATTTTATCCACCTCACAGGTCACAATATTTTTTTCATTCAGTTTAGGTCAAAAGACTGAAGCGAGCTGGCTGGTCACTAAGCAACAGAGCAATGGCACAAACACACGGCAGTTTATAGCACATGTATGAAACATTACCACACAGCAGTAGCAGGAAAGAAAAGTGGTGCAAGATTGAATTGTCCTTGGGCCCTCCCACCCACCCTTATGTTGGATATTAAAATGGTAATGTACTGTATAACAAACCAAGCACTTCAGCAACAAGGGATACCACTTTTGTGGCTGAAGTGCTTGGTTTGTTTAGGGCCCCACAAAACAAGCTACCAATAGGCTTAAGGCAGCTAAGCTAACAGTGCTGTCAATGAACTCTGCAGTGGCAAGTAATGCACCAGTGGAAGGTGTTCTTGCCAGTGATAATAAGAAGGCCATTGTCATGCCTGTGCATAATACAAAAAAATCCACTTCTTATGTGTGGAAATATGTTTACCCAAATCCTGACAACAGTTGTCTAGCCATTTGTAGCGATTGTAAAGCCACAGTCAGTAGAGGTAGGGACCTTAACCATCTAGGAATCTCATCCATGTTACGCCATTTGAAGGGAGTTCATGGAAAGCTTTTGGAAAAATCAGAAACATATGCTAAAAAAATAACAACAAGCAGTCCAGCATCAGCTAGCTCCATTCTCTCACCTGCAATCGACACCACCAACACCTTCATTATCAATATCCACACTAGTGATCAGATTTAGTCTTTCATCCAAGTTGCTAAGGCTAGATGACTTCTCCCCTATCCAGAATTCCGCAGTAGAATCCTTGGGTGTTAGGCCCGCTGCTGCTGCTCCTGCTGCTGGGGAGGATCTTCATCCCAGAAACAGACCAACAAAAGGTCTACTAGTAGTTTAAAACAAGAATTGGCTGTTAAACAATCCTTTGCAAGAGGAAGCAAGTATGCCATCTGTCACCCAGTCGCACAGCGGATCAAAGACCCCCATGGCAACTATGCTAGTATTAGATCTGCGTCCAATATCCACTATTAATGCAACAGGTATTAGACAACTAATTGAGGTCCTGTGTCCCTGTTACCAAATTCCATCTCAACACCATTTTATTAGACAAGAAATTCCTCACCTGTACCAAGAGGTTACAAAAACCTAATTATTGGGCTACAAAATGCTACCCACTGTACACTTAATCACAGAATGTGGACAAGCGGAACTGGGCAAACTAAAGATTATATGACTATGACAGCTCACCAGAATGGTGAATCTCCTTCAGCAGCAGGAACAGCAGCAGCATCTAACAAACTACCCCAGATCTTTCAGAGGCAGGATAGTCTGTGTATCATCGGCTTCACTAAGAGGCATACCGCTGACAACCTGTTAGAAAAACTAAGGGATGTCATTGCAACATGGCTTATCCTGCTTGGACTCTACTTAGGATATGTGATTTCTGATAACGCCACTAATATTGTTGTCAGGTGCCGTCCCCGCACCTTCACTCTGTGCCGGGGACGGGCGTCTGTATCCGACTCCTCACGCCCCGCTGCTAGGCAATGGGACGAATGACGTATTTCCGCCCGGCAGTCGGACGCATGCACGGGGGCTCGCGTCCCATTGCCTAGCAACGGGCCGCTTTTCCTTCTACCTGATCCCCGCTCTCCAATAGGCAGCTGGCTCTCCCTATATCAGGAAGTCTCTGGCACCATTAGGGTGCCAGAGTATCGTGGTATGGTTCCCCTGCTCCAGCGTCTCCCAGCGCTCAGCTATTTTTGGACTGACCTCTTGGCTCCTGACCCGGCTTGTCTGACACTCCCTACGGATCTCCCTTGGGCTTTATCCTCCTCTTTGGCTTTGACCCCGGACCGTCTGACCTCGCTTTTGTGTGCCTCCTCTGTACTGCGCAGCCTGCCCGGTTTGACCTTGGATCTCCTCACTACGTTTCTGCCTGATCCCTATACCATCCTACCTCTGGTCAGTACAGCACCTCTTACCAGCACCACTTCACTGGTGGCTTACCCGGAGGGCCGCGACCTGCGTACTCCTGCAGTGAATTCCAAACTTCCTTGCGGTCCCTGGTGAAAACCAGGAGTACGTTTAGACTCCGCGCCTCCAGTTTAGCTGTGCCAATACCAGCAAGTGGCCTCTACGTTGAACCGTGACAATTGTGAGATCATTACAGCGGTATGAATTCCATCACATTCCCTGTTTTGCTCACACAATTAGCTTTATAAAAAATGACAGGGACATGCAGGAGATGCTGTCTGTGGCCCGAAAAATTGCGGAACATTTTTGGCATTCAGCAACAGCATGTAGGAGATTGCAGCAACTGCAAAAAGAATTGAATTTGCCCTGCCACCAACTTAAGCAAGAGGTGGTAACAAGGTGGAATTCCACCCTTTATATGCTTCAGAGGATAGAGGAACAGCGAAAAGCCATCCAAGCTTACTCAACAAGTCATGACATTTGGAAAGGAGGGGGAATGTACTTTAGTCCAGTGCAGTGGAGAATACTTTCCGTGTTGTGCAAGGTGCTGAAACCATTCAAAGTAGTCACCTGTGAAGTGAGTTCAGACACTGCTAGCTTGAGTCAAGGGATTCCGCTAATTAGACTTTTGGAAAAGAAGCTCGAGAAATTGTAGAAGGAGATGAAACAAAGCAATTCCGTTAAGTATGTCAAACTTGTAGATCAAGTACTTTATTTGCTTTACCTGGATCCAAGAGTTATCAACATTTTGAAATCTGATCACTACAATTTGGTATAATTGGTATCAAAAGAAAAGAGAAACAATTTTGGTGACAGTGCTTGATCCTTGGTTTAAGAGCTATGTCTTCTGTTTCTTTTCAACTGACCCAAATCTCAAGAGATGCAGTGAGCTCCTGGTGAGCAAGCTGACAGCTGAAGTGGTACATGACACAACAATGTCTCCTCCTTCAGTTTCTCAGGCTACTGCTGCTAGGAAAAAATTTAGCTTTCCCAAGAGACCCAGTGGTGATGCAGATGAGTCAGCACAACATTTTGACATTTGGTCTGGTGTAAAAGAATTGCAGAAAATTTGTGACACCTCTGCCGTAACTCCACCTGATCCTACTATTAACATCCAAAGAATTGTCCCTTTACATACTGGGAGGAAAAAAAGGCAAATTGGAGACCCATGTACAAACTTGCTTTGCAGTACCAAAGCTGCCCACCCTTCAGTGTGTACTCAGAAAGAGTTTTCTGCAAAGTCGGGAATCTAGTCAGCGATCGGCGTAGGAGGCTACGTACTAAAAATGTAGAAAAGATAATGTTCATCAAAATGAACTACAATTTCCACGAAGAAGGCCTTCACTGGCAATTACATGAAAGTACAGAAACACATCCTGTTTCTGTGTGAGCAATGGTACTGGAGACTGGAGAGTGACAAGAACACTGCTAACCCTGTTTCTGTGTGAGCAATGGCACAGACCAATAGCACTGGAGACTGGAGAGTGACAAGACCACTGCTACCCCTGTTACTCTTTGAGCAACGGCACTGGAGACTGGAAAGTGACAATAACACTGCTACCCCTCCTGTTTCTGTGTGAGCATTGGCATGGAGCAATGGCACTGGAGAGACTGGAGAGTGACAAGGACGCTGCTAACCTTCTTGATTTTGTATAAGCAATGGCACTGAGTAATGGCACTGGAGACTGGAGAGTGACATGAACACAGCTATCCCTCCTGTTTCTATGTGAGCAGTGGCACAGAGCAGTGGCATTGGAGAGACTGGAGACTGACAAGAATGCTGCTACCCCTCCTTTTTCTTTGTGAATAATGGCACTGGGGACTGAAGAGTGATAAGAACGCTGCTACCCCTCCTGTGTCTGTGTGAGCAATGGTGCCAGATCTCCTAGGGAGGTAGGTAGTTATGGAATCCAAATCCTGCGAGATCTGAGGACGTCATAATGACGTTTTACCTCAATGTTAATTCTGAGGAAGCGGGAAAGTACCGACGAACTTGCAGTGTTCGGTTTTTAGAGAACCGAGCCTGCGCATATCTAATTATAATAGATTGGACTTATTGAACTTTAGGGGGCTATTTATCAATGGGACAATTTGGCTTCACAAGATGCTGAGAATACAGAGCGATGTTCAGTAATAGATATAAACAAATGTGTGTACTATAAAATGTTATAAAGAAGTCTGTATTTCCCTCCATTCAGTGACAAAAGCACCAAAGGTATGCTGAGATTTAATAGCTTTGACTATGCTAATCATATCACTGACTTACATCATAAATAGCCTATGTAATGTCATTCAGTTTATGTATAAGAGTTAATGCTTAACTCAAAACAGTCTCTGAGCTGCTTATCTGTTGTATATATTCTATTTATATTTCTGTGACTATGGGATCTATTTATTAAAGAGAGAAAAACCTTAAATACAGCGAAAATAACAAACACATTTTTGGGCCTCTTGGTATTCATCAAAGTCCACTGGCTGATGAAGCCTATTGCTATATCTTACAGGGATGCCTACTTATGGACCACAGTGTCTGTCTGGATTTCGTAGAAAGTGATGGAAAAAATGCTTTATTTTCTTCCTTTTAATAGTATTCTTTTTTTTTTTTTTTTGCTAAATTTATATATTCTTTTATTAAGTAATCTGGATTTGGAAGAACAAAGCCAGTGTGCATTTGCAAGGGACCCTGCACTGGCCTGGTGAGCGGTAGGACTCCTCTTACCGCTGCCAGCCAGTATCGATGGGAAGCTGAGCTGCTCAGGTGACATTTTATTGCTAAATAGAGACACAAAAGGTTTTCTATTGCTGCGATAAGTAGCTATCTATTTGATAAATAGATCCATAAGATGCTGGGTTTAATGCCTCATTGTGTAAAGTAATCTAAATTTCTTTCTAAAAAAAATGGTACCTACACCCAAATAACCTAAGTTTTTCAAAACATGAAAATTCTGATAAAATTAAAAAACAACATTGTTCACAATTTCGTTGTGTATATGAAAAATACATTATTGAACTCAACGTTCCACTGGTACAAATTATACTGTCAGGAAGTTTGTTCTCATTCAATTGAAAAGCAAATATACTGCTCTCTCTCTTCTAAGAGAACACATATCAAGACCCAATACAGTTCAAGAAGATAAACCTAAATGGGAATAGAAAACTTATTAATCTCAAAAGAAGACTGTTTCAAAATTGAAAAATGAATAATAGATTTATTTCAGCAAAATAATATATTTTTGAGTTTGGACATTTTTTTATCACAAATAGAAAAATCAGACACCAGCAACTGCCAAGTTCTATTTCTACAACCTGGTACAGATTGAATATAAGTTTACTACAACATCTGATTTATATCTTTTTTTCATTTGTGATATTATATCATAACCAAACTGGAAATGTATTATTATGCTGTGAGAATTGTATGATATAGTTTGTCATAGTCTCCCTTTAATATTAAAACACAACATCAATGTGACCAAAAATATGATATTGTAAATAGCCTTCCAAATAACAACAGGTATCTATTATCTGGAAAATAATTTTTATTGTCAATTGGATCACCATGTCTAAAACATAGTTAAATACATTGATTAAATTACCACCTATCTTTTCACACTTTCCCATCATTAAATTGTGTTCCAGTGCTCCTCGCACTGGGCCTGATTCATCAAGGCACACATTCTGAGCGCAGCTCGCAATTAGTAATAAATGTGTGTATTTTAGCTTTGCACACTCCTGAATTCATCAAGACACAGATCTCTAGAAACGTGTGCTATTGAATTCCTGTGTATGTCTGCTGTGCTCTACTATACAAGATGCTGCAGGATACGTCCAATACCTATGTGGACTATAAATTCCCATAAGAACAAACAGAAAAAAAAATGATTAAATGAATGTCACCTGGTAATAATATAGGCTTTAGTGATAGAACAGTTACAAAAAAGTGATATTTTATTTATTTTGTTTCCCATTAAAAACATTAGGATGATATTAATGTTTGTTGACTATAAAATACATTTTTACAGTTGTTCCTGATTGCAGACACATGTTCTAGCATGCATACGATACTGACAACACTACTGATCAGGACTTAGACTGCCCCTGTATTTGGTGCAAGACATATGGTAGATAAACAAGTAACTTTGAGATGGCCAGAGCTTGATTCAGACATGGCTGCGTGTGCAGGGCTGCCAAGAGGAATTCAGGGCCCCGTTACAGTGGAGAATTTTTTTCCGCAGTGGCTATGGCGGGAGTGGTCATTCAATTGGGCGTGGCTATGGCTGGAGTGGTCATACAATTGGGCGTGGCTATGGTGGGAGTGGTCATACAATTGGGCGTGGCTATGCATCATTGGGGCTCATGTCTACCAGGTTGAAAGCGCTAGTCCACCCGCCTGCCGAAAAATACCTGCTTTGCTGTGTACACCATTGGCATAAGGGTGCAGCGCCCGCTTGCCGGAGCATGACATATGTCCAAGCAGCAAAGACTAGCAGGCTAAAGGCACCAGTGTACACATCAATATATGTAGTAGTGACCAGCCATGGGCATACCATGGTAGCATGTGTTACTTGGCCCAGTAGATGAGACGGACCATCATGGCCCTGTGTAGCTGCCACACATTTTACTCAGCTCCCCTTTGCCATCCTCTCTAAGAACTGTGCTTAGAGGAGAATAAACTGGTGCCCATATGTCCGGTGTCCCTGTTCAGTTGGAAGCTTAATGAGTTGCTTGCTATGCGACCAACGACACCACTTCTGGTGCCCCAGAACAATGTATGAATGAGCTGGCATTCTGTGGCAGCAATTACATTCTGCTCAAAGGAGAAGGGGGGATAGATATACTCACTTTCTCTATAACCAGGAACTGCAGACCAGCACACAGTATTTATAGTTATGTCCAAACCATTATACCCAGCAATGAGCAGAACAGTGTCCCTTTAACACACTCTACCAATCACATGACCACTTGTGATCCACAATGACATGGCTAGGTCTTATTATCAGCATTACAGAAATCCTGCAATGGTCATCAATAGCAAGGCATGCCCTACTACAATAATGTGTATAAGATACAGAGAGAGATAAAACACACAAATGAATATAAATGCCTGGTTTGTAACCATTAAGGGAGCTTTTACAATACAAAGCTAATTTCCAAATGCTTATCTTGAAAACAAACTAATATCCAATGCATTCCATTCCCAGGAGGCAAATTGTGGCTCAACATAATTCTACTTACAATGTTCCCTGTTCCCTGCTGCCTGCAGCCTGCACCCTGCACCAAAAACAGCGCTATGACTCGCGCTCCTTACAGGTGCGGTCACAGGCTGTAAACAAGCTCCACAAAGTCACGCAAGAGCACAGTCTCGTATGGCGTCATCGCATTGGCGGATTGGACTGTGCGCCGCGGCCGGCACAACTACTGAGGTGCACCCCCGAACCCGAAACCTACCCCTACTAACCCCCCCCCCCCATAACATGGAAAAAGTTTTGAAGAAAAAAAAATGTTAAAAAAATTTTCTTTTTATAAAAAAAAAAAAAAAAAAGGAAAAGTCAGTGCAGCCACGGGCCCCCTGGCATACCCAGGCCCAGGTAAATAGTAATCGCCCCCCCCCCTCTCGGCGGCCCTGTGCGTGTGCTCGAACTTGGCACACTTACTGTAAATTGGCTACGGAAAAACACCCCTTCCAACCCATTCACTCCGCAAAATCGTAGGCTGTACTAAGTGTCTGTCAGGATCTGCCTCGCTTTCCTCTGCAGCATCGTGTCAGGATGCTGCTTCATCTCAGCAGCTCCTGTCTCTGGGATTGGATTGGACTTTATTATTGTGTTTCACTGAATGTATTATCCGGCAGTACCTCTGATCCACCAGAGGTGCTGCTATTGTGCTCTGCTTCTCTATCTTTTTGGAGTTAACTTGTTGCATTAATTATTTCCTGCTCCTATTTATACCTCTCACTCTTTCCTGTGCTGGTCATTGTTGTTGTTATATGTTGCTGTGCTGTTCCTTGTTGTACTCCTGGTTCACCTGTGCCCTGGGATTTCTACAAACTACCTATTTACCTAAATCAGTCCCTGTTCTATATCTACACAATCCGGCTTGTACCATACTGCACTTTCTGGAAACATTTCACCAATAAATATTGTGTATTTCACCATATTCCGGGCTCCAGAGCTTTTATTTTCTGCATTGAAATGTGACAGTGTCCTTACTAAGTGTCTATACAAAGACGCATCAGACAGGGCGAGCTTACTGGCCCATGGTCTGGCTCTGGCCATGCGCAGAGTCATGTGCGCACGATATGCTCAATACCGTGCCTTCATTAATCAGGATCACTGACTGTTGGAGGAGTCGCTTGATAACTTGGTCTATATGCATGACAAAACCAGCGAACTGAAACTGACAAAATTAGTGAACAGAAACAATTACTTACTTTTTTATTTTTACTTTCTGCTGCTGTGCCCCAGAGCAGTTGCATGGACTGCTATGGTTATTGCAGCCTAAAAGTTCAAATACCAAACTAGAGTATACAGTCTACAGAAACTGTGGATAGACAAAGTTAGTAACAAAATTTAATGATAGGTGGTTACATTCAAATATATAATGTCTCCCTCATTTGTAATAAATCTTCTGTAATGCTTATTATTCTCTTGTGTGTGCTACTTTTAGTAATCTGTACACTTTTATTGTTTTATAAGTCTTCCTGTCATATTTACCAACTCTCACAGAATGTCCAAGTGGCTACCGGAATACTGGGAAACCTTCTGGACTCAAGTGTGGGGGTCATTATAAAGACTGGATGACTGACATAATTTCACTCAATCACTGCTTTAGGCACCCCATAACCTTTGGCTTCCTAGGCCTCTGGAATCGGGGTGTGGCTGCATCACAATGGGGTTGTGGCACTTCTAAAGTGCTAGGCTGCCCATAACCATTCCTGCCCTTCTCCAGCAACAACCCCGATATGCCACATGCACCTGGTACTGTGGTGAGCCTAACATTCTCAGCAGTTGACACAAAAGTCCTGACTGTCGGGACAGTCGCCCAGAATTGGGACTGTCCTGCCTGAATCAGGACAGTTGGTAGGTATGAGCTACCTTCCAATATATTAGAGTAAGGTTAGGAACACACTGGAGATTTTTCCAACCAATCTGTTATCTACAATGATTGCACCTACGACTGAAGGATCGACCAGTCAAGCAATACATGCATACACACTACACACGATATACTTTCAGTTCTGTGCTCTTCATCTCATCCTATAGTCATTTAGAGAATGACAGCACAATATACATTCATTTATTCATTCCTGTTACACTGATTAACCGCCTTGTTATAGCTATCCACATGTCATAGCGAATTTCGTTAACTTCTGTGACCCTGAAATTAAATATTCAGTCTCAGTAC
Organism: Mixophyes fleayi; assembly: GCF_038048845.1. Classification (NCBI taxonomy): domain Eukaryota; kingdom Metazoa; phylum Chordata; class Amphibia; order Anura; family Limnodynastidae; genus Mixophyes; species Mixophyes fleayi. The sequence goes on along the minus strand of NC_134405.1, from coordinate 285,086,797 downwards.
AAATGAATGAATTATTCCATCTACAGCACTCTTTACATTTAGTCACCAGGACATATTTATTACCAGCATCGGCTGAAAAGACCATGACTCTGTAAACTCTATGAGTGCATGCACACTACATGATTGAAAGGTGATTGGAATGAGATTATTAAACAGTACAACCAACCAAATGAAATGACAATCGTCACTTTGAAATGACTTTCATTCTTTGTGTAGGTATACACACTAACGCGATCTGTGACCGAGCGGTCGTTTATTGGGTGATTGGCCTGATAATCAGCTGAAAAACCTCCAGTGTGTACCTAGCCTTAGTATATATGGCAGATAAATAGTAACACATGATAAATGATTGTCATACTGTTTGTGATATTTAGCTGTGTGTTTTAGAACTATTATTAGTTTATGCTTAGCCACTCTGTTTAGTTTGCCAATTTCTGCTAATTGTGCAGCCTTTGCTATACTGGTATTGTAATAACCTTTGTTAGAAATGATGAGGAAAGACAGTTGAAGTATTATTTGATGGAATACAGTTATGAATTGTACAAAGTACCTAATGGAAAGACATTATTGGGCCTGGGGATGTACAAGCGTGCAGATCTGCATTCCACATCATCAGTTTTTTGCAGCTGTTGTTAGAAATGCAGCCAATGCCTATAATGACTAGACATTTTCAGCAATAGGCAAAATTTTATATGTACAATTAAAATTGCTTATCAAATAAAGTCTTAGGCACGTTGTGAGCTAACTAACAGATAAGTGCAGAACAGAACACTTACATCTGGTCCAAATGAAGTATTTTAATACACATGTAATAGAAACAAAAATAATTTCTACAACAGTTTGATGTAGTGACATGCCTAGCAAGTATACATATAAGTATATAATATAATAGAATATAATATATAAATGTTCTACTTAATAAGAAGCATTGCATTTCGGAAATAAAGTAAAATTAACAGATTAGAGGTTCTTTCAATTTGCAGCACATTTTCCAATCCCACCCACTTTATATCAGTTCTTGTGATGCAATTTAATACATTATTTCCTAACTTATCAACTTGTGGCATCTGCTCCCTAGGTTTTCTTCAGAGGGATTCAGAGACTCCTTTAACTTATATATAAACTGTGTCTGTCTAGTGCAACAGGTGTACAGTTGAAAATATAAACTTAGATTTCATCTTCGGTATCTTAGAGGTTGTGCAAAACAGGGCGTTTGAAGGCGAGGCTCTACAGCTTTCTGCTAAACACAGTATAACCCACAAAATGTGCAATCCCCAACCCTAGGTTTACAGTGTGTTTAATACATAGCCCTATACATCAATACAATTGATGACACCTTATAGAATACTTACCTACTTTTGAAGGCAGCTGTGCGGGAGGGGGTCCGTCGAGGGGGGCGTAGCTACGCGTTGTGCACCGTTAGGCTCCTCCCCTGTCAATCTTAGGCAATCCCGGCAGGAGGTGGGGCCATGATGGCGCATTTAGCCCCGCCCCCAACATCTACAACAACGGGGACAGCTGGATCCGGGATTTTTGCCTGCTCTCTCGGGAGTTCGGGAGAACTCCCAAAAATTCGGGAGTCTCCCAGTCATTCCGGGAGAGTAGGCAACTATGCCATATAGTCTAGAAATCATTGACTTTAATAACTTCCATAGGTATTAGTTTGACATTTATGCTGCAAAACAATTGAAACATGAAAGGTCAACAATATTAAATCATAATCTACTTTTTTAACAAACCTAAATATTGTTATTGATTTGAATTGCTTTGCCCGAAAAAATATATTTGCTGAACAACGGTTTAGTTTTTAAGACATGAAGCAAACAAATAATTTTGCCATGTTGCTGATTCTTGATAAATTATTCAGAGCTCATCTTTCCTGTTGAATAACGTTGTATACTTTATTTTTTCAATTTACAGCTTTGGAACAATTATTTTCATCTGGCTGTGGCTTTCATTACTCAATATTCTCTACAGCTTGAGAATTTCTCTCATGATAAGCGCAATGAAATTCTGGACAAGTAGGTTTTGACTTTTTCCATTAAAATTGACATATTTGATGTACTGTAAGAATGCCGGGCTTATGTGCTGCTTCTGCACACTGAGCGCTAATAGGTCCACCAGACGGCAGCCTTATGTGCTGGCTGAGGTACCCATTGCCTCCACGACTTTCTAATTATATAGGCAAACAACTGGGAAATAACATGTGTACTTTAATTTAAATAAACACACAGGAGTTAATATAAATACAGGTAACAAAAGACAGGGAGTTCACCGAACATAGAGCCTACTACTGACGGAAAGGGGTGCAAAGCAGGATTATCCTGTATATACAACATACCAGACACCTTGATGGTGCTGTTCAAAGGTGCAGCAACTTATAGCAACCAATGAAATTCTATCATCATTCCAATGCAGTTTGGATAACGGAAAAAAAATCTATTTGTCATTGTTAACAGCAAATTTGTGCTTATGACATTATGGGGCCTTTTTAAGAAATGGAGAGAAACCCCCTTCTCTGGCGAAAATTGGAGTTTTTTTGCCAGATTTAATATAATGTGAACCTGAATAAAGTGAAAACTGTAAGTAGATAAAGAAAACCAAATAGCAACTATTCTGATTAATAGTATTATTGATCAAAGCAAAACTCAATTTGATGCTTCTTGATTACAAATAATGAGCTATTCCCTCTTCCTTATGTTCTTCATTTGTTGATTTTCTTGAATGTAGCACTGTATTTGTACAGTACCTAATCCCTAAAATAACAGTCTGTCCAAAAGCTTTTTGTATGTCAGGCATTTAGAATGTTATTGCATGTCATCAACTTCTAATTAATTGGTTGGGACCAGAAAATGTGTGTTTCTAGCAGTTGTGTGCCCTTCTCCATTGAAGAAATTGTAAAATGTATGTTTTCACTTCAGGTACGAAGATATGAGGTGCTTAATAGGATTTGCAATTCGTGACATGTGGTACAAGCTTGGTAAGTGTGACAAACAATAGAGGCGTTTAATGTATTTACCAAAATGCTGTGTAACACTATTCACTGCTGTCTGTAACCCATTACTCAAACTCAGCTGTGCCCATATTGGAACTTGATGGGAATTGGCTTGCTAACACTAACACTCATCTGTATTTTTAAGTAGAAATACATATTACTTTGTCCATTAAATGGAGTGAAACATCAGAATCAAACTAGACATCTATCTGGAATGCAGTGAACAGATCTTGTGATTTGCTTAAGTTAGCACCACGATGACATAAGGGCTTCGCAGAGTTGGCCGCAGCATGTTGTGGCCGCTGGGGTAGGTCTTTAGCGTAATCCGAAAGTGAGGGAGTAAGGTCTAGTAGCAACTTAGCCAGGAACCAATATAACAGAGGAGGGATAAGATTCCAGGAAACCAGGGAATGGATGCTTGGGGCAAACCAATGTTTCCAACACAAGAAGGTAATTTCAGTAGAAGTCCCTCAGACAGACAAGGATGAATTAGAGAGACAATAAGTATAAATACTGAGGCCAAATGGTAACTAACAGACATACGCGTTCTGTCCCTCTAATGGTTCACAGAACGTGGTTAAATAGAATGCCCAAATGTGCAGGGGGCGGGGAGGAGGCATGAACGGTCATGTGACCGCAACTATGAAGTTCAGCAAGATGTTGGCCAGGAGTGGTCGCCACTGCAGAGAATAAGACCTGGTGGTGTCGCAAAGAGGATCCAGTGAAGTGCACTGATGAGGGGTGAATGATAAAAGATGAACAACAAGTGACAAGCAGTGAGGGAAGAGTGATGAGTGATAAGGAACAAGTCATTAGTGACAAATTAAAAGAGATAAGTGATGATTGACAAATAAGAAGTGATAAGACATATAGTACAAGTCATGAGGGACTCCCAAGAAGTCATACTATTGTGTGAGTCATGATGTGTCACGAGCCGTGGCGGCTCCTGGCACCGGCGTGACTCGCTCTCTTCTCTGGCCCAGCGTCCTGGCCGTTGTCATGACAACCGGGACGTCACCTTCGGTTTGTCCAGGCCGTTGCCAAGGCAACGGTCGGGACGCTCTCTCACTGAAGCGCCGCGTCCCGGCATCCAGGTCAGCCAGCCGCGTGCGCAAATGAGGTGTTAGCTTTAGCCTCAGGGGGCTAATTATCCCTGCTGTGCCCCATCATTTTCATTGGTCAATACCGGTATTTTAGGCAGGAAGGGGCAAGCCTCCCTGCCGGTTATAGTCCCTGCTTCCTAGCATACTCCTCCTGCTGTGTTGCTGCTCCTGTTATTGTTATTACCGTTGCTGACCCCTAGCCTGGGTACTGACGCTGTTGATTTGCCTGTGACCCTGACCTCTTGCTCGGATTACTGACGCTGCTGAATTGCCTGTGACCCTGAAACCTTTGGATCCTCACTCCGCTTCTTTGTTAAACACCTGCGCTACTTTCTCAGGTTGTCAGCTCCTACTTCTAGAGAACAAGACCTGGGGGCATCCAAGTACCTGTGAGCGCGTCTAGCTCTACGGGAAAGGCAATTGCTATAGGCGAAGACCTCCGAACGGTTCTAGGAGTTGATGCCTGGGGCGTGAGCCCTAACATGATGTTGTGTATTTTATTTATTATTATTATTATTATTAATTTTTATTTATAGGGCGCCACAAAGTATCCGTAGCGCCGTACAAGGACAAACAATGGCACAGTACAAGGTGAAACAGCACAGTACAAGTAACAGTAAGCACTATAACTCTGGGGGCTCAGGCACAGCATGAAAGAGAGGGAGGGAGGGGAAAAGTGAGTATAGGCAGGTAACTATGGCCCAAGAGGGTGGGCACGGATGACAGGTTGAGAGTCACTGAGGGGAGCGGAGAGAAGCGAGAGGAGACAGAGGGCAGAGGGACTGAGAGGAGGTGAGCTGAGTAGCTGGAGAGCGCAGTTAAAAGTGATGGAAACAGAAGGTAGGAGTGCCCTGCTCAAAGGAGCGAACAATCTAAAGGGAGGGGAAGACAGACAGACACATGGATGAGACGGAGAGACGGGAGAAAGGGAGACGGAGTCGAGGAAGGGGGAGAAGGGAAGAAGGGATGAGAAAGAGAGGTAGCCGACCGGTGGGAGTTTAGGCATGAGACTGGAAGGCTTTAAGGAAAAGGTGGGTTTTTAATGTTCGTTTGAAAGAGGACAGATTAGGGGAAGTTCTGATGGAGCGGGGGAGCTTGTTCCAATGGAGGGGAGCGGCGCGGGAGAAGTCTTGGATATGTGCGTGAGAGGAGGTAATCAGAGGGGAAGAGAGGCGACGATCGTTGGACGATCGCAGTGGGCGAGAGGGAGTGTGAATAGAGATAAGGTTAGAGATGTAGGGAGCAGTGGAGTTGGCGAGGGCCTTGTAAGTCAGAGTGAGGAGCTTGAAAAGGATTCTGTAGGGGAAGGGGAGCCAGTGAAGGGCTTGGTAGAGTGGGGATACAGAGGTGGAACGGCGAGAGAGGTAAATAAGCCTAGCAGCGGCGTTAAGTCCAGATTTAAGGGGAGCGAGATGAGAGAGAGGGAGGCCGATAAGGAGAAGGTTGCAGTAGTCCAAGCGGGAGATAATCAGAGAGTGGACGAGAGATTTGGTGGCATCCTGGGAGAGGAAGGGCCGAATGCGGGCAATGTTGCGAAGCTGGAAACGGCAGGATTTGGCGAGAGAGTGAATGTGAGGGGCAAAGGAGAGAAAGGAGTCGAGGATGACACCTAGGCAGTGGAGTTGGGGAAAAGGGGAGATAGATGAGTTGTCAACAGTGATGGAGAGGTCAGAGGGGAAGGAGGTACGAGAGGGAGGAAAGACAATGAGTTCAGTTTTAGCAAGATTGAGTTTAAGAAATCTAGAGGACATCCAGGAGGAGATGGCAGTGAGGCATGCGCATACCCTGGAAAGAAGGGAGGGAGAGAGATCAGTAGAGGAAAGGTAGGTTTTACCACATTATGCATTATACATCAGCTCAATTTTTAAATTAAAGAGATGTGTATGTTCCAGTAGATAGCAATAGTTAGTTATTATTTTTCCACCATGTAAAATGTTATTTCCAATCCTTCATACTGAAGACAATCAGAGAAAAGCTAACAGCCACAGGTCCATACTGTAGAGATACTGTACAGATACAAATTTTGTGCGTATGCAAAACTCACAATTTACATCCAACTCTAAATGAGGCCCTAAATGCTGCCTTATTTCTGTGAAATGGATTCTTTATTTATCTGAAGTGCTCCATTTGCCATTTCTATAGATAGCCTCGAAGACCTCAGTGGTCCTGACAAACATACTGGCCAGCAAAATAGAAATAAATGTGAGTGAGCAGCAGCAAAACACTGCTGAACTATTGATGACTTTAGGAACCACAGCAAGTTAGGCGCACTAGAGAAGTCAGAAAATTACAATATTTTTGACAAATTGAATTCCACCCTATACTAAATTTTGGGTGGTGTTCTTCTTTAAACTAGCTTATCTTGACGCATATGTCAAAAGCAGGATAATCCTTTTCACTGTAAAGGTGTGTGGGGAGATGTGTACAGGTGTGTGGTGAAATGTGCAGAGGTGTGAGGGGAGATGGGCAGAGGTGTGTGGGGAGATGGGCAGAGGTGTGTGGGGAGATGTGCAGAGGTGTGAGGGGAGATGTGCAGAAATGTGTAAGGAGATGGGCAGAGGTGTGTGAAGAGATGTGCAGATTTGTGTGGGGAGATGGGCAGAGGTGTGTGGGGAGATGTACAGAGGTGTGTGGGGAGATGGGCAGAGGTGTGAGGGGAGATGTGCAGAGGTGTGTGGGGGGATGGGCAGAGGTGTGAGGGGAGATGTGCAGAGGTGTGTGGGGAGATGTGTAGAGGTGTGAGGAGAGATGGGCAGAGGTGTGAGGGGAGATGTGCAGAGGTGTGTGGGGAGATGGGCAGAGGTGTGTGGGGAGATGTGCAGAGGTGTGAGGGGAGATGTGCAGAAATGTGTAAGGAGATGGGCAGAGGTGTGTGAAGAGATGTGCAGATTTGTGTGGGGAGATGGGCAGAGGTGTGTGGGGAGATGTACAGAGGTGTGTGGGGAGATGGGCAGAGGTGTGAGGGGAGATGTGCAGAGGTGTGTGGGGGAATGGGCAGAGGTGTGTGGGGAGATGTGCAGAGGTGTGAGGGGAGATGTGCAGAAATGTGTAAGGAGATGGGCAGAGGTGTGTGAAGAGATGTGCAGATTTGTGTGGGGAGATGGGCAGAGGTGTGTGGGGAGATGTACAGAGGTGTGTGGGGAGATGGGCAGAGGTGTGAGGGGAGATGTGCAGAGGTGTGTGGGGGGATGGGCAGAGGTGTGAGGGGAGATGTGCAGAGGTCTGTGGGGAGATGTGTAGATTTGTGAGGAGAGATGGGCAGAGGTGTGAGGGGAGATGTGCAGAGGTGTGAGGGGAGATGGGCAGAGTTGTGTGGGGAGATGTGTACAGGTGTGTGGGGAGATGTGCAGAGGTGTGAGGGGAGATGGGCAGAGTTGTGTGGGGAGATGTGTACAGGTGTGTGGTGAGATGTGCAGAGGTGTGTGGGGAGATGTGCAGAGGTGTGTGGGAAGATGTGCAGAGGTGTGTGGGGAGATGTGTAGAGGTATGTGGGGAGATGTGCAGAGGTCTGTGGGGAGATGTGTAGAGGTGTGAGGGGAGATGGGCAAAGGTGTGAGGGGAGATGTGCAGAGGTCTGTGGGGAGTTGGGCAGAGGTGTAAGGCGAGATGGGCAGAAGTGTGTGGGGAGATGGGCAGAGTTGTGTGGGGAGATGTGCAGAGGTGTGTGGGGAGATATGCAAAGGTATGTGGGGGGATGGGCAAAGGTGTGAGGGGAGATGTGAAGAGGTGTGTGTAGATGGGCAGAGGTGTGAGGGGAGATGTGCAGAGGTGTGAGGGGAGATGTGCAGAGGTGTGTGGGGAGATGTGCAGAGGTGTGTGGGGAGATGTGTAGATATGTTTGGGGAGATGTGTAGAGGTGTGTGGGGAGATGTGTAGAGGTGTGTGGGGAGATGTGCAGAGGTCTGTGGGGAGATGTGTAGAGGTGTGAGGGGAGATGGGCAAAGGTGTGAGGGGAGATGTGTAGAGGTCTGTGGGGAGATGGGCAGAGGTGTAAGGGGAGATGGGCAGAGGTGTGTGGGGAGATGGGCAGAGTTGTGTGGGGAGATGTGCAGAGGTGTGTGGGGAGATGTGCAGAGGTGTGTGGGGAGATGTGTAGAGGTGTGGAGAGATGTGCAGAGGTTAGTGGGAAGATGTGCAGAGCTGTGTGGTGCGATGTGCAGAGGTCTGTGGGGAGATGTGCAGAGGTGTGTGGTGGGATGTGCAGAGGTGTGTGGGGAGATGTGCAGAGGTGTGTGGGGAGATGTGCAGAGGTGTGTGGGGAGATGTGCACAGGTGTGTGGGTTGATGGGCAGAGGTCTGTGGGGAGATGTGGAAAGGTGTGAGAGGAGATGTGCAGAGGTGTGAGGGGAGATGTGTAGAGGTGTGAGGGAAGTTGTGCAGAGGTCTGTGGGGAGATGGGCAGAGGTGTGTGGGGAGATGGGCAGAGGTGTGTGGGGAGATGGGCAGAGGTGTGTGGGGAGATGTGCAGAGGTGTGTGTGGGGATGGGCAGAGGTGTGAGGGGAGATGTGAAGAGGTGTGTGGGCAGATGTGCAGAGGTGTGTGGGGAGATGTGCAGAGGTGTGGGGGAGATGTGCAGATGTGTGTGGTGGGATGTGCAGAGGTGTGAGGGGAGTGAGCAGAGATGTGTGGGGATATGGGCAGAGGTGTGTGGGGAGATGTACAGAGGTGTGTGGTGGGATGTGCAGAGGTGTGAGGGGAGTGAGCAGAGATGTGTGTGGAGATGTGTAGAGGTGTGTACAGGTGTGTGGGGAGATGTGTACAGGTGTGTGGGGAGATGGGCAGAGGTGTGTGGGGAAATGTGCAGAGGTGTGTTGGGAAATGTGCAGAGGTGTGTGGGGAGATGTGTACAGGTGTGTGGGGAGATGTGCTGAGGTGGGTGGGGAGATGGGCAGAGGTGTATGGGGAGATGTGCACAGGTGTGTGGTGAGATGTGCAGAGGTGGGTGGGGAGATGGGCAGAGGTGTGTGTGGAGATGTGCAGAGGTCTGTGGTGAGATGTGTACAGTTGTGTGGGGAGATGGGCAGAGGTGTGTGGGGAGATGTGTACAGGTGTGTGGGGAGATGGGCAGAGGTGTGTGGGGAGATGGGCAGAGGTGTGTGGGGAGATGTGCACAGGTGTGTGAGGAAGGGGCAGAGGTGTGTGGGGAGAAGGGCAGAGGTGTGTGGGGAGATGTGCACAGGTGTGTGGGGAGAGGTGCACAGGTGTGTGGGGAGATGTGCAGAGGTGTGAGGGGAGATGTGCAGTAATGTGAGGGGAGATGGGCAGAGGTGTGAGGGGAGATGTGCAGAGGTGTGTGGTGAGATGGGCAGACATGTGAGAGGAGATGTGCAGAGGTATGTGAGTAGATGTGCAGAGATCTGAATGGCATTTGGGAAGGTCTGTGTGGGACGTGGGGGAGTTTCTGAATACACGTGGGGGCATTTTGTGGCAAGTTGGGCTATAAGAGCATGTGGTGATATTTTGGAGCAAGTGGCAGAGCTCAGTGGCATGTGGGGGAATTTTGGAGCATGTGGGATGAATGAATCGTGGTGCCGAAGTTGATTTGAAATTGATGATAAATTGTGTCCCTTCTGGTGATTGGAGGGTCGCACATGGGGCCCTTGAAGTTAACCGGGTTGTGTCTTTTTTCTGAAACTGCTTCCAAAACATCAGCACACAGCTGCAGTATACTAAATACTATTTTAATTTCAAAACACCCTAATTTTGCTTATGGGGATATATCAACAATGTTTGAATTTCTTAAGATTTTCCTGACCAATTTGACTTTTTTTCTGCTAGAATTCTATTTTGAATTTCTCTATTATAACAGTTCTGTGAAGCCATTTGACAACACTTTGTCAGATTTTCTGCAATGTACAACATTACCAAAAGCATTAAATAATGTGCCTGCAGAAAGCTGACAAACGTTATATACATCAGCCTGCAGGCAGCCCTTCCATCACTTTAAGTGCTGGGAGCCAGAGGCCCCAGTAGCAATGCTGCAGGAGGATTACTACAGTAACGAATGCAAAAAATGATAACACAACCTGATTAGCTATTCCACTGTCATGAATAAACTTCTGTGCTTGACTAACTTTATTTTATTCAAATCTATTTTAAACTGTGAGAGAAACAGTCTTTAAGAAAACTAAACAACCTTGCTTCTATCCCCATGGAGTAAACTGCAAAAGTTGAAAACTGTCTATAGGATACAAAATATGCAATGTGACTCACTAGCCTTTTAGAGTTAAAGATTAATGTAATTGCTCTAGAACATAATATAGGTCAACTTTGTGACACATTGTTTATAAACAGACCCGTTTCCTGGATATCCAATGTAGAATACTGTATACATATTTTAGTTTACTTACATAAAATTTAGTTTGCGTAAGTGAAGATAGTTTATTAATGACAGATGCTATTTGCATTTTTAGCCAGTCATATAATTAAATTTTTACATGGTTTATATATCTAGTTAATAGCAGAGAAAAAGTTAATTAAAATATTGTTAAATATTGCAATTAATTGTTTCAGAGCGAGGGCAGGTATCACTTTCAAGGCCATGAAGTTCAAATAAAAGTAATGTCAGCACAAAATGTTATAATATGAAAATGTATGCGTACCAGTAGTGAAATCCACACAGAACTTAAAGGTGCAAGCCCCTCTAAAAAAATATGTATGTTCAGTGACAGATTATCCACTGTGCAAGTGGCCATCTAGGACCTGATTGGTCCTAGGGATCCTGCCAGCCACTCACTCACAGCCAACTGTTTGAATGACATATTTAAAAATAAATAAAATAAAAGTGCCAGAGAAGCAGGGCTTGGATTCCAGGGAGAGGGACTGGATGATTGCATCGCTGGCCCGGCATCTATGGAGCTAATATAGGCCTGGCAGCTATACTGACAGAGCAGCCGCAGCAATCCTTCCTGCTGCTCTTTATCTAGTGACTGATCTTCAATCATGTGAGGTTGAGCACCTGGGGCTAGAGGAGCATGTACTTATGACAGCTTGAAGGAGCTCAACAAATGTTCCTCTGAACCTTGGTGTTATTGTGGCTTCAATTTCATTGCTTTCTATACACTGGAAAACACAAGATGCAAGAGGTGGGTTACCAGGGTCAACACATGCTAGGTTAATGAATATGCCTGAGCCACCATGGCTGAAGCAGAGAGAGATTTACAATCTGACATATGTGTGACCACCATTGAAAACCATTGGGTTGGATCACATGGCAGAATGTAAGAGAATCAAATCCTAGCACTGAAATGATTAAACATTGTCCTCTGGTACTCCATGTCTTGATGATCACATTAAGGTATACAGTATGTTGACAAGACCCCCCCCCCCACTCAGTGTGTATCGAATGTGTGACCTGTGTATAGCAAGCAGGTAACTACAGTCAAATTAAATAATCCCACTCTGTCCTCTGCTGTCATATAATCACTGAGGAGTTTTCTGAGTGACTGGCTCAGACTAGCAGACCTGATTACACTCTCGTAGAAGAGTAAGAGAGACAATAAGTAGAAGTCAAATGGGTAGCTATATAATTGTGCACCGCAGATGAGAACCTCTGGGAAAATTAAATATCAGCTTCATCTTAAAACAGCAATCCCACATAGAAGGTTTATTTGGTTTTCTTGAAATAGCAATAAAGTACTTTTTAAGTATGGACAATTTTCTCAGCTGTACCTCTATAAATCATTTTCTTCTTTTTAACATTGCTCAAGAGGTTACAAAATATAGCTGCCAGTTGCACAGACACAGACTCACAGCTCTCAGCATGACATGTGAAGGCAGAAGGGGAGAAATTTAGAGTACCCAGAGCAGATAGAGCTCAGATGAGCATCCGAAGCCAATCTGCTCACTACATCATGTGCCATGTACAGGCCCACCAAGAAATATTTGGGCCCTGGTGCAGCAGCTTCTTGGGACCACCCCCATAGATGATTAGGACAGAGTTTGTGCTCTGAATGACACTGAATGGGGCATGGTCCAAATCTGTTGTAGGTGTGCCCACTACACAGGCAGGGGCCACAGGTACTTCCCACTCTTGATAGTTGTATAGGGGCAGACCAGGGGTCATAGATTAGTAGTAAGAGAGGTTATAATTGTACACAGGCAGGATAGAGGTGGTAGATTAGTATTGAGAGATTTCATTTATAGAGGCAGAGGAAGAGAGTACAAACTACTCAACGTACACGGAATAGTCACTTTTCTTCTTTTGGCAGTCAAATTCTTTGCCTGCACTCTACTGTAACTGTCTCTCCAGGATTCTATATGTCACTCTTTGAGTTTCCTGTCACACTCAGATCATTGTCCTTCTCTTCTCACTTACTCATGGGAGCATATTGTTCCCGGGATCGCAGTAACGTTGCCGTAACAACGCACAATGGTAATCTGGGTTGCGAAGGAAAATCTGCATTATTGCGGTACCATATTACCTTCAGTAATGTGTAATCTGTGTGTTATAGCAACCACGGAACCTAAATGAATATGCTCCATGGTGTCTTTTTGCCTGCTGGGTGAGAATCCAACCAAGACACACAAGGTCCAGCTTCTCTCTCTCATTCCTTTACAACCAACTGTGTACTGTGTACAGTGCTGTGTAGCCTACGGGTCCATTCACAGCATTTCCTTGTGCTGAACACGCTTATCCTGGGTGTTACATTGTATAATTTTGTACTGTATGCCCAGGGCCTGTTTAAGGTTTCCAGAGGCCTCAGTGCAACTAATTTAATAAAACTGGGAATTCTCCTAAATAAATCCCAGTGTGAACCCCGCCAAAAACTCCCAACACTATGACTCACCTCACACCCCTCCCTATAGTCCCAACATTGTGAACAAGTGCAAAACAAGTAGCAGAAGTGGGTTATAGCCGGGACCTATCAGGTCATCGTCTTTGGGGCATTTCGATGGTAGCACAACGAGCCCAGTCACAGTGCATGAGTAGCTCTGGGTGTAATGTGGGAACTGGGATGGACAGATGAAGGAGGAGTCATTGCTGAGATAAGCACAGATCCTGCCTACCCACTAACAATAATAGAGAACATACTAATCTTACTAGCACGGCCAGAGGGGGAAAGCAGGCAGCAATCAGGAAAATGAGTGGGGGCCCGAGGAGCAGCCAGGGGGGCATGGCCACTGCACAGACAGGCCTGGGTCCTGTAACTTTGTACCTGCCCAGCCCCCTCCTCTCGAAACCCCTGCCCCCCTGTATTGGAAACAGAGAAACTTGATTCCTCTCAGTTCTGTTAATACACAGGAGATGTTTAGAATCTCAAGCATAAAAAAAGGGTTGTTAACAGCAAGCAATTATGATTGTTAACAGTAAGCAGTTACTGCAGTAGGCAGTAATAAAAGATGAGATGGGGGGATTCAGGTTACTGGCTTATTTCTGCAGTGCATATTTTGGTTTTTATATATGACATTGACTATAGTTTAAGCCACTGGTGTTGCCAAATTTAGTAGCCTGACATTTCTCAGTTTATGGTCAGCCAAAGCGTCATTGTGAGTGATAAAAATCTGGTCAAATATGATCAGTGTGGAAAATCTGGTTAGCTGATGACACATATCACTGTCTGATTAAGTAACAGCAGAAATGAGGAAGCGTAAACTTTATAGCATATTTGTTTGGGAAGACAATTTGATCCTCTATGTGTATAGATCCTCTATGTGTATGACTGGAATGGCCACAACTTGGGCCAATTGTTTAAACAACCCAAACATGCCATTTAAAAAGGTAAACAGTTCTATAAAGAAAAGCTAATGTAATAGTGTTGATGAAGTATTAACATTATGAAATTCAGTTTTCTAGTCATAGGCAGAAGCAAAAGGATTAAACAGAAATTGCCGATACCCGCAAAATGTAATATGTATACAGTCTATTGTTAAATGTATACTCACTGTCAGTAATTAAGAATTGTAAAGATTTCCTCAATTAAAAGAGTTACTCACTTTGTGGCAATACAATTGTAGTTCAGTGGGAGTCTGAGTCTAATTAGTGCCCTTAAAGTCCTGCTGCTATTCCAATCCGGTGAAGAATTGCTCAACATATCAAATCTCCAACAAATTAAATGCAAGTTGTATTTTATTTGGTAAATTTCATATGACATGCACTTATAATTTCTTAGTGGTTGGACAGCATTTTGCCAATCTCTGACACCACATTGGTAATGAAAGATCAGCCAGGATGTACTGTTTCCTTCTTCTTCAGATACAGGAACACTAATTGCTAAAAAGCAGAAAAACTACAAATTCCCGATGATAAAGGTGTGCATTGATACAATAAATTCTAATGACATAATTAAAATCACAACAGTAAAAAATATAATGATTTGGTAATATCAATGGTTTGTAAATTAGTATCAATAATTTGTGACATAAAAAACACTATTAAAAACATATAGTGTATTTTTAAATAAAAATGTCAAAAGACTCAAAGTGCAGGCAGTCAGTAAGGTTGGTGATTTATTATACTTCAGATATATATAAATAAAAACCTGATGTTTTAGGAAAAACAGAATAACCATTCTTAATACCAGTTTAAAAGGTTACTGAGCCTGTTGTCTTTTCACGTTTTGCAAGCAAAAATGTTATTTTAATAGATAGATAAAAATAAAACTGACGGCTCATTCTCTAATAAAATCATAAAGTGATCTGAACTGTATTTTGAAAAGTTCACTGTAGAGTTTGCTTATTGTCTTGAGAAATTATAATTATTTAGCTATTAACTGTACTTTGCAACATCAGCTTTACTAATTGCACATTCAACAGTCCACTTGTAATAGAAATCTACGAGACACCCACGTATTACAGTAAAACTGCAAAAAAAAAAACAATGAGTACGGGGATAAGCCAATTTCTCATTATCTTTTTGGCGAATGATTGTGCACAAACATGCAGATTGCCGTTGATTGCATTATGTACAGTACAAAAGGTCTAATTTGAAATTCTTTTTACACATTTAAAAAAGGGAAAGCTGTAGTCTAGCAATATAGATAACTAAATGCTCCAGAACATGCTGTTTTTCAGAGATAGGTTGTTGGATTCCCAAGATAAAATCCAATAGCAGAACTGAATTTGTTTACCCTATAAGTGCCAGAGAGATTAGTACAGTCTAAATAGATATTCACTTTTTTTTTAATAGAAAAAGCGGGAAATGCTTGTCACATTACATTTTTGGGAAAAGTGAGATACTTGAGAATCCTCCAAATGCACTCTTGTTAACAGTAACATTTTAAGATTAGTAATATAGCAGTGTAGGAATTAAAATATTATATAGCAAGTGATAATTTAGGGCCTGATTCATTAAGGAAAATGTTTTTTCTCTTTCATCCAGTCTGGGGGACACTGCTTACCATGGGTTGTGGAGGGGAGCACGGGAGTTGGCACCCAGCTAGTTAAGTTTAGCACTGCTGACAGACCCCTCCCCTCTACAATCCCCCTGCCCCTTCCTGTTCAGTTTTTTTTAGGTGCCCATGGAGTTGGGCAGTGTTTTAGTACTGCTAGTGTTTTTTTTCATTTAACTTTATTTTATTTTATTTAATTTTATTCCTTTTTTATATAGGAAGTTCTTCTTTGGTGGCAGACCTGGGAGTGTGTTCTATTATAGAGAACACGCTCTCAGAACGGCAGCGCAGGCAGGCACTGCTCTGTCAGATGAGAGCCAGGTTCAACCTTTGGAACAGGAAGAGAACACTAAAAGCCAATTTATAGATGATTTGGTTTTAGCGGTGAGACAGGCGTTGGACCTCCCAGAACCGGAGGATCCTACTCCTAGAGACAGAAGTCTGTTTAAGAAGGCCAAGAGGAAGGCTATCCATTTTCCCCCTTCTGTAGAACTCAGAGATATTGCAGAGGGAGCCTGGAAACAGCCTTATAGAAGGTTCTCTGTTCCCAGGAGATTCTCTTCCCTGTGTCCATTGCAGGATGATGACGTGGCTCGCTGGGAGAGTATTCCTAAGGTAGATATTCCAGTAGCCCGTTTGGCCAGACACACTTTACTATCAGTCCCAGGTTCAGCAACTCTGCAGGATGCCACTGATCGCAGAGTGGAATCCCAGCTGAAATCTATATTTGTGGCAGCGGGTTCTTCCTTTAGGCCCACATTTGTTTCAGCTTGGGTTGCTAGAGCCATGGAAGCATGGGCAGACCAACTGGCAGAGGCCTTATAGGACTCTGATTTACTTCCCCTGGCTTTACATTTGAAAGAGGCATCGGGAAACCTTTATGAGGCGGCCCAGAACTCAGCGTCTGTGTCCTCCTCTATTCAGGCTGCATCTATTTCAGCAAGAAGAACGTTATGGCTGAAATCCTGGGAAGGAGATTCGGAATAAAAAAAAAGTCAGTTGAAACCATTCTTTTTTCAGCAGCAGATTTGTTCGGCCCGGAATTGGATACTATGATCTTCCAGGCAACAGGGGGAAAAAGCACTTCCTTGCCGGTATTCTCTAGTAGGGGCCGGACCCCTCGGGTGAGCTCCTTTCGTCAGCCCTTTAGGGGGAGCTCCTTGCCTAGGGGGACAGTCATTTAGAGGTAGACAACCAAATGCCTGAGGCTCCTCTGTCAGGGGTAGATCCTCATTTGCAGCTAGGCGCCAGGCCTCCAAGACCCAGGAGAAGCCTGCGTCCTGACAACCCCTCTATTCTGCCGGAGGTGGTGCCAGTGGGGGGACGTCTGTCTTTGTTTCAGGAACTGTGGGCAGCGTCCTCCCAAGACCTTTGGATTTGGGGCATTATATCAAGGGGGTACATGATAGACCTGCTGGGTCCGGTACCACATCGCTTTTTCATAACCCCGCTACCCCGAGATCCAACAAGAAGACAGGCAATACAGGCCTGTGTCGCCTCTCTTCTTTCGCAAAGAGTCATCTGCAGGGTCCCAGACGACCAGAAGGGACAGGGGTTTTATTCAAATCTGTTTCTGGTCAAGAAGCCGGATGGGTCCTTTCGACCCATCTTAAACCTAAAGAACCTCAATGTAAACTTACGGGTGGACAGATTTCGGATCGAATCCCTGAGGTCGGTAATAAACGGCTTAGAGAAGGATCAGTTTATGGCTTCCATAGACATAAAAGACGCATACCTCCACGTTCCCATTTGGAGCGACCATCAGTCTCTCCTAAGATTCACAGTGGGGTCCTCCCTCTATCAGTTTCGGGCTCTTCCCTTCGGCCTCTCCACAGCACCGAGGGTCTTCACGAAGATCATGTCAGTGATGGCAGCGTGTCTTCACCTAAAGGGAGTTCAGGTCGTGCCTTATTTGGATGATCTGCTCAATAAATCCTCCTCAGAGATTTGCTTACGTCAGCACTTATCCCTCACCTTGGCGGTTCTCGAGAGCCATGGGTGGCTGATAAACTTAAAGAAATCCCAGGTGGTTCCGTGTCAACGCATGGTTTTCCTAGGGCTCATCATGGACACCAGTCAGTAAAAGGTGTTCCTGCCTGCCGAGAAGATTCAATTCGGAGTATAACATCTCAGGTCTTGTCTTCTCCCAGCCCCTCAATTCACTTGTGCATGCGGCTGCTGGGAAAGATGGTGGCCTCCTTCGAGACCATCCCCTTTGGTCGAGCTCATTCTCGATGCTTCCAGTGGAATATGTTGACAAAATGGTCAGGATCCCACCTACGCTTGGATCTCCAGAGGATCTCGCTGTCTCCGAGGGCGAGAGAATCACTCCAGTGGTGGCTGAATCAGGATCACATGACGGTGGGCAGGTCCTTTGCTCCATGGTCATGGATCATAGCCACAACAGACGCCAGCCTGAGAGGTTGGGGAGCGGTGGTCCTGCACCTCAGGCTCCAGGGGCTCTGGTCAGTTCAGGAATCAGCCTTATCAATCAACACATTAGAGTTGAAGGCAATTCTTTTAGCCCTCCAGGGGGCCCAGACTCTTCTTCAGGGCTACCCAGTCAGAGTTCAGTCCGACAATGCCACGGCTGTGGCTTACATCAATAGACAGGGAGGAACCAGGAGTGCAGCTGCAATGCGAGTGGCAGCTCAGATATTCCTTTGGGCAGAACGGTACGTTCCAGCAATATCGGCGGTGTTCATTCCAGGAATAAAAAATTGGGAAGCCGATTACCTCAGTTGCAATGCGATGATGCCAGGGGAGTGGTCCCTCCACCCGGAAGTATTTCAGTCTCTAGTTCAGAGGTGGGGGCTTCCGGATAGAGATCTCATGGCCTCCAGACAACACAAGAAAGTTCACATTTTTTGCGCAAGGGCAAGAGACCCCTTAGCGATACCGGTGGACGTGATGTCCATGTCATGGGAATTCAGTTTGGGTTATCAGTTTCCCCCGATTCCCATGCTTCCCCGAGTACTCAGACGAGTGAGGCAAGGTGGTCGGCCGGTGATTCTAATAGCTCCCTCATGGCTGCGTCGAGTGTGGTACGCAGACATAATATCCATGGCGGTGGGACAAGGATATCGTCTTCCGGCACGAGATGACCTTCTTCTCCAAGGTCCCTTTCATCACCAGAATTTACCTCAGCTCAGTTTAACAGCATGGCTGTTGAAGCCAGCCTCTGGAGAGCTAGGGGCTTTTGCCCCAGTGTAGTGAACACTATGCTGCGAGCTCGAAAACCGGTTTCGGCTCGCATCTATCATCGTATCTGGCGAGCCTATATTAGATGGTGCGAAAATAAGTCCTGTCACACATCTTCCTTTCGTCTCCCTCGCTTGTTGGCTTTTCTTCAGGATGGGCTGGAAGCTGGCCTCCGTTTAGGTTTATTAAGAGTTCAGGTTTCAGCGCTTTCAGTTTTCTTTCACCTGAAATTAGCGGACTTGCCAGACATCAGGACCTTTCTTCAGGGAGTCTTACATATTCAGCCTCCTTACGTTCCGCCTACAGCACCATGGGATCTTAACCTGGTACTGGATATGATTAAAGGACCTCCTTTTGAGCCATTACCTACGGCAGATTTTAGGTGTCTTACCTGGAAGGTCGTCTTTCTTTTAGCTATTGCATCTGCACGTAGGGTTTCAGAATTAGGAGCTCTGTCTTGCCGGGAACCATATCTGGTTTTCCACGAGGACAGAGCGGTGTTGAGAACCCTCTCTTCCTTTGTTCCAAAAGTAATTTCGGCTTTCCATCTGAACCAGGAATTTGTCGCTCCGGTCTTTTCCTCTACTTCCCATTCTGATCAATTATCTATGGAAAAGTTAGATATGGTTAGGGCTCTCCGCATTTATGTCAAAAGAAGTTCTCAGATTAGACATACAGATTCTCTGTTTGTTCTTTATGATTCTAATAAAAGAGGCTGGCCAGTCTCAAAACAGTCCATTGCAAGATGGATTACGGCAACCATTAAGCAAGCTTACATAAAGGCTAACCGTCCTGTGCCAGAGAGACTTATGGCCCATTCAACCAGATCGGTAGGGGCGTCATGGGCAGCGAGAAATGGGGCTTCTGCAGACCAGCTTTGCAGGGCAGCCACTTGGTCCTCTGTCCACACCTTTACAAAATTGTATCAGTTTAATGTATTTGCATCTGCGCAGGGCTTTCAGAGTGGTCCCACCCTTAGGGGGCTGCTTTAGAACGTCACCAATGGTAAGCAGTGTCCCCCAGACTGAATGAAAGATAAAAGAGGATTTATGTACTTACGTTAAATCCGTTTCTCTGATTCCGTCTGGGGGACACTGCGATCCCTCCCTTCTGCTTTTCTTCTGTGTGCTCTTGTTTGATTGGCCTTTTCTCCTTGGGCTTTTTAATTAACTGAACAGGAAGGGGCAGGGGGATTGTAGAGGGGAGGGGTCTGTCAGCAGTGACAAACTTAACTAGCTAGGTGCCAACTCCCGTTCTCCCCTCCACAACCCATGGTAAGCAGTGTACCCCAGACGGAATCAGAGAAACAGTTTAACGTAAGTACATAAATCCTCTTTTTTTAAAAATGCACATATATTGGGCATAGGCATGTCCATATTCAGGAGTGGATCTGAAGGTACATCTGTTGATGAATACGGGTCTACGTCTGCTCTGTTCTAATAGACAATAAACTACAGGATACGTCCAATACATTTGTGGAATATTAAGTTACAAAAGGACGCACAGAAAAAAACTATTCAAATAATGTCACATGTTCATCATGTAGTCACCAATGGCAAGTCATTAAAAAAGTAAAAAAAAAACATTTTTCCCATAAAATACATTTATTAGGATGTTATTAATGTCTACTGTACATATAATACATTTTTACAGTTGATCCTGATTGCAAACACATGTTGTAGCATGCATACAGAACTAGTTATTGGCACTTACTCCATACCTATAGCTGGTGCAAATGTTACGAATGAAAATCATGTTCCTTAGAGCTGCCCAAAACTTGAATCAGACACTGCTGCATGTACTCGAGCTTATCTGGCCATTGACTATGTGCACACCTCTCAGTGCTAGATTTAAGGAGCCATAAAGAGACTTTGTGCTGCTATGTTTAGCTACCTGTACATAGCGTGTTGTAGAAGATGAAAGTTTGCAAGAAGTCTACAGTTTCAATGAGTTAACAGTTAGGAATCAGAAATCAGCAGTGTACCATCTGTAGTTCCAGTTGATCGGGTACCAGATAGCAGTCGAATACAGTGCCAGGGATCAGTAACCATAGAGCAGCCAAATACAGTGCCCGGGATCAAGAACCACAGAGCAGGTGAATACAATGTC
The DNA here is from genome assembly GCF_038048845.1 of Mixophyes fleayi. Lineage (NCBI taxonomy): Eukaryota > Metazoa > Chordata > Amphibia > Anura > Limnodynastidae > Mixophyes > Mixophyes fleayi. The sequence continues at coordinate 285,066,058 of NC_134405.1, read as the reverse complement.
AGGAATAAGGAACAAAAGAGCACAGCAACCAGGAAGCTAGCACAGAATGGTATCACTGGCAAAGATATGCAGGGAGCAACCAGCTGATTGTTATCAGCAGCCTTATGTGGCAGACTGGCTTCTTCGGTACCTCCAATGCAATCAATGGGTAAGGTAAGGGGACTTTATGTCAATCACACATCCAGGATTATGGCACTTTATGTGAACAAATACCAGTAGGTCAACGCACCAGACCTAGTATACCAGCCTTTCTAGAAGGAGCTATAGTCACCATCCCTGGTGTAACACTGTCCTGGCTGCTGAGGCACGGTCTTCCACTCCTATACCAGCAAGGTAGGGACTAATTCCAGTGTCTCCCTGTTTGTGGCGGGCTCATAAACCGACAAAGCCACAAGCCGTTTAAGAAGCATGGTCATCCGACCAGCCCAACAGGAGTCCTAGGTAGAAAGAGAGAGAACTGCTACATAGATACCTTCCTTTATTCCCACCCTGGTTTCCATTTTAATGTGGGTTTAGCAGGGCAGACTTTAGATAACCCACCTGCCCTAAATTGGTGTCTGCTTATCAAAGGGTGATCCCCAGTCCTCAGGTACAGCAAGCATTCTCACTGGATATGCAACTGAGCACATAGTATCTGCGCAATCATTAAATGGAGCATAAGTGATATTAACCCCCTGTATATCCCCAGTGCCAGTGCAAGAATTCTCAGCTCCCTAGGCAAAGGTTCAGCTTACTGCCCCCAATACCCAATTCCCACACCTTCAGAACACTGTTCAGGGGCAAAACAGGGTTTCTATAGGGGGATGGGTGGTAGTTCCCTAAAAGTTAGATTTAAAAAAAAATAAAAAAACAATCTGTGACAATAAGCCAGCAACAACCACACCCGTCTGCCCACAAATTACACTGATACCACCCCCACCCCTCTTACCACAAATTACACCGATACCACCCTTACCCCTTTCCCCACACATTACACTGACACCACTCCTACCCCTCTCCCCCCACCTTACACCGATACAACCCTCACCCCTTTCCCCACACATTACACTGATACCACTCCTACCCCTCTCCCCCCACATTACACCAATACCATCCCCACCCCTCTTCCCACACATTACACCAATACCAACCCCACCACACTCTCGACACATATTGCAAGCAGGGGCTGGCTAATCTAAACCAGGGGGCAAGCACCCAGAACTGGCCCATAAGCAACCCTCAAGTCTTCATAAATAACCCCTCATAATTAATCGACTCCTATTAATCATTAATCCCCTCATCAATAACCTACTCAAAATCATTAAATCTCTAATCATTATGTAACCCCCAACAAGTGGCGGAACTGCCATTGGTGCAGTGGGTGAAGTGCTCCAGGGCCCATGGAGATAATGGGACCCACTGCATTGCAGATGCAGAGGGTCGACGGCACCGGTTCCCTGCTACTGGCTACCTGCACTGGGGCCCACAGCTCGCTAGTGGCCCCCCAGCATTATAATTAACCCACTTATAATCATTAACTTCTACATCATCCAATTAATAATTAAATATCCCCTCTAACCCCGTTAATCATTACCTCACTCAGCCTCATCAATTGTACCCCATTAAGATCAATAAACCCCTGTTCCTGATTCCTCATCCCTGTAATAGTCAGATGAAAACTTATCACATGTCAGCTCCCCTCTGTGAACTTCTGCTTCCACTTGCGCACTGTAGTATGGAAATAGGGGGGGGGGGGGGGTTCTCACAGCTGCCTGTCAGTGTGAGTGGCCAATAGATTGGAGGTAATAGCTGTGGGATATGTGCAGGAACAATTAACCCGGAGCTTTTTCTTACTCTGGGCGGCAGCAGATCATGCAAGCCACATAAATGCCTGGCACCAGCCCTGTGTGGTGCATCCAAAAGCCTGATGCCTTAGGCAGCTGTCTAATGGTAACAAAGGGCCTGAACAGCCCCAGTTTAGCCCTGCTTTTAACCCTATATATTATTTTCTGGGAAGAATGGTCCCAGTCTGTTCAGCACTTTCAGGACTAGATGGCCGAACACTAGAGGAAGTCCCACAAAGTCTTATGCCAGGGGTTTTAGCTGTTCCCTGGGTATCTCAGATTGTCTAGGGCTTGTGAGGGCCTTACTTGCACCACGCTCCTGATCACAGCACTCTCTTCTTGGTGCTTGGTGCTGCGATCATGTGACTCTAGGCAGGGAGTTTGAAACTCCCTGCACTATATAACATACACTGGGGGGGAATTCAATTCAGCCGCAACTAACCTGGCGTTAAAGCTAATACGGTAATTTTAAGACTGCTTTCTGCTCGCGGCTCCTTGAGCCGCAAACAAAAAGCCGGCATTGAAATTCCTGTATTAACACTAATTATGCGCACTATTACTGTAACGTTGGTTAGTGTGCAGGCCAGTAAAGTGGCCAATTGAATTCCCCCCACTATCTGTATCAGAACAACAGGTTGCTAACTGCTGCTTTTGGCTCCCGTTGAACTTTCTGGTTCTCAGCTCCTAGTGAATTTCTCATGGCTTGTCTGACTATGTTTTCTGGATTAACCCTTGGGCTGCTTACTTCAGTGTGTATCAGCTTGTTTACTGACTTTGCTTTCTGGATTATCCTTGGCACCACGTATTTCAGTGTGTATCCAACCCAGCTTGTTTACTGACCCCGCTTTCTGGATTATCCTTGGCACCACGTATTTCAGTGTGTATCCGACCCAGCTTGTTTACTGACCTCGCTTTCTGGATTATCCTTGGCACCACGTATTTCAGTGTGTATCCGACCCAGCTTGTTTACTGACCTCTCTTTCTGGATTATCCTTGGCACCAAGTACTCCAGTGTATATCCGACCCGGCTTGACATATTTACCACAACCTCTGTACTTGCTTGTGTTTATCCAGCTGCATCCGTCCATCTAGCCTCTATTACATTAGGGGGCTACGCTGAGAGCCACGACCTGTGGACTCCCAGTAGTAAAATCCATCTTGCCTTGCGGCGGTTCTTGGTGAAGAGTGGGGGGTCTGTTATACTCTGCGCCTCAAGAAGGCCTAGTCCAATCCTGATTGATAGTTGCCTTCAGTGACCGTAACAGGGCTTTGATAACCCCAAGTGGTAGTAGTTCCTCTAGGAGCACGTTGAGTTACCCAGCGGAGCATAAGGGACCCACCTACCGATATTTAAGGACACTCCGCATAAAATGTAAAATACCTGCAATACAATGCACCCATCATTGCCATGCTAGTGAGAGGGGATGACAAGCTAGCTTAACATTTACTTTTACAATGCCCAAAATCCTGCACTCACCATACCAAAAATATGCAACATATCAAGTAATCTGACGTTATTTACTGAACATTTAGGGGTATATTTACTAAACTGCGGGTCTGAAAAAGTGGAGATGTTGCCTATAGCAACCAATCAGATTCGAGCTAACATTTTGTAGAATGCACTAATAAATGATAATAATAATGAAAGCTAGAATCTGACTAGTTGCTATAGGCAACATTTCCACTTTTTCAAACCAGCAGTTTAGTAAATATACCCCATAGTGTTATTACAGTCTCCTCAGTTAATAAAAAGACTAACTCTGTATGCTGTCATTCCAAAGAAGGGCCAATTATGGCTCATCAATGTCATGCCAGGTTCAGTAGAAGCCACATTGGGCTGCTCTGGCTACAGTTCTATCCTTGCTCAGATCCTTATATTTCTACAGAGTGGTTTCGTAATAGTTATTTTTTTTAATCCTTCAGACTTGTTTTAAACGTAGAATTTGTTTTACCTGCTTACCATTATAATCATGTATCTTTTTTATTTAATTGCTATGTATAGATGTCTACACATATTCAGTTCTTTACAATTACTTATAACTAGATGAGGTAATTAATTGAATTAAATACTATGAAAATATATACATTTTTTTGTATTGTCACATTAGCAAGGCTATTTTGAAAATGACACATTACTAGAGTTTTAGAAAATCCTATTTTATGGCAATCATTTAGATTTCAGAAATTGCTTTCAATTAGAAAAAATCTACTTTCAATATCATTACATCATCAATCACAAGTTGTTGCAGTAAGTTGGCGTGATTTATTTGTGTATTGCTATATTATATAATTTAATTTATCATTATTTTTATGCAATTAATCATTATATTGATAATAATAAAAAAATAAAAATACCACCTTAATTTTTAAATATTTACCTATGCTACAGTAAAACTCCATTTACTGAATTTGTTTTGTTAAATATCTGCTTATGCTAAATGTTGATGTGACATATAACAGGAATAGAATGCTTTATATACTCAATTGTGGCAACCAGCATCGAACTATGAAACCATATATTCCTGTTCCATTTTTCTGAAGTCTGCGATATTTAAAATATTTCAATGCAATCTTACCTCCTCACATTTTCTCTGTTTGGTTATGTATATATTCTGAATCTGATGCAGGTTCTCTAATTAATCAAGTTGTAGAATATTGTAACAAATAAAACTTAACAAATATGAGAAAAACAGCAAATCTCAGCTATTTCTTTAGTTATTTTTCTGTAAAAATATTTTCCTGATGAAACATGTAAAAATCTTATTTTGTATGACATATATAACCTTCACAGATGTATCAAAACACACTGGCGTAGAATCACTGACACTTAATTTGCCTTAAAGGGAACTTACAAAACAAAAATATATATTTTTGGGTTGAGCTTAATGCGTTATTATAATAAATGAAATTGTACTTAATGTGGCTGCAGCGTTGCTTGAGCAGAATTGGGCTTTAACAGTAAAAGGAGAGAGGAGTTTGGCTATATATAACTATATATAATGAGTGAAATGTACAGTGCTCAGCATCAATATATTAGCAATAGAGTGAATGCACTATTTTATCAGTACCTGTATATCTATAATTGTTGTTCTATTATTTTATACAAGGCCAGAACAAGATCTGCTTTATTCCTGGAATGGTGGGACCAATTCTAGAGATGACACTTATACCAGAGGTTGAATTACGCAAAGCTACAATCCCAATCTTTTTTGATATGATGCTTTGCGAATACTACCATGAAGGAGATTTCAGAAAGGTAAGAAAGGAATAAGCCTGATTAAGTATATTAAGTTATCCAATAAAGGGTTAAAGAAATACATAGGTAAACAAGATTGCAATTGTTTATTTAGCAGTTTATCTTGCTGTGGCCACCTGGTCAGTGTCATAACAGATGGCTAAAAATCAATATTTAAATGTACCTTGTTGTTCCTGTACATTTGTTCCCTACCAAACCTATAAAGCTCTTGCCTTGCAATATAAAATGCCAGTGTTCCTAACTTGCAATAGAAATCATTTGATTTCCATAGTACTGTACACAGGGCAGACTGCACTGGGGGGGGGGGGGGGGCAGGGGGGCATCTCCCCCTCCCCCTTCCTAGTCCGTTCCTATAGTAGGCTACCATGGGCTGGGTCACTGGGCCACCTGCATTTTTTTTCCTTAAAAATGTTCCTAATAGACTAATCCTAATCGAATCTTGCCCCCTGGGCTAAAATTTGAGAGCCCTCCCCTGACTGTACAGCAGACGTACAAGCAGCATACCAAAAGCAGTAACTTAATGTCAACAGTGTGGTCAAGCAATCATGTACTGCATGAATGCACAGTAATGTATGTTTATACAGCTAGAAGTGATAACTTATTTTAGAAAGTATAATTACAATGATATAGAACAGTTGCACTGAAAGGTCAAACTGTCATCTAACACCAAGTGATTTTGTTAATCTTATATGTGCTGCAACACATCACCATTTCATCATTACCATTTATTTATAAAGCACCACTGATTCCACAGCAATGTACAGAGACCTCACTCACATCAGTCCCTGCCCCATTGGAGCTTACAGTCTAAAATATCCAACATACACACACAGACATAGATACTAAGGGCAATTTGATAGCAGCCAATTAACCTACTAGTGTATTTTTGGAGTGTGGGAGGAAACCCACGCAAACATGGGAAGAATATACAAGTTCCACACAGATAGTGCTAACCACTAAGCCACCGTGCTGCCCATATGGTTGAAAAGTGAAAATTAGTTTACTGTCTTGCACTTGTAGAAACAAACATGTTGCAGTGATGAACTGTTACCTATGCTTAGACCACATATGCTGCACTGTACAACAAAAAATAAAATATTTAAAAAACAGGTGACATTCCCCCTCCTCAATTTTTAACTAGTCCCAGCAGTAGACTTCCTGGACTGGTTTCCACTATAGCAAGGAGACCACAATTGGCTGACTGGTGCCTCTATGGGAATGTAGACCACAACAGATAGCATGGCCCACCTCCTACAGGCCATCTGTGGGCTGACAGGATAATTAATAAGATTGGGGCAACAAGAGTGAAAGCTGCAAGTTTTCCACCCTATGTGGTCTCCGAATATAGACATGGATCCCTTAGACCTCTGCTCATTTTACAGAAACAGTAAAAGTAAATACATAGAAGACATTTTGAAAAAAAAGATTCATTGACTAGTCTACTCCTCAAAATTCTCATTCACCACTTTATTAAATAGAAAATCTTCTTTTCATCTTTCTTATCTAATGTGGTCTACCAGACATGCTATGTCAAGATTAAGTTTTCTAATTTGTCCCACAGCAAGTGTTCTTTTAATTTTATCATTCAAACCTTTTACACTCCAAGTGAGCAGACGGAGTTTCCCTGTGGCAGATGTACCTGTAGCTATTGTGTTTCAAACAATCTGCTATAGAACTGAGGGATGAATGCCTCATGGTTTGTGGTCCAAGACCAATAGTCTTCTAAGATGTTGAGCCCTGTGCATATGAAGAAACAATGTGATGTCACATCAAAATGGCAAAAAAAACCAAACCAAAACAACAAAAACCAGGATTTTCAGAGTTCCATAACATATATTAGTAGCACCCAAACTTAATCCTAAACCCACCCCACCTTATACACCCATCCCAAATTTTGGTATACTAAGCTCCCTTTAATTGTAACTCAACTTTAACCCCACCCATTCAACTCAATAACTAAATACAGTATATAGATAATGCTCAAGTATCTGGCTAGCTTGTTAGTCAGACAACTATGTAGAAGGGAAGGAAAAGAGGGGAGAGCTAAAAACTACCGGTATTATACCAAGAAAATACCCTTTGGATCTACCACTGTATGAACTGTACAATCTCCAATTTTACTAACATATTTAAGCATTAGCTAAACAAACTGTAAGATCAGGGGAAGTCTGCGCTGAGATAAGATATTATAATCAAGCTAATGATTATGTTCACCTATAGGAACCCTTTTCCCATAAAACTTGCACATGCTCACCAGTTCTCAACTGCCTTCAGGACTTAAGCACAGAGTAGTAGTAGCATTGTATCTACAGTTCAACTCCGTGGCACAACAGAAGTGTAATATTTGAGACACAATAAATTAGATAATAAAAGTCATTCAAAGGTGGTTGTCCAGATATTCAGGAACCAAGGAAATGCTCATCAATGGTGATTGTAAAATGTGACAATGTAAGAGGTAAGAGGCAGACAGGAAGCATACTCAAGTCCAAGCACAGGGTCAGCGACAGTAACCAGCACTAATAACTGTGAGAGTCAGTTATAAAGCCCCAACACAGGTGCACTCATTACTGGTTGGAGAATGATATTAACTGTGACATTGCTGGAATGACCCAGCACACAGTAACACCTGAGGTGGGAGTATGTTGGTGCACCAGTAGTGCAGAATCAAAGAAACAAAGACTCACATGAACATGATAGTAGAACTATGAAATGTTACAGTTGTATGTCACTTGCCTACTGATGGGGACGTGACCTAGTCAAATTGTCAGAGCAATACCATTAAGATAAAATATTAAGGATCATAAGTTCACTACCCTTGAGTGAACTTCTGAATATCTCAGCATGCTAGAATAAATAGGCTTTAACTATAAAAGGAGAAAAAACGGCAACATGCTAGTCTTATACATTACTCATCAATGAATGCGTAAAATAAACATATTAAAAGAACACATCCATTAGTGTAAAGTGCTGTAAATTTTGTAGTCACAGTAATAATGTGGTAATGGTGGCTAACACTCCCCAATATATACAGTAGGGAAAGGTGAAACCCCAGTAGTGTAACACCCCTTCTCACCTGAGCTCCACAAGCCACCTTGGTTTTCACCCTGCTAGGACTCAGGTACGTAGGTCTATATGGAGGAAGAGCCACCGAAGTGGCGGAATCTGAATTTGTGCTGTTGCTCCTTAAACAGAACAGGGCAACACCCAAACTGAAGTGCACCCAGCTGCCAGGGGATGCGATAGTGTCTGTGCGAGGAGCATGCTGGGTCTTTTTTATGGTCCTGCGACCTGACCAAGCTTTGTGTATTAATCAGTTTATAGGCCCGGAAACTTCCTTCAATACTCTTCCACCTGCTAACCAGGTAAGGAAAGTGTTTAGAAATATAAATATATCTGGACATATGTGCAAAACCCACAGAAGATGGATGTTTATAGTGGATATTAACAGGCGAGTAGGTGACATGCAGCCTACTCCAGGCAACTGCTCCAAGCTATGCTTGCTCTACATTTTAACGCATTTAAAATCAATCTTACTAAATAGCTTCCCTCACCAATAATAGTTCTTTAGTGAAGGTTCCTCACCTTGGACCCCCACCAAGGGGTCCAAGGTATTTATCAAGGTCCTAGAACTCACCTTTGAGGCTGCTTTACGCTCTGTATTGGGTTCCACTTAAAACCACTGTGTCTTATCTCTCCAGCCATGGAGAGAGCCAAGTAGTGCTGAAGGTAAACAGTAGAAGTCTCAGGATGTTTTGCAATGTTATTTCTTTATTATTTATTTAAAGTATTTCACTAGGAAAAGGTGAATTGAGAGTCGCCTCTAGTTTTCAAGTATGTGTTTGATTGAGATGTCGCATGTCATGAATAATAGTGGTCATAGCATCCTCCTTGAAACCTATGTGGGCCTCAGATAGAATAATGCATATACGTAATAGTTTCAATTTGTTACAGGTCAAATTGCTCTAGATTGCTGTCATACCCAAAATTATATTTCTGTTATAATCTACATTTCATTTTCTTCTTTTATTTTCTACTTGTGGCAAACCCTAGTACTTTCCTGCACTATATGCAAAGCAAATGTTGACACTAGTAGGGATTTGGAATTTGTGCATTCAAATGGAAAGTACAAAATGAAGATCTTTGAAAATTAAATACAATATTGACCCAGTATGATATCCCATATAGTATTTGCTTAAAGGCCCCAATTCACCTTCCCAGTTTTTCATCAAATAGGTCACTGAAATGTCACAGCATTGAATCAATCATCCACAGTACTGATGCTAAATTCTCTATTAACTTTTGCAAGCAAAGACACAGCCAGCTCAGTTCAATTCTTGCTTTGAGAATAAAAGCTAAAATCAACTTTTAGATATGTTGTCATTATTGCAACTTTAACATTGCAAGCTATTTAAAATGTGCATTATATATAGATTAGCAAGTTGCTACAAAACAAAATGTCCTCATAAATGTATATGTCTATAAGTTAATTACCACCAAAGTCATATGTTATGTAATTGCAATTAGAAGCTCTCATTTATTTTTTGGCCCGGTTCTTCATTAATCTGTTCAGTTTTGACAACAAAACTTTATTTCATGGGTTTCAAATGTTTATTAATAGCAAAAAATCCTGAAAGCTTTATCCACAGAAAATCACTACATCCACTGAGACAGTGTAGGACATCATTTTGTTTTCCAGAGATACATATACAAATAGGAAAATAATTATGCTACCCTTTGATAATTTGATAAATCCAACCCATATGCCATACCTCCCAACATTTAAAAAAATCAAATCAGGACAGAAATTAACCCCTCCCACAATCCTCCCAGACCAGACCCGAGCTGCCCAATCCACGCTCACATTATCGTGAGGGCATGCCCCTTTTGTGGTCCGCTTATCAGGACAGTCCCACCAAAATAGGGACTATTGGGATTTGTGCATAAACCTATGGTCTGTATTTACACAGACAATACATACATCTAATTTATTATTATTATTTTTAGATGGTTGAAGTGGGTGTGTATACGGTTGGACGCCATACCACCACCTCCTACTGCCTCCATTGTAAAACTATCACATTCCATTCACTTAAATTCCTGTAACATTTTCCATACTGCCACTTATAAATGTCCACTTTGACCACCGAGTACAGCTACGATAATCCTGTAGGCAGACATGGCCTTTGGTTTTGTCGAAAGCAGTTACTTCTGCATCTCCTCCAGGTGGAAAGTGTAAATATTTGAAGGGATTCTGATGTGTCATGAACAATTATTTCTGCTTACTCCTCACTAACATTTTTTTTCTCTGCAGTTTGAAAATGAAATAATTCTGAAGCTGGACCATGAAGTTGAAGGAGGACGTGGTGACTGGCAATACATGCAACTGTTTGAAACCATGTAAGACCATAATGATTTCACTCATTTCACTGTACAGAGTCAAAGATAAGCCACTGTTATGTTTCGTCAAGATGGTCAGTCTCAGTTGGTAAAATCCATTATAATCTAAGAAAGCCAATGAGGTAAATACACCTGAGGTGTGCCAGTCCTCCAAACATCGTGGGCGCGAGATCTTTACAGAAATCTCAACCTATATTTCCTCGCACCCCATAGAGGTGCAAAGAAAAACGAGCGGATATTTTAACGTAGTAACGGGAAAAATGCACAGTCGCAATGTTCTAAGGATCATTGTGGCTAATTAAATTCCCCCTTAGTCTGGGTAGACGTCTTGCGCACAGACTGATCTGACAAAGTGGTGACTTAACCCTTACCACTCCGCTCCACTATAGCTGAAGCAGTTAAGTATTGCTCAGCTGAATCAAAAAAATTGAATTTATAAATTGTGGCGATAACATACCTTTTAAAGGTGTGTTAGCTGTGTTGGAGCATTGATTGTGATGCAGAGATACCAACAACTGAGAAAAATGGAGAAAAGAGCATTTCTTTAGGAAAATGCATACTACTACTGCAATTGCTTATACAATAGAGCACCCCTGGCACGCGGACCAGATTTTTGTCTAGCACGCCAGAGCTCCACAATTGCCTCACTAAGTCCGCCAAAGATGATCGAAACAGAGCTCCATTTGGGCCATCTTCGGCTGCTTTAGTGAAGCAGCTCCCAGGTTCCTTTGTGCAGTGAAAGATTCTGTCTCCAGAGGTAAGTAGCACAGAAGCAGCTAGCACATATGTTTGATGTTGAACTGGGGGCTCAACTATGAGGCATAATATGAATTAGGGGCACAGCTATGAGGCTTAATATGAATTATGGGCACAGCTTTGAGGCATAATATGAAATGTGGGCTCAACTATGAGGCATAACATAAACTGGGGGGCACAACTATGTAGCTTAATTTGAAATTGGGGCACTATTGTGTGGCATAACATGATCATTAATTTGGCCCCATTACTATTAATATTGTCATGATATTAGCAGTTGTACACATACATACACACATATACACAGAGGTCTAAGTGAAAACATAGAAATGGCAGTTTGGAAAATGTAAGTGATGAGATATCAAAGCAGTAGAAGCAGTGGCTGTATGACATACCACCAATCCTCTTCCACCACAACCCCTGCAGTAGAGCATAATACAACTTGGTCTGTCAGGTATAGTATCTTGGTCTATTATGTTAGAGTCCAAGCAGGGCCGTCCTTTTAATAGGGCCCTGCTGTTGCCTGCAAAGTGCACTGCTGTTATATTTTTTTATTGCAGGCACAGATGAAAGTAATAACAGGGTAACTAATGTTGTCTTAAATTCAGGTCCACAGTCTCAGCTTTTGCTGCATGTGAGCTGTCTTCATTTATGATAACTGAGAATTGACAGAACCATGCTATTTGCACTCAGAGCATTGGATAAATTATATTTGGCATATGGTCAGAACAATAGTCAATATCACTCTATATTAGTATTTTGATATGTTGCATATTTGGAAAAACTTTCATTGTATCAAACATAATTATCAGAGTATCTGCTGGATGCTGTCCATTGTATCAAGCATACTTCACAAAGTATCAGCTGAATCTCTGAGATTTCATTTATTCTTCACTTTACAAAAAGGGAAAATGTGTGTTTATATTACAGTGGTAAATCAATTATTTGGTTAATCGTTAATTAAATCATTTGCAAAGCAATTTTTTGTGGCTCATGGGAAGCAGAACAGATACAGGGCGCCCTGGGATGCTGGGCAGAAATGCTACTGCAGTATTTCAATCCCGGTATTCCAGGTCCTTCTGTATCTGTTCCGCATTTACCGGGTCTCACTGTGGTGGGGCGGTGGGGCCTCTCCCAGAACCTACCTTGACCATGACAGAGAGTCCCAGCATTCATCAGTGAGGTCTGTCAATCAGAATGAATACCCTCTCTCTGATTTGCTGTCAGACCGTCCCTGTACTATTGAGGTGTGTTTAGTGAAGGAGGTATGAAACATGTAGGGGATGTGAGGTTTTTGTTGCAGAGGGCCCCTTCAAATAAGTACTATTTCCCATTGCAGCCCTCCGGATAAGGCTGTGCACCAAATCATATGCCCTTCTTTTTGTTATAGTTTTCTCATAGCTGACTATATTGTCTCATGTTAGTATTCAGTGTATTAAGGTTCAGGTACTAAACCATTATACTAGCTATTAAGTCCTCTCTGTTATATCACTGTTGCCTCATCGTAATGTGTATTTAGTTCAGACACATTGCTCAGCCCAAAATGTCATGAAAAGTTTTACCTAACAGAAATGCCTTCCTGTTATTGTATATTGTTGTTTAGAATTATGCAGAAATAGAAAGTGAAACAAACCCCCCAATTTGGCAGTTACCTATTTAGGGCCTTATTTAATTTGTACCTGGACAAACCATGCTATTAAGCAAGGGATGCAATAAAATGTACTGTTCATACAAGGAAAATAAAGCCTGCTTTTGCAAAAAACAGACAGATATTTGGCAGCTTTATTTTAACACTGCAGTTTAAGGTTGAGCTAGAATAAGCCTCTGTCCAAACTCTAAGGGCCTGAGTCATTAAGGAAACTAAGGCAAAAAAAAGAGTAAATGTTCTCTGAGACAAACCATGTTACAATGCAAGCGGTGCAAATAATTTTTTTATTTTGCGCACAAGTTAAATGATGGATGTTTTTTTTTATCTAGCACACAAATACTTGATAGCTTTATTTTTACACCGAAATTTAAAGTTGATCTAGGACATACCTTACCCCAACTATAAATCTGTCCCCACATTTTACATTTACCTCCCCCTCCAATGCAACATGGTTTTGCCCAGGTACAAAGTTACTCCTTTTTTATGCTTTGCTCTCTTTAATGACTCAGGACCTATATCTATATTTTATATTTTCACTCCAGCAGTCAACATTTGCCCCTTCTTGCTGGGCTTACAAATGCAGCAAAGCTCCTGCTGCTACTCAAGAAAGGTAGTTGTCTTTTAAAATTGATTAAATAATTGCATCCTTTGCTAGAACCACTAGATTCATTTTCCCAACTTATATCTGGATAGTTAAAATCATTTATGAGTATCAAACAATAAAACGTGATAAAATAGAGTGCTAGGAAATGTCCACATTGTCAAAGTGTACTGGTAATAAATATATTGTAAAAGTGTCTAAAACACCATAAACCACAGTGAATTGTAAGGTTTTAAAACATACATTCCTGGAAGTCCTGGAAGTGGGAGTGATGGGGTGGATGTGGGAGTGACGGTGGGAGTGGGAGTGACGGTGGGAGTGATGGTGGAAGTGACAGCAAGTGTTGAATCTGTAAAAATAAACAGGGTGTCTAGTGTAGTATTGTAGCAAATATGAGTAAAATGTTGGACCTTATAGATGGCTGCGTACATGAAGGATATTCCAGTTAGCTTATCTTATACGGTGTCAGCACACCAGCTTCAGAAATGTAATAAACATATATTTCATTATAAAAGCAAAAAAGCAAATACTTAGCTGAGTTATAAGAGTCCAAAGCAATCAAATCTCCAGACAGCCTTTAAGTGATGTAGTCAGATTCTCAGAGTAAAAATATGCCGTTCCTTTAAATGATCCCCAATATCAAATGTACGTGTATTACTTTATTTGTTACTAAAGATGTTCAAATATTACTACACTATTTTGCCGTTTTCTGGCATTTGTTACTCTACATTTGTGTTTTCACTGCCACTTTTAATTTTATGTTTCTTCTACTCACCTGTTCAAAATCCTTCACCATTTCCATTAAGTAAGACCGGTTCCCTGCCTTCACTATCTTGCATACTGGTATCTTCCCTATATTTCTCTTACACTCCTTTGTAGTTTAAAATCTCCTGGAACTTAGGTATCTTTGCCCCAGCACAGCTGTACGCTGCCATAGTCTGATTATCCATTAGGCAACCTAATGTTTTGGGGGGTTTGACAAATCGGGGTAGGAAGGGGCCCCAAGACCCCCATGGGGTCTTAAACCGGCTCTGCATCCTCCTCATTGATGTGCAGCCAGCCTCTACTGTAGAGACTTTAGATGAAAGAGAAGTCAGCCCAGTTGTCCATAAACCCCAAACCTTTACCCTTTTAAACCAACTTCTCAGCCACTTGTTTGCCTCCCTAAGCTACCAGAGTCTCCCAGATGTAGAATGTGGCACAGGTATTATTTAAAAGAAAAACTTTGTGACTCCTTGATTTAGGTTTATATCCTAACTCTCTGGAATTGTTTTTGAGGAACATCTAGCTACCTCTAATTGTGTCATTGGTTTGGTTACCTGTTCCACAGCCACTAGATCCTCCCAAAGCCTCTATTATCAATCTGTTGACCTGATCCATCTTATGCCAAACCGGGCATTACAATACTGCCAACAGAACCCAACTGCCCTAATAGTAATAGAATACCCTACCACCAACATCTGCATGGTAACAGAGCATATTTGCAATGTTTATATTTATTGATTAAAATGATCGACTGTGAATGTGGGATGAACATTCACAAAATTATGGCATGTACCTGAATAAACAGAGCTTTTGAGACGTCAATGGAAGGGTAAGACCATTCAGCTCACTCTCCTCGGCAAAATACCAAATGATTTTTTGCAGATTTAGTTCCTCTGTAATGCAGTGAAATGATGTTACACAGTTTGTTAGAGATTGCTATTTAAGTGTCAGCAGTAGCTGAAGAACAGGCGCTGAGTTTGTAAGTAACAGAATATATAATTGAAGAACAAAATGAAAACACATCTGTGATGTATCATTCATGTACAGTTTAAAGGCCTCTGCTATTAAAATATGTTCATTTGCTTGCTTGGGATCTTTTGTCATGTTCCTTCAGATTGCTGGATTATGCTACAAACCATCCTTACATCTCTAAAGCAGTGGAGAGCTTTGTGACTCTAATAAAAGGCCTGTTGGAGAGGTTATTGGATTACAGAGCAGTGGTGACTGATGAGAGCAAAGACAACCGTATGAGCTGCACAGTCAACTTATTGGTGAGTGGTATTATTTTTCATGCAAGCAAGGAATATTAACAAGCTCTCATGAATAAACATATACTGTACAAAATGTAAGTGAAACAGCAACTCTGACATTTTTTCTCAAGGCTGAAAGAACCAGTGATAACTCATGGTTCTAGTAAGTCTGTTCTTTGGCTCTCACCCAGCTGACCAGAACAACTGTCCTGCACTGATGAAAACATAGATGGCTAAAATGGATCTGTCTGCGGCTGAATGTTCTGTACAAGCAGAAGTCTTTGACATCACAGGGCTACCATGTAAATGTCATTTTCCAAAATTCCCTTCTCCTACTGGAGAGGCTAATTTCAACCCACAATGAAAATACCACTCACACTATATACATATTCTGCAAAATCACCATTACTTTGGTTAGCTTTGCAAAATCTAAAATTCCATAAAATCTACCTATATTTATGCTATATCTGTACAAAAGCCTATATACTACCAACAGAGTGAGGTATCCTTACACTAGAGGGTCTATATATTAAGACCTGGCAATATGGAAGATTTTCTATTGCTGCTCATTGCAGTGATAGAAAAATATTCTTTTGCACAATTTCACAAGGATATATTGCCAGGACAGCTGAGCGATGCTCAGCTCCCTGGGGATACTGGCTGTCAGCGGTAAGAGGACACTTACCGCCCACTAGGCCAGTGCTCATGTGACCTGGCATTGCTGGCTCACACATGCACAGTGAAAGTTGGGCTTTCAGCTCCTTTTTCACAAAATTAAAAATATATGTAAAAAAATGTAAAACAAATATTAATTTACAGTATAAAAAAAAGGAAAATATTTTAATGCAAAAAAAGAAAAAAAAGAAAGGATGGCGATAGGATTACAGTGACGGTACAATGTTGAATAGAGAGAAGCCCTAAATATAAGGCTTTTCTCTGTTATTAAATAGAGAAAAAATAATGCATCTAACTCTTTCTAAATCTAATAAATACAAAAGAATCCATTAACCCAGAGTTTCCCAAACTCAGTCCTCAGAGCTCCCCAACAGTGCAGGTTTTCCGGATCACATGTGACATAATTAGGACCACCTGTGGATCTGTTACAATGTGTCAGTCAGTAATGAATATACCTGTGCTCCAGCAAGGAGATATGGAAAACATGCACTGTTAGGGAGCCCTGAGGACTGGGTTTGGGAAACCCTGCAATAAATAAAACATGACACACATAATTCAGACAGTGATAGTGTAGATAGCAGAGGAGGGGTGATGTGACTGAAACACAGTAAAACATTTTACAGTGTGAACGGTTAGTTACCATTACATAAGTCCCTGTCCTTCTCCAATAATTTTCCATCTAAAGTCAAAAGTTGACTTGGTTGGGCAGGGTCCACCTAAATAAATAAGTACCCAGATTGGTGCATATGTTACGTACATTTATAGATGGAACATACAAGGGAGTTGGTTCTATGTGTTAGTAGTGCAAAATATAGAACCAAATGTCAGGGACTCAAAAGGCCAAAGTCACAGTTAGAGTAGATTAGAGTAATTTGTACAGATGTAGCACTCATTAAATTGGTTTATCGCTGGGTGAATCTGCTGCCACTGCATAGCTCAGGCAGAAGGATTTCACCAGAAATAATGTTATTGTTAAACACCAAACCATTGATTGTTGAATCATTATAAAGGTTGTGATAAGAATTGCAGTTTACAATGAATGACAGATGCTGTCTATAAAAATTTAAATAACCTAATTTAATTTTTAAGCAATTAATCAGCAGTCTCTGTGGTGTGAACAGAGGTGACTGTCAGTCCCCTGCAGAATAGCAGAGAACTGCAAGTGATTAACTCCACTCACACCACAATTGTTTTTATTATACCACAAGAGTACAAATGTACACAATTTTAAAATAAGATTTAATTAAACAGTACATTTCCCACTACCCTTGTTCACCATTTTATTAATTATAAAAAAAAGCTTCTGTAACACCCCCTCATACTCCCTTTTACACAGTGAGGGACCGGTGATAAATACTACAGAGTCATCTTTTACTTCTAGGTCGTTAGTGGTGCCTCCACTTGATTGATGTGCTGAGTAATTGACTGGCTCAGCCCACCAGGGATTGACTTGGGACCCCTTCCCCCCACCCCAACACCAGATTGAATCTCATTTAGTTTCAGTCACTGACACATAAAGACTGCCATGGCGGGGGTATATTTACTGAAACGCGGGTTTGAAAAAGTGTAGATGTTGACTGTAGCAACCAATCAGCTGTCATTTTGTAGATTGTACTAAGTAAATGATAACTAGAATCTGATTGGTTATTTTAGGCAACATCTCCACTTTTTCAAACCTGCAGTTTAGTAAATATATTCCTAAGTCCATCTCAATATTTTTATTGAACAATATTACCCAATGTGTGGAGATGACTTCAGGTAATTTAGTAGAAAATAATTTAAAGCAAATGTGGGATAATACATATAGAATCATGCAATAATGCTAAATAGAGTAGTAGCATTCAGTAATAATATTACTAATATTACTGTACCATACTTATGCATAAGTGACTCTCTCTTCTTATAAAATAAGGAATTGATTAACGAGGTACCTTGTGCAGCTAACAAAAGAAATGCAATACTCCTCCTGCTCACTATACACCCCAAGGTATTTACACTTCACACATCCCCAATCACCAATGTCAAGGTGCCCAAAAAAATGACATTCCTATATATTGGGAAACACAATGTAGTGCAATGTGTTTTCTTAACAGCCAACACGCAAAAGATTAACAAAATCGCCTAGCATCAGACAACAATTTGACTGTTGCTAAAGCTGCATTCTCCAGTTTCAACTTCTACGGACCTATTTTCATGTCTTTTTGATATCTGCTGCTTAACTGATCTAAACCAGCTCACTTTTTACATGCACTCCTGGCTGTCTACAAGTATGTAAGATTGCATGTACACATCAGAGCCTACAATCTGGTGAGCGGATACCCCAGCTCAGCCTGCCACTGGCAAAGCCGATCATTTTAATAACACTTCTCATAGCAGGAAAAACACCAAAGAGTTTTTAATTAGACACCCAAATACTGTTTAGTGGGTATTACTAAATTAATAAAAAGTATGGGCCTCATTCATGTCTGATTTCAATTTGAACATAAGTTTCATGTTTAGAAAGAGCATGCAACATGTATGTAGTCCTGCCCATATTCAAATCCAAGCATATGTCAAGATAAGTTACAATTTGAAGTCGGGTGGAAATACGCTCTGTCTAAACAGTACTTGCCATAAGTAGTGACATAACAGACTGCAGTATACACACATGTGTATGTACAATGCAAGTTCACTTTAGAACACATAAAACTTTTATCATAAATTATAATAGCTGTTTAAAGAAAATTATTATTTTCAGATATAATTTTTTTCAATTATTTTTTACATTAGTTACATAAATATAGATGACTTCAATGTGTAAAGTACACAGTCCATTTATATTATTATTTTTATTATTATAGATTTGTAAGGCGTCATAGTGCTCCACTGCACCATACAGTAGGGAAAACAAGGACATACATAAAACAAGGGCATACAAGGCAGACAAAATAAACACAGGCATGAAAAAAAAAGTGTATTGAGGACCCTGCTCATTACAGAGCTTACATTCTAAGTGGAAGAGGGCACAGCTGAAACAAGAGGAGTGAGTGTGGCTTAGAGTGGAGATTAGGACAACTGTGAGGGTGTATTAGTGTGAATAGTATCATCAGGGATAAGGTAAGCTTTAAAAAAGAGATGGGTTTTTAGAGAATGTCTAAAGATTTGAAGGCAGTGTGAAAGCCTTATTGGTAGGGAAGGTGGTAGGGAATTTTATAAGTGGGAAGCAGCACGAGAGAAGTCTTGTAGGCGGACGTGAGAGGTGGTTACCAGAGACAAGACAAGACGCGGGTCAGAGGTAGAGCTAAGAGGGCGGGAGGGAGAGTATGTTGATATGAGATTTGAGATGTAAGTAAAGGTGAGCAATGTGAATGTGATTCTAGGGGACCAAGGGAGCCAGTGTAGGGATTTGCAAAGTGGTGCAGCAGATGTGGAGCTGTGAGAGATGAAGATCAGTCTTGCAGCAGCCTTTAGGGTGGATTAAAGTGTGGATATATGGGTGTCAGGAATGCCAGATAGCAGGAGGTTGCAGTAGTCAAGACGGGAGATGATGAAAGAATGGATAAGAGTTTTGTTTGCATGCTGAGTAAGAAAAAAGCGTAATCTGACAATGTTTTTAAGGTGGAATCGACAGGACTGGGAGAGAGGAATAAAGCAGAGGGTGGTATCAAGTGTGACACCAAGACAGCGGGCTTGGAAATCTAAGGAAATTGTGGTGTTATAGTCAGTAAAAGGATTTGAGGAGGAGTGGTGATTCTACTTAGTTATTTATATAGTATATATTAATTGCATAGAGTTGTTCAGTGATAGTATCACTCACAATTTTGCCTAAGAATATAGCCATGAATAATGAATGGTATCAAAGCATCCTCCAAGAGTAGCTTCTCCCAGCCATCCAAGAATAGTTTGGTGATGAACGTTGCCTTTTCCAGCATGATGGAGCACCTTGTCATAAAGCAATATTGATAACTAAGTGGCTCGGGGATCAAAATATCGAAATTTTGGGTCCATGGCCATGAAATTTCCCAGACCTTAATCCCATTGAGAACTTGTGGTCAATCCTCATGAGTCAGGTAGACAAAAAAAACCCCCACAAATTCTGACAAACTCCAAGCATTGATTGAGGAAGAATGGGCGGCCATCAGTCAGTATGTGGCCCAGAATTTGATTGACAGCATGCCAGGGCGAATTGCAGCTGTTTTCAAAAAGAACGGTCAGCATGGCAAATATTGACTCTTTGCATAAACTTAATATAATTGTCAATAAAAACCATTGAGAATTGAAATGCTTGTAATTTTACTTCAGTATACTATAGTAACATCTGACAGAAAATCTAAAAACACTGAAGCAGCAAAATTTGTTGAAACCAATATTTGCGTCATTCTCAAAACTTTTGGCCATGACTGTATGCTAAAAAGTGTTTTAATCCAATATTTTTTCTCTCTCAGAATTTTTACAAAGACATTAATCGAGAAGCAATGTACATCAGGTAAGAATACTTATTGCATTTGGTGGTGTTCAGTAATGGAGTGTTTTTGTTTTGTTTTGTTTTGTCTTTCGTTTGCTAATTTATTTATGACAACTAATTATGAAGGTGTCTAATGCACAATATTAGTATAATCTTTTCAAGTTAGGATTGTGTTAACCCAAAAGCAAGCTACTATATTTTCTCTACTTGCAGACCATTTAATATAAATAAAATTTAAGTGTTAAGTATTATACAGTATATTACATGCTGCAGATTTCAATTATGGTAACTAATTGCAGTACTTATTTTTAGTATACTCATGCAATGTTTCTTATTTCAGCTTCTTGATTATTGCTGTAGGGTAGGATAAAGATTATATTTTCTTAGAGAAGATAAGATAAAATTATATGATTTACAGAAAGCTATGTGTTGTGACAACGGTATGTGTTGTAAGTAACATTTTCTGCTGACTGTTATGCTAATGTCTACTTAGATAAACTTTTAGAGCAAGTCTGGTTAGAGGTCTTCACCTATAGAGGCAGCCATTCCTGTAGAACTGATTATGTTCAGAGGTACTCGGAGGCCCCCAGCACTTCACTTTAGAGTAGTAAAAGTTTATCAAGAGTAACCGTAGCAAAGAATGGAGGATAACCAAAATAAAAGGAGCAGGTACCAGATACAGTCCAACGGTCGTGAGTCAAAGTCAAAGTAAAAAGGTCACAACAGGAATCAGGTCCAATGCATGATATGCACAGGATAGAACTGGACAGAGCTGATCAGCAAATGTGCAGCACATGTACACTATAACCGACATGAAGGCTAAGCCCTCCCTGCCTTAAATAGTAACACTGGCCAATCAGGAGTCATTGCTTCAGTAAATAATAATTAGCCCCTGAAGGTAATTAACATAGAACTAATGCTCACGCGCCCGGCTGGCCACAGTTGCTGGGACGCAGCGCTAATTAAAAAAAAGCGGCCTGCACGTTGCCATGGTGACGTCCGGGGCAGAGCAGGAACAAATGACATCCCAACTGTTGCCATGAAAGCCAGACGCAGTCTGAGGAAATGAGCCGCAGACCGCCAGGGCTCATAACACTGACATGGTGACATTGCCTACCAGCCTTGCTACAGTGGGGAGCATTGCCAGACTGGTAGAAAAAACAGCCCTGGCAAGCAAAGCAAACCAGAATACAAACGTATCAATAGTGACTACTGCCGACCAAGTACTGTAGTGACATTGAGTGTAGTATGCCCAATGGCTGCAGCCTGTGTCTGTTAAAAGCAGGGCTTAGAAACTGAATAGTCAATTTAAAGTTTGGGAGCTCAGCCCATCCAATAAAGTTCTCAGGCACACGTAAATGCCAGAGGTCCCAGACTGTAAGTCCAGGGCCGTCTTTCCCATTGGGCACAATGGGCAGGTGCCCAGGGGCCCTGCAGCCCAGGGTGGCCCGTCAGAGGCAGCAAAAAAAACAAAAAACTGAAAAAAAAAAAAGACAATACTTACCTTGCGGTCAGCCATGGTCTCCTCCTCCGTACCGTGCTCGCAGTGCATGTCGGGCGTGACGTCATCACGCCCGCCCGACATCCATTGCGAAGCCTGACGGAGGAGGAGTCCATGGAGGGAGCCGGATCGCCAGCTGACCGCAAGGTAAGTACTGTCTTTTTTTTTTCCATTTATTTTTTTTTTTTTTGCTGCCTCCGACGGACCCCCCTGGGCTGCAGGGCCCATATATATAATCATTTTTTTTTTAATCTATATATATATATATGTGTATATAGGGGCCCCGGTGCACTGCTGTGCCCGGGGGCCCAAGAAATTGTTAAGAGGGCCCTATGTAAGTCTGGGCCTGATGGCCAGTACATCAGTGAGATGATGCTATACAGTCAGTCAGGAGTTCTCAATTTATGATATGCAGAACAGAAACACCAATTAGCTCTATTGTAGGGGAGAGGTGGAGAGACATGATGGGACGCAATAAGTGTAAAATCATTGATGTGTGATCTGGCATCAATGTTGTCTGGAAAGAAAAGCTATTTCCTATATAAGATAATCTCAATTTGTGTTATATTATAAATTATTAATTCAGCTCATCTTGGATTACAATTTCTATTTTAAATATGTTTTTGGTAAAGTATACTTCTCCAGAACAATTATACTTATTATAATTAGGCCATCTGTGAGTACAGGACGAAGTATCATTTGTTACCTCACCTTACCTATTAGAATGTGGAAAATGAGAATACATTTTTGCATCAATTTCATTTCTTAAAAAATTTCAATATTGGGACTATAGATAACAAATTAGTTTGAAATCTTCCTCTAAACATATGTCTAAAAGCTACATAAAAAAGGAATATATGATATATATATATATATATATATATATATATCATACTTACCTGATGTCAGGTGGCAAGTGCAGGTGGGGGTCCACAGTGATGCAATGGCGTCATCACACCCCCACCTGCACTTGCCACCTGCTATGTAATGTTGAGAGTCATTGCATTGCATAGTGGGGGTCGGGGCCTTTTGACTGAATAGTCACATTAAGGTCCACCCCCCCCCCCGCGATCTGATTGGGTACCTACTTTTCTTGGAAACTCCCAGAGATTCTGGGAGAGTAGGTAAGTATGATAGATAATATTAGAGAGAGAGAGAGAGAGGATTTCCTTAAAACTTTTCTAATTTTGGTTTGCAGATACGTCTACAAACTCAGAGATCTTCACTTGGATTGTGAGAATTACACTGAAGCTGCGTATACCCTCTTACTCCACACAAAGCTCCTGAAGGTTAGCACTTGTTGTTAATATAAGATTAAAGTGACAATATTTGTGTATTATAGTATACTTCACTTACATTCATATATTTGTGTTGAATTTTGCAAGGGATGGGAGTGGTTGCAATGTCACTTCCCACATATGGCAACAGTATGCCCAGACATAGAGTACCTCTGCTGGTGTATACTAAATTGTTAATGTTACAGCTCACATAATATATTAACAAACACATACATGTGAAGCATCATTGGTGCTTCTAACTATGACAAGGAGTAATGTAGTTACAAGAGCATTCTATCTTGGTCCTCAAGTCTATGTGGCCCCAATAGCATGTTTGATACAATGAAAACTAGCACCCGGTAATAAAAAGATAACCAAATATTTTAGATTATTTTGTGTTTGTGGTTTCAAGTATTTGTGAAAATGAATATAATATTTTAAATTCAAAGTGGGCCGTTGTAACTGGCCTGATAGAGGGCAATGCACTGTTTACCAATGTTTGAGATGGGGCTACAATGCCTGCCTTAGGCCTGGAGGCATCATTGTGAACTCTTGTTGGTTGCAGGACCTGTTTTCTGTACCCAATTATAAATTATATTCCAGGTCTAGTACACACACACACACTTGTATGTATATCTATATATCTATATCTATCTATATATATATCTATATCTATCTATCTATCTATCTATCTATCTATCTATCTATCTATCTATCTATCTATCTCTCTATATATATATATATATATATATATATATATATATATATATATATATATGTATACATTCATATATCTATATCTATATATACACTTACATGTATATACATATATATATATATATATATATATATATATATATATGTATATATATATATATATATATATATGTATGTATATATAGATATAGATATATGAATGTATATATATATATATATATATATATATAGATAGATAGATAGATAGATAGATAGATATATATATATATATAGATATATATATATATATATTTACATAGAGATATATAAATATATATTATACAGTATGTTGCATGTCTGTTAAATTTAACCCTTGCTCTCTTTAAGTGGTCAGACGAACAGTGTTCACCTCAAGTCATGCAGACACAGTTTCAAAGCTCTCAGACATACCGGCAACTGAAAGAGAACTTGTATGGAGTCATCATTGGTTACTTTGACAAAGGAAAGGTATGCTTTGTGCAGTATGGCTATCTTACAAAAATGTGGTGTATGTTCAACTTTAAATGAGCCCCAGAGTGTCTGATGGCTTAGCAGTTGTGTTTTGCAGAAATGCACAGTAAGAATTGGTACACTGGGGCAGGCCAAGTTATGTCATCCCATCTTGATTTCTCTATCTGTTAACAACATCACCATCTCTTCCATTTACCAACTCTGCTCCGTGGCGTCACCCTCGACTCTTCCCTCTCCTTTGCTCCCCACATTCAATCTCTCGCCCAATCCTGTCACTTCCAACTCCCCAACATCGTCTGTATCCGGCCCTTTCTATCTCAGAATGCAGCGAAAACCATCATCCATGCACTCATTATTTCCTTTCTTGATTACTGTAACCTTCTTCTTACTGGCCTCACCCTCTCCCACCTCACCCCCCTCAGATCTATACTTAACGTACCTGCGAGACTCATCTTCCTCTCCTGCCTCTCTTCTTTTACCTCCCCTCTCTGCCTTGCCTTACTCTGGATCCCCTTCCCCTACAGAATCATTTTCAAACTGTTCACCATCACCTACAAGGCTATCTTTCACTCCACTGCCCCATACATCGCCAACCTCCTCTTCAAACAAACTCCATCCCATTCTCTGCGATCGGCCATTGACAGTTGCCTCTCCTCAACTCTGATCACCTGATCCGACTCCAGAATCCAAGATTTCTACCCTCCACTGGAACGACCTCTCATGCGCCAGCCAACTCTCCCCTAATTTGTGCACCTTTAGAAGGGTACTTAAAACTCATCTACCACCTATCCACCTAACCTTCTCTCCATGTTTGATCTCCTCACCTCTCTTCCCCTGCCCCACTACTCACTTCTCTTGTGATCGATCCCCTGTGACTGCCATTGTGCCTCCTGTCTGTTTGCTCTTCATTTAGGATGTAAGCTCTTACGAGCAGGGTCCTCTTCCCTCCTGTCTCGCTACCCATTCTTCTCCTCCAACTCCACTGTGCTAGCTACATCTGGAGCTATTGAAGTAATGGTATTTTTGTTTACTGTTCTGTACTATTATACCCTGTATGGTGTCTCTGTCTGTTTTCTGTACGGCGCTGAGGAAATCTTAGGGCTCCCTATAAATACAGACTAATAATATTAATGCTAATAATAATAATGATGTTATGACCATATACAGGGAAGCTATCTGCTCCTTAATACTGACAACCCATAATAATGACATAATAATGACACAACACTAAGAAGTGGAGAGAATATGCCCACAGCCTTTATTTAACTTCCAACATTAACCTTATGACAGCGGGGCATACCGGGCAACCAAGTGCACTCAAATGGCCATATGGATAACCATATACCAAGGGTCACTTAACCAAAACTATGGTGTAATTACTTAGTGTCTGATTGCAAACAATCCCATCATATAGATTTATTCAGATACCTTTTTATTTACTTTTTTTAAGCTTTTAGTCAATTCCTTAGTACTACTGACCTGGCTCCATAATACTTAGATCAGCAGAATGGTTAGTTCCTCTAAAAAGGAAAGTAGTCCGGACATAAGTGCTTTCTTAACTTGTTTCATTAGTTGCATTATATTTGCAATATTTTGCATGTAAATTAAATTAGTCAGAGAACACACCTAAACAAATGTTTTTAAATTTAAAAAATGAAAATAATATGACATTTTGAAAAAATTAAAAAATTCAGCTCTGATGTTCCCTTACTTTACAGATTTAATATGGAGGGGGCATGAGGAAGTATTTGTGTGCTAAATACAAAAGCAGGCAGTAATTTTCCTGCATGCAGAAATTACATTTGTACCCCATTTAGCGCAACATTGTTTGTCCAGGAGCATATTTACACCCTTTCTTTTGAGGTTACTTGGGTCCTATGCAAATATTCTAATTTATATGCACTTAAATTGATATATATTTGTTTTTTTGCTTTATGTAATTTTTACTGAGACCTTAGTGACAGTACTACCACCTAGACAGTCTGTTACTCACTAGTCCAGGCCTGTGCCAGCTGAATGTCCAGGATTACTGCTGAAATCTGTCATTTACCATGGGGGCGGGAGTCCCTTTATCACAGAGTTTATTATAGTACAAATATATGGTGCAGTTAATGCCCCAGTCAAAAGGAGCACATTTATATGATGTATGTGCCTGCATTATGTACAGTAATGTCTATATACAATTATTGTGCAAAGTACATTTATATTATGCAGTCTACGCAATCCAATGTTATAATAGTTAGTGGAAGTACTGCTGCATTCACATATTTTTATACCCCTGTGCTAACATTGTGCAGCTGAGATGGTAAATAAATTATCCACACAGTCACTGTTGACAGACCCACACTTATTAAGAGACCATTGTGTTCAAGATAGTTTCTTAATATGTTGCAAAATGTTTAATTAGTAATTGAGAGTATTTTTTACTAAGTCTCCTGTGTGTATATGTAGACATGTAAATATAATGTGAGTGCTATATTTCGCAAACCTCCAGAGCTGCTGTTAACCTAATCACACATACCCCATTGTGTGTAGAGAACTAGACATCTCGTCTCCACATCTTATCAGATTTCATGATGCCTTCTATGTGGACAATAGTGCGACTAGGGCAGTGGATCCCAAACTTTCTCAGTTCGAGACACCCTTATGGTCTCCAAATTTTTTTGAAGGCACCCCTAAGCCAAAATAACTACTAAGTAACTACTAAGTACCCCCCCCCGCCTTGCTTACCACCATCCCTGTCCGTGGCACCCCTGTGAGATCGCTGCGGCACCCCAGGGAGCCACAACACACAGCTTGGGAGCCACTGGAGTAGGGTATAAAATATGAGGGGGTATGGCTGAGAAAGTGTGTAACATTGGGATATGTGGATCCGTCAATAAAGAGAGTCGTTGCGCAGGACGATATGTGAGCAGGTATCCATGGCCAGGAGACACAGAACTGCTGTTGGCGTTAAGTTGTAATAGGGCCGTGTAACTTTACAACTCAATATCAGCATGGACCTCAGCAGAAGTTTAGCTGGAGACTAGGCCCCACACAGGGTACCTACCAACTAGGGCTAAATCTAGCAGGTAATCATATGCAGGGGCATACACATAGGTTTAATAAGAGCAATAGGACCATAATATACTATCCCGTACTGGCACACTATGCTCCTTTTTACACACAGACAAGCAAGGCCCACACCAGCAATCAACAGGTTAACACTTTAACACCTCAAGACTTTGTTACACAAATGTACACACAAGCACATACTAGGCTTGTTAGTCAAATGTATGAACAATTCACACCAGCATTCAAAGGGTTAACATGGTCAAGCGATATTCTTCATAACAGGTTAATGTATTTTTTAGAGTATCAAGGACAAGACTTATTACATTTTTAGATTTAATATACAAAGGTATAATGCATTTAGATATAAAAACAAACAGATAAAAATTGACATACAAATAAAAAATGCATAACAGTTATAAAAGCAAATGGGATAAATGTACAGAGCATAAACTTCCGTATAATAATCTGTATGCCTGAGGTAGGCAGAAGAGATGAACAGTTCTTCAATTAGTGCTGACAATTTGTCCCTTCTGTCGAAGTCAGCAAATTGGATAAAGTCATTTCAATTAAAGTCTAGCAAACTTGGTTGTCTTTGTCTGAAAAGATGCGTACGGTACGCTATGATGTACAAGGGCACGCTACGGCGTGAAAGGGCGTACGCATCCACTACACGTGGCAGCAACAGTAATTGGTCTTTTACCATACATTCGCACAAACACGCATACTTATAAAATAGTACACATTAATGGTAGTTGCAACACATAGTCAGTTATGTCGAAATATAGTAGTATTTATATGTTATATCAGAGTTACATGTATATTAGTGAAATACACGGAACGGGTTAAAGGAATAACCTCATGAGTGGTATCATAATGAACCTTATTACATATCCTACTGTTTGGTTCACTCTGCGAGGAAATCGCAGAGTGCATACGCAAGTTATGAATGATAGGGAATTATGAACTACTTAAGACTAAGGAATCCTGGCGGGAAGAGCAGAGCATACCCCCTGCAGAGATGACCCCCTCCTTTGGATTCCTTAGGATGAACCAGCCAATGATTGACGACCCCTTGGACATTCCTGAGACCCGGACCAATAGATGCAAGCTATACCATCTTCATTGTATTACTGTATTTGATTGTGTATATAAGCAGCAGCTTGTGATCCAGAGTGCAGACATCTTGTCCCCAGACTTCAGGATTGAATGACTGCACTGGATCCAGAGCGCATGCGATAAGTAACGGCTGTATTTACTATTACTTCGCTTGAGCATATTATTCCACTTATTGCGAATAAATCTTTGTGCTTTGGAAACACAAATCGAGGTTCGACAATCGTTATTGGTTAGCGACATTACGTACATAACACTTCACATACAGGATTTTAAAGTCAACTCAAATAGGATGGCATTCAGAGGGGCAGTGTAGATGCTAAAATGGGGGGTAGAAATGTCTCCTGGGTGTCAGCTAGGGTTTGCTCAAAAATATTCCAAAAGTTTTGACCATTCTTAATTTTTCACATATCTAGCCCAGAGATATAACTCCCCTTTCCATAAACTGGTCATAACCTCCCACACATTTACATACCTTGTGTAGTGTATGCCCCTGAGTATAGAGCGGCACACTAGTATCCTAAAATATCAAACATGAAGGCATTTTCTTTGAAGTTAATATTTCTATATTTTGTATTGGCCTAAACTAGCACATGGCTTTCCCTAATTTACACCTAACACTTTAGTTTTCACCCTGCCTAATTAGACAGTCTTCTCTAAATATAAAATACAGGATCAATGACAATGCATGGCTGTGATCTGTATATCTTAAGTTAGCTTCCTGACAGAATGTCTGCAGAACCTTTGCTGTAAGAAGCATGGAAGAGTCCCAGGAAAAAAGGTGGTAGTGCAGCTGTAGTTTAAAATATTCTCTACCAATTGAGCGGTTGATAAATACATTAGGTTTGCAAAAGCTTAAGGGCTAGATTTACTAAGCTGCGGGTTTGAAAAAGTGGGGATGTTGCCTATGGCAGCCTATCAGATTCTAGCTTTCATTTATTTAGTACCTTCTACAAAATGACAGCTAGAATCTGATTGGTTGCTATAGACCACATCCCCACTTTTTCGAACCCGCAGTAAATCTAGCCCTAAGTGTTTAGAATTTTTAGTTATCACAAAGTAAAAGCAAGTTATGATGATGATAACGATAATAATATTAATAATTATAATAATAATAATATTGAAGTAAGCCAGGTATTTCTTGTACTTGTTACAAATATAGAATTTCTTTATTATTATGGATATCAGCATGATGCAGTTTCGAACGATTACTTTTTTTTACTATTCTGTACTTGTTTTCAGTATGTCCATGCAGTTTGGTACTGGTTTCTGAATTGTGCAAGTCACAGTTAAAAGGGACAAGTTCATAATTTAAATTTCTGCCTTCTTGATTAATTTTATTACTCAGAAAAAAAGATATTCAAGGACAAATCACTATAAAATTACAATAGAGCATAATTTCACATTTTATTATGTTATTACATTACAGATGTGGGAGGAAGCAATATCTCTGTGCAAACAATTGGCAGACCAGTATGAAATGGAAATCTTTGACTATGAACTTCTAAGCCAGTGTTTGGTAAGATCCTTTGTTTAACATCAGCTTTATTATTATTATTATTATTATTAATATTAACTTTTATTTATAAAGCGCCACAAGGCGTCCGCAGCGCCGTACAGAGACAAACAAATTACAATACAATGGGAGACAGCACAGTACAGTAAACAGTAAACACAGCAACTCAGTAAGTTCAATGCACAGCTAGAGAGGGCGGGGAAGGGGTGGTAGGATCCGCAAATGACGGGGCCCAAGAAGGAGGGCGCGGAAGACAGGGAGACCCCCAGGGGGGGAGGAGGAAGCGAGAGTGGACGTGGAGTGGAGCCTCGAGGAGGAGGGCTAAGTAGCTGGAGAGCAGAGTTAGAAGTGGTGGAAATAGGAGGAGAGATGGCCCTGCTCAGAGGAGCATACAATCTAAGGGGAGGGGTGGACAGACAGAGAGATGCAGGGGAGAGAGGGAGAGTAGGGGGACGGAGGCAGAAGATAAGGTAGGAAGTTAAGTGGGAGACAGAAAGGCTTTAAGAAAAAGGTGGGTTTTTAGGGCCCGTTTGAAACTGGACAGATTAGGGGAAGTTCTGATGAAGGGAGGGAGCTTGTTCCAGTGGAAGGGGGCAGTGCGGGCGAAGTCTTGGATATGCGCGTGGGAGGAGGTTATAAGGGGGGAAGAGAGGCGACGGTCAGAGGCAGAACGGAGAGGGCGGGATGGAGCATGAATAGAGAGGAGGGTGGAGATGTAGGGCGCAGTGGAGTTGGCGAGGGCCTTGTAGGTGAGTGTGAGGAGCTTAAAGAGGATTCTGAAGGGGAATGGGAGCCAGTGAAGGGCTAGGTAGAGGGGGGAGACAGAAGAGGAGCGGCGAGAAAGGAAAATAAGCCTAGCGGCAGCGTTAAGAACAGATCGAAGGGGATCGAGATGAGAGTGGGGGAGGCCAGTGAGGAGGAGTTTGCAGTAGTCCAGGCGGGAGATGATCAGAGAGTGGATAAGGCATTTGGTGGCATCTTGGGAGAGGAAGGGCCGGATGCGAGCGATGTTACGCAGCTGGAAGCGCCAGGATTTAGCAAGAGAGAGGATGTGGGGGCCAAAGGAGAGAGAGGAATCAAGGATGACACCAAGGCAGTGAATTTGGGGGACAGGGGAGATAGAGGTGTTGTCGACAGTGATGGAGAGGTCAGAAGGGGATGAGGTATGAGAGGAAGGAACAACTATGAGCTCAGTTTTGGCAAGGTTAAGTTTGAGGAATCGAGAGGACATCCAGGAGGAGATGGCAGAGAGGCAGGTGGACACCCTAGAGAGGAGGGAGGGAGAGAGATCAGGAGAGGAGAGGTATAGTTGAGTGTCGTCAGCGTAAAGGTGGTAGCTGAAGCCGAAGGAGCTGATGAGTTCACCCAGGGAGGAGGTGTATAGAGAGAAGAGTAAGGGTCCCAGAACAGAGCCCTGAGGGACCCCGACTGGAAGGGTGGACGGGGGGAGAGAGACCCAGAGGTAGTGACAGAGAAGGATCGGTGAGTAAGGTAAGAGGTGAACCAGGACAGGACTGGGCCAGAGAGGCCGAAAGACTGGAGGGTGTGAAGGAGGAGGGGGTGGTCAACAGTGTCAAAGGCTGCAGAGAGGTCACGGAGGATGAGAAGGGAGAAGTGGCCCCTGGCTTTAGCAGAGAGGAGGTCATTGGTGACTTTAGCCAGGGCAGTTTCAGTGGAGTGGAGGGGGCGGAAACCAGACTGGAGAGGATCAAGGAGGGAGTATTTAGAAAGGTAGGAGGTGAGACGGCTGCAGACGAGCCTCTCGAGAATTTTGCAGGCAAAAGGGAGAAGAGATATGGGCGATAGTTTGAGAGAGAAGTGGGGTCGAGATTAGGTTGCTTAAGAATGGGGGATACGAGAGCATGTTTGAAGGAGGAGGGGAAGATGCCAGTGGAGAGGAATAGATTAAAGAGGTGAGTGAGGTGGGAGCAGGTGGTGGGGGAAAGGGAGCGAAGAAGGTGGGAGGGGAGGGGATGGGATCCAGGGGACAGGTAGTGGGGGGGAGGATGAAATGAGAGAGTGGACTTCCTCGCCGGTGGTGGGACGGAAAGAGTAGAGGGGAAGGTGGTTGGGGGGGAGGACTGAAGAGTGGGAGGGGTGGAAGAGAGAGTGGACGAGGAGATTTCAAGTCGGATGGCCTCGATTTTAGAGGAGAAGAAGGAGGAGAAATCGGAGGCAGTCAGGGAGGGGAGAGGGGAGGGGGCCAGGAGAGTGCTGAAGGTGGCGAAGAGGCGGCGGGGGTTAGAGGACTGGGAAGAGATGAGGGATTTAAAGAAAGATTGTTTAGCGAGTGAGAGGGCAGAGCTGTAGGATGAAAGGATAAATTTAAAGTGGAGGAAGTCAGCCAGGGAGCGGGATTTTCTCCAGTGACTTTTGGCGCTACGGGAGTATTTTTGGAGGAAGCGGGTAAATTTGGAGTGCCAGGGTTGGGGTTTGATAGCTTGTAACTATCATTTTATTTGAAACTAACTATATTCAGGTACTGAATTTAATATCGCATCAACAATGGATTTTTTAGTGTATCAAATATCCTCTATAATTCCTAATAACTATTTGAAAATCTTCTTCATCTTCTTAACACTGCAGTCACAGAAAGCCCGGGGGATTTTTTTCTGTTCATCGCTTTTAAATGGACCAATCAGAAGATACAATCTACATGATATCATTGAGGTTGCTGCTTCTGGTTGGTCCTTCGCTCACTCCTCCCTCTGCAATATTACACAGAGCAATTTTTCTCCAGGGCTTTGAGACAGTACTCGGGTGAGTGGCACCCTGAATAGGGACTTTTTCATCTGACCTGGGAGCGCTGCTTTAAGACTTTGTAATAATTTGAATTGAGTTTTTACTAACATGTTGCAAGATATTAAGCCCCTACTAAAAGAGTTGATGGCACTATATCTGAAATAAAATGTGGGAGAAAATATCAACAACATTAGACATTAGAAGTCAGCAATATGATCCAGGACCAAGTAGTTGCAGATGGCTGAAGGCTGAGGGGGGATTTACTAATGTGCAGTTTGCAAACTACGATTGGGAGCATTAAAAAATCAGTCCACATCTGATGTGTGGCGGTTTGCAAACTCATAAACTGCATGCACGGTACCTCAGTGCTTAGCACTTCTGCCTCACAGTGCAGAGGTCATAAGTTCAATTCCCGACCATGGCCTTATCTGTGTGGAGTTTGTATGTTCTCCCCGTGTTTGTGTAGGTTTCCTCCGGGTGCTCCGGTTTCCTCCCACACTCTAAAAACATACTAGTAGGTTAATTGGCCGCTAACAAATTGACCCTAGTCTCTCCCTCTCTGTCTGTGTGTGTATGTTAGGGAATTTAGACTGTAAGCTCCAATGGGGCAGGGACTGATGTGAGTGAGTTCTCTGTACAGCGCTGCGGAATCAGGGGCGCTATATAAATAAATGGTGATGATGATGATGATGCATTGTAGGCCAAACTACATGGTAAACATGAAAACATCTGGTTTTACCTCTTACATTTTCTAAAAGCTATACAGCTATACAGCATTGGGCTTTGTCCTCTAGGGAGAGCTCAAAAATATTGTTGAGCCCCTGCACCTACAGAGTACCAGCATTGCGCCCTCCCTGGTACCCCAGGCCAGGGGATACCAGGGGAAAAAATTTATATAGTACAGCCCCATGACCGATATTGCAGTCTGGCATTTGTAGACCTTTGCCTCCTTGTGTAATATAATAAAAGAGTAGTGTACGCTACCAGTTACTGATTTGGGTGGTTTGTATTCCTTACCAGGGCTAAAAATGAATATTGTGGTTTAGGCCTGACTGATATGCTTTGATATGCTTTTTGCTCTATAGTAAATTGAAGCACCAAAAGAGATGCAGTTTTGCCAAACCGCAACAGTACAATTCCTCCTGAGTGCTCTTACACAAAGCCAGGAACTCTGGTAAACATTAGCGGATGAGGAGAAGCAAAAATACAAAGATCATCCTTTCTCCTAACTGGAATGAGCTAACAGAGACTTGCCAAGCAGTATCTCACCACATCAATTTTCAGAGTACAACATGAATAAAGGATATAAACTCTCTATCTCACTTACAAAAGTCTACCATTGGCCAAGAAGATATGGGAGTTTGTGTTGTTTTTTTTTACATTTACTTGTGGGAAAATTTAACAGTCCGAGAAAAAATATAGCAAACTTTAAATTGTTGCTTAATGTATCACATGCGATTCATTGCAATGGCATGTGATGTGTTAAATGTCAATTTTTTTTCTTTGCTATAGCTTAAAAAGAATACTTGAAAATCTAACTTTCACATGTATATTTCATTCTGTACATTTACTAATTTCAGTTTCTCTTTAAACACTACATACAGTAACCAATACATGCTATACAAAAAGCTAAAATGTAAAGACATCATGACTAAAAAATATCAGAACATACTTAACTAATTTTTCTCTTTTGTTTTCTATTGACAGAAACAGCAAGCCACATTCTATGAAAACATCATGAAAATTCTTCGTCCAAAGCCAGATTACTTTGCAGTTGGATACTATGGGCAAGGGTTCCCAACATTCCTCCGGGTAAATGTTTTATGTCCTCTATAACTAATTTTATTGCCACCAATAATGGATGAAATTAACAAGCAGATGTAGATGTACTGAAGACTTTTGACTTACATACAAAAGGTACAATGTTTTGCTGAGAAAGAAACTTTCTTATGAAACATTACCGTTTTCTGCAAGCTCTGTGGTGTGAACAGACTTATTTTCTGTATATTTGGCCTTTCCCATGGAAAATTGGACACCAGCACTGCTTTTGTTAAATAGTAGTGAACTTATATTTTTTGAGTAAAAGGAGTTTTGATTCTCGCATGCAATGTAGCTTTATTATAAGTTCAAAAAAGTTCATGAAAGGTTTGGAGAAGCTTCAAATAAATGAATAAGGCACTCAAAGTATTTACAAGAAAATAATACTGCAGATTTCTGCCTCACAGCACTTTGGTCATGAGTTCAATTCCTGACCATTGGCCTTATATGTGAGGAGTTTGTATGTTCTCCCTGTGTTTGTGTGGGTTTCCTCTGGGTGCTCCGGTTTCCTCCCACACTCAAAAAACATACAAGTAGGTTAATTGGCTGCTAACAAATTGACCCTAGTCTCTCTCTGTCTGTGTGTGTATGTTAGGGAATTTAGACTGTAAGCCCCAATGGGGCAGGGACTGATGTGAGTTCTCTGTACAGCTCTACGGAATCAGTGGCGCTATATAAATAAATGGTGATGATGATGATTTCAGCAATAAAGTGCAATACATATATATATATATATATATATATATATATATATTCATACGGAGGCGGAATCACCATTGGTGCGGCAGGTGCCATGCACCGGGGCCCATGCAGATAATGGGGCCCACTGGAAGATGCAGAGGATCAAGAGCCCCGGCTCGCTAGTTCTGCCTCTGTATGTATGTATGTATGTATATATATATGTATATATATATATATATATATATATATATATATATATATATATATTCTGTGACAAAGGGGCCTCAAACAGGGCTGAATTCTTTCTGGGTTTCTTTTACAGCACACAAACACAAATGCGCACCAAATGAGTGTAATTGGTTTGTTGTTTTCTGTGATTGGTTTGTAGTACTTTGATGGAGGACTGTCACGGTTCTCCGTGAAAGCCACTTACTGGTATTGGCACATCTAACCCAGAGGCGCGGAGTCTAAACGCACTCCTGGTCTTCACCAGGAGTGAAGCTGCAGGAGAACGCAGGTCGCGGCCGTCAGGGCCAGCCACCAGTGAAGTGGTGCTGGTAAACGGTGCTGGCTGACCCAAGGTGAGATGATAGGGAACAGGCTAAAACATAGTGAGGCGATCCGAGGTCAAACCGGGCTGGCTGCGTAGTACAGAGGAGGCACACAATAGCGAGGTCAAAACGGTCCGGGGTCAAAGCCAACGAGGAGGATAATACCCAAGGGAGATCCAAAGGGAGAGTCAAACGAGCCGAGTCAGGAGCCAGGAGAACAAACCGAATACAATAATAAACTGGGGAGCGCTGGAGCAGGGGAACCATTCACAATACTCTGGCACCCTAATGGTGCCAGAGACTTCCTGATATAGGAGGTGCTGTCACACTATTGGAGAGCGGTAGTCAGATGAGAAGAATAGCGTCCTGCCCGGCGGCCGGGATGCGGACCCCCACGCATGCGCCCGGCCACCGGGCGGAAGTGCGTCATTCGTCCCGTTGCCTAGCAATGTGAGGGATCGAAGACAGGCGCCCGTCCCCGGCACCGAGTGAAGGTACGGGGGCGGTGCCTGACAGTACCCCCCCTTCTTTTCTTATGGCTTGATCTTTGAGAAACCGAGCCAACAGCCGAGGAGCCTGGATATCTTCTTTGTAAACCCACGATCTCTCTTCAGGACCATATGCCTTCTAATAAACGAGATATTGAAGACGACCATGGAAAAGACGAGAATACAAAATATGGCTAATCTCAAATTCATTATCAGAAGCCGAAATGGCAGCCGGAGGAGGACAAATCCTGGAGAACTTGTTAAGTACCAAGGGTTTTAGAAGAGAAATATGAAACGTATTATGAATTTTCAGGGAAGGTGGAAGCAGTAATCTGTAGGTCACCGGGTTGATAGCTTGAAGAACCGGAAAGGGTCAGATAGATCTCAGAGCCAGCTTCAAGGATGGAACTTGGAGTCTGAGGTACTTGGTAGAAAGCCAGACCTTGTCCCCAGGTTGCAGCATAGGGACAAGTCTGCGATGAGGATCAGCGGCCTGCTTGAAACGTTGACCCGCTCTTCGCAGTCTCTCTTTCGTGGTCGCCCAGATGCGAGATAAATTATGGACCAATGAATTAGCAGCAGGAACAGAGGATGTAGGAGAGGAAACGAAATCAGGGACCATAGGATGGATTCCGAAAACTGTAAAGAATGGAGATGAGCCGGAGGAATCATGGACATGGAAATTATGGGCAAATTCAGCCCAGGGTAGGAAATTGCTCCAGTCCGAGTGATTTCCAGATGAGAAACAATGAAGGACCTCCAATTCTTGGTTTACACGCTCAGTTTGGCCGTTACTCTGCGGATGATAGCCAGACGAAAACTTTAAGCCAATACCCAACTCTTTACAGAATGCTCTCCAAAATTGTGAAACAAATTGAACACCGCGGTCCAAGACGATCTCTTGCGGGCAACCATTATAACAAAAGATCTCTTTAATAAGCACTTGAGCCAGTTTAGGAGTGGAAGGAAGACCCTTGAGGGGTATAAAGTGAGCCATCTTGGAAAACCTATCCACCACTACCCAGATGGTATTATGACCTTTACTAGGAGGCAGATCAGTGATAAAGTCCATGGAGATGAAGAGCCAAGGACGTTCCGGGTCAGGTAAAGGCAACAATAATCCAGCAGGAGGGCGTCTGGTAACCTTATTACGTGCACAGACTTCACAAGAGGCCACATATTCACAGACATCAGCACGAACAGAGGGCCACTAGAAGCGTTGAGACAGAAATGCTAAGGTCTTCTTGACTCCTGCATGACCAGCAACCTTGGAATCATGCGCCCAACGTAGAGCCTTGCTGCGCAATGAAGGGACCAGGAAAGAACAACCAATGGGAGGAGTTCTAGAAGAAGTCTTTGTCAAAGCAACAATCTTAGAGGGCTCAAAGATAAGTGGAGGCATAGAAGGGGGCGATAATCCTCGAAAGAACGAGAGAGAGCGTCCGCCCACAAATTCTTAGAACCGGAAAGAAAGGTGAGTTCAATGACACAGTCCCAGGGTCTATGAGGAGGTAGGACCTCAGAGGCGGTTTTGGAGAAAACATCTTGGAAGGCAACATAAGGAGTCGGAAGGAGGTGTTGAGAAGAAACCACGTGGAATGGAAGAGCTGAGGACACTGGCTTAACCGAGCATAGGCAATTCTTATGACACTGAGGACCCCAAGATGAAACTTGTGCAATGTTCTAATCAAACTGCGGAGCATGAACTTTGAGCCAGGGAAGACCCAAAATGACGGAGTTCACAGACTGTGGAAGGACTAGAAACTCAAACATTTTGGAGTGAAGCACACCAATGGTCAGGCAGAGAGGAGAAGTGACCCAGGAGATGTTTCCATTAGAGATGCGGTTACCATCCACAGCAGACAAAAACAGAGGCCGGGTGAGAGGCCGTGTAGTAATATGGAGTTGCGAAGCCAGAGTGACGGAGATGAAATTTCCGGCAGAGCCGGAATCCACAAAGGCTTGCGTCAGGAAAGGCCCAACAGGAGACTCCAGGGTGACAGCCATCAAGAAATCAGATTTGGAGGAGGTATAGGGAGTGATGAACTTGACTCCTAGTTCGGCCTCCCTAACACCAACTAGGAGGAAGCATTTCCCAGTCTTTTGGAACACTTGGCCGGACTCCCCGCAGTATAAACAGAGCCATTGTTTGATACGTCTCTAACGTTCCTTAAATGACAACCGGGAGCGCCCAATCTGCATGGGTTCGTCAGTGGAGATGGGAGGATTCTGGAAATTAGGAGCCAGGCGAGGAGAAAAACGGCGGCTGGAAACTCTCTCCTGAGTACTTTCCCGGAATCTCAAATCTACCCGATTACAAAGGGAAATTAAGGCGTCGAGATCAGAAGGTAACTCACGGGAAAACAATTCGTCCTTTATGGGATCCGCAAGGCCCTGCCAGAAGGTTGCTACCAGCGCTTCATTGTTCCACTTGAGTTCGGAAGCAAGGGTGCGGAACGACACAGCGTACTGCCCTACCATCTGGGAACCTTGGCGTAAATTTAACAGACTGGATGCTGCGGAAGAAACTCGCCCCGGGTCATCAAAAATTCTTCGGAAGGCGTCAATGAAGAAGGAGGAGGAGTAGCAAGGGATCATTCTGTTCCCATAATGGGGAGGCCCAGGCTAGGGCTTGGCCGGAAAGCAGAGAAATAATATAGGCCACCTTAGTACGCTCCGAGGGAAAGGCGGCAGAATTAATCTCAAATTGTATTGAGCACTGATTTAAGAATCTTCTGCAATTTTTTGGATTCCCATCAAACTTCTCAGGCGAAGGAATCCGGAGAAGGAAAGAAGAAGCCACAGAGGTAGAGGAGGTAGACTGTGTGGATCCTGCGGTGGTGACCATCACAGGACGAGGAGCAGCAAGTGAGGCTTGCAAGGTATCAAGCCGAGAGACCACTCCCTGGAAACACTGTAATAGGTGTGCCTGTTCAGAATCTTGTTTCTCCACACGATGAGCCAGATGGAGTAGTAGATCGCGGGCCGAAGGCTCGTCTGTGCCTTCAGCTGTCATAGCCAGAGTATACTGTCACGGTTCTCCGTGAAGGCTGGTATTGGCACAGCTAACCCAGAGGCGCGGAGTCTAAACGCACTCCTGGTCTTCACCAGGGACCCCCGCAAGGAAGTTTGTACTTAGCTGCAGGAGAACGCAGGTCGTGGCCCTCAGGGCCAGCCACCAGTGAAGTGGTGCTGGTAAACGGTGCTGTGCTGACCCAAGGTGAGATGATAGGGAACAGACTGAAACGTAGTGAGGCGACCCGAGGTCAAACCGGGCTGGCTGCGTAGTACAGAGGAGGCACACAATAGCGATGTCAAAACGGTCCAGGGTCAAAGCCAATGAGGAGGATAATGCCCAAGGGAGATCCAAAGGGAGAGTCAAACGAGCCGAGTCAGGAGCCAGGAGAACAATCCGAATACAGTAATAAACTGGGGAGCGCTGGAGCAGGGGAACCATCCACAATACTCTGGCACCCTAATGGTGCCAGAGACTTCCGTCCCCGACACCGAGTGAAGGTGCGGGGGCGGCGCCTGACAAGAATAAAACACTGTCTGTTCTTGTGGATGGGGCCACCAAAGCCAGCTAGCTGGCCGGTGACCACGGAGGTGAACTATGTCTAGCTAGCACAAGGGCCACCTGGTGTCATTCTGACCAGTTTTCCAAGCAAGAAGTACTTTATGTCTGTCATCTGCCAGGTGTCAGTATCACAATACACATATATTTTTTAAAGATTTTACATAGAATGTTTCATTGAATGCACCCATAACTGTAGTTTACATTAACAATATTTTATTAAATTCCAATTCCAATGTGTGTGGCCCAGTTTCATCCTTTGGCAGGTGCCTACTCTTTGTATAAACTTGCCTGACATAAGCTGATGGTCTGTGAATGTATTGTATGACCCATTGAAATTATCTAATAGACTAAATAATCTAACAAAGGTAATATTGCAGTGTCAGTTATTATTTTCAAGCTGCGGCTTCAGTGCTTTTTTGTTTGTATACCCTTCACAGCTGGCATATGTATGAGTTAAAAACAGCTTTCAAATTGAAAAAAAAATGGCTGGCCAATACTATTCCCTGTAAGCTGGGCACTCTGGAAATGTTACATTGTTAGGGAAAATCCATTGTGCAGAATTGAAATTAAAATTCTTAATGAGGCCCCTAAGGGTGTCATTCTCATTAAATTAAGTGTTTGATTGTTTAATTTACATAGCTTGCTGCTTAAAAGGAAAGTCCTTAAAAATGGATTGGTCTGTAAAAATCCCTACATTAGCACTGCATTTGTAGGATATGCCAAGACATCCCAGGCATTCCCTTTTGCATTCATTGGCACAGCCTACATATTGATTTTGCAAGAGGCAGCGAAAGCGCAAAGTTATTAACATCTTCGGATCTCTCCAAACTGAAATTTACTTAAGATGTGATGATCAGACTTACCCTAGGTCTGTACTCATATATTTTAGTGATATAAGACATATGACTGATGGCTGCTGCAAAAGTATTTTAGAGTACTTCCAGAGGTTGGCAGACAGATATTTTTTATATATTTAATCTATACAAAGTACTGGTCTAATTATATATTTGTATATTATAATTTGCAGATACTTTCTTAACTTAGTCTATCTACTGTATATATCTATAATAAAAGGTGTATAATGTTATCTAATACACTGCTATACTGTGGAATTATTTATACCCTTGATTTATATTTGCAGAATAAGGTGTTTATTTATCGAGGGAAAGAGTATGAGCGGAGAGAAGATTTCTTAGCACAACTGATGAGCCAGTTCCCTTTTTCAGAGAAGCTGAACACTACCTCATCTCCTGGAGAGGATATCAAAGACTCCCCTGGACAATGTATCCTTATATAATGCTATATAATGCTAAGACTTATATATACTGGTTTTGCCAAGTTTATAGAGATGATTTTGCTGCAGTCAAACACACGGGAGTACGGATCAAACCCACTTGAGAAAAGACGTGCAGCATTTGCAGGTTGGCCAGTTGGGGTCTTAAACTACCTTACATTATATTATCTCATCCCCTTTCATGTGTAGAAGAATTGAAAGAGGAGAAGATGCGATCAGGTTCCATTCATCTC
The DNA here is from genome assembly GCF_038048845.1 of Mixophyes fleayi. NCBI lineage: Eukaryota > Metazoa > Chordata > Amphibia > Anura > Limnodynastidae > Mixophyes > Mixophyes fleayi. The sequence continues at coordinate 285,024,392 of NC_134405.1, read as the reverse complement.
ACATTAGAGTCTCCTTCAATTGTTGTTAGAAATTTCTCTACAGAGAAACGATCTGTAATCAGGTCTTCTTGAACTCAAAATTGAGAGTCAGAATTACTGACATATGGACTGGTCCTAATGCTTAAAATCTGACTGACAGGTTCACTGTTCAGATTGACAACACACAGGTGGTAAAATAGGACAAGATGTGGCCTGGGACACTCAAGCATTGCAGCTGGATCTCTTCTGGTTTACATTGGTTTAGAGCAGTCAGAAGATATGCATGCCAATAGTACTTATCTTATGACTGTACCAATATTACAGTGTGTGTATCCAGCTTAGGTTTTCTTTATCACAATACTTCCTACAATTCAGTTTATGCTCTGTCAGGTTGTCCTTTCTCATCTTTGAAAAAAAGTGATTGACTTTAAACTAGCTATGCATTAACCTAATTATCACTTTATTATAATAGAATTAGTAATACGTAGCTGCCCACAATTATATTTAGTTTAAAAGCAATCTCACCTTGAAATAAACATGTATTTAATTAATTCCCTTTGTCCAGCACTGTGATAAGCAAAGCAAACCTTTACACTGGGCACTTTATTACCAAATACTTCATTGAATGCAACTTTATAGTCTATTCCATATGATTTATGAAACCTGAGTAAAGACTAATTGAGCAAATAGTAAAAGCATACACATTCTAATTTAATATTCATGGCAATCTCTAGTGAGCTGTTTTTCAGCTTTATTTATGTCAAGGGAAAGCAATTATTTTGTGTCTGTTACCCAAAGGACACAAGATAACATCTCAGCAGGACTTGCGGGAAACATAAAGGTTGTAATATTGTTGCAATCATGTAGTACACGTATATTGCTCTGTACTGTCCGACAAATAAGTTTTAGTGTATAAGGATATTAAGATGAAAGAATGATAAGAAAATAAGGTAAGAGCATTTGATATTAATATGGTAGACATGTCAGATGTTCAATTTAGAAATTGATTGTTCGCAATAAAGTTATATCATTTGAAATATTGCTATGTGAGTTGTAATGGTAACATTTGAAGATCAGCAGAGCAGAGAGTGGCAGTTGAATATGGAGAGAGAACAGTCATGAATCAACTGTAGAGAAGTAAAGAGAGCTGTCAGGGTATAGGTGGAAAAGGGAAATAAAGCTGAGAAGATTAGCTGTAGAGAAATAAAGAGAGTTGACAGTACCTCAGTCTGTGAGAGAGGTTAAGAGAACTTTAGAGAGATACAATGGCAATGAGGCGTCACCTGCGACTGTTCAAGTACACCAAGCAGGTTCATATATATCTCCCAGAGAGAGTGTCAGATTATGTTTTTATTATGCTTTCATCCATTTTGCATCTGCTTGTTACTTAGATCTGCTATACAGTTCAGATGTGTATCCCTGTGAGAGCTGATTGAAAGGCTGCACTTTGTAAGCTCTCACTTGTCCCACACTCATTGCCAGTGATAGCAGTACATGCTAGCTTCCTGGTTCCTGTATCTGTTTCCTTTGTGCTTCTGACCTTGCTTCAAATAGTTGTTGGTGCTTTGCAACTAATTTTCTGTTGGTTCCTGATACCTGGCTTTGCACCTGCATGCTATTTATATAGTACTACACAGTATCTTCAGGCACAGATTGCAGTAACTATCATTGCTTGCTCAGCTGGACATTCACCGTAAAGGCTATGTATATTTCTGCATTACCACAAAAACTGTTATAATCCTGCATTGCCACATAGAGAATGTTATAGTCCTGCATTGTCTTCTGGCTGTGACTCATCCCTGCCTCAGAGTTTGTGTTTTCACCTGTCTTCTTTTGATTGCTGCAATATCCAGTGTGCTCAGAATATCATTATATGCAGTGTATTGCAATAAACTCCATATTGGTTTCACTACAATACCACTGCATGTCCCTGTGAATTCCTAATACTTACCAAAAACACAAATTGTACGTGTAATCTCTGGCCAGGTGAAAATATTGTCAAACTACACATAGTAGCCAAGAGAGGCTACCCTTTTGAACAAAAGTGCACCACATACAGAGTCTGGCTTTTGTTTATATTATATAGATTTTGAGTAATATTTATGTTGTATTGATTGCTGTTAAATTGATTTTTTTTAGTCATTAAAAATATCTCTTATCTATTTATAGTAATTTAAGTTCTGTTTTTAGAGAGTTGTCTGTACTACTTTATTATGATAACTTTTGTTATTACATTGGGACAAGCTCGCCTGCCAATGTCAAGGCATCTCCTGTAGATGAGTCCCTAGCATATGAAACATATGTATATTCAGGGTGTCACATTTAAACCCTTCCCTGGGCCTCTATTTTCAAAGCTTACAGAAACAGAGGGGAGTGGCTTGACTCCCCAAAAATCTAGAAATGAGTAAAAACGAGGTGTGCTTGTTTAAATTAATGATATGTGTACAAGTACATAAAGTGCAGCAAGGACAATTAAGACCCTTGTGTATATAAGAACAAAGTAATATATAGTCCAGCGCTGTAAAGTAAACAATATATAAATCACTATATGTCAGCATATACATTATTACGTTGGCAGGTGAGCTTATCTCAATATAGCTATATTGTTCAGGTGTGTAATTATGTTTAACGGTAGTAACTGGTAGAATGAAAGGTGCAGCTCAGGTGGCGAGAGGGGAGAAGGGAAAGGTATAGCTGCTGCTGCTGATGATGATGAAAGTTAATTGCAGAAGGCGAGCAAGTGCGAAGATGGGGGAGGGGTAGAGGTTGTGACTAAAGTTATTCAGAGAGAAACGGGAGATAGAGGGTGTAATAAAGTAACAGAACAGCAGGGGTTGTGGATGGATGAAAATTGTGGAAGTAGATATGGAGGCCTAAGGGTTGGCAGAAGAATGGAGGTTAGAGTGGCAGAAGGGGAGGGGAAGATAGAATTAAAAACAAGGTGTTGCAATATATAGGGATTATAGTTGAATAGTTGAAGATATAGGTGTCGATGGCTGGAAATGTTTGCATAGGTGTTTGTAAGCAGAATGGTGAACATAAGTATAATTATATGTAGAGATATTTAACAAATTGTAAGGACTGGGTGGAATAAAGAAAATTTAGGATGAAGATATGCGTGGAGAAAACATTACTTGATGTAAATGTTGAGAAACTGTGTTTTTGAGTAGTGATGAGTAGAATTTATGAAAAGATAGGATAATAAATGCATAATGAAGACAAAATAAATGAATGTAAACAATTGTATGTGTGTATGTATGTTTATGTATGTGTATATATATATATATATATATATATATATATATATATATATATAATCATTTTGTGCAGTGGTTCAAGTAGCAGAAAATAAATTAAAGGTATGTGTAAAATCATAAAAGTAAATAAGTGTGCAAAACTGTATAAATAAAAAGGTTACATGAAGAGGTTATCAAGCTGTGCTGTGGATCCAAACACATTTCAACACTGGTATGTAGCTTCTTTTGCAATAATTATATTAGCTTAAAGTAAAATCCTTGCTAGGTATGTTTCCAGATATTGAAAAAATACTGTAAGTGTATTCTAAAAAGTGCTTATGTCACATTGATTTATACGACAAATAAATTAAATATATATATATTTTTAAAAATAGTCTTTCCTCTGAATGGAGAAACTTCTTTAGTAATATAAGTAAATTCACACTTATTGAATAGCCAGCATAAAAAAATGTATGCATCCATTCCTATCAATCACATCTGCAGAGAACTATTGTTTATGTGCTTTATGTGTTTTATTGGACCTGGCAGTCCAGGTCCAGTCTAGAGGGAATAAAGGTCCAGCAGCAGTCCGATTTCCAGAGGGATTCTGGAATTGTTTTTCAAGGTGCCTGCTGCTGCTTCTACTACTAGATTACAGTCTATAGAGGAGAATCTCTGAACATCCATCCATGACTTTGATCCATGTTCCAAGAGCTTTCCAGGTTTTGAGAACTAGTCAGTGTCCATAGTAAGCAGGGGTTGACTGGACTGCGGCTAAGGGGAGAATTCTAAATATTCTGATCCGAGTCTGCCCACCCCTTCCCCGGGCTAAAATTTGACAGCCAGCCCCAAAGTCAGACTTGAACCCCTACAATCTATTTTGCATGAAGCTGCTAGATTGATTTTCCTTGCAAACCGTTCTTCGTCTGCTGAGCCACTCTGTTAGTCTCTACATTGGTTGCCTGTATTTCAACAAATCCAATATAAAATTATTCTACTAACATACAAGGCCATCAACAAAATTGCACCGACATACATCTCCTCACTTACACCTCCGTTCTGCACAAGATCTACGTCTCTCCTCCACTCTCATCACATCCTCCCATTCTCGGTTACAGGACTATTTTCGGGCAGCACCCACTTTGTGGAATTCCCTCCCTCTCACAGTAAGACTTTCCTCTAGTCTTCAAACCTTCAAGCGTTCTCTGAAAAGCCATCTCTTCAGACAAGCTTATGATATTCCTCAACCAGCATCTTAATCTCCCTAGGTTACCTTATTACCACCCTCTACACAGCTAACACAAGACAACAACCCTCTGACAAACATTGCTACCCACACAGCCCACTCAATACTTTTACCTTTGCATTCTAGCTGGTCCATTGTGCAAAATGATGTAGCACATGCCCTTGTGTTTCAAACTCCCATTGTCCTATAGATTGTTAGCTTGCAAGCAGGGTTATCTTACCTCTCTGTATGTATTACCCAGTATTGTCTTATTAATGTTTGTTCCCAATTGAAAAGCGCTATGGAATTTGTTGGTGCTATATAAAAATAAATAAATAAATGTTGATGATGATGATGATAGCAAGTGTTAGTAACCTGCTACATACAGCACTGCATTATCATCATCACCATCATCACCATTTATTTATATAGCGCCACAAATTCCGCAGCGATGTACAGAGAACTCATTCACATCAGTCCCTGCCCCATTGGAGCTTACAGTCTAAATTCCCTAACATACACACACAGACAGACAGACAGACAGAGAGAGACTAGAGTCAATTTTGATAGCAGCCAATTAACCTACTACTATGTTTTTGAAATGTGGGAGAAACCGGAGCACCCAGGAGGAAACTCACGCAAACAGGGAGAGAACATGCAAACTCCACATAGATAAGGCCATGGTCAGGAATTGAACTCATGACCCCAGTGCTGAGAGGCAGAAGTGCTAACCACTTCGCCACTGTGCTGCTTTTGTACGGGGCTACTCACCAGTACTGCAGCCTGTCTAAGCTAGAGGTGTAGCCTTGAACTGCCTTAAGCTTCAGGGACTACTTGCCTCATCTATTACGCTTATCTGTGCTTAATTTTGTTCAAAAGTTCATTACCCTCATTATTGTATTTCCTCCGAACATTACATATCCTATAACTACTACTCATATAATTGTCTTCATCCTCCTGTGTATTATTACTGGGCCTACAACTAGGGACTGGCTGGCAGTCTTTAACCCGGGGAGAAGCATATTGCACTGGCCCATAAGTAGCGGCTCACCCTTAAAGTGGGTTTTCGGTACAATATTTATCAATATTAAAAAGTCTATTGTAGTGTTGCTTAAGCCAGCGATACTTTATTATTATAACTGATAAATCTTAAATAATGAAAAGAAATAATGCAGCAAAAAACAAACATCACTTTATATTGCATTTTATTTTATATGCTCTTTCTCCCTACAGGACTTATTTTTTTCATTTATTTTTACACATACCTGGCTGATTATAATGGGGGTATAAATCATATAGCAATAGATTATATAATAATGTTCTATTACAGTACTGAACATTGGGGCTGATTAATCAAAATGTAAAAAGCCCTTTTGCTTTAAAAACCTGGGGGTCACTGGGTATAAAATAAATTTTGATAAATCCGAAATACTTCCAATATCGGGTGTACAATCAATAATAAATAATTCGGTTCTAGCCTCTCAGTTCAAGCTGAACCACACTAAAATTAAATTCTTAGGAATTTATATTCCCACTAAGCTTCATAAATTGTATGAGGTTAACTATCCGCCGATAATCAAAAAAATTATAGCGCTTTTAACAAAGTGGCACGATCTCCCACTTTCCCTGTTGGGCTTTAACGCAGTTATTAAAAGTGTTGTCTTCCCAAAATTATCATACCCAATACAAATGCTCCCAATAGGTTTAAATAAGTCAGACACGCATACGTGTGCAAAGTTATTTTCCAAGTTCATCTGGCACTCAAAGAAACCGCGTATAGCAAGAAGTAAACTGATTCTAGGAAAAGTACAGGGAGGAATTAACCTACCAGATATAAATTCATTTACTCGTGCAGCCTTGTTTCGATATATAGTTGATTGGCTTTTTCAGCGTAGCTGTTACGCTGATAAAAACCTGGAAAATGCTATATTTTACCCACATTCCCCGGCTGCATTATTGCATCTGCCTAAATCGGAGATACCACCACAACTTGCTAAGAGTATCCTATTCAAAGATACATATAAGGCATAGATCCATATCAATAAAAAATATAATAGAGATTTTAGGACTACAAAATTCCTCCCAACCTGGGGCAACACAGCCTTCCAACCTAGCTTGGAAAACATTAACTTTCTGACATGGCGAGATAGTGGGATAATGGCGATCAAAGACATATTTGATCCAGGTGGAAATATTTATTCATTCAGTCAATTAAAGGAAAAGTTAAGAATCCCAAACTCTCAATTCTTTATGTATCTGCAGCTCAGGCATTATGCAAACTCAATAATAGTTCAGTCAAAGCCTACAGGGAGCTCAGATGGATTGGAAAGTCTGCTTACCTTCCTAAAAAATGTTAAGTTCAAAATTAGATACATTTATGCAGATCTAATATCTACGCAGCTCACAACCCCCTGGAGACGAACGGTGGATGCTTGGCAAAGGGATATTCCCAGCATAAGTGATCCGGTCACTTTAACTTGTCACTTTGAACATATTTGGAAATCTCTGTCCACTACTAGCCTTCAAGAAGTACATTTAAAAGTAGTTCACAGAGCATATATCCCACAAGCAAGTCGCCGCTTTATGGTTGAAGGGGAATCTGGCTTCTGCCCGAAATGCAAATCTCAAAGGGCAGACTGGCTGCATAACTTTTGGAGCTGCAGGAAGGTCAAGAGGTTTTGGTATAAACTGGTAAACTAAATTAACCACATTTTTAAGTCACAGGTCACAATGGCTGCTGAACCTCTCTTGTTAGCCGATTTCACTATTTGGAAAGATCTTATACCATCCGCTGACTCTTTGGCAGCCCTGACGGTAATTGTAACAGTGGCTAAAAAACTGATCCTAAGTAGAGATGAGCGCACTCGGATTTCTGAAATCCGAGCCCACCCGAACGTTGCCGATCCGAGTCGGATCCGAGACAGATCCGGGTATTGGCGCCAAATTCAAATCTGAAAATGAGGCTCTGACTCATAATCCCGTTGTCGGATCTCGCGATACTCGGATCCCATAAATTCCCCGCTAGTCGCCGCCATCTTCACTCGGGCATTGATCAGGGTAGAGGGAGGGTGTGTTAGGTGGTCCTCTGTCCTGCTATATCTCGTGCTGTTCAGTTCTGTTCAGTTCTGTGCTGTGCTGTGCTGTGCTGTGCTCAGTCCAGTGGTGCTGTGTCCTGTGTTCTGTCCTTCTGAGGTCAGTGGTGCTGCTGGGTCCTGTGCTGTGTCCTGTTCAGTCCAGTGGTGCTGTGTCCTGTGCTCTGTGCTTCTAAGGGCATAGTTATTTCCCCAATATTCCCAAGTGTTTAAAAAAATTAAAAAAAGTTATTTTAAAAAATACAAAAAACTAATTTAATTTTTTTTTAATTACAACAAAATTTGCACAACCAATCCTGCAGTATAAGCCCATTGGTACTGCAATATTACCAAGTTCACACATTCAGCAGTAAAAGTCCAGTGGTACTGCAATATTACAAAGTTCACACATTCTGCAGTATCAGTCCAGTGGTGCTGTGTCCTGTGCTCTGTCCTGCTGAGTTCCGTAGTGCTACTGGGTCCTGTGCTGTGTCCTGTTCAGTCCAGTGGTGCTGTGTCTTGTGCTCTGTGCTTCTAAGGGCATAGTTATTTCCCCATTATTCTCAAGTTTTTAAAAAATAAAAAAAAAGTTATTAAAAAAATTAAAATAAAAAAAATAATTATAACCAAATTTGCAAAACCAATCCAGCAGTATAAGTCCATTGGTACTGCAATATTACCAAGTTCACACATTCTGCAGTATCTTGTGCTACATATAATGGAGACCAAAAATTTGGAGGATAAAGTAGGGAAAGATCAAGACCCACTTCCTCCTAATGCTGAAGCTGCTGCCACTAGTCATGACATAGACGATGAAATGCCATCAACGTCGTCTTCCAAGCCCGATGCCCAATCTCGTAGTACAGGGCATGTAAAATCCAAAAAGCCCAAGTTAAGAAAAAGTAGCAAAAAGAGAAACTAAATATCATCTGCGGAGAAACGTAAAGTTGCCAATATGCCATTTACGACACAGAGTGGCAAGGAACGGCTTAGGCCCTGGCCCGTGTTCATGATTAGTGGTTCAGCTTCACCCACGGATCTTAGCCCTCCTCCTCCTCCCCCCCCTACAAAAAATTGAAGAGAGTTATGCTGTCAGCAACAAAACAGCAAACAACTCTGCCTTCTAACGAGAAATTATCACAAATCCCCAAGGCGAGTCCAAGGGTGTTGGTGGTTGTCAAGCCTGACCTTCCCATCACTGTACGGGAAGAGGTGGCTTGGGAGGAGCCTATTGATGATGTAGCTGGCGCTGTGGAGGAACTTGATGATGAGGATGCTGATGTGGTTATTGTAAATGAGGCACCAGGGGGGGAAACAGCTGATGTCCATGGATGAAAAAGCCCATCGTCATGCCTGGTCAGAAGACCAAAAAATGCACCTCTTCGGTCTGGAGTTATTTTTATCCAAATCCAGACAACCAATGTATGGCCATATGTAGCTTATGTAGTTCAGTGGTTAGTTCAGGAACTGGGGCTAGGACCCTCATCGGTACAGGGACACCTAAATCCCGTGGTCCAGTTGGATACACACCAGCAACACCCTCCTCGTCAACTTCCTCCACGATCTCCATCAGATTCAGTCCTGCAGCCCAAGTCAGTAGCCAGACTGAGTCCTCCTCAATACGGTCCCCCCTCCAGTGTGTACTCGGAAAGAGTTTTTAGTGCAGCAGGGAACCTGGTCAGTGAGCGGCGAAGGAGGTTGCTTCCTCATAACGTTGAAAAAATTATGTTTATAACAATGAATAATCAATTCCTCAATGAAGTACAGCACTGCCCTCCAGATTGTACAGAGGGACCTGTGGTTGTGGAGTCCAGCGGGGACGAATTGATAATGTGTGATGAGGAGGAAGTACACACTGTAGGGGGAGAGGAATCAGAGGTTGAGGATGAGGACGACATCTTGCCTCAGTAGAGCCTGTTTAGTCTGTACAGGGAGAGATGAATAGCTTTTTTGGTGTGGGGGCCCAAACAAACCAATCATTTCAGCCAAAGTTGTTTGGTAGGCCCTGTCGCTGAAATGATTGGTTTGTTAAAGTGTGCATGTCCTATTTCAACAACATAAGGGTGGGTGTGAGGGCCCAAGGACAATTCCATCTTGGAACTTTTTTTTTTGCATTATATGACCAATCAACAGTCGTTTGCCATGTTCAAAAAGTAAAACCAAATTTAAACAAATTCAAGAAATTAAACCAAAAGTAAAATGCCCTGTCATAATTTAAAACAAGAGGTATTGACGTGCTCTAAAACTACTGTATTGTTGTTTATATTTTAACACTACACTTGAAAGCTTGAGTCTTTCAATGAAAAAGTAACTCTCCATTGCACGAATATTTGCAACAGGGACAATTTTAGGGTTAAGAAAGTCAACAAATAACACTTCGACGCTGTCTGTCTTTATAAACACTACACTTGGAAGTTGGAGGAGGTATTGTGGCCCCGGCACCAAATTTACTACCGGGGCCACTCCACTGTGCAGTCCATATTTAGGTGTATCAGATATTAAACAACGGTGACAGTTGATGCCCAATTTTTTAATTTTATTGTTGGTCGCTGTAAAAAATTGTGTTCCGGGCACACCACATTACGCAGTCCATACACTTTTTTGGTGGAATTCTGACCCGTGGAGGGTTTTTTAATTATATTGTGGCCTCGGTACCAAATTGTGTACCGAGGCCACCACACTACGCAGTCAAGAAAGATAGATGCGTATCATAGATAAAGTACATTCAGTGTTGGGGGGCAAATTGAAAAATATTCAAAATGCACTGACATTATCAAAAACAAGAGGTTTTCACACGCTGAAACTCCAACATGTATATGATGGAGAGGATGGAGGAGCAGAAGTATGTGCAGTGTAGTTGAAGGTTTTTTATATATTTTATTGTGGTGGCCAGTGCCCACTACTCTACGCAGTCCAGATACTATTTTTGGGTGTAATGCAGACCTGTTGAAGGTTTTCTATATATTTTATTGTGGTGCCCAGTGCCCACTACTCTACGCAGTCCAGATACTATTTTTGGGTGTAATGCAGACCTGTTGAAGGTTTTCTATATATTTTATTGTGGTGCCCAGTGCCCACTACTCTACGCAGTCCAGATACTATTTTTGGGTGTAATGCAGACCTGTTGAAGGTTTTCTATATATTTTATTTTGGTGCCCAGTGCCTACTACTCTACGCAGTCCAGATACTATTTTTGGGTGTAATGCAGACCTGTTGAAGGTTTTCTATATATTTTATTGTGGTGCCCAGTGCCCACTAGTCTACGCAGTCCAGATACTATTTTTGGGTGTAATTCAGACCTGTTGAAGGTTTTCTATATATTTTTTATTGTGGTGCCCAGTGCCCACTACTCTACGCAGTCCAGATACTATTTTTGGGTGTAATGCAGACCTGTTGAAGGTTTTCTATATATTATATTGTGGTGGCCAGTGGCCAGTCCTCTACGCAGTCCAGATACTATTTTTGGGTGTAATTCAGAACAGTTGATGGGTTTTTAATTATATTGTGGGGAACACTCCTCTACGCAGTCCAGAAAGATACCTCGTTGCAACGTTTTGTACTAAAAAAAAAAAATATTGTGAGGTGTTAGGTGTTCTGAATAGCCTTTAAATTAGTGGAAATGATTGTTATTGAATGTTATTGAGGTTAATAATAGCGTAGGGGTGAAAATAAGCCCAAAAACTTGATTTTTACACTTTTTAGTTTTTTTTCAAAAAAAATCCGAATCCAAAACCTTAAATCCGAACCAAAACCTTTCGGCAGGTGTTTTGCGAAACAAATCCGAACCCAAAACATCGCGAAAATCCGGATCCAAAACACAAAACACGAGACCTCAAAAGTCGCCGGTGCACATCCCTAATCCTAAGACATTGGGTATCTCCGATTCCCCCGACTCTGGGAATGCTCAAGTTGGAGATTCTAGATATTTAGACAGGAGAGCCACTCTCCCAGATATAGAAAAAGGTGGCCTGAGGTTTCAGATAAAATGGGGCTTATATATCGAATCACTGGAACTACCAGTCAAGCAGAACATCTTTAAACTGTTTGAATACACTACCTGGTATCTGCTGAGGCAATTAAGTTAGGGAAAGAATGACTAAATACTTAGAATGATAACTAAAGTCTCCTAAAAATCCTGAAGTCGTAAAAAATAAATAAATAAATAAATAAATAAATAAAACTCTTTAACTGAAGAAAGGTCTGACTGATTCCCTTTTCCTTTTAACTAACTAAGAGAACAACTGTCCCGCCCCCTTTCCCCCCCCTCCATTTTATTTTATTTTATTTCAATTTACTTTATTTTATTTTATTTCATTTCAATTGCTTCTATTTTCTAACAGTGTCTTGTATTGTTCAGTTACATCCATATATGCAAATATTCAAGATTATCCAAAATGTTTTCATAATTATTTTATATTACAACTCTTCAGATAATATTACTAGTTGATGTTATGTAATACCAAAATGTCATGAAGATCTTATATATTTTCGACAACATTAGACAATGTAACGGAAATGTCATTTTTTTTTTATTTCTTGATTTGCTGTATTTGAGAAAAATATTCAATAAAAAGATTTGAAAAAAAACCCAAAAACCTGGGGGTATATTTACTAAACTGCTATTATTATTTAGATTGTTTTTATTTGTTTTAGGTTTAACCTAAAATAAATAATAAGAGGGGTGCTACTGGGAGGAGGAGCAGAGCACTAGGTGTCAATCTGACACCCTAGCCCAGAGCTGGGGGGCCAGAGTGTACTTTAGACAGGGGGGCCCTATGATGTAACACGGTTATCCTTTTAGACAAATACACAGGCAATAATGTGTGCACAACAGTTAGTTGTACGCAGTTCTGCCTTTATGAGTAGTACAGTGTGAAGCAGGATATACCTCCCAACTGTCCTTGTAGTCAGACCAAATACTGACCAAGTGAGACAGTCACCCAGATTCGGGACTGCTCCAACAGATTCAGGACAGTTGGAATACTGTCCTGCTCTCTCTTACCTGTTCTTGTCACTTTCACCACCTGTGGCTGCTTGTGTTTTTAGATCAGTTGCTGCTTGTCTGGATCCTGGAATGTTGGTGGCCCTATTTGGAAAAAAATGGGTACATGAAATTTTCCCTCCCTCCAAACAACCCCAGCAATAATTTAAATAGCATTTACATTTAACAAATATAACCATTTCCCACAACAATCACAGGTATTAAATAATACATAATCACATTAATTAAATAGACCTCATTTTCCCCAAACAGCCCACAATCAATAAATAGCTCTTAAACCACCCCAGTAATAAATTAAAGGTCCAATTACCCCATCATAAATTCATGGGCCCCACTATTAAACTAAATTGCCCCACCATCACCCCACAAATAAAATAGCATCCAATAATTACCCCCCCACCTGCACTCCACAATTAAATGAATAGCCTACCTCCCACATTATATTAAGACTCCCCTCCCTCTCACACACACTACATTCATTTACTGCCCCCCTCACACACACTACATTCATATACTGGCCCCCTCACACACACTACATTCATATACTGGCCCCTCACACACACTACATTCATTTACTGGCCCCTCACACACACTACATTCATATGCTGGCCCCTCACACACACACTAGATTAATATGCTGGCCCCTCACATACACTAGATTAATATGCTGCCACCTCACACACACTAGATTAATATGCTGGCCCCTCACACACACTAGATTAATATGCTGGTCCCTCTCACACACTAGATTAATATGCTGGCCCCTCTCATATGCTAGATTAATATGCTGCCACCTCACACACACTAGATTAATATGCTGGCCCCTCACACACACTAGATTAATATGCTGGCCCCTCACATACACTAGATCAATATGCTGCCACCTCACACACACTAGATTAATATGCTGGTCCCTCTCATATACTAGATTAATATGCTGGCCCCTCTCACACACTAGATTAATATGCTGGCCCCTCACACACACTAGATTAATATGCTGGCCCCTCACACACTACATTCATATGCTGGCCCCTCTCACACACTAGATAAATATGCTGCCACCTCACATATTTCGTGTTCCCATTTCATTCATGTCTTCTGTCTAAGACACTAGTTAGATCAGGGTATGTGCCTGCAGGTTTGATTGGGAGTGCTGCCCACTCTAAAACCCAACAAAGAAGTGTGATGCTTCACATGGGAGTGCTACAAAGCCACATTCTATAGACCTAGAATAACTAGCACAGTGTTTTACTATCACTGTTTGATACTTCGATATCATGTCCTCATTTTTCAAAGCCTTGTATAGTTCATCATTCACATTAATATTGTAAAATTGTCACTGCATGTTTTTTACATTCCATGGTTACATTATTCTTAACCATTTCAACCTTATTAGAGAGAAAATATTTTATCCTTCATCATTTATTTATCAGGTTACATGCCTTTATGTTGCAGGGCCATATGATATATGTACCAACTGGCTTTTCCACCTTTCCTGGTGTGTGTGAGTTATCACCAGACATTTATAGGGTCAGGTAGGCGATTTTCTGAGTCATTGGTAGATCTTGCCAAGATCTGCAACCCCTATAGAGAACATGAAGCAGGCATTGCTTTTGAAAAATTAAGATAGAAGTGAGGTTTACCACTCCAGTCCTCTTCTTGTACACTGAGGTACCCGGCCGGGTGAAGGGTCCACATAAGTACTTACCATGCAAGTCCATCCACAGCTCACTAAATAAGACCCTTTCTTATGCCATCCAGTGTTAAGTTTGACCAAAGTATATAAGTGTGGAGGAAATTGAAGCTGAAAAGTCTAATATTTAGGCTCAGGTTTCACATTCAAATTACACTCCACATAGATCTTGGGCTCTATAGCTAGAAAGTTGATCCACTTTAAAATATGACATTCATGTATAAAAGCTTTGTCTAACTATTATTCTTTATACAATATTGTAAGAACTCACCGACACAAGTTTTACTCATTACAATTGTTTTTATGATGCTGTAATTTGTATGCTTTACTTAATTGTGTGAGAATGACCATTGTTTTATCAATGTTATAAGAATCTGGAATCACGTGTCTTTGGCCCTTAACTTGTTGCTTTACAGATATTCAGTGTTTCACGGTGCAGCCTGTGCTGGAGGCACAACCCCGATTGAATAATAAGCCGGTTCCTGATCAGATTATAAAGTAAGTATTGTTTTCTAATCTTGCTTTGAACTTGTATGATATTAAGTAGTATCCATTGAAATAGTAGGAGACATGACATTACATTTTTAAGCACACACTTCCTGAATTTTGTAAACCACTAGCATGCTTTGCTTAGCTTTATACAAATATGTCTTGGCAGAAAGATGTTCATTACTAATTCTTTCAACCTTTAGTTTCAGTTGATTGCTTAAATTGTTTTGAAGATGTTAAATTTTAAAACAAGAAAATATAACCAAACTTGGTCTGAAAAGAAAATGTTAGTAAATATTTGAATAAAAAAAATTGAAAAATGTACTATGTTTGGCCTAAGCACATATTAATGATAGCAAAATTTCTGTTATCCTATACTTATCTGATGTCTTTAGGGTCATGCCATCTTGCTAAAACTTAAAATGCATTTTGCCAGTTAGAGCAAAAACATAACATTTCCAATATAGGGGCAGAATGGTGGCTCAGTGGTTAGCACTTCTGCCTCACAGCACTGGGATCATTAGTTCGATTCCCAACCATGGCCTTATCTGTTTGGAGTTTGTATGTTCTCCCTGTGTTTGAGTGGATTTTCTCCAGGCCCTCCAGTTTCCTCCCACAATCTAAAAACATACTAGTAGGTTAATTGGCTGCTATCAAATTGACACTTGACTGTCTGTGTGTATGTTAGGGAATTTAGACTCTAAGCTCTATTTGAGCAGGGACTGATGTGAGTGCGTTCTCTGTACAGCGCTGCAAAATTAGTTGCGCTATATAAATAAATGATGATGATGAACATAAAACATAAAATCTTGTCATCCAATCAATCCAGTTACACCGCTTGATTTAAGACTAAGCAGCAAGGTATTGTTCTTACAGCATTAATAGTGAACAAATGCCATATAACAATGTTGTTAATTTTCAAGCCAGGACAATTGGGCATAAAAAGATGCATGTGGCTACTATGGAAGATAATCCAACAATACATAAGAGCACTTCAAGCGTATAAATAGAAAGTAGATAACATTATTGTTAGTATCACTAATATTTCTAGGTGTAATATCCACGTTTCTCTTTATATGATGTTCGGATTAGTGTGAATGTCATAAAAAGACGGAGAGATCAATGCTTTCTTTACCAGACAATACTGTACTGAAGACTGATGAGTCACCTGAGATATAGAACCTACAAATGATGACTGTTCACGTCTGAAATATTTTTACTTTAATATTTCTCTACATGTGTTTTGACAATCTTTCTGATGGTTGGGAAAAGCATGATTTTATATGTGCAGATATTCATTATTTTGCGAGCACATAAAACAGTATGTGTTTTTACCACCTAGTGAAAATTTACATTAATCCCATTCTTTAAATGTAAACTATAGCTAAAATAGAGGTTGTTACTTCTGAATAGTTGATTTATACCAGTGAAATGATCAAGCAGGCATAACATGGCCAGTAGCGTATATGTTGAGAGGGACGGTGATTTGTTTTATCACATCCAATTCCTTATCTGCAGAACAATCTCTCTGGGTGGTGGGCAGTGCAGAGGAAAGTGTATTCCCCATGTGCTGCTTATAATTACCCACAAGTGGAATTTGTCCTGAATACAGTGTTAAAGACATATGAAAATGTATAGTTGGAAATTTTGTTGATGGTTATACATATTTTGTCTTTAAGAACTTCAGTAGGATACAGCATAACTGGTATTTTGCTATCATTCATATGTGATATGGCCAAAAAGGTGAACTGAAAGGGTTACTGCTTCAATGTCTCCTTATATTGTCAGAATTAGTGTGTCTGTGTATAAAGGATAAATTACACAGGCAATAGCAAAATGCCAAAGAATTTGACCTGAAGCATTTCCCTTTTGGTCTGTGGTGGAAGATATCAAGATAACCTTCAATTCCAATTACAAATATATAATTTATTATTCGCTAGGAAAAACAATGAACAACATCGTGTTATTTTTCCTTACAAGCATGCTAGTTTTTGTTGAAGAATATTGCTCACTGTAAAGCAAGCACTGCGGTGAATTGATCTGTAGAGCCCATCAGAAGACTCACATACACCTGCCTGTATAAGAATTCACATCAAGCTATGATGGCTGCTTGATAATTTTAGAAAAAACACAAATGGCATACTGTAGGAAAAGGTTTATGGCCACGCCTCTATTTACATTCATCACCATCATCATCACCATTTATTTATATAGCGCCACTAATTCCGCAGCGCTGTACAGAGAACCCACTCACATCAGTCCCTGCCCCATTGAGGCTTACAGTCTAAATTCCATAACACACACACACACACAGACCAGGGTCAATTTGTTAGCAGCCAATTAACCTACGAGTATGTTTTTGGAGTGTGGGAGGAAACCGGAGCACCCGGAGGAAACCCACGCAAACACGGGGAGAACATACAAACTCCTCACAGATAAGGCCATGGTTGGGAATTGAACTCATGACCCCAATGCTGTAAGGCAGAAGTGCTAATCATTAGCCACGTTGCACCATTCTCACCATACTAATGTATTAGCAAATTGTACAGCTAATGACCCTAATGCACTTCCTAGTGACCAACATGTTATACACCATTCTGAGCACCGTTTGACCAATGTAATAGGTACCAAATTTATAACACTTGGAAGTTAACTGTAAATGATATGCTCCTTTAACAATAAATTGGCCACAGTTTGAGGAAAACTTAACTGAATTTTACATGAATAGAGTTGTGAGTTTCTCAAGAGTAATTTTATGAATGCCATCCTATCGTCTATTTCAATTAAATGAAACATATCAGTAGCACGTCTGTTTTATTATATCTGATGGTGCATCCCTACTTTGTCTGTTTACCGTTTTTGGATCCATTCCTAACCAAGGAAGCTATTATAATATTGGTGACTTCATGTAAATTATATAGAAGTATCTGGATATTTACATACCAATTAACGTACTAAAGTACTATAACATAAGACAAAATTATTACACACTTCAATTCTGAAGGCCATTTAAACAATGATGGGCATAGATTTAAGAACATGCTAATTGATT
The DNA here is from genome assembly GCF_038048845.1 of Mixophyes fleayi. NCBI lineage: Eukaryota > Metazoa > Chordata > Amphibia > Anura > Limnodynastidae > Mixophyes > Mixophyes fleayi. The sequence continues at coordinate 285,006,645 of NC_134405.1, read as the reverse complement.
TTTTTTTAGCTGTACATATAATTGGATGAACGCAAGGCTGTAAAATCATAATTTTGTGTTTTATAGCTAGCTGGAAGGAATGATATAGGCTAAAATGCAAAAGAAGTAAGAAAGATAAGTGTAGGCATTATTCTTATGACTTAATCTATTGTATCTACTTTCCAGGTGGACACTTTCAATTAATTTGCATACACTTTGCTTGTAAAGTAGAGTATGTATAAATGTGGATTTATGGACCTGACTCAACCTTAAAACACTTATGTAGAATATAATATTGCCCAGGAGATGAAGATTATGTTCTGCTGTTCATTTTGTCTGATTGTTCTTTATATCTTTCAGCTTTTACAAGTCAAATTATGTGCAGAGATTTCACTATTCAAGACCTGTAAGGAAGGGGTCCATTGATCCTGAGAATGAGTTCGCTGTAAGTGTATTCAGTTGGGGATATTGTATGTGTTTACTATACCAAAAAGTAATTATTCCATGACTATTGATTTTATTCTGAGATGAACATTCCAAGATAAGAAGTATGTAGAAACTGCAAAAATAAATAACACTATACATTTACAGCCAAGGTAAATGTCTATTAACTGCATTGAAGCAATACACATGCTTGCTTGTTTTTCTATATAGTTTAATTCAAGTCAGCAGTACGAAATTTATATACTAGAAGCCCAGATTAATAGAATTCTTAGTAAAATGTATGTAATATTTATCAGAAAGACATGGTTTTCCTATTGAATTGGTTTTATGAAAATTAAAATCTTCTATAACCCTAGGGAAAAGTGAAACGTAGTAAAGTCTGGACTGCATAGGAAAATGGTGATAGAGCGCTCTACACACCATTATAAAGTTATAACCAGCACAATGTATGCTCCATCTCCAGTCAGTACCCAATAGGACAGAGAACTAATTGCATTAGTACCAATCTTGTCAAATTAGTCTCAGTTATGTATACAGTTATTTTATCTTCATTTTCCAAATCAAATAACTGCCTGGATAAATTAGTTATAAAACCATATTAAGTTTCTTATTTAAGGCATAATATTCCTCTGGGACTGGGCACCCCCTTTGATGCCACACCTCATAGCAGTCACAATGACTGCTAATGCTATAATTATGCCCATGTAAATATAGTTATAGTCTGGGATGTCTGCATATTTTAATAAAAATATTTTGACTAGTTTGGCTAGTTCCTAACAAGCAAAAGTACAGTATATAGGAGTGCAAACCCGGGTCTGTCTGCATAGCTTATTTGTTTATTCCCTCCAACGTTCTTCATTGCAATACTCTTTTATGTTTGTTTTTTTTTAATGTTTTTTTGTGTGAGAATAAGGAAGATCAGCATATTTCACTTAGAAGATCCTGGGGATAATCTAGAAATTCTCTCAGGCACATTATTTGCTTGAGTGAGTAATCTGCTTACTAGATCAATTGCTAATCTAAAATTACTTGCATTGACTTCTCCTCATGCTCCTGGCTTACTTCTGTTATTGGCTTTGTGGCCTAATTGATGGTCTAGTTTGCTGCCTACTGCCCTCTAGTCTTCTCCTTAAAACTGTCACGATTGTAGCGGATACAGTGGATTATTTTTCACCAACCTGAATTAGCGATGGCATTAACAGAGACGCAGACTCTAATGAACCCCCAGTTTTTGCCAGGAACACCTGCAAGGTGGTTTGGGCTTCGCTGCTGATAGGTTCACAGGGTGCGGCCCTCTGGGCTGCCTCCAGGTGTGACGACCTGGTATAGAACTGCAACAAGAGACTGGTCAACGTAGCCGGGACTGGTACACGAACGGACTGCAAAATGCCAAATCAGAAAACAGAAGGAGTTTAAGAACAAGCCAGGTCAGCAAAAATCAGGAGCATAAACAGTACCAAATGACAGGCAGAAGAGAAGTCAGGAATGGTCTGGGTCAGAATTCACAGAGATAGCCACAAGAAGTTCATGAATGTTGAGTAAAGGTCAGGGGCAGACCTAGAGTACTTGTTCAGGGGGGGCTGATTTCGCATAGCCATGCCCCTCCTCCACTCTGATTGGTTGGCCCCACCCCTTCCTTTCCAATGATTGGACCTCCCTGCAGCAATTTGAAGGTGTTAAGATTGCTGCTGGGGAGGGGGGGAGCGATTGCCCCCCTCTGAATCCGCCAGTGGTAAAGGTTTGGAGCTTAACACTCTGGCACAGGTCTGTGCAATCAGCATGTTTAAATAGCTGAGCTGATGAATAGGATGGGTCTCAGGTCAGACCTCTTAAAGGTCCATGTGGGTTTTGTAGTACAGAGTAGGATTGTGGCACAGGGTTTTTCACTTCTGGAGCAGAGCGAATAGGAGGGAATAGTGGCGCGAGGTTTTGAAAAGTAACAGCAGAGCTTTGATGTGTGACAAAGACATTTTGGAGTTTTTAATGACACTATTTACTGGAGAGAGAGTGCAAGAAGTCTTTGTATGCATGTTACTCATTTAAGGAACCAATGATTTCTATTGGTGTCTCAGGCTCATAACTCTCTACAATACAAGAATGAAATTAGTATTCCACCTAAATCATCATCATCATCAACATTTATTTATATAGCGCCAGCAAATTCCGTAGCGTTTTACAATTGGGAACAAACATTGATAAAACAATACTGGGTAATACATACAGACAGCGATCATCAATGACATTGGGATAAAATGAAAAGATTAGGATACCACAGATAGAAAGGAAGGCTAACGTCTTTATATGTATGCTTCTTTTTTTCTTTTTTTTTTTAATTTGTTTATTGAAGGTCGATTACACAAATAAAGAAGTAATACAATGAGATCAGGAAAACAACTACGGGTATGACGAGACCAGCAAGTAAATACATTTCTGTAGGGAAAGTAAGCAGAGTAAACCCAACTGAATATACCATTAGGTTTAGGTGAATAAGGCGAAAGATGAGAGAAGACAGAAGAAGCAAGAGAGGAGAGAAGCAGAGCAAAAGGCAGAAGAAAAAGAGAAGAAGAGAGAGGGAAAAAGTGAAAGGGTAGAGTAGGTGGTGTGTCTAGAGCTGCAAAGAGGGGGGAAGAGGGAAGAGGGGGCTAAGCGTTTGTAGGGAACAAAGGCACTAACTATGTCAGGGGAAGAGAGAGCTGCATTTATATGTATGTTTCTTTCAGTCATAAATGCCCTGGCCAGGTTGACTTACAACCACATAACTGTAAGTCATAAGTGCCTAGTTATGGTGATCACATATTGAAGAGGGACATCATACTATTATTTATAATTCATGAGTGCTGTGAATACTTGTAAAAAAACAAAACTTAAGAAGGCATCATCATCTTTGTCTCTCTTACATTGCTGGTTGTCAAATGTAACAAAACAAATGTTTCACCAACATGTCCTCTTTCAGACATACCTTATCCATGCCAAACAGGGTCTCATTTAGAGTTTGACACATTTTGCGCTAGAACATACACAAAAATATTTTGTCAAGAATTCATACATCTGTGTGTATATTGAGCAGCACATATCTCAAGATATCTTCAACCTAAAACACTGCAGCATTTCTGTGTCAGGAGTAAATATGCTTATACTTAACCCATAATGCGTAGAGATGTGGCTTGATAGAGTTTGTGAATGTCATATTACCCTATTCATACACAATATGTTGTAATGTGTCATTTACACAAGAGGCAATATTGTCTTGACAGTGTTATTAATAAAGGCAAAAGCTTCATTTTCCATATAAAATTTAACTGGATATAACTCTATTATTTACCGCTTTATAAATCCAAAGGAAATCTTCTTTGCAGCAGAAGTCCAAATGAAAATTACAATCTGGATATGGCCGTGATTTCACATAATATAGCTGCAACACTAATGAAGTACTATAAATACTCAAACAGGTAATCAGAAGAAGCTAGATAGTGCAGCTGGTGACATCATCATCATATATCTCTACACCAGGCCTCCAATACCAGCAAAATATAGAATGTGTAAGAAGCATATCTGACAATAGTACACATTTCCTCCTGCATGTGCCAACATATCCTCAACTCAATATGGCCAAATATGAACTTCCCTGACTCAAGAGAATCCTCCCCTTCCGTGCTCTCCATCACTATTGGTACTACCAACATCTCCTCTTCTCCCCAAGTTCAATGCCTGGGTGTCACCCTCAATCCCTCTCCTTCATCCCCCACATCTAATCCCTTGTCCAATCCCACCACTTCCATTTCCACAATATAGGCAGCATAAGACCCTACCTCTATATTGATGCCACTTAAACTCTCATCCACTCTCTGATCATCTCCCGTCTTGATTACTGCAGTCACCTACTTACTGGCCTCCACCCGCACACGTCTCGCTCCTCTTCAGCCTATACTCAATGCTGCAGCCTGTTTAATCTTCCGCTCTCGCTGGTCTTCATCTGCCTCCCCTCTCTGTCAAGCTCTACACTGGCTCCCCCTCCGTTACAGAATTGTCTTCAAACTCCTCACCCTCACCTATAAAGCCCTCTCTAACTCCACTGTTCCTTGCTTTTCCAACCTCATCTCCATTCATGAGCCATCTCGCCCTCTATGGTCAACCAACGACTACTGCCTCACCTCCTATTTGGTTACCACATCTCACTCCCGCATTCAAGATTTCACCCGTGCTGCCCCCCTAATTCAGATCTTCAAATGCTCACTTAAAACCCATCTGTTCAGTGAAGCCTACCCGTCCTTTGTCTTACCTCTCACCTGCCCTCCTCTTTCCCTCTTCATGATCTTTTTTCACTAACCATACTATACTTCACCCTCATTCTTCCTCCACTCCTACTTACTCTTGTTCATCTCTACCCTCAGAGTTCTAATCCCCTCACCCTCTGTGTCTCCTGTCAGTCTCCTCCTCCCCTCTAGCTTGTAAGCTCCTTTGGCCAAGGCCCACTTATCCTCATGTCCTCTTCCTCCTGTTTACATTTACCTTCACTCCCCCCAGCCTCTTTTCTACACCTCAACACTTCACTCTTGCACCGTTCCTCCTCTTCTCCCTTTGCTTTGTTACTCCATCACTACACTGATCCTGTTAGCGGCACCACACTGCTGGGCACAGGTTCAGCCTCCTTCCATTCCCAACCTCCCTTTATCCCTTTCCCATTTTCTCTTTGATTTGGAACTCACTGCCCTGTGATCCTGTTCTCAGCTGACAATGTATTTCTTTCACTTTGTTTTTGTACTGCGCTCTATGCCGTGTTCTATTTTGTCTCATGCTTTATGTATCTCTTTACGGCATTGCAAAACTTTTGTGGTGACTTATAAATAAAACATAATAATAATACTAATCTCCAGGGGGCATGCTACTTTTGACACCTTTAATTTTGTTAAATAAGATATTCCACTCTCCCTTACTTGTGCTTGCTGCCTTAGTTCACCTCTCCAGGCATACTCGGCCATAAGTCAAAGTCACACACACCTTGGTGCACATGTGCATTATGGAATTGTGTATATTTACACCACAAAATTTTATGTATATCCTACTATAAATGAGGCCCATAGTAAACGCTTACTCCGGGGTACTGGGACAAAATTCGTATATATAGGTAAAACTTTGATTTGTGTTAAAATTAGCGAAAACGCTTGGAAAATATACTATCAATGGTACTTGGTCCCCCATATATTACATATTATCTACCTGAGCGTCTCTCCATTATGTTGGCGCTTGTGTGGTCAAGTGGGTACCCTGTCCCACGTCAGGTGGCACTGTCTGAATTGAATTCCCTTCTGGGACTCTATTCATTGCTTCATCTCCATTATTACTCAAGTTTCTCTTTTTGCTTCTCCGTTCTATTCCTTATTGCCTCGTCCCTTGCCCATCATCCCTAAACAAACTCAAAAACTAATCCCACACATGCTCAATACAGTGAAATGTCAGATTGCATTATTTTGGAAAAAGCCAGAACCCCCTCCTCTTCCATCCATTATCAACCGCATCTGGCAGGTCTATCATATGGAATATATTATTAGCCCCTTACGTCACACTCCTGTCACATTCACTCGGGTTTAGAGCCCCTGGGCCGAATACCATGGCTCTCCACCACCCTTGGCCTTTGGATCTTTTAATCCTCTACATAGTTGATATTCTGCTCACAACACTCACATCAATACATTTTATAGTGAACAGTAACTTCTCCCCTTACTCTCTCCTCTTCCCTATAGTTCTCTATCTTCTCTTTTTCCCTCATTTACTTTCCTCCTATTGCAATATTAATCGTGTATAACGTTGCTTGCCTCTCTCGAAGCTTTACATGTATGTACATTTTCTGTGTCTTGCTTCTACAACTGATGTCTTTTTCATGTGAGTCTGGCTCAATCGTGCTTTTCATAACCTGTTATACTGTACATGCCTTTGTGAAACCCAATAAAAATGTTTACCCAAAAAAACAAAATGAGGGTTATAGTGACAAACAACTGTGTTTCACTAAAGTTCACAGATAGTTTGAACCATACCTACTACTTCTCTGCTTCATTCCTTTTTCCTCAATTAGTTACCTCACCCAGTTAGAGAGTGCACTTGCCTAAAATTCAGCCATCACCAACCTCGCTCCAACCCTCTTTCCCATACTGTGATACATAAACAAAACACCTCACAAAACACACTCCATGCCCATCATCTCATTAAAGAAAACATGTACATCTGTAAACGAAAAGATAAGTATACTGAATATCCTTTAATAAAATAGTTGAACATATACTAATGCTTTTTGTAAAGCAAGAAAACTATCATCTGAATGAGCCCATAGAAAGCACTGCACTCCAATAATACTAACAAAGAGAAGCATCACAACAAAACCATAAATATGCAAATATGTAACTTTACCTTCACACTGCATAATAAAACATCCTATTTTGATAGTACTTTAATTAACTCACTGCCTAAATTGACACTTAATAATTTTGCAGAGCATTAAAATGTATAATTAAATTTAATTTAATAATTGAATTGAATTTAATTAGCTAAATGGCCACTAAAAATAAAATACAAAATGCCTTACATAAAAGAGCTCCTAATAACCTTCTTAATTATAAGTGTAAACTTTTTTTAAATATTTTATATTGTGTTTACATGTTCAGTATACACTATTTTACACTGTTATTAGCCATTTTCTGCAAACAGTTGATAAAAGAGGCTGGCTGCAGACAGTGTCTTTCAATGGGATCAATGACAGGATGTTTTCTGCATGTAGGAAAAAATCTCTGCACCATAATCACAGCTCTGTCTCAAATAATGCAGTCACAGTGCTGGGGTCATGAGTTCGATTCCTGACTAGGGTTTTATGTGGCGTTTGCATGTTCTTCCTGTGTTTGTGTGGGATACCTTAGGGTGCTCCAGTTTCCTCCCACACTCCAAATACATATTGGTAGGGTAATTGGTTGCTGACAAAATGAACCCTAGTCTTGTCTGTGTGTGTTAAGGAATTAAGGGGCAGATTCAAGTCCACGTTTTGTTCTTTGGAACAACGGGGTCTGCGCACTATTACCATTACTATGGCAATAGTGCGCATCATTACTGTGAGCTGCGAGCAGAATTTTTACCGTACTAACAGTGAAAATGTGCCGCCCGCGTTATTCTAAAGAACAACACAGGGAATTTAATCTGCCCCTTAGACTGTAAGCTTCAATAGTGCAGGGACTGGTGAATGACAAGTATTTTCTGTACAGCACTGTGGACTTGGTGGCGCTAGATGAATAAATGATGATGATAATGAAATGTCTTTAATTCCTATAAGCTCCTGACACGTTTCCATATATATTTGTGGATGTTATTTTATATAAGGCAACTTGTATTTTAGGTTTAATGGACCTAAAAGTAAAAATTTTTTTTTAAGTCTAATACCAGGCCAGAACTTCCACACTGAACAAGCTGAGAATGGATTAATGAGCCCACCAAGGAATTATTCATAGAGACATTATAGGCCAATGCTGTGTCTAAGTAAAATGCAATTAATTTCAGATATTATTTTTTTGTGATACCACTGTCACTGCAGAATGTGTCATAGATTGTATTAAATTTGTTTGCTTTTGGGGCGGTGACCCACTGAGTCTAGCATTATAAGGAGGCCAGATCTTTCCCCTTTAAGGTAATGTTTCACCTTAACAAGAGTGAAAGTGAGCTTGAGTTGATAAACACAGTGTATCTAATAGAAACTTAAAATTGGACTGGAGTGGATTCTCGATAATTACGTGTGTTTCATTTGGGGATCAGATAAAAGGATATGGAAGGAGCCTGTGGCTTTAGCTGTGCCAAGAGGTAATAGTAATGTCTGGCGCTGCATTTGTTATAAGTCTATCTGTTGCAAAGATGTTTTTAAGGTAACAAGAGTTCATTGGCTGTACCAGACTTTTTTTTAAGAAAACTATATAGCTCACTAAAAATCCTTCTGGGAATGCAACACTACATTGTTTATATTTGAATGTAACATCTTTTTTTTACATGCAAGCTATACATATTCTGTAGGCAGGGCCTGTGCTAGCACTAGGCGAACCAAGGGGGTTGCCTAGGGCACCAAGGGCTAAGCATACATACCAACTTTGGAGATCACTCCTCCAGGAGATCTCCAATTTTGGCCGTGTCTTGCGGGCGTGGCCATGCTAATTGCATCATCCTGACCCCACACCCACTATGCAATACCAATTTTGGCCTATTATAGCAAGGTGCAGGGCCAGGAAGCTGCAATTAGCTCTGTCCCCACACACTTCACCAACGAAGCGTGCAGGATTTGGGTGGCTGCCCTATTCTCCTGGGAGTTCGGGAGAGCTCCCAAAAATTCGGGAATATCCCAGACATTCCGGGAGAGTAGGCACCTATGGGTTGAAAGGGGCACCTAAAAAACTGAAGGAGTGACATAATGTCACTCCTTCAGTATATTTATTTACACCGTGGTGCACCCACACTAAACACCGGCTGCTGACATGTGAAGCTGGTGGCGCTGAGATATGATGTCACAGCCAAGTGCCACACTCCCAGTCTGAGGAACTATCACATGCCAGGCCCACAAGCGGGTCCCAGCACACTTACCCGCTCCATGTCAGCAGCTTCTCCAGTGCTGAGCACCACAACACACTGATGGCGGCCGCCATCTTGCTTTCGGTTCTGCACAGACCCGATCTACCTTTAATTACCTCCCTGCCTCTCCTTATTGGCTCCTTCTCCTCCCCAGTGTATTTAAGGCACCTGACATAGTAGTCAGGTGCCTATTCTTTGAGTTCATCTCTGTGTAGGTGCAAAACGTGGTTTCTATGCTCCTCAGCACCATCTTTGCAGTATATCATCGCTATTTGCCTCAACTCGCTGTTCCAGTGACTCTTTACCGTGCTGTTTCGTGTCATCTCTTCGTGCTCAGCCTGTTGCCCAGTGATACCCTCTCTACAGTATATCATCGCTATTTGGCTCAACTCGCTGTTCCAGTGACTCTTCACTGTGTTGTTCAGTGTCACCTCCTTGTGCTCAGCCTGTTGTCTCGTTAGACTCTGTGCCTCTGGGTAAAAGTAGTGTCAATATAGACAGACCCATGGGAGCCAAAATTCTCATCTGTACTTCGTGACAGGCTGCCCCACCCTCTCTACACAAGGTAAGAAGAAGGGATCAAGACAGGTTTGTGTGTACATACTAAATATTCCATATAGATGAATTAAATAAATTATTTTTCCTTTAATAAACAAGCCTATAGCCACTGAATAAATGCATACTTTCAACAAAGCAAAGCTATTTGTAATTTTGTGTACTTTCCTATAAAGCCAAGATCAGTATTTAGAATAGAATGAGAAAGCACTTCATCTAAATGAAGCATTTAAATGCCTACTATGAATCACACAGTCTTTTCATCTGTTGTTTGTAAGCCAGAGAAAATTATTGAGGCATTATCCTGTATATCTGTGATATACTGTACTAATGCAAACACTTCACTGCCCATACTCTCCACAGGACATGGACAGGTTTCAAAACCATGCAGGCAAAATTTCTGTGTCTAGAGACGAATTGTAGTCAGAACAAAAAAGCAAAGCTTAATAGGGCCACTAACAAATTCCGCTTTAAAGATATGTGCTTTATTATTGATCGGGCTAAGGTTTCCTTTATAATGCTCTGATAACTTAACTAATTTAAAATATTAATCCAGAAGCTCTGCATGCGTTTGTTTTTGTTTGCCAACTAAGTGGAAAGCCATCAGAATGGCTGTCAGCACAGTAGTCGTCATTAGCAGATAGTCGTTCCCAGGATCAATGGAATTGGACAGTCTCATTAAATAGCTTAGATAGAGCAAGTAATTCATTGCTGAAAGCTTTACTACAGTCTCAGCGTAAACATTTTTTGTCAAATCTGTGGGGCATAACAGAATGCAATATATACATTTCAGCTGCTCGTCTTCATCATCATCATCATCATCTATTTATATAGTGCCACTAATTCTGTAGCGCTGAATAGAGGACTCATTCACATCAGTCCCTGCCCCATTGGAGCTTACAATCTAAATTCCCTAACATATACACAGACTGAGAGAGACTAAGGGCAATTTAATAGCAGCCACTTAACATACCAGTATGTTTTTGGAGTGTGTGAGAAAACCTGAGCAACCCCACGCAAACACGGAGAGAAAATACAAACTCCACACACAGATAAGGCCATGGTCGGGAATCAAACTCATGACCCCAGTGCTGTGAGGCAGAAGTGCTGACCACTAAGCCACCGTGCTGCCCTAAACTTTAAACTTTATTATGCAAACCTGACAGCTGCAACTTGCTTTGCAATCTTAAATAATGTTTTGCTTTGTCATGTTTATAAAAATGTATTTTTCATTTACTTTGTTTATAAACCACTATTCTTTCAGAAACAATTGTTATTTATGACCAGAGTTCATTGCATTGAGGCAAACACGCTGCACTTTTATGTAGTCATCCAGTGAGTAATGTTGTTATTGTTATTAAATACTTTTGTAGGACAATAAATAACAATAAAAACTGGTCGTATTGCTAATTGAGAAGAGATTTAAAAAAAACATAATTTATATACAGATGTAGGCATTTTGAATTTAAATCTTAATTGTATCCCCAATCAAAATTAGGAACTGTGGTACTGGTGTGTGACAACTTGCACTTTATAACTGTCAAATTGTATGTAAAACATCATTGTAGATTGCCATTGTTGATGACTGTAAATTAAACTAAATTGAAATTCTAAATTATTTGTTACTCAGATTGAAAGAGCAGCCAAACAAACACTTGTGGAAGTACAAGGATAATTTGACATAGCTTTTCAATATAGGTTATTTATTTCAAATTTAAAATGTATGATGCCATTATTGATGGTGAATGTTGCACTGATTGAATTTTGTTGCCTAAATTGCCATAAACATTCACAAATATTTCTTGAATAAACTGACATGTATAACTTAAGTTTATTTAATTAGTTAATTCCATATAGAAATGTCTATATCTTTTCTTTAGTCTGTCAAGTACTAACATTTAAGTGGACCTGTCAGGCAATTCAGGATTTAATAATATATGCAACTCAGTATATATATTTAGAAAATGGTCCTTATAGCTCAGAAAACAATAAAATGATTCCATCCATCCTTCCCCAGTCTGTACGACCTTCCAGGTAACACTATTGTTGGGTGGATGAATATTCAGGATTCACCCAGCTACTACAAAATAAAAATTATTTACAAGGTCCCTGTTTTCAGATATTGATTTGTAGCGTGAATTCCATCCCGTTTTGAGCTAATGAAGTCTCAGTAGATCGGAACAGGGGACAACTCACCCAGCTGGCAGCACTGTTCTGGAAGCTGGAGAACCGGGTATAGAAATTATTGGACATGATTACTCATAATTGAAGCTCTGAAATACAGTTTAAAATATATTAACTTACAATGCAATTTAGTGTTTGGATGAGCTTCAACATTTCCTGCTTGAGCTTCCCCCAGATTTCTTCCATTGAACTGCTAGTATGATCCCCATCACGGTATTATTAGACCCAGTAAAGTAAGAAACCGCCTTTATTTCAAATATCATATTTGTGGAATTTGTAATAATAAATACATTGCTTTATTTTCCTTCAACTAGTGGCCAGACATATCTTGAAAGATCATTAAATAACACTCTATTGATATATTAACACCACTTCCAACCTGCCATTACAAATATTACCTTTTGCATTGTGAAAAAGCACTGGGCCACTATCCAAGGTGCTGAACAGCTTCAAGTCTCTATTTTCACCAATTGTACTTCATTTATGCGTCTCATGAACAGAAAGAAAATCTCTGTGCGTCATTACTTTTTGCATATGGAATGCCCTGATCCTCCTACAATTGCACCAATGTAGAACCCATCATCTTTCTGTGCAAAGCCCGTGATAATGGTCTCACATAGCAATCACAAAAGAGAGATAAATGGCTGTTGTACATTTTAATTTGCTGTCAAAAGTGTCCCCTCATATTTGCAGGACTTTCAATGTACTAACCTTTCTAGACATTTTAACATATCTACCCTGTTCTATGTACCTGATGATAGATGCAGATAATTATGTATTATTTTGCAGAGCATTGTGGGCAGCAAATCTTAAGGGGGATTTTTACTCTTCAGACTTTAATGTATTTGCTTATACATGTACTCCTGCAACTTTTATAAAATATAGTGTTTTGTCTTTTTTGCTTACTTCATGTGCTTTTAGCCATGTATTTATATCACCAGATGTAGTTGTTTGTTTCCGTTACCCTGGTTTATGATACAGTCCTTGTACTGCAGTTGTTTCAAAATGTTGTGTTGTATTCATGGGCAACTAAATAAGAAACTCTGTCTAAAGGTAAAACGACTTGGCTGAAAAGAACAAAAGGCGGCTAGAAAGATCAGCTGAAGGTGGACAGCGCGCTATATTTCTGGTTTAGCCAGATAATTTGCACCCATGCTTGTTACCATGTTACTTTGACAGTCTCTATGTCTTTCATCTCCTTTACTTAATGAGCCCATAGCATGTAGATTGTGTGTGTGTGTGTGTGTGTGTGTGTGTGTGTTGTTTCATTTTATGTTTACCATCCCTTTTGAACAGATTTATTTATTGTAAAACCATAGAAACACATCACAATCCCTCTACTATGAACTAGCACTAACTAGCACTAACTGATGGAGAACCCTTACTCCCAATACTCCCAATAATGAGTAGCTTGTTATCCCACTCAATAATAAAACCTTTTGCATAAAGATTGTCACCACTGGAACTACTTTTCATTTAAGATACATTTAAGTTTCTAAAAATGTTTTTATTGCCATTACGGTTTTTTTTATAACACGGTATGCAATTATAAATCAGAAAGTATCCAGGGGTCAATGATTGCATTCATAGTAAAAAGCATAGGATTGATGGATGCTATGTGATGTCATTTAATAATGGCATACTATTACTTTTTACTCTAAAAGTTAAAAAAAAATATTGTTAACCTTCAATAACTTTGTTGATGTTTGGCAAAAGTAGTCCTGACTCACATGATCAAACTTACAGTATATTGATATCATAATGTTTGATGCATGGCCAATTAAAGGAGATAAAATACTGTATAGTAGCTAATATTAGTCATAAGATGATCTAAAGGAAATAAAACCAATAAGAGACTGCACAAAAGAAAAAATATCAAAACCAGATATACTGCATATAAGGCAATATTGTGCACTGGAGTTTAAATGCAGCCTGATGTGATAAGTTTGATTGAAGCCCCATCACCAATCTATATTGAAGCAATCAATCCTTCGCTGCTTGAAAACACAACTTTTGTGGATATGTGTAATAGAACATTTTCATGAACTTTAGATTTTCTTCACCATTTTGTTTAGCGTACAAAAAACATTTCACTCCAGAATTAGTGCAGTATCTAAAGTTGTCTGTAATTATTTTCAGAATAGTGATAGATTTTTCTATATTGAATAGCGCATGCAATATATCAGCTAGATGCAGCTTGTTGTTAAGAAATTGTTGCAGTTCCATTACAATACCTTACTGTAATCTCATTAGTACCAATACCTGCTTCATTCAGACTACAGCACTGCACTACATAAGGTGCAAAATTAGAGTAGGTTTATTCTTACGTTTATGCACTGGCTCCTTTTATTTTATTTTTTCACAAATTTTATTAAACATATATGTATAGAGACAATGGGCCTGATTCATCAAGGCATGCATACTGAGCGCAACGTGCATTTGGTTTGAAACGCACGTAAATCGGATCTGCGTACTCCTGAACTCAGGAACGGATCTGAAGATATGGGCGACGATAAAGACACATACAAGACACTGCAGGATACATCCAATACTTATGTGAAGTATACGTTTGCAGAAAAGAAATACACATAAAATAAGACTATTGAATTAATGTCACCTGTTAATAATATAGGAATGAATGAATGACAAAACAGTTAAAAACAAAAAAAAATTAATATTTTTTATTTTTACGCGAAATACATTTATTAGAATGATCTTAATGTCTACTGAACATAAAATAAATTTTTACAGTTGCTCCTGATTGCAAACACATGTTATAGCATGCATACACAGCTGTCATCACTAGTACTCAGGTCTTAGACTACCCCTGTGGCTGGAGCAAGAGAAACAAGTAACTTTGAGATGCCCAGAGCTTGAATTGGAGGTGGCTGCATGCACTCGAGATTGGCACGCCCTTACTGTACATTGACTAAGAGGGAACATCCCTTCCACACCTTGTTCACTCCCACAAATCAAAGGCAGTAGTAAGTGTCCTTTGCGTACGTAGATGCATTGATCGTTGCTGCATTTAGTTGCATATGTCCCATTTCTGGAGTGATTTTTCGTGCAATACGCACAAGATTGACAAGATACATCCCTTCATTAATCAGGTCCAATGTCATGAGCCCTGCCATACAATAGGCTCAGGAGCACAATGTCAAAATCTGTATTTTATTCATCCATTAAACTCAATACACTGATAAAGACATTGACCGCTAACATAGCAACAACTTCCTATCTTTGTCAGTCACAAATCTCCCTACATTTCTTTTTTTTATGTACTCCAATATTCTCTACAGATCTGTTCTTTCTAAGAAAATCATGGGGTAAATTTATCAAGCTGCGATTTTCTGGCAAGTTTGAAAAGTGGAGATGTTGCCTATACCAACCAATCAGATTCTAGTCATCATTTATTTAGTACATTCTACAAATTGATAGCTAGAGTCTGATTGGTTGCTATAGGCAACATCTCCACTTTTCAAATCCACCAGAAACTCGCAGCTTGATAAATTTGCCTACATGTGTAAGATACTTTTTAAAAATGTAATTGCTTGATTATAATATGCTTTATTTACATTTTCTTATAATAATAATAATAATAATAATAATAATTAGACTCTAGTTTACACTGTATGTGTTTATTATTTCATGTTTCTCACTGCTTCACTTTATAGTATTGTATATATGTGTTTTACAAATAATTTTAAAGTTTTTTTCCGATTATAAATAGATATACGTGCTAACATCTTCTTCTGTTTTGTTGATTTTACTTACAGTCCATGTGGATTGAAAGGACAACTTTCGTCACAGCTTACAGGCTACCTGGAATATTGCGGTGGTTTGAAGTTACATCAATGTCAAATGTATGTATATGTAACATAGTAAAACAAATGACATTAAATATTCTGCATGTTTAAAATGTATCGCATAGTGAAATATGGGATCTCTTTACTAACATTGCTCAAAGGTGCAACCAGACATTGCCTAACCTGCACTAAATAGGAACAATCTAATTGCTGATTTATTATGATTTTAATGCAGAATTGCACCGTTTAACAATAAATAACCCTATTTATCAGGAATATTGATTTTGTTAATATTACGCAGATAGGGTATAAAACCTCTGTGTGTCTCATTCAGCCTGGAGGCTGGTCCATATCATTAAATTGTTAGTGTGCAATATGGTTAATATTAATTTAAATAATAAAATTGCATAAAATCCTGGAATTATTACAACTAGTAGACTTTTTCATTTTTATAGACAACCATAAGCCCATTGGAAAATGCCATTGAAACGATGTCTGCAACCAATGAGAAAATTCTGATGCTCGTCAATCAATACCAGAGGGATGAAAATCTGCCAATTAACCCACTATCTATGTGTCTGAATGGGATTGTTGACCCAGCAGTCATGGGTGGCTTTGCAAAATATGAAAAGGTAACTATCTCTAAAATTTGGTAAACTAGAATAAATTTACATGTATCAAGCGGAGACTGTTGAATTTAGGTAATGGATAACAAGATCAAACAGTAAAAACATTCTCACACTGGGTGTATGCCACTATGTCCCTCAGCTAAATGTGGACTTTGATGCCACTTCTTTCCCTCTCGTTATCCAATAATAAATGGTTATCCAGTGTGACCACCACAAAGGGGAAATTCTTTAAGCATCTGCAAGAAAACACTTCTTTCGTAACAATTGTGTATGAGCCCTAAATGTGCCCAGTGATTGGTGGTAGTTTGAATTAATAACAGTGCAGGGAGGGTTGGCAGACAATGGCATAAGTGAAGGGGAGCTCTATTCCAAGGGTTTGCTGGTGAAATAGTAAGTGCAAAGGAGGCAGGATTGGTGATGTTGTCAGTGCAATGGGGGCTGGTCATATGTTCAACAAAGTGATCTGAGAATGGGACCAGTGCAAGGTAGAAGGCAGGCAATGGAATCAATGCAAGAACCACTAAAGTATCACCAGAGCTGGATTAAGGCTCTGGGGGGCCCAGGGAACTTAAGACAGGAGGGTTATCATTTTAGATACATATTAGACAAATACACAGGCAATATTGTGTGCACTACTGTTAGGTGCTTTGCCTTCACGAGCAGCAAATGTGTGAAGCAGGACATACCTCCCAACTGTCCTTCTAATCGGACCAAATCCTGATTAAGCGAGATAGTCACCCAAATTTAGGACTGTCCAACCAGAATCAGCACAGTTGGTAGACTGTCCTGCTCTCCCCTACCTGTTCTTGTCTCTTTCACTTCCTGTGGCAGCTGGTGTCTATAGCTGCTGCTTGTCTGGATCCTGGAATTTTGGTGGCACTATTTGGAAACTAAAAATGGGTGCATGAAATTTAGAAAACTCCAATCATTCCTGGCATTAAATCAATAGCACCCACATTTAGTAATTAGGCCTACCTCCAGCCCCAACATTAAAATAATAGTTCTCACATTTGATAAATAGATCTATTTTCCTTCATCCAGCCCTGACATTAAAGTAATAGTATTCCCATTTGATAAATAAACATATCTCTCTCCCTTCAAACAACCCCAATAAATTAATAGCATTTACTTTTAATATAACCATTTCTCACCATCCTTGACATTAAATTATTAATATTCACGTTAAATAAATAGCCCTCCTCCCCAGACTAAGCCTACATTCAATTACTAGCCCCAAACCACCCCAGCATTAAATTAGAGGTTCCGTCACCCCATATAAATTTACTAGGCCTCAGTATTAAATTAAATAGCCCCACCAATAAATTAAATTGGCCCACCATCACCCAACAAATAAGTTAGCACCCAATAAATAATTAGCCCCCTCCTAAATGTCACCATTAAATTAATAGCCTACATCCCTTCATTCATTTACTATTTATTCATGTACTATTTAGACAGCCCCCCTCCCTTCCCTCATGTCACACTATATATTAAGACCCCCATTCCCTCTTACATTATAGCAACATACCCCCCTTTTCCCTTATACATTATAGCAGCATACACACCTCCTTTCCTCACACATTATAGCAGCCCCCCTCCCCTCCTTTCCTTCACACATTATTGCAGCTCCCTCCTTTCCTTCAAACTTTATTGCAGCCACCCCCTCCTTTCCTCAAACATTATAACAGCCACCTCCTCTCCTTTCCTTCATATATTATAACAGCTCCCCTCCCCTCCTTTCCCTCAGACATTATAGCAGCCCCCTCCCCTCCCTCACACATTATAGCACCCTCCTCCCCTCCTTTCCCTCACACATTAGAGCAGCCCCCCTACTTTCCCTCACACATTTTGGCAGGCCCCACTCCCCACCTTTCCTCGCACATTATAGCAGCTCCCCCTTCCCTCCTTTCTTTCACACATTATACCAGCCCCCTCTCCTCCTTTACCTCCTACATTATACACTATAGCAGCCCCCCTCCCCTCCTTTCCCTCACACATTATAGCAGCCCACCTTTCCCTTGCACATACCTTTTTCTGCTGCTAGAGACTCATCTTTCTGCACACATGGGACGGCACGCCCCATGTGATCTCTGGAGGAGGTCACAGATAGGAGGAGGAGGGAGGGAGATCAATAGATCCGCGGATACATTATGGATGACGACTGGTCCTGGAGGAGGGGCAGCTACCTAGTACCACTCTGTTGCCACCCCTTTGGGGGGGGCTATTCATCTTAATTAATAATTATCTAGGAGGCCTCCTGAGGGCACCAGCCTGCCAGTGGGTTCTATGGCCAATCCACCCCGTCTTTGTCTTTTTTCAGCCTTCTTACCTATGTAACAAAGTCACATCTAAGGAGACCAAAATATAACACTATTCCATAATAACTCCTCATATGCTGGCTAAATAAGAAATATTTCCAAGCAAAACTACAGAGGATTACAGTGCCTGGATTCCAACAAGTAGCAATGCAGAGCCCTTATATTCATGCAATGTATTTACTGGCTGGTTTGCAGGGGTGGATTGGCCATAGAACCTACCGGGACTTTTCCAGTAGGCCGGTGTCCTCAGGTGGCTGTCTAATGTCCCTTTCTCCCTCTATTTTAATGAAAATTACTTATTTATAGTGGAGGCGGTGGAGTCGACTCATCGATGCTTGTTCGCAGGTTGCTGAATTATTGTTATTTTAAAAACAGCTGGGCCCCGCCTTAATCCATTTCCTTGCCTCATTTTCAAAGTAGTGGCCGTGTTGCCTAATGCTGCAGGGCACAGCCCCTACTGCCTCTTTGTTGGCCACTTCCCTGTACACTACTTTATCCGCACTACGGCCCTGCTGTCCCTGGCAAATGCCTTAACATCTTGAAGTAAGTCATAGTTTACATATATACTGATATAGACATTGGCCTCACATTTACAGGCAGAGACACTGGGCACTCAACTACAGTTACAGACACTGGACACACAATAATTAAGACAGATACTGGGCACACAATTACATGTACAGACACTGGGCACACAATTACATGTACAGACATTGGGCACACAATTACATGTACAGACACTGGGCACCAGGGCCGGACTGGGAGTAAAAATCAGCCCTGGCATTTAAAGTACACAGGCCCACCTCAGGTCCAGCAGGAAAGAAATTGTGTGCTGCCGTGCAGCAGCGGCGCCAAAAGGGGCGTGGCCAACATGGGGCATTGATACATACATTATAATAAAACATTACATTTATCACGCCCTCCCAGTCACATCACGCCACCCCCCCAAGCACATTATGACACCCCCAGCCCATTGTACTTATCTATGCTTCTGGTGTTGCTGACATCCATCAGGGAGGGAACTTCCTGTAGAGTGAGCAAGGAAGCTCTTAGTCTCACGAGATTACCAAATCTTGTGAGACCTAGAGCTCCTCGGCTTGCTCTGCAGGCTGTGTTCTATCCAGGGACTGGGAGCAGCTATCAGATTCCTCCTGCTAACCAGAGCTGGATTAACGCTCGGGGGGCACAGGTTATTTAAGACAGGGGGCCCCTATTATGTAACATGGTTATCATATTAGACAAAATGTTAGACAAATACACAGGCAATACTGTGTGCAATACTGTTAGTTGCACGCAGCTTTGCCTTCACAAGCAGAACAGTGTGAAGTGGGACTTACCTCCCAACTGTCCTTGAAGTCGGACCAAATCTCACTAAACGAGACAGTCACCAAAATTCGGGACTTCCCCACCAGTGTTCTTGTCACTTACACCACCTGTGGCTGCTGGTGTCTTTAGTTGCTGCTTGTTTGGATCCTCGAATGCTGGAGGCCCTAATTGGAAAAAAAAATGGGTACATGTAATTTAGAAACCTCCAACCAGCCCTGGGGGTAAATGTATTATGCTCCGATTTTTTCAAGTCGCCGGAAATCGGCGACTTTGCAGCTAAAGTTTAAAGCGGAGATGGCTTGTAAAGGCTCGCCGCTTTAAATTTTAGCTGCAAAGTCGCGGATTTCCGGCGACTTGAAAAAATCAGAGCATAATACATTTACCCCCTGGTGTTTAATCAATGCAACCCTTGTTTTATAATTAGGCCTCCCTCCAGCCTCAACATTAAAATTCTAGTGTTCACGTTTAATAAATAAACCTAAATACCTCCCTCCAAACAACCCCAGCAATAAATTAAAATGCATTTACGTTTAAGAAATATACCTATTTCCCCCAACCATCACTGCCAATAAATAATTCCTATTCACATTTAATAAATAGACGTTATTTTTTTCCCAAACAGACACACTTTCAATTAATAGCCCTCAAATCATATTATGCCACAATAGTGCCCCAGTTCATACAATAGTGCCCCCAAATGATATTATACCCAAATATTGACCCCAGTTGATATTATGCCCCAATAGTGCCCTCAAATCATATTATGCCATACAGTAGTGCCCCAAATCATATTTTGCCACAGCGTAAACATATTAACAACACTAAATTATATTTGCATAAAATGTCAGGTTATATAAATATCCAGTAGGAATATACCGCACCCCCCCCCCTATCCTGTGTGGCATCTTTACTTTTCTCCCCCCCCCCTGTTTTCTGTGTGCCATCCTTCCCCCCCCATTTAACCTTTTTCTGTGTGCCATTCTTTCCGCCCCTTTCCCTTGTTCTGTGTGCCATTCTTTCCCCCCTTTCCCTTTTTCTGTGTGCCATTCTTTCCCCCCCATTCCATTTTTCTGTGTGCCATTCTTTCCATCCTTTCCCTTTTTCTGTGTGCCACTCTCTCCCCCCCCTTTTCCTGTGTGCCATTCTCTCCCCCCTTTTCCTGTTTTCTGTGTGGCATCCTTTATCTTTCAGCCCCCTTTCCCCCCCATTTTACTGTACTTACCTTTTTATCTTCTTTTCTTCTCTTGTTTCTGTCTTCTTTCTTCTTCTGTTCTCCGCTCCTCAGACCCGGCCGACTCGACAGTGCAGTGGTTCCTGGGGAAGAGCCAGCCACCAGGCTGTCAGTGCATGCTGTGTCAGTGCACAGTGTACTCTGTCAGTACACCGTGCACCGACTGCCTGGGACCGGACCGGCCCATCTACCCATCGGCCAATCGGCCCTTCTGGCATTTGCCAGAAGTGCCAGATGGCCAGTCCCGCCCTGCTGGGCACCCATATACAGTTACAGACACTGGGCACACATATACAGGGACAGAAACTCTGGGCAGACATATATAGGGAAGACACTGGGCACACATATACAGGGAAAGACACTGGGCACACATATACCGGGACAGACACTGGGTACACATACAGGGACAGACACTCTGGGCACCCATATACAGGGACAGACACATTGGGCACCCATATACAGGGACAGACACACTAGGCACCCATATACAGGGACAGACACACTGGGCACACATATACAGGGACAGACACACTGGGCACACATATATACAGGGACAGACACACTGGGCACCCATATACAGGGACAGACACACTGGGCACCCATATACAGGGACAGACACACTGGGCACACATATACAGGGATAGGCACACATATACAGGGACAGGAACTCTTGGCACAAATATACAGGGACAGACACCTTGGGCACACATATACAGGGACAGACACACTGGGCACACACACAGGGAAAGACGCTCTGGGCGTGCACATATATACAGGAACAGACACACTGGTACACATACAGGGACAGACGCTCCGGGCGTGCACACATATACAGGGGCAGACACTCTGGGCACACATATACAGGAGTAGACACTTTGGGCACACACATACAGGGACAGACAGACTGGGCATGCACACATATACAGGAACAGACACACTGATACAAATATAGGGACAGACAAACTGGGCACACATATACAGGGGCAGACACTCTGGGCACACATATACAGGGGCAGACACTCTGGGGACACATATACAGGGGCAGACATTTTGGGCACACATATACAGGAACAGACACTTTGGGCGCACATACACAGGGGCAGACACTCTGGGCACACATATACAGGGGCAGACACTCTGGGCACACATATACAGGGACAGACACTTTGGGCACACATATACAGGGGCAGACACTTTGGGCACACATATACAGGGACAGACACTTTGGGCACACATATACAGGGGCAGACACTTTGGGCGCACATATACAGGGACAGACACTTTGGGCGCACATATACAGGGGCAGACACTTTGGGCGCACATATACAGGGGCAGACACTTTGGGCGCACATATACAGGGGCAGACACTTTAGGCTCACATATACAGGGGCAGACACTTTGGGCTCACATATACAGGGGCAGACACTTTGGGCACACATATACAGGGGCAGACACTTTGGGCACACATATACAGGGGCAGACACTTTGGGCACACATATACAGGGGCAGACACTTTGGGCACACATATACAGGGACAGACACTTTGGGCACACATATACAGGGGCAGACACACTGGGCACACATATACAGGGATAGACGCTCTGGGCGTGCACACATATACAAGGACAGATGCTCTGGGCACACATATACAGGAACAGACACTTTAGGCACACATATACAGGGACAGACACACTGGGCACACATATACAGGGGCAGACACACTGGGTACACATACAGGGACAGACGCTCTGGGCACACATATACAGGGACAGACAATCTGGGCACATTACATTCTTTTGATGAGACTGAGGGAGGTAATGAGGGGATAATAAATATAAATGGAATGAATTAATGTTGTGAGGATTCATTTTTAATCGTGATGAGGCAGTTAATATTTATAAAGGGGTTTAATGATTTTGAAAGGGTTGTTATGATGAGGCTGGAGTTAATTATTTTGAAGAGGGGTTGTTTTCTGTTGAGGGGTTTTATTGTTTAGTACTTACAATGTATTATATTGGGTACATAAGAATGCTCTTTGTATTGTATAGCAGTCACTGTTATGCTCTCTATATTGTATGGTGGTCACTAGGATGCTCTTTGTATTGTATGATGGTGACTACTGTGCTCTTTGTATTGTAATTGTTTCACTAATACTGGCCAAATTATCATGCAGAACAGTATAAGCCTTGCATCACATTTTGTATGGTGTATCCATAGGAGTATTTTTGTTTAATTTGAAAAAAAAAATTTTTTTTAATTGTTCCTGCTAGTGTGTTGACAATTAATCACAGTTATATTTAAAAGTGTGTGTTTTTTAATCTTGGAAATCCACCCTTGCTCCCAAGAGGAGTTACAGAGGGCTTTGGTAGGTATCAAGGGTGCCAGGAGGGTGGAATCTCTTGGGGGTAAGGGCGCACACACCACCATGATTGGAGCACTTAAAGTTTTACATACAGGTAGGCAGAGGCCTGATTCATTAAGGGAAGTTAAGTAAAAAATTGAGTAAATAGTATTTTGGACAAAACCATCTTACAATGCAAGGGGTGGAAATTAGTTTACTATTTTGCACACAACTTAAATACTGACTGTTTTTTCACGTAGCACACAAATACTTGATAGCTTATTTGTACTCTGAAACTTAAAGTAGATATTTGTGTGCTACATGAAAAATAATAAAAAGGAATAGGGCCATTTAAAACCCGGTAAATGTCTCTGTTCCCATTTTCTAGATCTTTTTATATTTGTATTTCTCTCTTCCTAAATTGTGTGCTTGCCTCTGAAAGAGTGGAAGAAATATGCTGGCTCACAAGTACCAGGTTTTAGTGCAGTTGATTTCTGTATGAGGATTTAATATCAGGTTTGTCTAGTGATTTAGGGCGATTAAACCTCTGTTCAAGCCCTCTTTCCATTTTATGTGAAAGAGGTGCCTAGCAAAACTGCTCAGGAGGACAATGTGGAGAAATAACTAATCCGTGAGTGTCATGTCCTGCTATTACCACAACACCACAGCACAGGCCCAGATGTCTCCTTCATACTCAGTGAAAATTGTTTTGAAGGGGAGTAATGGTCTTAGCCATCCTTTATTTCAAGCACTAGTTAATTTATTAAAGTGATTTAATAGCAGAGAGTTGACAATTTTAAACAGTATGTCAGAAGAAATCTAACAATTACATCAATGTTAGAAAATAAAGAAGTCAAATATAAAATCTAGACACAAATCTGATTATATTGTGCTTTGTTTAAAAATAGTCCTTGAAAATCTGTCACCACTGGGCTCTGGAGACAGTATTGCTGAGAGGCATTATAAGAGTTGGAAATGGTTTGAAAGAAATGGTTTGAAAATAATAGGAAGATATGTGTCAGCTATTTACAAGGGACAGTTTAAGCCAAATGTGTGCATAAAATTGTCCAGTATTAATTTATTCTTAGGAGGCTCATCAGAAAGCTACAAAGAAAGATGTGTGACAGCTGGTAAGACATCTAACTCCGCTCAATTATTCACACTTTGTGATCCTGTCATTTGGCCTCATCTCCGAACAGCAATTGATCAGATAGCATAGTGCCCTTCCAGCGTCTTCTTCAGTACGTGATAATGGGGTACATTGGCCAACCAGATTTTTTAATTTAGCCAGGTCAAGTTGGATCAGATTTTGATAATTGAGGACAATTGTTTGGCAGTGCACACTGAACAATGGTTAACTTTTTATAATGAACAACCTGGCCAAACTGATCTGCCTGTGAGACAATACTTTTTATAGTATATAAAATATAGTATTTAATATAAAGTGTATTATATTAAACATTGTTGTATAGTATAGATTACTGTTTACATTTTTCTATGGTTTTGGTATAAGCAGAAGTTACCCTCTATGTTGACAATATTATGTTTCTTTACATTATTCTTCAGACTAGCCTACCCCTGTAAAACAATTCAAATTCCTTGACAAGTTTATGAGCATTTACTAATGAAAGTTAGAGCAGTGAGCATGATGCTAAAAGGAAGGGAGTATGACATTTAAAGCAACTATTCACATAAAAAGAGACGTTTTTCCTGGACCATGACATCTTCATAAAATTTGTATGGGATTTGGAGGAATAAGGTTCAGTAACAACAGTTATCATTTTTGAACTATAAAGTACAATACTTTTTAATACTAAAATGATGTGTCTTTTAGTTCTAGCGCTGAAAGAGAGTTGGCGATTGTATGGGCAGCATAATCTCTTTCTATTTTTCGCAAAGGGCATCAGTTTACGGGAAAACTGTTCTTACTTTTTTATACATCTGCACATTAAGAGATCTAAAATCTATTCATAGTTAGCAACATAATGAAGATAAACATCAGAACAAAGCACCAAAGATACTATACTGAAAAGTATGCATATTTTAATTAAACAAATTGCCATAATTAATTATATAAAATTGTACATAATTGCAATGTGTATCTTTATGATAGCTCTATTTTATGCTTTGTAGAATACTGCTGCCTTCGTTCCTACCAGTGCATATTATTTTCACCTAAATACAAGAAAGAAGCTAAAGCTGCATTACCACCTACACCTACACGTTATAATTTACTGACCTTGTCCCTCCCCAGCTGTAGCCCCGTTGGACTATTCCATGTGGCCATATTTTCCCCAAGATACTGGAAAATCAATTCCATTTTCCACTTTATAATAGCAGTGGAGTCTGATGCGGTTGCCCCATTTAGTGTGAAATAGGATGAGGACTTCTAGAAGCCATATTGTAGTAGATTGTGAAGCATGCAGACCATGTTGCCTTGATAAGGTAGAAAGGGTTTGCAGCATAATTTAATATGTTCCATACTGAATGATATTCAGATGTGTTGCGGGAATAGGATTCTTCCATTACGAGACTATTAAACATGCTGTAGCGTCACTATATGCTGAATTAGTTTCTGTGTGTATTTATTTGTGTTTGGGATAGGGTGTGTCCAAGCGATCAGACCTTTGGCCGCAAGGAAAGTCTTTGTAGATAATACGTTGGTTTGAAAATTCTTCAGTGTGTATTTAGCCTAAGTATTGGTGTAGGTGCTGCAGTGGTTGCTGATATCTCTGCTACTGTCAGCGATAACGTTTTTCTGTAACCAACACCTCAAGGCCTATGTGGTCACAGATGATGCTCTGGTGTGCAGCCAATTGGACACCAGAGGTATTAGGCGTACACCCCAGTGGGTTTGAATTGTATACTGCAAATAGTGTTAGATACACTATACTAGCAAACTGTATTATAAAAACAATTAAAGATAGCTAGGTAGTTTAATTTTCAAAACAGGTCCCATAGTTATTTTACATTTATATATTTACAAAGGTACATCCTTTAAATGAGTTATCTGATCCCACCTAGTCTAGCCTAAAGTGATGAGTTAGCAGCCGAACAACCTAATCCCTACCTGTAAACTTTGTTTTCTCTCTCTCTCCCTCTCTCTCCTGCTTTAATAAATGTTTATAGCAAGTTTTTAAGCTAGAGCCCTCCACATTTACTAGAGGAGCCAAGACAATACTGTTTTCAGCATTGTGAGAGAGTGTCTCCTTCTTCCTCTGATGTTTTTGTAGAAGTTGTGTGGAAGTTTCTAGCACAATATAAAATGCTCTGACCCAGTCACCTTACTGTGTACCTGAGTACAGCCACAGAATAGTAATCTGGCAGTGAGGTGGGTGGGACCTCCGGATGGTGGATCTCTCAGAGGACACTATGATAAGTATCTTACATTAGATTTTCTTTTGCCGAATTTATAGGATTTGTCTATTTTCTTCCACAAATATTCCCTGAACATATTTGGCGAAGAAACTTTTTTAAATCAATGTTTTTTTCTTCTTCCTTTATATTTAATCTTCCTACCGTGGTAAAACTGCACATGAAATCTGTTGTGGTAAGAGTTAAATCAATCCAAAACAGAAACATTTGTTTCTTTCCTGCTCAGTGGCAGGCAATCACTGGGTATATTATGTGGTCATATCAGTTAACCTCACTCTGCCTTAGTCTAGCCATCTAAAATGTCATATTAACAATACAATTGCCCTTTGTATCACTTTATCATTTGGGTGCAGCAAGAGAAATGGAATTGTACTGTTGATGTTATTGCTGTAGTTTCTGCAGATGTGAAATATTTTTTTTTTATTCCATATAAGGCTTTCTTTATTGATGAGTACATGCGAGAACATCCTGGAGATTGTGAGAAACTGAATAAACTGAAAGATCTCATCGCTTGGCAGGTATATTTTACTTCACCAGTCACATATGGTGCCATAATAAAATTTGATTACTGCCCGATTGAGAGAACCCTTAGTAATATATGTATTTTTTTGTTTCTTTGTTTTATGGGACCAGCTTTGCTCTTAAAATGAATGTGTTATGAGCACTGTCAAGCCCAGTTCCCAAAACCGCTACCCTAATTATGGTCCCTTTCAGCCTCAGTCCAACTGAAGCCCAGTGGTGTAAGTGGAGGCAAAATTGAGTCTACCTCTATCTCTGACACCCCCCTTGGAGTCCCTTGAGCCATGTGACTCTCTTAACGTTAAAATATTATCATTTAAGACATTTTTATGGGCAATGTTTAACCTTATTTTATTTTATTCATGCTGAAAGGCCTAATATAATGTATCACATGCAAAGGAACATCATCCCTTCAATCCGTAGAATACCAAGCAATGAAAATCTGTGATTAAATGATTTTAAAAATATCATCATCATCAACATTTATTTATATAGCGCCAGCAAATTCCGTAGCGCTTTACAATTGGGAACAAACATTAATAAGACAATACTGGGTAATACATACATACAGACAAAGAGGTAAGAGAACCCTGCTCGCAAGCTTACAATCTATTTGATTGAATGCCACATTGATCACTACACAAATATATATTCACTACCTAAGATATGCTTGTGCCTCGGGGGAAAATATGTACTATGAGGCAGAGTTTGCATGAATTGCATTAGAGAGATTAACCTACACACATATTAATAGTACATTGAAGAAGTTCACTAGGGAAAGATGCAAATGGTATGAGTATACATCCTATGTATTACAGTCATTTGAATATCATTTTTCTATTACTATTAATCATCCTGTCATGGTGACAGTATAAGTGCAGAGCAATAACTGCAGATAAGCACTTGTCATGTGCTAAGAAATGTAGGAAATAAAATATTAGGTTGATCTGAGAGAGAAAGTTTCGGTCAAAAAATAAAATCTGGGATTCTAACTAATACATAAAAAAGCAACATGCCGAATGTATGTTCTATATAGGAGCACAGTATTTTAAAATGCCCATTGTTTCTGTAATATTGTGCAATGTATTGAGTGTTGTCATGTGGGTGGTATCCATCATAACTATGCATTGATCAGAAAGTGTAGCTCTAACAACCCAGTCTTTCTGTATACCTTACCTCTAAGGCCACTGGCCCTTTGGCCCACAAGCAGACATCACATTATCATTGCAAATGGTCACATTAAGAGATCAAACACAAAATGAAGTGTTCACATGACCAAACAGTAAATCAACCTATGGACAACTAGGAACATGGAAAAGAAATCTTCATCACCTATTGACTAACCTGCAGCCTATGGGGGTATTGGAATTGGAGAAAGCAAAATGTGGAGTTAAAGTGTCCTTAAATTTTAGGTTTACTAACTCCATATTAATTAAAAAATACCACCATTTTGCCTTGACTATGAGATAAAAGTGGTGAAATTTACCGTAAATGTAGCTCAAATATATGAATAGAAAAACTTTAATACAAATTCTATAACCCCTTTGAAAAACTAGTCCTTATGAGTTATAACGTTTTAAATGTATTTGTTATTAATATTATTATTGTAGATTTGTACAGTAGGGAAAAAAAGGACATACATAAAACAAGTATATAAAAGCCAAACAAAATAAATGCAGACATAAAAACAAAGGGTATGGAGGACCCTGCTCATTAGAGTGCTTACATTTTAAGTGGGAGAGGGCACAGCTGAAACAAGAGGAGCGAGTGTGGCTTAGAGTGGAGAATGGGACAGCTGTGAGGGTGAATTAGTGTGAGTTGTATCATCAGGGACAAGGTAAGCTTTAAAAAAAGAGATGGGTTTTTAGAGAATGTCTAAAGTCTGAATGTTGTGGGAAAGGCTAATTGGGTGTAGTAGGGAATACCATAAGTGGGGAGCAGCATGGGAGAAGTCTTGTAGGTGTGAGAGAGAGGTGGTTCCCAGAGACAAGGCACAGGTCAGAGGTAGATCTAAGAAGGACAGAGGGAGGGGAGAGTATTTTGATATGATATTTGAGATGTATGAAGGAGTGGTGTTGTTGAGGGCTTTGTAGGTAAGGGTGACTAATTTGAATTGGATTCTTGAGGACACAGGGAGCCAGTGTAGGGATTTGCAAAGTGGTGCAGAACGCTCTCTTTTGGATATGTTGAGCTTTAGTTAGTGTTGGGACATCCATGTGGAGATAGCTGAAAGACAGTTGCTTACACAAGATAGTACAGAAGTGGAGAGGTCAGTGGAAGAGATTTGGGTGTAATCTGTGTAGAGGTGGTACTGGAGGCCAAATGAGCAAATTAGTGCCCCAAGAGAAGAGGTGTACAATGAAAAAGTATAGGTCCAAGAAATATAGATAGTGGATGTGGAGGGGAGGATGTACTAGAGGTAGAAACACTAAAGGAACGGTTCGATGGGTAGCACGTGAACCAGGAAAGAGCTGTGTCATGAAGGCCAATGGAGTGAAGGATGTGGAGGAGAAGAGGGTGATCAACAATATCAAGGCAGCAGAGAGGTCCAGGAGAATGAGTATGGAGAAGTAAGTAGTAAGTAGATCATCGCTCACTTTTGTAAGAGCAGTTTCAGTGGAATGTTGGGGACGAAAGACTGATTGCAGAGTGTTGAGAATGGTGTGAGAGGAGAGAAAGTGAGACAAGCGTTTGTACACTAATTGCTCAAGTAGTTTGAAGGCAAACGGGAGGAGAGAAATAGGGCAGTAGTTAAAGAGAGAAGCCGGATTGAGAGATGGTTTCTTTAGAATTGAAGAGGTGAGTTAGAGGTGGGCATGCAGTGGAGAAGTGGTAGCGAGAAGTTGGAAGGGAATTGAGTCGAGTGGACAGGTGAGATGATGAGATAAGTGCAGAGAGTTCATCTTAAGGTACTTGAGAGAATGAATTAAGGGTAGATTGGGGAGTGTAGGTGAAGGTTGGTAGAGTGGGTGGAGTGAGATTTGGCATGACGAAATATCTTGTCAAATGGTATTGATTTTTTTCTTTGAAGTAGGTGGCAAAATCATGGGCTGTGAGGGAGGATGGGGGAGGAGACCCCGGGAGCGCAGAGAAGTGAGTTGAAGGTAGAAAAGAGGCAGCGTGGATTAGAAGATTGGATATTAGAGATTTGAAGAATGTTTGTCTAGCAATTGAAAGGGCAGTGCTGTAAGATGAAAGGATGACTTTATAGTGGAGGAAATCAGGATAGGAATGAGACTTTCTCTCTGCAGTGCGGGAGCACTTTTGCAGGTAGCAGGTCTGTTTGGTGTTCCATGGTTAGGGTTTGCATCATCGTAGACTGTATGTAGTAGCTGGAGTTGCATTGTCTAGGGCTGCATTGAGTGTTTGTTGTAGAAAGAGGTGGCCTGGATAGAGCAGGACAATGCAGACATAAAACTCGTTACTTAAAACCTGTATAGGTACACTTACTAAACCCAAATATTTATTCTTTCTAAGACATTTTTGGATATATTTTTATGTGTATATTACCCTAAAAGTAAACTGTCAGCTTTTTTATTTTCATTTTGAAATATGTCTACTAACAAAATAATAATGAAGAGAATAAAATAATTTCCGAACCTTAAATGTTATAAAAATATATGTAGGATTAATTGACATGAAACTTACTTTTGCTTAAATCAGCTCATGCTCAATTTAGTTTGCAAATGTCACTGTGTGCTGCATCTGTTCATCTATTGAGTAGATAATGTAGAAGCGTCTGTGTCTCGTAGCATATTCCTGTGGACGGTATCGCATAAACCTGAAGTCAGGACATGCTTTGTAAGATGTACTGTACAGCTGTTCAAAGAATGCTTGGGAGAATTTCAGAAATTAAATTGGCCAGTAGATTATTGATGTTCTGTCACAATGAGGATCATGGAACAATATATGAATAGTCACAAAACAGGTGTATGATATAGAGTATGTGAGTTGGTTAGTAAGTTTTAATTTAAACAAATATCAGTTTTCAGGAGACTTTAATATTTAACTTTAAAGATAAGAAATGTTGCAGTTATATCTATTTGACATGTATTTTTAACATATCCATTAAGGCCCCTTACCCACTGGTATCAAAGATCCTGCTTTTACTAAGGTTTTGTATTGCTAATAAAATTAGGAAACAGGTGTGGGGATGGAACCTATTGATTTCGATACACTTACAATTGAGAGTGGTAGCAGCAAAAATTCTCACTACTAGTTTACCATTGTAGACACCTCTGCTTGGAGCTGGAATACGGATTCATGAAAAGAGAGTCACAGAAGACCTTCGTCCTTTCCATGATCGAATGGAAGAGTGTTTTAAGAGTTTGAAAATAAAAGTTGAAAAGCAATATGGTGTGAGAGAGCTGGTAAGATTCCACATTCTTTATATAAGAAATATTCTTAGCAGCGTGTATACTACAGGCAAGTACTTTCTGCTCTTTATAAAACGGTGTCGCCTAACAAACATACATTATATACAGATAATGGGCCTCGTGTAGAGTTAGGAACAATGAAAAAAAGCAGCAAATTTGCACCTTGGCAACACCATGTTGCTTTGCAGAGGGGGAAATTTAAAATGACAGATTTGGAGGTGGGATGTGGCGCGTCCTAGCTCAACTGTAAATAGCAGTATAAGATTAAGACTGTCCAATATTTATGTACTACATGCAACAGCAGACAGTATTTTCCTGTGTGCCGAAAAAATAGAATAAATAAATAACTTCATTAGCATCCCTTGCAATACATCATGGTTTGTCCATGAGCAAGTTTGCTCCTTTTTTATGCATTGCTCTTAACTGTAAATGAGGCCCGTTATTTGTTGGCCTTGCTGGAATTTATATAATATAATACAATTGTATATAATAGGATCAATGCCATCTTGACCTGCAGGTTATGTCCAGACTCTAGATTCAGTACCCCTGGAATACATACATTTTGGAGCTTACAAACAGCTTGTTGAAAACTAGGGCAAAGAGCACACCAAGGAAACTAAGGAAAGACTTTCCATATGAAGGTTTCAGTGGGATTTTATTGATTGATAAATCTAGTACATTATTTTTACAGTTTGGAGAGTATGATTAATGATTGTAATATATCAGCAGTCTTTCTTTATCTCATACAAACACTGTGTACATTACTCCTTTTTCCTTTTGTTGGGCTGATTACTGATTCTGGTTCACTTGCCAGTTTAATAGTAAATGTATTAGATCATGGGAACGCCACACAACACTCAGCGTAATAATTTTAAAATGAACTCTAAGCATATTTTATGTGAAATGGCATGAGGGGATTCTTCACTGCAATTACTGTAATTTTTTTTGGATGATGTGTCATTGTAATCACAAGCATATGCCATCTTTACATACACCCACACTTTTATAAAAGTAGCATAAAAAGCTTTGTGCATGTTCTATGTGGGAGGTAGAGTAGTTTAGTAACTTTCTAGGAAAATGTGCATCCTAATTTTCAAAATTATTTCGTGTAATTCTATCTTAAAGAAACCACGTCCGCATTTTGGCAAAGGCTGTGTACTACAAGTGTAAAGATTTCAGGGTTTGTTTGTTATTGTAGAAACATTTGTTTTATAAACTGGCCCTAAAGCAAATAGCTAAAGATGTCTAAACAAACAATATATAACTAAGCATATATCCCATTTACTTTGTGTTAATGGTGTATAGTTTCTTCACCCCTATAAATGCCAGCATGAAGTTAGTCATCCTCAGTTATACATACTTAGAGAAGTATACGCAATGTGCGCCTAAGAAACTTTCGGGGACATCCTGAGAGTATGGGAATTATGCCACCTTTCCATTGGTGATTAATGAGCGCATGAGATATGTCTCACAGTAGCTCAAAGAACAACTAACTTATGTAATGCCTAAGACATTTAGGGCCTGATTCAAATGAACGCACTTACGTCATTAGTCAAGTACAAGAGGATCTCAAGAAACGTTTCCAATTGAATACAGGTATAAGTGTGCTCTAACTATATAACACTTGCTGTATGCAGAGAGACCGAACGCGCTGCAAGATGCACGCAATGCATATGTGCAATATAAAGTTCAATTAGAACGCATGAAAAAAAATATTAAATACATTAACAACTCTTAATGCTATAGTTATTACTAAAAAAATACATTTAAAATGTTTTTTTTTTAATCTTTGCTTTTACATGAAATAAATAAAACAGTATGTTATTAATGTGTACTGTACATAAAATGCATTTTTACAGGTTCTCTTACTTGCATACCCATGTTACCCACTTACACCTGCCCTTTAGGTGGCACAAGTGGTACGACTAAAAGTCACGTACCAGAAAGATGCAGAGAGCTTGCATCGGACGCTTCTGTATGCGTTCAAACCTCGCCATAGCCTTACTGTACACCGTCTGTGTGCATACACCGCTTCCCCGACTACTGTTTAAATTAGGTACATACAACACAAGTCTGATGGCTTGGCCTGAGGCTGTAGTGATAGGACCACTGGCAAATAGAGAGAGGTCACGGTCTTGTGACAATGAGGCCTGTCAGTGCAGTCAGAAGATGCCGGCACACAGATGCACATGTGGTGATATTGCAGCATTTCTGCAATATTCAGTCTGTATTATTAATGTCAGATTTTTCAATAATAACATGTTAAACAATAGTTAAAATCTATGTGCAAGCTATTAATATGAGTCAGACAAGCCTGTTTGGCTGATATAGGAAGAAAAATGAACATTAGAATTAAATATTAGCAAAAACACAAGTAAAGTAATTACTTTATGAACTAATACAATTTTGTTGCTGTCACAGCATACATTGAAGTATAGTAAGTTGCAATAAGAAAGTGTTCATTTAAAATATTACAAATACCCTAGAATATGAGAGTTTTAGTAATCTCTGACTATAGTCAGTGCATGTTAGGAGACAGATGGAAGAGAGGTAATTGGTTTTGGAGATAAAACAAATCTGCAGATAAAAAAAATGCCAGACTCAAACTGGGACAGTTTGGATTAGTGGAAACCTCATTGAAATTGTATGAGCCAGAACTGCAGGAAAAAAAGGTATATTCACCACATTCCCATTACTGTCAAATAGAGATGCGTAGGAAAGGTTTTGTTCAGCATAAAAACAGATGTTCATGTGTGGGAGGAGACACAGGAAGGATAACAGAGGAGAAAAGGGCGAAAGAAGGATAGAGAATAAAAAGCTGCTGAAACATCAGACACAAAATGCTCAGGTCTTAAAACGACTGAACTTCCTTTAGCCATGTTTCATTGATATACTTGCATTTGTCATATTACTGTTGTCTGTGTAATCTTGCACAAATAATAGCTGAACATTTGAACTGCTCCATATAGTTTCCTAATTTTTTTTACTAGAATTCAAAGAACAGCACAATATTTGTGGTTGTCATAATGGACACCATGTCAGGACATTTAAAAGCTAGGAAACTTTTGATGTTCTTGGATTAATATTGGTGGCTGATAATGCTACTGACTTACGGTACCACAATTGTTATTCCACTACTTATGTATTAGTTGTTTCCAGCGACTGTTAGATTTTAAGCTTATTATTCAGAGCCATCTTTACCTTTAGTGGAAGCTATAAGTGTACTTACAAGGTTAACCACTAATATATAAAGTTGTAAATTCTGTTAAATAAAACATATATGAATAGGTATGGTCAGGATGTTTGGTGCTGCTGAATTTTGGGTGTTTTCCCCTGGAACTTTTCAGTGTTGTTAATCTTGTTAGCCATTTTTCTTCTGCTTGACTGCAGCACATAAGCAATGCAGCATTTTTATTATATAGTGATTTAGAAGTGATTTTGAATAAATAGGAATCACCCTTTTTTTTTGTTTAATACAGTACGTTATGATTTGCAGCTAAACCATACTTGCCTACTCTCCCGGAATTTCCGGGAGGCTCACTTAAGCCACGCCCCTTGCCACACCCCACTGCTATGAAATGCTGTGAATTCCGGCATTTCATAGCAGTGGACGGGGCCTAAATGACGAGTTTCGCTAAGCTGTCCTGCCCCTACACACTCACCTTCATCCCGGATCCCTTGGATGCCAACTTCAAAGGAGCTAAAGCAATAGCTGTCTCCTGAAATATTATGTTTGAGATTTTGTAAACAATTCCCAGATTGCATACAATGTTGTTAGATTAGGTGTTTGTCCTGTGTTACTTGGTATATTTTCACTTAGCGCTTTCTATGATATTTCATGCAGGAATACATCTATTAAATTCTGGAAAATTATAAAATCTGATTGGTTGCTATGGGTAACACCTCCACTTTTCCTTTTCAAAAGGTTTGATAAATCTTCCCCATAGTCTGAAAATGGAATTACAACATTTGCATCTCCTCCTTCTCTTCATCAATACCTATCCTTTGTCATAGTTTCAGTATAATTCATGTAGCTTCCTTTTTAGCTGACTCGACTGATAAGGTTCCTTTACCTTGCAGCCTGACTTTGATGATGGAAGAGTGGGGAGACCAAGATCCATGCTAAGATCCTATCGACAGATGTCTATCATATCAATGTCTTCAATTGGATCAGATTGTGGTACTCCCAGCAAACTTGCCACAGAAAGGTGAGCTTAGAAATCCTCTTTTTCCAGGACAGTCCAATATGTAAACTTGTGAATCCCTCCTGCTAAATTGCAGGTGTAAATTAAGCACTTGCTGTGACAGAAAGGGCAGGGGCTGACTACAAGTATGAATCTGAAGGTATTGTTTAATTCTTCTGTAAGTTGTGCAAAATGAATGAATAGGAAACAACCATTCTATGGGATGCTTACATGTTTTTTAGCAGAGGCAAAAGATATGCCACCTAACATGTCTGCATGAGATGCTTTTGCTGTACTCAGCCTGAGTTTGCTCACCAATTCCCTCCACTATCCCACCTCTCCAGATGCAGGGGCACAAATGGCCGAATTTCGCAAGTCTGAATAAGCACATATGTGTTCACTCACTTTCTAGGCCTGTACATAGTGATTTCGCTCAAAATACTCTACACAAATTGACGTATGTTCCACTCTGCATCAGCCCCTTTATTGCTGACAAAATAAATAAATAATCTTTTAAAAGTCCTATGTCTGCCTTCCCCCCTAACATCCATAACCAACAAACAACGCCAGTACTAGACAGACTGATCTGGTTAGTAAAATGGGGAGACAAGAAGCACGGGATCCACCTGCTAAATTGGAAACCAGCACCAGGCTTGGCTGGTCTCATGGAAAACCTCTGGATGGGTACTTACTGCTATAATGTCAACCAGACCTAGCCTGGTCAGAGAAGGGCTGGAGCCTCTGTGGAACAGAAGACAAACATAACAATTTGGGCCACCTTTGTGCTATGTCTGGGCTGCAGGTACAATGATATAAATGGGGGTCACACTTCCCTGTAGCAGGGAATATGTCAGGTGATGTAGCTCTAGTACACTGCAGCTCAAAGAAAAAACTGCTTCACTGTGCAGTTCCTGGGGCTCAGCACTGTCTCACAGTGCACAGACTCAACATGGCATGATCTATTACCCCAATGGGATAATTTGATCTTTTAGGTTGCTCTTCTAGATATTTGTGCCCAAGCACATCAGAAAAGTGCAGTACTATCCTATACCAGCATATTTCATCTGGTAGATATTAGGGATGTGCACCGGCGACTTTTGAGGTCTCGTGTTTTGTGTTTTGGATCCGGATTTTCGTTATTTTTGAGGTTCGGATTTGTCTCGCAAAACACTTGACGAAAGGTCTCGGTTCGTATTTAAGGTATTGGATTCGGATTTTTTTTGAAAAAAACATTAAAAGTTTAAAAATCAAGTTTTTGGGCTTATTTTCACTCCTAGGCTATTATTAACCTCAATAACATTCAATAACAAGCATTTCCACTAATTTACAGTGTATTCTGAACACCTCACAATATAGTTATTAGTCCAAAACGTTGCAAAAAGGTATCTTTCTGGACTGCGTAGAGGAGTGGGTCACCACAATATATATTAAAAACCCTGAACTTTTATGATTCGCACCAATAATTGTACCTGGACTGCGTAGAGGAGTGGGTCACCACAATATCTTAAAAACCCTGAACTTTTATGATTCGCACCAATAATTGTACCTGGACTGCGTAGAGGAGTGGGTCACCACAATATATTAAAAACCCTGAACTTTTATGATTCGCACCAATAATTGTACCTGGACTGCGTAGAGGAGTGGGTCACCACAATATATTAAAAACCCTGAACTTTTATGATTCGCACCAATAATTGTACCTGGACTGCGTAGAGGAGTGGGTCACCACAATATATTAAAAACCCTGAACTTTTATGATTCGCACCAATAATTGTACCTGGACTGCGTAGAGGAGTGGGTCACCACAATATCTTAAAAACCCTGAACTTTTATGATTCGCACCAATAATTGTACCTGGACTGCGTAGAGGAGTGGGTCACCACAATATCTTAAAAACCCTGAACTTTTATGATTCGCACCAATAATTGTACCTGGACTGCGTAGAGGAGTGGGTCACCACAATATCTTAAAAACCCTGAACTTTTATGATTCGCACCAATAATTGTACCTGGACTGCGTAGAGGAGTGGGTCACCACAATATATTAAAAACCCTGAACTTTTATGAATCGCACCAATAAATGTACCTGGACTGCGTAGAGGAGTGGGTCACCACAATATATATAATAAGAAAACCACCAACTTGTTTGATTCGCACCAATAAATGTACCTGGACTGCGTAGAGGAGTGGGTCACCACAATATATTAAAAACCCTGAACTTTTATGAATCGCACCAATAAATGTACCTGGACTGCGTAGAGGAGTGGGTCACCACAATATATATAATAAGAAAACCATCAACTTGTTTGATTCGCACCAATAAATGTACCTGGACTGCGTAGAGGAGTGGGTCACCACAATATATATAATAAGAAAACCATCAACTTGTTTGATTCGCACCAATAAATGTACCTGGACTGCGTAGAGGAGTGGGTCACCACAATATATTAAAAACCCTGAACTTTTATGAATCGCACCAATAAATGTACCTGGACTGCCTAGAGGAGTGGGCACTGGGCACCACAATAAAATATATAAAAAACCTTCAACAGGTCTGCATTACACTACACATACGGCTGCTCCTCCATCCTCTCCATCATATACATGTTGGAGTTTTAGCGTGTGACAACCTCTTGTTTTTGATAATGTCAGTGCATTTTGAATATTTTTCAATTTGCCCCACACCACTGAATGTACTTTATCTATGATACGCATCTATCTATCTTGACTGCGTAGTGTGGTGGCCCCGGTACACAATTTGGTACCGAGGCCACAATATAATTAAAAAACCCTCCACGTGTCAGAATTCTACCAAACAAGTATCTGGACTGCGTAGTGGGGTGGCCCCGGTACCCAATTTGATACCGGGGCCACAATAAAATAAATACACCCTCCACGTGTCAGAATTCCACCAAACAAGTATCTGGACTGCGTAGTGGGGTGGCCCCGGTACCCAATTTGATACCGGGGCCACAATAAAATAAATACACCCTCCACGTGTCAGAATTCCACCAAACAAGTATCTGGACTGCGTAGTGGGGTGGCCCCGGTACCCAACTTGATACCGGGGCCACAATACCTCCTCCAAACATGCTACAGACAATTCGTCATTGAGATCCCATCAAGTATGTTAAAGACAGACAGGGTCCAAGTGTTATTAGTTGACTTTGTAAAGAAAAAAACTGTCCCTGTTGCACATAGTCGTGCAATGAAGACTTACTTTTTCATTTAAAGGCACGATCTTTCAAGTGTAGTGTTTGTAAGTCTAAGTCATATTATACTTTTGGTAAAATTGGTTTTTTTTGTTCCTCTTTATGTTAATTAATTAGTAATAGAATTAAAGTAGGAAATAGAATTAAATAGAATTAAAGTAGGAAATAGAGTGGTATAGAGTTGTAGTGTGGTATAGATAGAGTGGTCCACACAATATAATAATAAAACCCTCAACTGGTCTGAATTCCACCAAACAAGTATCTTGACTGCGTAGTGTGGTGGCCCCGGTACACAATTTGGTACCGAGGCCACAATATAATTAAAAAACCCTCCATGTGTCGGAATTCCACCAAACAAGTATCTGGACTGCATAGTGGGGTGGCCCCGGTACCCAATTTGATACCGGGGCCACAATACCTCCTCCAAACATGCTCCAGACAATTCGTCATTGACAGACCCCAGACAGACAGGGTCGTAGTGTTATTGTTTGACTTTGTAAACCCAAAAAAATGTCCCTGTTGCACTTGCACATAGTCGTGCAATGAAGACTGACTTTTTCATTTAAAGGCACGATCTTTCAAGTGTAGTGTTTGTAAGTCTAAGTCATATTATACTTTTGGTAAAATTGTTTTTTTTTGTTCCTCTTTATGTTAATTAATTAGTAATAGAATTAAAGTAGGAAATAGAATTAAATAGAATTAAAGTAGGAAATAGAGTGGTATAGAGTTGTAGTGTGGTATAGATAGAGTGGTCCACACAATATAATAATAAAACCCTCAACTGGTCTGAATTCCACCAAACAAGTATCTTGACTGCGTAGTGTGGTGGCCCCGGTACACAATTTGGTACCGAGGCCACAATATAATTAAAAAACCCTCCATGTGTCGGAATTCCACCAAACAAGTATCTGGACTGCATAGTGGGGTGGCCCCGGTACCCAATTTGATACCGGGGCCACAATACCTCCTCCAAACATGCTCCAGACAATTCGTCATTGACAGACCCCAGACAGACAGGGTCGTAGTGTTATTGTTTGACTTTGTAAACCCAAAAAAATGTCCCTGTTGCACTTGCACATAGTCGTGCAATGAAGACTGACTTTTTCATTTAAAGGCACGATCTTTAAAGTGTCAGAAAGAGAGAGAAGACACAGGAGAGGAGAGTTGTAGCTGGGGACCTGGGGTGGAAGCTCCCAGGCTCCCCCAGCATTGCCTGGAAGTCTGAGCGTGGTGACTGAGCCAGGGCAAGGAATGTGTGCCCTGGATGAGGGGGAGAACTCCATGCCACTATAGTGAACCCAAGAGAGAGGGGGACACTGCACATGGAAGAGGCCCTGGAGTGAGGGCTGCTACAAGAGGCATGGTAGCTGTAGTGTCAGATCCTGAGGCTGAGAGTACACAGAGTGACGTGTCAGAGCACAGGAGACATTATCCCCGCAGAGGAGGGATGAGCTGCAGTTGAGAGGTCTGTTGTTGAAATAGGACATGCACACTTTAACAAACCAATCATTTCAGCGACAGGGCCTACCAAACAACTTTGACTGAAATGATTGGTTTGTTTGGGCCCCCACACCAAAAAAGCTATTCATCTCTCCCTGTACAGACTAAACAGGCTCTACTGAGGCAAGATGTCGTCCTCATCCTCAACCTCTGATTCCTCTCCCCCTACAGTGTGTACTTCCTCCTCATCACACATTATCAATTCGTCCCCGCTGGACTCCACAACCACAGGTCCCTCTGTAGTATCTGGAGGGCAGTGCTGTACTTCATTGAGGAATTGATTATTCATTTTTATAAACATCATTTTTTCAACGTTGTGAGGAAGCAACCTCCTTCGCCGCTCACTGACCAGGTTCCCCGCTGCACTAAAAACTCTTTCCGAGTACACACTGGAGGGGGGACAACTCAGGTAAAATAGAGCCAGTTTGTACAGGGGCTTCCAAACTGCCTTTTTTTCCTGCCAGTAACAATATGGACTGTCTGACATGTCTACTTGGATGGTGTCAGCAAAGTAATCCTCCACAATTTTTTCAATTGTGACAGCATCCAATGCAGCGAGAGTAGACATGTCTGCAATGGTTGGCAGGTCCTTCAGTCCGGACCAGATGTTATCAGCATCCCCGCCAGTGCCTCTTTTGGGAAAACTGAGCTTTTTCCTCGCAGCCATAGATGTGGAAGAAAATGAGGGTGGAGCTGTTGGCATGTCACGGTCCTCTTCAG
The DNA here is from genome assembly GCF_038048845.1 of Mixophyes fleayi. Lineage (NCBI taxonomy): Eukaryota > Metazoa > Chordata > Amphibia > Anura > Limnodynastidae > Mixophyes > Mixophyes fleayi. The sequence goes on along the minus strand of NC_134405.1, from coordinate 284,965,358 downwards.
AGGACAATCTCCTGACCAGCAGGTCTTTGCACCGCTGTAGATTTGTGTCCGCCGGAAACAGAGACACAACATACGCTTTAAACCGAGGATCGAGCACGGTGGCCAGAATGTATTCCTCTGACTTTAAAAGAGTGACCACCCTCGGATCCTGGCAAAGCGTACGAAGGGCTACATCCACAAGAGCTACATGCTTGCTGTAATCGCAATGGCTTACCAGCTCCTCCCTCACTTTCTCCAGCTGCTTCTGCAACAGCCTGATCAGGAGAATGACCTGACTCAAGCTGGCAGTGTCGGAACTGACTTCTCGTGTGGCAAGTTCAAATGGCTGCAGAACCTTGCACAACACGGAAATCAGTCTCCACTGCGCTTGACTCAGGCGCATCCCCACTCCTTTGCCTATGTCGTAGGTGGCTGTGTAGGCCTGAATGGCCTTTTGCTGCTCCTCCATCCTCTGCAGCATATAGAGGGTGGAGTTCCAGCGCGTCACAACCTCTTGTTTGAGGTGATGGCAGGGCAGGTTCAAGCTTTTTTGATGTGCCTCTAGTCTGCGGTAGGCACTGGCTGAATGCCGAAAGTGTCCAGCAATTTTGCGGGCCACCGCAAGCATCTCCTGCACACCCCTGTCACTCTTGAGGTAATGCTGCACCACCAAATTAATGGTGTGGGCAAAACATGGGACGTGCTGGAAATTGCCCATATTTAATGCCCGCACAATGTTACTGGCATTGTCTGACACCACAAATCCCCATGAGAGTCTAAGTGGGGTAAGCCACTGGGAGATAATTTCCCTCATTTTCTCTAATATGTTGTCAGCGTTGTGCCTCTTATTAAAGCCTGTAATGCACAATGTTGCCTGCCTTTGCATGAGCAGCCATTTTGTAGATGCTGCTACTGATGCAGCTGTTGCTGTTGCTGCGGAAGGGGATGCATCTACCCAGTGGGCTGTCACAGTCATATAGTCCTTCGTTTGCCCAGAACCACTTGTCCACATGTCCGTGGTTAAGTGGACAGTGGGTACAACCGCATTTTTAAGAGCACTGAGGACACTTGATCGTACTTCTCTGTACATTTTTGGTATCGCCTGCCTAGTGAAGTGGAATCTCGAGGGGATTTGGTACCGGGGACACAATACCTCCATCAACCCTCTTAATCCCACTCCACTGATGGCGGACACCGGGCGCACGTCTAACACCAACATTGCAGTTACAGCCGCAGTTATACGCTTTGCAATAGGGTGACTACTATCGTATTTGGTGGTCATGGCAAACGACTGTTGGACGGTCAATTGTTTGGTGAAAGACTTAGCGGTCTTACGACTTCCCCTCTGGGAAGATGACCGACTAACAGCAGCAACAGCAGCAGTGGCAGTAGTAGGCGTACCGCTGCAGGATTCCTCGGATGAATCCCGTATTGAGGAGGACTCAGTCTGGCTGGTGACTTGGGCTGCAGGACTGAATCTGATGGAGATTGTGGAGGAAGTTGACGAGGAGGGTGTTGCTGGTGTGTATCCAACTGGACCACGGGATTTAGGTGTCCCTGTACCGATGAGGGTCCTAGCCCCAGTTCCTGAACTAACCACTGAACTATAAAGGTTATTCAGGTGACGTATAAGGGAGGATGTTCCTAGGTGGGCAAGATCCTTACCCCTGCTTATTTGAGCTTTACATAAGCTACATATTGCCATACATTGGTTGTCTGGATTTGGATAAAAATAACTCCAGACCGAAGAGGTGCATTTTTTGGTCTTCTGACCAGGCATGACGATGGGCTTTTTCATCCCATGGACATCAGCTGTTTCCCCCCCTGGTGCCTCATTTACAATAACCACATCACCATCCTCATCATCAAGTTCCTCCACAGCGCCAGCTACATCATCAATAGCCTCCTCCCGAGCCACCTCTTCCCGTACAGTGATGGGAAGGTCAGGCTTGACAACCACCAACACCCTTGGACTCGCCTTGGGGATTTGTGATAATTTCTCTTTAGAAGGCAGAGTTGTTTGCTGTTTTGTTGCTGACAGCATAACTCTCTTCAATTTTTTGTAGGGGGGGGGAGGAGGAGGAGGGCTAAGATCCGTGGGTGAAGCTGAACCACTAGTCATGAACACGGGCCAGGGCCTAAGCCGTTCCTTGCCACTCCGTGTCGTAAATGGCATATTGGCAACTTTACGTTTCTCCTCAGATGATTTTAAGTTTCTCTTTTTGCTACTTTTTCTTAACTTGGGCTTTTTGGATTTTACATGCCCGGTACTACGAGATTGGGCATCGGGCTTGGAAGACGACGTTGATGGCATTTCATCGTCTATGTCATGACTAGTGGCAGCAGCTTCAGCATTAGGAGGAAGTGGGTCTTGATCTTTCCCTACTTTATCCTCCAAATTTTTGGTCTCCATTATATGTAGCACAAGATACTGCAGAATGTGTGAACTTGGTAATATTGCAGTACCAATGGACTTATACTGCTGGATTGGTTTTGCAAATTTGGTTATAATTATTATATATTTTTTTTTTTTTTTTTTTTTTTTACTTTTTTTTTATTTTTAAAAAACTTGGGAATAGTGGGGAAATAACTATGCCCTTAGAAGCACAGAGCACAGGACACAGCACCACTGGACTGAACAGGACACGGCACAGGACCCAGCAGCACTACGGAACTCAGCAGGACAGAGCACAGGACACAGCACCACTGGACTGATACTGCAGAATGTGTGAACTTGGTAATATTGCAGTACCAATGGACTTATAATGCTGGATTGGTTTTGCAAATTTGGTTATAATTATTATATATTTTTTTTTTTTTAAATTTTTTATTATTTTTTACTTTTTTTTTATTTTTTAAAAACTTGGGAATAGTGGGGAAATAACTATGCCCTTAGAAGCACAGAGCACAGGACACAGCACCACTGGACTGAACAGGACACGGCACAGGACCCAGCAGCACTACGGAACTCAGCAGGACAGAGCACAGGACACAGCACCACTGGACTGATACTGCAGAATGTGTGAACTTGGTAATATTGCAGTACCAATGGACTTATAATGCTGGATTGGTTTTGCAAATTTGGTTATAATTATTATATATATTTTTTTTTTTAAATTTTTTATTATTTTTTACTTTTTTTTTATTTTTTAAAAACTTGGGAATAGTGGGGAAATAACTATGCCCTTAGAAGCACAGAGCACAGGACACAGCACCACTGGACTGAACAGGACACAGCACAGGACCCAGCAGCACCACTGACCTCAGAAGGACAGAGCACAGCACACAGCACCACTGGACTGATACTGCAGAACACAGCACAGCACAGCACAGCACAGCACAGCACTAAACAGCACAGCACAGCACAGCACTAAACAGCACAGAACTAAACAGCACAGAACTAAACAGCACAGAACTAAACAGCACAGAGGACCACCTAACACACCCTCCCTCTACCCTGATCAATGCCCGAGTGAAGATGGCGGCGACTAGCGGGGAATTTATAGGATCCGAGTATCGCGAGATCCGACAACGGGATTATGAGTCAGAGCCTCAGTTTCACTTTTGAATTTGGCGCCAATACCCGGATCTGTCTCGGATCCGACTCGGATCCGCAACGTTCGGGTGGGCTCGGATTTCAGAAATCCGAGCGCGCTCATCCCTAGTAGATATATGCACGGTTTGCACATCAGCAATGGGTACAGTTGTGTATACTGGTGAATTGGTCACACTGAAGCGCACAGATGTACATTTCTCCTTTGCACTGACCATCACAATTGACCATAATTTAGGTCTATTTAAGATGCCTGTTTCCATATAACTGTAATACAATAGTTTGTATGAGATAACTACAGTAATAGAGTAGAAAACACAACTCTCTAAAATGCTAAGCGATTCAATTATTTTACTTAAAGAAAGCATTTTCTATTTCACAATAAGTTTTTTTTCTCATTATTATGAATGTCAGCAACTTCCCTTGGAACTGAGCTTACATAATGATTGTATATTGTTCCAAGCAGTTTCATTTTTGTTCATTTAGACAAAGGTTGGCATGGGGTTTATATACAAGAATGCCTTAATTTATGTTTGCTTTAGCATTCCCTGCTAATACCCTGTTTTGCCAAAGTGTGCTCATTATGCTTTTCAGTGCAAATAATGATGCGGGAATTGCAGTGTTTAGGAATTTCAGTGCAAATGGACAACAAAAGATACAGGTTACGAACAAGCCTGTTGCCAGCGGGGGAAAAATTACTATGAAAAAACGCAGTTGGGTTAATTAGAGTTTACCAACAAAATGATATATTAACATTAATTGAGTAAAGTATGTGTTAAAAGAACAATTATTCTATGAAAAACTCACCCATATATTATTAATAAATATTTCATTTTGAATTCAGCATGTGTTATGCTAAGTGTCTATATTGTCCTGCTAAACCATGCTTAACATTTAATCACTTGTTCAGCTTTCTAGTTGAAGGACGCTAAGATATGACTAACTCACTAATCGTATCCACACATATTGTGATCTGATATTTCAAACAGCAGCCAAATAACTTGGATACATGTAGATGTTGTGCATCTGGTTGTTCAGGGACTCGGCCAACCAGATCGTAATTTACTCAAAGGATAGATAAGAACACCAATCATTTGAAAATGTAGGTCATCGAAGTTTGATTATGTATAACAACTGTTCTGGAGCCCAGGCGAACACTTCAGTGGTCATCGAATTTTGTCTAACCAGCAAATTGTCAGAATGGACAGTTATAGTTATGGTTTGTGTATGTGTAGGACCAGAATAATCAAGCTAACTGATCAAGATCTGTGAATGATCAGAGTTTTTTTATTTATTTGGAAAATCTTACCAGCTGATCTGCATTATGTGCGATCGTTGGCTACCTGCACCAATTAGCCTGACAATCAAAAGACTGAATATTTGCAGTTTTGGACCACTGGGTGTTGCTACATTATTGAGATGCATTGCCTGAGGTCAGAGAATCTTTATGTTTTCTTTCTTCATTGCTCATCTGTGTGTATAATTTTGAAGTGGGTATAGATATAAGCCTCTTGTTAGATAACAAAATATGTGACTTGAACTTTTAATTTGATTGATTATTTTAACATTCACATTGTATGTTTGCTAGATAGAAGCCAGTATTTCATTTTTTATCTGCAAAATAAAGAATGTATCATATTTATATTATCTTGATTTAAGTAAAACATTATTCTGCCCAAATAGACATATTTTTCTGCATATACACATTTATTAACATTTAATTAACTTACCATATAACCTCTTTGGCCCAGGTATTCTGACATATTATACTGAGCAGTGTCCCTCGCAACTAAATTATTATAAAGAGGCTGGAATATTTACTTGATTTTTCAAAGCAAATCATTTAAACAACGCAAATTTTAGACATAATAAGTATGTCAGTGTGATATCCACTGGATATAAGGTTATGTGTGACCCGGGCTGCGCTAGTCGCAGGTATCGGGTGATGTGTGATGTGCACACATCTGCGCTGAGTGGGGAAGGGGTTGTTTTAACGGAGTCTCCACTGCAGAAGCTTATGGGTGGGGACAGAAGGGGATGCAGAGACAGCTCGGTGCATGAAAGAATGGCTAACCATCCAAACTTAAGTATCTCGCTATATCACACTGTTAAATTCATCAAGGAAACGCACCCAAATTGACAAATCCTCTCTAATTTGTTGTGATAGCCTGGGCATGGGCTTCAGTATAGGGAGCCCAATTACCGATTGGATCTAAGTGATACTTTACCGAATGCCTGACATACAAAAGTTGCTATGGTGTCAATTTTGATGTCCGTGAATGACAGCCTTCAGTATTATCATGCCCTTTTGGCAAGCCAAGCGTCTCAAATAGGGCTTGGGTATTGGTAAAAACGTTGCCACATTGCAGGGAGATGCAAGGACCAATGATAAGGAAGTCATCCAGGTAGTGAGCCACTCTTAGTTGACGATTGACCACTTCAATGTATCAGTGCAAAAATGTACTAAAACATTCAAAATAGGTGCACGGTATAAAGCACCCCATAGGAAGGCACTAATCTATGAAAACCCATGAATCGGAAAGACTCAGGGTACAATGGCAGGAGGTGGAAGGCCAATTCAATATCAACCTTTGCCAGTAATACCCCCGCGACAATTTCCTTCACTAAACCCAGGGCAAACTCAAAGGTTTGGTAGACTATTGTGGAGTGCTGTGGGTCAATTGCGCCATCCACCTAAACACTGTAAGCAATTACTTTGATGTTTGCACCTCCGACCACTAGAGATCTCTGCATTCCTAAACTTGCCCTTATCCAAGATGGCCAGAATGGCATCAAGGAGAAACTATCTTGGATCCTGTTTCCTGTTTCGGCCTATAATAGGCACTTCCTGGATGAAACATGTACTTGAGTATTCTGCCTGCTCAGCACCTGCTACTTGCTGCACTTCCTTGAATTCTTGACTCCCCTGCTTGTGTACCGACCCGGCAAACATTTGACTACCCTGCTTGTGTACCAACCTGGAAAACGTCTAACTACCCTGGTTGAGTACCGACCTGGCAAACGTCTGACTCTTCGCTGGATATCTACTTCTCTATTGGGTTTGAGATAATACTACCAGTATTGTTACAGACATCTTCCAGAGAGGATAAGTGCTGGATCAGACAAAAGGCTTTTCTGGGTACAACACCAACCGGCGAACAAGCAGACCGTCTAAAGAGGGGGAAGGGAATGGACCACACATGCAATCGAAAATTAACTTCATATTTTTTTCTGCTCGTATGTGGGGATGTGGGGGTTAGTGTAAGCCGATTTCAGGTTCTTAATAGCCACAGTACACAATGACCCCGCTATGGACATCCCATCTTAATACCCTGCAACAAGAAAACGCCAGCCCCTGTTCAGGGTATAATCGAAGTCAACGAGACAGTGCTTCAGACAAAAGGGCAAGCATGTTTGTATTTGCACAGTGTGCCCCTACCACACTGGGATTGTCAAAGGTGAAACATTTGTTTCTGCTAAGAATGGAGGAGCCTCTCACAGGGTTTTTTCAAGACTCTGGCATCTGCAAGCTGGAGCCCTGAAACAGAAGATGGGTTAGAAAGAGACATATCCTTATGTGAAACTTAGGGGGCATGACAGCCACATACCATGATAAGGGCCTCTCGACAAGGCAGGGGCCCATGATTAAGAGAGCTAGTAGGAACAGGATCCTGCTGTGACAGTGCTGAAAACTGTTGATGAACACCAGGTGAAATTGGAGTGTGCTGCGATGGGGCAGGGGAAGATTGGCACAGAACGGATGGTCTGGGCTATTGCTGACCCGAAAATACACCAGCAGAATAAAACTTTTGAGGCCAATGGTTCGGGGGCATGGGAGTTAAGTGAAATTGGGATGCGGGAAATGAGAAGAGTGGAGGGAAACATTGGGAATTATACAGTGCCCCCGTGGTGAGTACTGCATTGGAGAGAAAGGCAGAGGGAAAGGAAGAGAACTGGCCAGCAGAGTAAGAACGAGAGAGCTGGAAATACAGTGTCTGAGGGACAGACAGCTGGGTAATAGGAAACTCAGTATGGTGGAAGGGGGAACGTTGGAAAGAATGGGTGGGGAGCAGGGAAGGGGACCGGATGGGACAGTGGGAGGCACCATTGACTGGGGGCATGGGGATTGGGCTGCAGGTGAACCATGGGCGCTGGATGAGCCAGTGGAGGAGCAGCCAGAGACTGCGGGAGGAAAAACCATAGAGGAGTGGAGGTAATAGGAGAGACATGGCCAGACTGGGAAACAGGTAAAGATGGGGGGCATGTTGGAAACGTGGTGGGGGGGGTGAGGTTGGGGGTTCTGCATTGGAGGTGGGGGGGGGGAAAGCTGTTGCCAAAGGGAAATCAAAAGCACTTGGATATTGCCTGCAGCTGGCAGATGTCCTGGCACTGCAGGATCATTCACTGGCAGATAGGGGGAGTGGGGTATTGTGGGGGAGTGCATCTTTATTAAGGGAGAGGAGGAGGAGCAGAGGTACTGGCAGCCAACTGAGCTTCCCACTTTCACCCTTACATTTTCTATTCCCACCACTTCTAAATTTCTTGTTCAGTCACTGAACAAGTCCTCGCATTAGTTGTTTTCCACCTGCTGCGTTGGTACTTGAAGAATGTTCATGTTCTTATTTCTGCTGGATAGGAATAGCAATCCACAATCTCAGCTTCTCCTTTAGTTTCAAACACAACCATCCCTATTGGGTGAGTTCTATAACAAAGTTATCAGATAACGTGATCAATTTGATAAGTGATCAATGTAGGGGAGGGGACTGAAAGAGTGTTTTATATAAAAATTAATCAATTAGCTCTGTCAATATAGGAAAACTTATTAACCATTATTAGCAGTGTACATGCAAATCTGTTGAGTAGAGGTCCCTGTTATTTCATCATAACATAATAGAGGCAGTGGTTCAGTACAGTGAAAAGTATACAATAAAGAGGACGTTTGTATGCAGAGTTGCTGGGAAAGTTCTCTGTGACTGCTTGCAGGTCATCTTCTAAGCAGGCACTGTCTCCCATAGCTGAAGAACCAACCATTTATTGATGGTGTTATTTCACACCTTCATGACCAGAACACATTTCCCAATAATGCCTCTCCTTGCAATAAAAGAAAATCAATTTGTGTTTCATTTTTAGGACAGTGGACCTTATTTTGGTGTATAACGCTGTTTTGAACCAGTCATACAACTTTCTATACCTTTCTATAACTATGAAGATTTGCTTTTATATACATGCTTTACTGAAAATTGCCTGTCTTATGTATATGGCTGAAGTTGTGAAGTTTTCTTTTCTCTTTTGATGCCTATGTATATGAGTTTACAATTTTAGTCTTCTAGTTACAACCCACCATGTTTTTGATTTTGTAAAAAGAACCTTTTTAATACTTAAAAAATAAATGACTAGAGAGTTATGGCATAGTCATACTTATTGTACTGTTTCTACTTTCCCAGCAGTTTTGACCTTGAAGTGACCACGTCTAAATTCAAACTTCAAGAGAACAAAGGAGATTCGGTTCAAGTAACCGGCGAGACTGAAGTCAAATTACGAAGATCCCGCAAAAAAAATAAAAGAAGCAGCGTGGTGTTTGCTGAAGAAAAGCCAGTTGTGGAATCTCCTGTGTCACAGACGAAGAGAGTAAGTTGTCTTGTAACATTTTATTCCATTAATCTGAACAAATGAAAGACTTGTAACATTTCAATAAACAACCAGTATGAAAGTGAAAACAAGGTGGATTAGTTTATTATGTAAAAATGGGAATTATATAGAGCTAAAATATTATTTAAAAACAAACATCACCAAATATTATCCATAGCCAGCTCCCCTCTCTCAACATGTTTCCACTTTCTTGATGAGCTGTTGGCAACTGACCGTTAGTTGGGAATTGGGGGTAGGGGGGGTGGATGGGGGATCAAGGAAATTTATGACTGCAAAATCACAGGACATCACTAGAATACATATCAGAATGCGGGGGAGAAGACACTGACAAATAGCTGGGGACAGGTCAGCATATGCAGTAAAATTATTATTTTAAACTGTCCAGACAACTACATTTATGCTACACGTTGTAAATTAAAGTCCTGTAAAGATAAAGTACGTAAGTGTTGTGGACTCATGTTTCTATGTCACCGACACCCCTTCTGCATCAGAGAAGCATTTAAGTTGGCTGCAGAACATGAAAACATTTAGTGCTAGATTTATCAAACCTTCTAATTAGGAAAAATGGAGGAATTGCCCGTAGCAACCAATGAAACTCTAGCTATCATTTATCTAGTACACTCTAGAAAATGACAGCTAGAATCTTGCTTTGGACTACTCTTTTCCCTTTTAGAAGGTTGGTAAGCTACAACGGAGGACACTGATGCACTGAGTCCCGGGACTTCTATAGTGAATTGTAGGGTAAGAGTTCTTTATCCCACTTTGGCACATCGTTATATCTGCAAGACTGAGATTTGCTTCCGTGCATCCATATTCCATATACCCACAAAAGAGCTATAAACATCAACCACGTTCAGTATATTTTGCGCGCTCTCTTTTATTTTATTTGTACTGTTGTTTAAGAGGTGCTGCATTTAATCAAGAGAGCGCTTCCCATTTTTATGCTATATACTATATATTATTATGGCGAGCAGCACTCAATATGTAATACACACAAAAAGGAACATAGCTATAAATAAATTATTTATTGAAAATAATATCTCTATGGTTCCCAGAAACGTTCCCACCGGAAGTGATTTCTGTACACATTATCTTCAATTTGAGAAATTATGTCAAGCAGAAACTAGGCAGTGGTGGGAAACTATCACACTAACTAAGTATTTAGAGAAAGGTGTGATACCTAGGGGACTTCGTTTCCATAAAAATCCTACCTTTGTTCCCTTTCAAGGAGATTTGTTCAAAAAATGGAATACTATTTTGGATCAATGTTTTAATCAATTAATGGAATTAGTCATAGATGATAGATCCAAGTCCTTACAATCATTAGAATCTCAATTAGAAACTCTCAATAAAACCTTTGAACCACTTAAGGAAATGGAAAATTTTAAAAGATTGTCAATAATTACACAAGACAAACTTTCAAAATCAGAGGAAGAAATCCAAAATAGAAAACTAAAGAAATTTCTAAGAGATTTGGAGGACAAAAAAGAGATGGATATCAGTGGTATGAGACCCAAACCAACTAGTACTATCCCACAACATCAAGCAAAAAAAGTTAGAAACACGAAACCACCTAATATGAAAAAAACATTAATTAGAAATATTCCAGAGCAACCAACTACTAAAAGAACATATCAATTATATAACAATTTTTTTTTTAGTTTTGGTAAAAGGAAAGAAACGGAACAAGCCGCTATAGAATCATTCAGACAGGGTGAATCATTTGCTAAGAAAGAAATGCAAGATACATCCCGATCCTTAATGCAAAATATTACCAAAAAAGCAGTAGCAATGAATAGAAAGAGAGCATTGTCAGAAGATTCTGAAGATTTTTTACAACTTCTCTTTGGGACAGAGGAATCACCCACGACATCCACCACAAATTTATCCCCACGAATCAAAAGAACGAGGAACTCAATGAAAGAAAATATCTAAAAAGAGGAAATAGAGAAAGAAAAAATAAATTTAAGCCCTCATCACAAAATGCAGTCAGTGCCTCTTCGGAAGGTATCTTTAACTTAAGCAATAAAGTTCTTACAACTGACCAGACTAATGTTCTAAAAAAAGGAATGAAGTTTGCACCTCAATCCTTTCCGAACAAATTCGATATGTATATCGATTTACATCGGTTTGTTCGTACTATATGTTTGAAGAAATTTTATCAAAAAAATTCAATAGAGAGAACAATCACCAACTCAGATCATTATGTCCACACTAATTTTAAACAACAAAGCAGTTTTTATCCTAGCTTTGTAAAAGGATCATCCATTGAGACCTTCCAGAAGCATGTAGAGAAAGATTTAGAAAATCTGCCGGGAAAAATGAAAATTAAGCAAAATCTTTCCAAAAATGAACAACTCGCCTTGAAGGAACTAAAAGATGACCCTGACTTGATCATTAAAACCGCAGATAAAGGCGGTGGAATTGTGATTATGGATAAAACCAAATATATGGAAGAATTGGAAAGGTTACTAATGGATACAGATACCTACAAAGAATTACCGAAAGATCCTACGACCCAATACCAAAATGAATTGGTTGATTTGTTGCAAGAAGGTCTCAATTTGGGAATTCTGTCAAAAAAAGAATTTGATTACTTATATAATCAGAATCCAAGTATTCCGGTATTTTATCATCTATCGAACATACACAAGAATATTACCAACCCTCCGGGCCGCCCCATAGTGTCAGGGATTAATTCTATCACATCAAATTTGTCAGGTTACGTTGATTTTTTTCCTGCAACAACTAGTGACACAACAAAAGAGCCACCTTAAAGACACTACATCCATCCTAAAAATTTTGGATGAACTAGTATGGAAAGAATCATATACATTAGTCACCTGTGATGTAAAATCCCTTTACACATGCATTAATCATGCAGATGGATGTGCACATTCTTACCACTACTTGTTCAATGAGACTGATCTGGAGAATGAACAGATCAACTTCATTATGAGTAGTATGGAGTACATTCTCCAACACAATTACTTTTGCTACAATGATAAGTTTTATCAACAAATATCAGGGACTGCAATGGGGACGCGTTTTGCCCCAAGTTATGCCAACTTATTTGTGGCAAAATGGGAGAATGACTGCATATGGACCAATAACCCTTTTGTTGAACATGTCATTCATTGGTATAGGTACATAGATGACGTCCTTCTCATTTGGGAAGGGTCAGATGAAAGCCTCTCACAATTCCTTAAATACATTAACAATAATACTTTAAACATGGAATTCACAGCTGAATTCAGTCCTCACAAAATAAATTTCTTAGATATTACCATATACATAAAAAATAATGAAGTTAAAACTAAAAATTATATTAAAGTGAAGTGAAGTGAAGTAAGTAAGTACCAACAATTTCCTATTGGCCACAAGTAACCATCACAAACATTGGATTCACAATATACCAGCAGGACAATTCAGACAACTTAAAAGGAATTGCACTGATGAGAATGTGTTTGCAATGCAAAGTATGGATTTAAGAGACAAATTTCTAGAAAGGAAATTCAAAACGAAATCGATAGACCTCGCACTTGAGAATGTGAGCAAATTGGAAAGGAGAGATATGTTAACATACCATAGCCAGAAAACAAAAAAGACTCCAATAATTCCATTTATCACTCAATATAATAGCAATTCACAAGCTATGGAAAAGATTATTCAAAAGCACTGGTCTATTTTAAAACTAGATCAAGATATCAAGGAATTATTACCCAACAGACTGCATATTATATATAGGAAAGCGGGAAATTTAAAACAAATTCTTGCTAGCAGCTATATTCCAATTTCTAAAACAAAACCATCACTAACTATATCGCAAGGATTTTGGTATTGCTTTAACTGTAAAGCATGCAAAGAATTGAATATAACTCAAACCAATGCCATTACAACATTTCAATTTACTTCTAACAATAAACGTTTCAATGTTAAACAGCCAATCAGCTGTAATACTGAAGGTGTCATCTATATGCATCTATATGCTGGAATGCGAATGTGGCCTCCAGTATATAGGACGAACCATACGCACCTTAAAAATTAGGATTGCAGAGCATTTACACAATATTAAAAGAAAATTGAAGACACATAGCGTCTCTAATCATTTTCTGAACAATTCAAGGTGCAATCCAAAAAAACTTAAATTTTTGGGTATACAAAAGTCAATAAATTCTGGAGAGGAGGTGATTATGTATCCAACATATCAAGACAAGAGACGAAGTGGATATACATGGCAAGAACTCTGATACCTCATGGTCTTAACAGTGATTTCAATCTGGGATCATTTTTAAAACTTTAATTTTAATTTTTTATTTATATATTTGTATTTATATATTTTTCATTGTACTTATATTCTTTTATCTAATACTATATACCTTGGAATATCATATTACATATCATGATTATTTTTATTTTAATAAATGTCATACCGTATTTTTTAACCTAGTAGATTTTATTTGCTTAGCCAATGAGGTGATAGTCGCCTCTACATATAAGCACAACCTGTCTTTGAATAACATCCTTGAAAAAGTTCAGTATTGGATGAAACGCGTCGGATGCTTTTTGATCACTCACAGCCACCGTAGTTTACCTTGGAATCTACACTTCCGCATTAGATGTGCAGCGGGACGCCGTTCACACAGTCTACACAGAGAAAGATTACAGCTACAATGGAGAACACTGATGCACTGAGTCCTGGGACTTTTATAGGGAATTGTAGGGTGATGTACCTCTCACTCTTCCACAGGCTGTGTGTTGTTGGTAGACAACATGCTGCCTGGCTAAGAAATAAGACAGGGGCAGCAGAAGCAAGGAGAGTCCATCTTAAAATTTGCAGACATTTTGCTTAAAAAAAAGAGGGGTTTGTGCACTGCAAGATTAGGATATTGCAGATTTCGCCTTTTTATTATTCTCTTTATGTATTTTGGATGCTCAAAAAGTACTACCGCATAAGCCGGGATTCTAATTTGCTGTTGTAAGATCCCCTCTAACATTTTTCCCTCAAAATAAGACTGAACAGAATGCTGAAATTACTTGTACGATTTTAGTGTATAACTTTGCATAATATAGGTATGGAGATACCTATAGAACATTTCTCTAAATAGCAGAAGTGGATATTTAAATTGGGATTGGTGTCTCTAATAGAAAGGGATGCAAATATTCAAATGTAAATGCTTGCCTTTAAGCAAACACACCGTGTATCATTTTGAAGTCCATTTTCCGAGAAATAAATGAAACTTATGTTCACGCTAAAAGTTGTATTTATTTCCTGCTTTACTCACTTTATATTCAATGAAAATCATGCAGCTAAAGTTATAGACTTGCATATTTAAAGTATTGCACAGTCAGCTAAATGTATCATCTTGTTCCCCATGCTGTGTTTTTGGGTATATTATAAGGTTTTATGCCTTCACTGTGTATCAGAATCCCTGGGAGATTTTGTGTTGTGAGTGATAATGGAATGTCATATTCTATATCTAAAAGTTGTGAAAGTAGAAAACAATGCATTATTTATATGTGGTTAGTTTGTGAAGCCTGTTTTTAAATATAGTCAGGCCACTCAGATGTCACATTCAAGGCAGATGACTTGTAAATTTGAAATGAGAGAGAAAAGAGAGGAAGCAGTGGTGGAACTGGGGGTGTATACGGTGGTATGCCATATCACCATCTTTACTGCCTTCATTCTAACACTATCAAAATCCATTTCCATAATTTTTTTCATACCGCCTCTTCTAAATTTCCATATGCCACTTCTAAATGTCCACTTGTACCAGTCTACCTGCATATCTCCCAATAAATCAGAACAAAGTGTGCACACTAACGCAAAGTGGTGACAAGCATACAAAAAGGCCTTTCAATTGCCCTGCATGTAACCATGATGAGTACCCTCCCCCCAACCCTGCCCTATCAGGACATGCAGGAAACACATAGGGGTATATTTACTAAACTGCGCATTTGAAAAAGTGGAGATGTTGCCTATAGCAACCAATCAGATTCTAGCTTTTATCTATTTATTGCATTCTACAAAATGATAGCTAGAATCTGATTGGTTGCTATAGGCAACATCTCCACTTTTTCAAACCCGCCAATTAGTAAATCTAGTCCATAGTAAGCACACATTGGAATACTACTGTGAATATGCCAGAGTGTTAGAATTCTATTTGTTGCTATGGGTTACAGGGCTTTTTTCCTGTGCAACAATTTTCACAATGTTTCTCAACAGACAATTTCCATTTTCTAGCTGCAATATGCTTACATACTGAAGCTTAAATGATAGCAAAACACTTTCGAAAATTTTGTAAGAGAAGGTAAAAAATATACAAAATTATAAGATTATTCAGATTTATGGCCCAAGCATGGCAGGTAATCTGGTCCTTAAATGAATTTGAGTGAAAGTTAAAAGGAATAAGATTAAGTACTGCTTATTTGTGTACTTTTTACATTTTCAAACCCTCTTTTTACCTAGCAGTGGCATTGCTTGAGAAAAAAATGCTGCGTCTGACTTGTGTTTTTAAAGAGAGTTTCTAGCATGTAGCCGCTTATTTAAATAAAGAATAGATTCCCCAGCGCACTAGTAAAATGAAGATGCCCTCTGGTAAAAGAAATGATGAGATGACTGGTAATTTTGATGTAATTCTATTGATTGCAGTGCAAATAAAACATAAACATAAAGAAAACAAAGGGGAGTGATCACTCAATATGATTAAACAAAAACAATGTTAAAAGCAGCAAAGCAAGAAAATTTCAAAATAAGCAAAGTCCATAGGCTCTTAGTGCATGAATGGCCACAGTTGTGGATAAAAGATGCCCAAATAAACCTAATCACTGGATAGGAATAGGTAATGGCAAATCTCAGGCTTGCCTAGTAGCCCAGGTAGATTTAGGGGTAAATGTATCAAGCTGAGAGTTTTTCAGTGGGTTTGAAAAAACAATCATATTCTAGCTATCTTTTATTTAGTACATTCTACAAAATGATAGCTAGAATGCGTGCTAGGCTTATGGAAAGTCAATCATTCATATATCTCATTGCAGAGATGCAGGTATCGAGAATAATGAAGGGACATAGGCGTGAATAAGCAGTCTCAGGATGTGTGTATATGGACTTAGGTAGACTCCCCAGGTGCTCTGGTCCTAGATTGTTTCCTCCAATGCTGCCCGCACGTCGTCTTCTTCTTCCAGATGTGGTGTGTAGTTGCCGGCAGTATGAAATAAGTTTGTGGCGCGCATGCGCATACATCCGCAGCGGAAATAAACTGCAAACAATTTCGCCAGAAAGTAGAATGAACTATAAGCCAGTACAGATGTTAAGATATGGATCCGCTATGTAGTCCTACCCGTTTCATGTTTACGAGTAGGCCAGGGAATCTATTCTCTATCTAGACCTTTAGGGGATTGGGACCTTTCCCCTGCACATACTCCCCTTGGCTACATACAGACTTACACTAGAAGCACATATCTCCCACCTCCTTTGGCTTATTTAAATAAAACTGATTCTATTCTATGCATCCATACCCATTTCTTCATACTTGTGTCTGCGTGCGGTGGTGCCAGGACATGTTTTTGTGGACTGCTTGATCCATTTTAGTGCATTCAAAGTATGCCTGCATAATTGAAAAAGTCAATTGTTCTCTGTGAGAATGCATTGTGTACATACCCACTTGCAGCTGTTTTCTTTCCATTTCTGTCAATGGCACATTCATTCAGTGGGGTTTTGTACTACATGTTCGAACTCTATCAAAATGAAGGTGCCATTGAGAGTGGTTAATGACACGCTTGTTAAAATCCTTCTTCATTTATACAGTGACAAGATTCCTAGCAAGCAGTTTGCATCATCCCTAATGGTTTTCATTTTTCTTTCCTGTGAATAACAGCTACGGATGAAGACTGCCCATGGATTACAATTTCTTGTGGATTACAGTTACATATTGACCCCTTAACATTATACTGGGACCTCTGATACAACAAAGAGTAGTGTCTACTTTTTTGTGGGTCCTGTCCATAGAGTCTGAAACTGGTTTCCAGTATGCTCGATGGACCCTTCTTATCTTGCCTGGGGCTGGTTTCCACTCTTGCCAGGGGTCTCCATGCTTGTTGACTGCCTGTTATATTCGGAACCAACCCAGGATTTCTAGCCTGGGGTTGGGTTTCACTATAGTAGGGGGAACCCCACACTCTTGGTTTCCCTGGATAAGGATTTTGTGGGTTGCACACTTTCTGAATATTTTATTATTTACTACCACAGGTTTCCCATTAATTTCAATGGCCCATTCATTTCAGCAAAGCTTTCTACATGTAGTGTGCATGCTGAAAACCCCATTGAAGTAATGGACTATTTAAATGCATGACAATAGCTTGTTGCCACATGCGTTCTAGACACATCATAAACACCTGTGAAAGCATCAAGCGCATATTAACTGTATATGAACAGCATATCACACACTGGACGCATGGGCAAATTCATTGTATTAATATTAAGGGTGTGCACCGGCCACTTTTAGTGTTTTGGGTTTTGGGTTCTGATTAGCTTGAGGTTTTGGGTTCTGATTTGTTTTGCCAAAACACCTGACGAAAGGTTTTGGTTCTGATTTAGGGTTTTGGGCTCTGATTTATTTTTAAAAAAGCATAAAAAGGGTTAAAATCAAGTTTTTTGTTTATTTTTCACTCCTACGCTATTATTAACCTCAATAACATTCAATAACAATCATTTCCACTAATTTCCAGTCTATTCGGAACACCTCACACCTCACAATATTGATTTTAGGTTCAATATTTGATTTTTTGGTACAGCAGCAACAGTGAACGTATTTTAAAAATAGCAGTACCGATTTTATGGTACAGCAGCAACAGTGAACGTATTTTGAAATAGCAGTACCTATTTTTTGGTACAGCAGCAACAGTGAACGTAGTTTGGAATTGCAGTACCTATTTTTTGGTACAGCAGCAACAGTGAACGTAGTTTGGAATTGCAGTACCTATTTTTTGGTACAGCAGCAACAGTGAACGTAGTTTGGAATTGCAGTACCTATTTTTGGGTACAGCAGCAACAGTGAATGTAGTTTAATATCTGATACGCATCTATGTGGACTGCGTAGTGGAGTGGCCCCCGGTGCCCAATTTGGTACCGGGGCCACAATATAAAACCCTCAACTGGTCTGAATTCCACTGCACAGCTATCTGGACTGCGTAGTGGAGTGGCCACGGTACCCAGTTTGGTACCGGGCCCACAATATATCACCCTCAACTGGTCTGAATTCCACTGCACATATGGCTGCTCCTACATCCTCTGCAGCATATAGAGGGTGTAGTTCGAGCGCGTCACTACCTCTTGTTTTTGACGACCATGGTACAGAGCATTCATCATTGAGATCCCATCAAGTATGTCAAAGACAGACAGCGTCGAAGTGTTATTTGTTGACTTTGTGAACAAAAAAACTGTCCCTGTTGCAAATCTTCGTGCAATGAAGAGTGACTTTTTCATTTAAAGGCTCAAGCTTTCAAGTGTAGTGTTTAGAACATCATTACACCAACAGGTAAAAATCCTTTTAATTGGGATAATGGAGCCACAAAGGAAATTGCACATATGTAATGCCCGCACAATGTTACTGGCGTTGTCTGACACCACAAATCCCCAGGAGAGTCTAAGTGGGTTAAGCCACTGAGAGATTATTTCCCTCAGTTTCTGGACTGATGCACCACTGGACTCAGCAAGGACAGAGCACTGGACTGATGCACCACTGGACTCAGCAAGGACAGAGCACTGGACTGATGCACCACTGGACTCAGCAAGGACAGAGCACTGGACTGATGCACCACTGGACTCAGCAAGGACAGAGCACTGGACTCAGCAAGGACTTTTTTTTTATATTATTTTAAAAGGATTTTTGTAGAATTTTTCTTTTTTTTTCTTTTTATGGAAGAATTTTTAATACTTTTGAAATAAATATGCACTTAGCAGAACAAAGCACAGGACAAAACACACCGCTGGACTCAACAAGGACAGATCACTGGACTGATGCACCACTGGACTCAGCAATGACTTTTTTTTATTTATTTTTTTATATTTTTTTAAAAGGATTTTTGTAGAATTTTTCTTTTTTTTTTCTTTTTATGGAAGAATTTTTAATACTTTTAAAATAAATATGCACTTAGCAGAACAAAGTACAGGACAAAAGCACTGCTGGACTCAGCAAGGACAGAGCACTGGACTGATGCACCACTGGACTCAGCAAGGACAGAGCACTGGACTGATGCACCACTGGACTCAGCAAGGACAGAGCACTGGACTGATGCACCACTGGACTCAGCAATGACTTTTTTTGATTTTTTTTTAATATTTTTTTAAAAGGATTTTTGTAGAATTTTTAATACTTTTAAAATAAATATGCACTTAGCAGAACAAAGCACAGGACAAAAGCACCGCTGGACTCAGCAAGGACAGAGCACTGGACTGATGCACCACTGGACTCAGCAAGGACAGAGCACTGGACTGATGCACCACTGGACTTAGCAAGGACAGAGCACTGGACTGATGCACCACTGGACTCAGCAAGGACAGAGCATTGGACTGATGCACCACTAGACTCAGCAGGACAGAGCACTGGCCAAAGCACCACTGGGCTCAGCAGGACAGAGCACAGCACAGCACAGCATGAGAAATAGCAGAACACACCCTCCCTCTTCCCTGATCAATGCCCGAGTGAAGATGGCGGCGGCAAGCGGGGAATTTAAAGGTTCCGAGTATCGCGAGATCCGACAGCGGGATTATGACTCAGAGCCTCGTTTTAAGTTTCTGAATTGGCGGGAATACCCGGACAGTGCTCGGATCTGACTCGGATCCGCATTGTTCGGGGGGGGGGCTCAGATTCCAGGAATCCGAGTCCGCTCATCCTTAATTAATATGTACTTTGATGTCCAATTTGATCCTGCATTGTTTAATGCAAACATAGCACCAGTGGGTAAGGGTCCTTAAGTATCTAAGATTGATACCTACAGACATCAATTTAATAGTAGGGATGTGCATCGGCCACTTTTGGTGTCTCGTGTTTTGTGTTTTGGGTTCGGATTTGCTTGAGGTTTTGGGTTCGGATTTGTTTCACAAAACACCTGACGAAAGGTTTTGGTTCGGATTTAAGGTTTTGGATTCGGATTTATTTTGAAAAAAACATAAAAAGGGTTAAAATCAAGTTTTTTGGGTTTATTTTCCCTCCTACGCTATTATTAACCTCAATAACATTCAATAACAATCATTTCCACTAATTTCCAGTCTATTCTGAACACCTCACAATATTGTTTTTAGTCCAAAACTTTTCACCGAGGTAGCTTTCTGGACTGCATAGTGGAGTGGTCCCGGTACCCAATTTGGTACCGGGGCCACAATACCTCCTCCGACTTTCAAGTGTAGTGTTTCTAAGTTATAAACCCTACAATAGTTCGAGCACGTCAATACCTCTTGTTTTAGACGACCATGGTACTGAGCATTCATCATTGAGATCCCATCAAGTATGTGAAAAACAGACAGGGTCGAAGTGTTATTTGTTGACTTTGTTAACCAAAAAACTGTCCCTGTTGCAAATATTCGTGCAATGAAGAGTGACTTTTTCATTTAAAGGCTCAAGCTTTCAAGTGTAGTGTTTCTAAGTTATAAACACTACAGTAGTTCGAGCACGTCAATACCTCTTGTTTTAGACGACCATGGTACTGAGCATTCATCATTGAGATCCCATCAAGTATGTGAAAGACAGACAGGGTCGAAGTGTTATTTGTTGACTTTGTTAAACAAAAACTGTCCCTGTTGCAAATGTTCGTGCAATGAAGAGTGACTTTTTCATTTAAAGGCTCAAGCTTTCCAGTGTAGTGTTTCTAAGGTATAAACAGTACAGTAGTTCGAGGACGTCAATACCTCTTTTTTTTATTATGACAGGGCATTTAACTTTTGGTTTAATTTGTTTAATTGGTTTTAATTTTGTTTTACTTCGTGCTCATGGCAAATGACTGTTGGACGGTCAATTGTTTTGTGAAAGACGTAGCGGTCTTACGACTTCCCCTCTTGGAAGATGACCGACTAACAGCAGCAGCAGTGGCAGTAGTAGGTGTACCGCTGCAGGATTCCTCGGATGAATCCCTTATTGAAGAGGACTCAGTCTGGCTGGTGACTTTGGCTGCAGGACTGAATCTGATGGAGATCGTGGAGGAAGTTGACGAGGAGGGTGTTGCTGGTGTGTATCCAACAGGACCAAGGGATTTGGGTGTCCCTGTACTGATGACGGTCCTAGCCCCAGTTCCTGAACTAACCACTGAACTATGAAGGTTATTCAGGTGACGTATATGGGAGGATGTCCCTAGGTGGGCAAGATCCTTGCCCCTGCTTATTTGAGCTTTACATAAGCTACATATGGCCATACATTGGTTCCTCCACATCGCCAGCTACATCAATAGCCTCCTCCCGAGCCACCTCTTCCCGTACAGTGATGGGAAGGTCAGGCTTGACAACCACCAACACCCTTGGACTCGCCTTGGGGATTTGTGATAATTTCTCTTTAGAAGGCAGAGTTGTTTGCTGTTTTGTTGCTGACAGCATAACTCTCTTCAATTTTTTGTAGGGGGGGAGGAGGAGGAGGGCTAAGATCCTTGGGTGAAGCTGAACCACTAGTCATGAACACGGGCCAGGGCCTAAGCCGTTCCTTGCCACTCCGTGTCGTAAATGGCATTATGGCAACTTTACGTTTCTCCTCAGATGATTTTAAGTTTCTCTTTTTGCTACTTTTACTGAACTTGGGCTTTTTGGATTTTACATGCCCTGTACTAGAAGATTAGGCATCGGGCTTGCCAGACGACGTTGATGGCATTTCATCGTCTATGTCATGACTAGTGGCAGCAGCTTCAGCATTAGGAGGAAGTGGGTCTTGATCTTTCCCTACTTTATCCTCCAAATTTTTGTTCTGCATTATATGTAGCACAAGAGAGTGTACCCCTAAGCCACACACATTCGGCAAAGCCTTTAAAAATTATATGCGGCACAGGAGAGTACCACTGGACTGGAGTTATACAGCAGTACCACTGGACTTATACTGCAGAATCAGTGAAATTTGTAATATGGCAATAACAATAATGGACTTATACTGCAGAATGAGTGAACTTTGTAATATAGCAGTACCAATGGACTTATACTGCAAAATCAGTGAACTTTGTAATATAGCAGTACCACTAGACTTATACTGCTGAATCAGTGAACTTTGTAATATAGCAGTACCAATGGACTTATACTGCAGGATTGTTTTGGGATATTTTTTTATTTTTTTTTATAATTACTTTTTTTGTAATTTTTTTATAACTATTTTTGAAATGTTTTATAATTTGGGAATAATGGGGAAATAACAATGCACTTAGAAGGACAGAGCACAGGACACAGCACCACTGGACTGAACAGGACACAGCACAGGACCCAGCAGCACCACTGAACTTAGAAGGACAGAGCACAGGACACAGCACCACTGGACTGAACAGGACACAGCACAGGACCCAGCAGCACCACTCAACTCAGAAGGACAGAGCACAGGACACAGCACCACTGGACTGAACAGGACACAGCACAGGACCCAGCAGCACCACTGAACTCGGAAGGACAGAGCACAGGACACAGCACCACTGGACTGAACAGGACACAGAGCACAGTACAGCACAGCACAGAACAGAACTGAACAGTACGAGATATAGCAGGACAGAGGACCACCTAACACACCCTCCCTCTACCCTGATCAATACCCGAGTGAAGATGGCGGCGACTAGCGGGGAATTTATAGGATCCGAGTATCGCGAGATCCGACAGCGGGATTATGACTCAGAGCCTCGCTTTCAGTTTTGCAATTAGCGGGAATACCCGGATCTGTCTCGGATCCGACTCAGATCCGCAACGTTCGGGTGGGCGCGGATTTCAGAAATCCGAGTGCGCTCATCTCTATTTAATAGATAACGTTTTTATTTTCAGCCAGGAGTGTGTTAATGTTTCTGAGTGGCAGGGCACTTAACAAGCTGGCCTTCATCTCATTGACAAGTACAAAGCAGTATAGACAGGGATTTCCTGTTTGTCCGGCAGCATCAGCGTCCATTGCCTTTGCTGTAAGACCTCTGACCTATCCACAAGGTATGTGCCAGAGAAGGTGGCAGCTCCAGGGGCTTGGTGTCTTTTAGTTTATCCAAAGTGATGGAATGTTTAGGTAACTTCGATTTTCCCATATTCTGAACCCTATCCCACAGAAACTCCAAGCACACACTCCTGAAAATCACTATGGCTGACAGCAAGTTATTAGCAACTTACTATATACTATACTCCGTTCCAAGAAAGATCTTCTCCATACTAAAACAACTTGTAATATTTACCTGAGATGTTGTTGCTGCTTTCTACGCCATAGTCCTGTGACACCTCGGGTATTTTCCCGGTCAATTAGGGGGTTTAAAATTTAAAATCATGTAGTGTAAATCGAGAACATGAAATGTTTCTGATTCCAGTTTTTAGTATAGAATATAAAATTATGTCTCAAGCGCTACCTGCTGGTTAAAAATGAGAATTACTAATAATAAATTAAAATCTGGAGATAGAAAAATAATGTTTATATATATGTATGTGTAGAAAACGCATCTTGGCATAAGTTGTTTAAATTGTTGTTTGGGGGAGGGACGATTTATTTGGACACATAACTTACTCTATTGCTTTGGAGTAATATTGGGTGTTATCTTTTCATTCAGTTTCTGGAAATCCCTTCACTTTAGCTGTTTCACATTTGTCAGCTGTGATCTTTAGCACTAGAGACTATGGGAATGCTGGTAATTTGGTGTTTTGAGGTATATCAAAAACAGTTGTGCTAGTGATTTCCCAGTGGCTCCATGTAGTAACACAGTCATTTCTCAGAAATTTATGGAGTTTTGTATTTAAGCGCATTCTAGCCAATGCTCGAGTAAAAGAAAAACTTTAACCACTTGCATCCCAAACATTATGCAATATAAAAAAAACTTGAGACTTCTGATGGACAACCACAATCCATTACTTATTCTTGTTTTGCAATGTGCATTCAACTATAGCAGTAGAGGGCGTTTACTCCCTGGTCAATTATCTGTGTTTTGTTTGTTCATTTTATCTATAAAAATTGATCAGACCTTATTACATGACAAGCCATGCTGAGGCTAGCTGAACAGCTAGCCTAATGAACTACAATATTCCACTATGTTTCAGGAATGAATAATAATTAGGCTCATAAACAGGGCAGCACGGTGGATTAGTGGTTAGCACTTCTGCCTCACGGCACTTTGATCATGAATTCAATTCCCGACCATGGCCTTATCTGTGTGGAGTTTGTATGTTCTCCCTGTGTCTGTGTGGGTTTCCTCCGGGTGCTCTGGTTTCCTCCCACACTCCGAAAAAATACTAGTAGGTTAATTGGCTGCTATCAAAAATTGACTCTAGTCTGTGTCTCTCTCTCTTGTCTGTCTGTGTGTGTTTACATTAGAGAATTTAGACTATAAGCTCCAATGGAGCACGGACTGATGTGAATGAGTTTGCTGTACAGCGCTGCGGAATCAGTGGCGCTATATAAATAAATGGTGATGATGATGATAAACATGCTATATGTATAGGGGTGGGAACAGCAGGGTATACTTGCCACATCTTTCCTCTGCCCTTTCTTTAGTAAATCCCTCAATTTCCAGTACTCTTATTCATGCATAGTGAACCTCACCATTTATGCTTACATTCACCTGTTTTGTTTTTTTTGTTTGTTTCATCACTTACCAGCCTTAGGGGTAGATTTACTAAAGCTTCTAAAGGTTCTAAAGAGGAAAGTGGTGGTGTTTCCCATGGCAACCAAACAGTTTATGGCTATCATTTTCATAGCTACAATCTGATTGGTTGCTATGGGAAACACCTCCACTTTTCCTTTTTAGAATCTTTAGTAAATTACCCCTTAGTGTATCAGTGGGTACATTCTTCTATAGTGATCCTCACTAGAATGTATCTTTACCATTAGTCAGAACCCATAGCATACATAGCAGCATGTATTCTGTTCTTAGTCATAGTGAACTTCACCACCTACCAACATGTACATTTATAAAATAGTAAACCTCACCACTAACCAACCCACCATATTTACCATAATATATTTGAAGGCTAAATCAATTTGGGTGGAATTGAAACAGTTAAAAATACAAATATATTTAAATTAAAAAAAGCTTTCATTTTGTTGGTTTGCTCATACAACTATCAATATAGAATCAACCATATTATGATAGAAATATTGATGATTGATAAAGATACATAACAATGGGTTTTCAACTGCATAAATAACACATTGAATCCCAAAAATATGCCTTCTCTGCAGTAGCTCTTTTTTTGCTTTCATGTGCCATCTAGTGGTATTATGTTGGTATAGCACAGAAACGGAAATGCAAGATTTGCCATTTGTTTTTACACTGTTGTTTTTGAGCTAAATACCATTTTACAAGCACAAGCAAAAGTGTGCCTAGTATCATCATCATCATTTATTTATATAGCACCACTGATTCCGCAGTGCTGTACAGAGAACTCACTGACATCAGTCCCTGCCCCATTGGAGCTTACAGTCTAAATTTCCTAACATACACACACAGACTAGGCTCAATTTTGATAGCAGCCAATTATCCTACTAGTATGTTTTTGGAGTGTGGGAGGAAACCCACGCGAACATGGGGAGAACATACAAACTCCACACAGATAAGGCCATGGATGGGAAGTTCACTCATGACCCCAGCGCTGTGAGGCAGAAGTGCTGCCCACCAGCCACCGTGCTGCCCATCCAGTATTTCTTTTCCCTTAGGCAGCAAATGAAATGGTACCCTTCTCATATGCATAGTTTGCAGTATGCAGTTTTTAATTAATTCCCAGCTGTTTTATGTACGTATGTATATGTGCGTGTATGTATGTATGTATGTATGTATGTATGTATGTATGTATGTATGTGTGCGTCTAGGTAGTAGATCTTTACTTAATGGGATTTGTTTTTAAAGCGCAAGAAAATCTATTGGACATTAATGTATTTTAACTAACTTTGTTTATTAGCTAAATTACATCCCTGAAACATGATATGATGGTAGTTACAGTTATTTGGGGATAGATTTATCAAACCTTCTAAAAAGGAAAAGTGGAGGTGTTGCCCATAGCAACTGATCAGATTCTAGCCATCATTTTCTAGAATGTACAAGGTAAATGATAGCTAGAATTTGGCTGGTTGCTATGGGCAACACCTCCACTATTACTAATTAGAAAGCTTGATAAATCTACTCCATAGTATGATAGCTGTCCCATCCATTTGCTGCATTTTGCCACCTATCTTTCATCATTCTGGGGCAGAATGATGAAAGGTTTGAAGAGTTGCATTTACGCACTGAACATACCTGGGAAGAGACACATGCAAGAAAAGTGTACTCGTATTTATGTTGTCACATGAATCTTCCACATCAAAACAGTAGCATTTGTTACAGCTGTACATCAGATGTACAACATACAGCAGGCCTCCCTCCCGGATCCCACTATCGAAGTGGGCTTTGACGGCACTATACACAATCTCACCATCATAACCCCATCCCATTGCTTGATGTTGCAAATTAGTGCTTTGCAATGTAGGGGATGGTGCTACGGCGATATGTTGGTGTCACTACTCCACCCCCACACTTGCCACCTGAAAATGTTGGTAAGTATGTTGTACAAGTGTGTGTTCTTGTGCTCCATAATAGCATAGCCATAGTGGTCATGTTAGCAGTAAATGATAAAGTCACATTGCCTATTTCAGGCCTGGGCAACGTGTGGCTCTCCAGGTGTTGTGAAACTACAAGTCCCAGCATACCTTGAAAGCCATCTGCTGATAATCTACTGGCAAAGCCTGCTGGGGCTTGTAGTTTCACAACACCTGGAGAGCCACAGGTTGTTCAGGCCTGCCCTATTTTTGCACAATATAATAATGTAATGAAGTGTCATATACACAAGAGAGAATATTGGTTTGACAGTTATTAAAAAATGAACTCATATATTCCATATTAAATTTATTTAAATATCAACACATTCACCTCCTTTGTATACCGTACCGTATTAAAGATCAACTCTTCTTCCCTGCAGTAATCCAAATGGAAATGTCAATTAAGTAATGCAAATAGTTGGTTGCAACTTAATAAGATAAAACTGCAACAATAAAGCTGGAGGGGTCAATCTGCACAGTAGGCAATCAACCAGTCAGAAGTTGCTGGATATTGCTGCTAACAGTTATCAACATTTGTGCTAAATCGACAATAAAAAAGATAACATTAAAATACCAAAATGCTCCAAATAACTCAAAGACTAGGGGGTAAATGTATCAATGACCGGATTCTTCAACTCCGGCGAGATCGGCGTCTTCAGCGCTTAAATTTAAAGCGGCGCTGCCTTGTAAAGATAAACTTCCCTTTACAAGGCAGCGCCGCTTTAAATTTAAGCGCTGAAGACGCCGATCTCGCCGGAGTTGAAGAATCCGGTCATTGATACATTTACCCCTAGGTCTAACTTTATTGGAACACCACAATTCAGGCAGCCAGTTCAGGGACAGTGCCAAGCAGTCAAACAACACAGCAAAAGTGGGATCAAGAACTATGCATGGATAAGGTACTTAGATCAATCCAAATATATATATATATATATATATATATATATATATATGAGAGAGATGAGTGCCAATCAATGGTTCAATTGTAAAAATCATTACACATTAATTAACTGTACAATCCACGAAAAGTATATGCATGTAATAGGAAATATAGTCCCAAAGATTATAGGCACAATAAGTTTAGAAACTTTCAATAAATTTCAGTCCAATTAAATGCAAATCAGATTCCAGGAGGTTCTTCCAAGAATACGCTGCTCTACTCCTATGGTTGAGCGCATGGAGTGCACATTGTGGCCGTATTGGAAGAAACCTCATTTACTCATCGTGTAACTCTGAGCATTCCTATTTAAGGAAGCGAGCAGACCACTCACCCTTTTCTTATATTAACACTAAAGGATCCATATTTTGCTTCATTCAGTCCTGAATCTGAGAAAAGAAAGATCCTGTCAAGTTTTCTTGTTTGGGATGGAGCAATATCCTATGAAAAGCTGATAAAGAGAAGGTTCAAATCCAACATAATCCTTTGATTTGAACCTTCTCTTTATTAGCTTTTGGAAGGATATTGCTCCATCCCAAACAAGAAAACTTGACAGGTAATTAGCAATTAACTCCCTGTCACTGAATGTTTATTTATCTTTCTGAACCAAGACTACAACTTTTGTCTCAGTAACCTGCTTAAGAACTAAGCTATGCCACAGCTCTGATTATCTAACTGCATCCTGTGGATACTATTTGTTTATTTCAAACAGTATTATGAACTAAAGCTGGGTACACACTACACGGTTTTCATCCAATAATTGGCTAAATCAGCCAACATACGACGCTCATTCAAAAGGTCAGTGTGTGCAGTGACACGATGGTCGAAAGTCTGCCCAAATGGACGATTGTCGCCTCATTTGGTTGGTCGTACCGTTTAATATTTTCGTTTCAATCTCGTTTCCGCTGTGTAGTGTGTATAAACTTCCGACCGATCCACAACAGTGAATACGAAATTACAGTCATTGCTCACGACAACATGGCTGTAAAAAGTCGCTAAAGGGACGTCCGCTCTTCCCTTTATCGTCCTAAACAAGGCTAGTGTGTATGCAGTCCATGGACCGAGCGATCGGAACATCGATCGCATGTAAAATCGCTCGGCATAAAAAGTTGGTTGAAATTTCTGTAGTGTGTATCCATCTTAAGCAATAGTAGCTTTGTTATGATTTAAACAGCTAACAACTTCTCATGTCAGCTGGATCTGTAACCAAACGGCTATAATTAACCAGTGTGACTGACGTTTTGCTGTAGCAACAATATCAGAAAAGGATTAAAATTGATTTGAACCAATATATTTTTCCAGCAATTACTGATATGGGGCAAAATTACTGGAATATCAACATATTTATGTAAATTATTGCTTATTTGGAGGTTGACTCCCCCTAAGCTGATTATTTAAGATTAGGTGTTCTATTATTACATACAAATAAGGAATAAGAGTCATGCACGGCAAGTTTTAAAACACTTTATTTTCACTTTTTCACATTTATATTTCGCTGCTTTTTAGAATCAAACTTTTTATTGTTTACTTATAAAAGTTATGTTTTTTTCCCAATTACTTGGTACATGTGCATTTAAAATAAGAGACCCAATACTACACAGTGCACCTTTAAGATCCAGGTCTTTTTTCTCTTTTTTTGCTTACTTCTGATTATTTGGTTACTGGATGGTCGCACCTCAATACAAGAATGATCGCAACATATACCTAGAAATGTTGAGAATATGATGATAAAATGTATAACGAGACGTGTAGTTGGTGTCTAACTAGTACGACAACATCCTCTTTGTTCTGAAAAGAAAGATCCTAGCAGATTCCTATAGTCTGGTTTTTAAAGGAAGTTCCTGAACTTATAGGGCCTGATTCACTAAGGAAAGGAAAGCATAACAAAGGAATAACTTTGCACCTTTTCTTTTTTTATGACTCTATTGTTCCTGATACAGGCATATACTTTCTGTGGCTTTTGGTTAATTTTAGTTGTTTTATGTTAAAAATTCTTTTGTTTAGTTACCTCTTTTTGCAAATACATTTTTTCCCCTCTCTGTTCTGACGGTCTGTTCACAAACTTACAGAACTAGTAGGCGGAGGTCTTCACCTTTAGCAGCCGCCTTTCCCATAGAGCTTTATACGCTCACCGGTACTCAGATGCCCCCAGGACTTAACTCCAGATGTAGTGTAAGTTTGCAATGCAAAACTGTAGCGGCAGGCCAGATGGCAGCGGATGGTCAGACAAAAGCAGAGGTCAGAGGTCACTAGCAAGCAGAATAATCAGGTGACACGCCAAAGGTCGGGGTCACTAGCAATACAGCGGGGTCCAAGGTACAGGCAAATGAATCAGGGTCACAGGCAAGCAGGTAAGGTCCAAGGTACAGGCAGGGGTCATACACAGTAGTTCAATCCAGAAGGTTTACACCAAACAGCACAGGAGCAGGTTAGCAGACAGGGAACTGGAAGCTATAACCGGCAGTGAGGCTCAGACCTCACTGCCTTAAATAGTACTGAGACCCAATCAGGACAGAGGAGAACAGGGCTATCAATCAGCCTCAGGAGGCTGCTAATTAATTACTAGCTAGAACTGGCATAGGTAATAACATAACCAGGAAGCATATATAAAAATATAAATCAACCAGTTTAAATCATATGAGAGCTCCCCCTGGAGTTGGAGGATGTCCTTACACTCTCCTACATCTATGTCACAAGGATAATCCCAAAGAATAAAAACAGACTATAGAAACTAGAGCACGCGCCCGGCTGCTAGATCACGCCAGGATGCGGCGTACCGCCGCGGCTCGTGACACTCTCTATATATTTCTTTATTATTGAAGTACATTATACTGGTGCTGTTCCCCATTTGAGCATCATCATTGTGTATCGTTGCACCGGTCCCCAAGTACCTGCAGATACACCTCCTTAAAGACTTATCTGTGGATGTGTCTATGTCTAATCATGTTGCAATAAAGTCAACATCCTTGCTGGATTCAGCCTACACTTGCAGTCCCGTCACTGGTTCACCTTTCCAGGGTAAGGAGACACAAGTCAACAATATGCAACAATACATATACAGATGTATGCATAAGTATTTTTGATGCACATGCTCAGTATGGAACTGCAAAACAATTTGACATACATCTATTTTTTAATAAAGCCCCGACGGGGTAGGTAAAGGCCAGTAATTCATGGGTTAGTCAAGTTAAAAAATTAGCAGCTTTTTGTGTTTTGAAGCTAGCAGTACATGACCAGGAGTCACAACACATCATCTTTCTCTATATACGTTACATCCTCCTTCATTTACAGACAGATTCATTTGGAGACAAACATTATAGATTTCTTGATAATGGATAGGAGTGGAAAGAGCATTTTGGCTATCTGCCTGGTACAAGGCCATATAGCCTTGTGCTGCATTCACAAGAAGGTTAATGCAGCCCCAGGTCTTATCAGAATAGTACATTTCTCATTATGGGGCAATCATAAACCCTATAGGTTCTCAATTATTTACATTTAGTGAAAACTGTTTCTTTCTGTTGTATAAACGTTATTTTATTGATTTGTAAGTAATTACTTTTGTTTTACAGTTGTCAAGGAAACAGGAATTTATGAGTGACACCAATCTCTCGGACCATGCAGCAGTGCCACAGAATGCTTCTGCTCTGAAGCAAATGAGCTTTGCCAGTCGCTCCATGCCAACTATCCCAGGTAGGTCCAACGTTTGTAGAGAAATATACAATTCTGACTACCTACTTATCGTTTCCTCTTGGAACCAACCTACATGTAATAGCACAAACACTTATGCACACTATGGGGCACCAAGGTGCTTGGACATAAGTCATGTTATATGCTGTAATGCCTGATGCATCATATAAGCTCTGAATTGTTTTTTTCCTAGCATTGACTTTATCGGTTGCCAATGGCCCCGCATGTGAAGACCAGAATCAGATCCACAGGCTGAGCCAGCCAAATATTGGTGGATTTGAGCCAGACAAGAGGATGGGAAAAAAAAGCATAATGAATCAATTCTTTAAAACAATGGTGAGTTGTAGTACTATACATTATTGATGGGCAAATAATACAGCAAGCTGAGGCAGCTTTTACAAGTAATAAGATGGTGTGTGTGCAAAGAGAACGAGAAGACAGTAAGCAAAATACTAAGTATCTTGCTTAAAATCTAAATCAATGGTTTGTGCTATGTTGGTAGATCTAACAATATTTATAGTGACAATATTTATATTTTACAGTGTACATTGCACATACACAAATGTATATGGTTTTGTAACCGTTTTGTTGCCACCTCAGCCTGTGTAATACCAAGGCTTATTCCTGTATACACTAATGGCTCATGTAATTGTAGCCTATAAGGTAGTCATTATGACATTACTTGCTAATATACAATACTACTTGGAAGCCTAATATGTACTTGTTGGGGCATTTCATAGGACAATAACTTACATTCAGCTAAATGTGCATATATAACACCAAATTGTCATGAAAACCCTATAAATCTGACACCTAGGGGTATATTTACTAAACTGCGGGTTTGAAAAAGTAGAGATGTTGCCTATAGCAACCAATCAGATTCTAGCTGTCATTTTGTAGAATGTACTAAATAAATGATAACTAGATTCTGATTGGTTGCTATAGGCAGCATCTCCACTTTTTCAAACCCACAGTTTAGTAAATATACCCCTTAGTAAGTTTCTCCCCCACTTTTCTTAGGTCACTAAACCAGAGGGTTTAGTAAATGAGAATCATATATCTCACATTTGACCATATTAAGCTCTTTTCACTCAGAAAACCAACCTCTGCAACCCAAACAGTTGGCTATCTTCATGCTTGCTATTTGGCCAAGATATCATAGTGGAATAAGTTGTAGATATCCAAATCAAGAGGTCAATCCACACAGTACCAACCCACTTCATACAGAGGTGGCCAAGTCCCTTCTAGTTTTATGCACATAGTATAGATGCTACAACTTATTCATGTTATTTCCTTGTGGTGGCACTTTTACATACTTAAGCTAGGCTACATATAGACTATTGGATGTTTCTGACAGTCACACTTTTTAAACAATCTGCCTGATACAAAACAGGGAATGCTAGTGCTTCCCGTGTCCTTGGATATAGTTTATGTTTCTCACAAATATCAACACTTGAGCCACATGTCCCTAATACAGATTACCTCAAACTAAAGTGACAATAATCATACAATAGGATAAGTGTTAGCAAGGATACTATACCTTAAATAGTGGTCATTTTTTAAGTCATGAACTTAATTAGGCATTGTGCATAGACGTAGATTTGGATGCAAAAACCTGTGTCTGCCAACCAGTGGAGCACTGGCCAGTTGTATATGTTTCACACTGCCTAGGTACAATTAAACGGTTTCCATTGTGGATCATGCAGGTATACAGTAGAAAGTTACTTGGTCTGTCCCAAAAAATGTGTATACACCTAGACATTTCCCCAGTGGTAAATACCTCAGAAAACGGTAATGAAAAGTTGCATTGAGAGCTGGTGTCTTGGTAATGACAGTAATTAGTGTTTGGGAGAGCAATAGTGCATTTTGATCACTGGAATTTAGGGCTGGGATTTAAAGCTCCAAGACCTCTTACATTGTAGAAGAACAATCCAAATATACTATTAATATATTATTGCACTAGAAACAAATGAGATGAAAAACAACACAAACTGAGTAGAGTAACATTGCTTTTATATGATACCTTTACTGACCATCTACATGCAGGTAAAAGCTTGTAATAGTTTTTTGCTTAGTCACCTTATCCTTAAGCAACGCTTGATCCTCTAATCTTTGTGAAACTGCAAGTCTCAGCTTAGGTAGAGTTAGCTACTAAAATCACACTTCACATCGCTTTATATAACATTTGCAATTTGTTTTTGTGACAAAGGTGTTTTGTTCTCTCACCAATCACACCACTGCCATTCTAGATGTCAGTCACTAAAAAGAAAACTGAGTGATCACAGATGTCACTGATATAAAACCTATAAAAAGGTTTTGCTATCCGCACTTATGTTGAAATGATCTCTGTTACCAGCAATGTAGGTGCAGAAGAGCTTTCAATAGATCATGAATACCATAACTAAGCACATTTAATCAAAATAGAATCACCAAAATATATTAGTCATCCATCCCACAGGTTCCCAATTAGCAAATATTCAATTCATTTGTTGTTGATTTGTTTATCTATTTGCATTGTGGGAGCTTTCAGTTTGCTAATGAGGAAATCCATAGCTAACCAAGTATATATATGATGAACTTAAATGTTATTTCAATGCCATGTAACAATACATACCATCAAACTTAAAAAATTAATTATGTTCAACCACCCATGGAAAACAATACATGTTTGTTTTAAGGTATGATATTATATGCAATCTTTTTTTTTTTTTTTACAGTGATTGTTCTTTGCCAGATGTACGGTCATGTCACGTGCAGACTTTTCACACAGTCAGGGATAGAAGCTCTTCATTATTTTAGAGCTTGCAAGAAAGGATCTACATAATATCTAAGCATTTTTTCAACAATGGTTTAATTGCAAAGTGATAGGTGCACTCTCTTTTTCATGAACTATTTTGCTGCCGGTCCTAACTTTTTTTTTTAAGGAAATCTGCTTTTAAATGACACATTCTAGGAAAAACCCTTTCATTTCAATAGGACAGCATCTTGTAAAAAGCGCAACCGAAAAAGTATTATGTGATACCACCCATAATACCATGTCGGCCTAGGAGAGCTGCGACAGAGAAGGACCGAAGGACCTCATGTTAATACTTCCTTTACTCCCCTGCACTCTCCTTTTTCTTTTTCTTTTTTAAACGTGTCTGTGTCTTTGACAGCTACGCATATAACCAGACAAACCTGTCATACATCCATCTTGCAAGATCTCATTGCTAGACACCCAATGAAGATTGTCAGGTGTGCCAAAGTAAATACTGTGCAATGTGGATCAGAAAATTATAGTTCCCATGTGTGTTCCTTTTTGTAAAATTATTTTCAATGTATTAGTTTACTACCCTTTCAATGTCAATAACCACTTAATAGATACATAATAGTATATATTGCAACACATACTCATCCCTTACTTACTGTGGGAACGCTTTCTCCTGTAAATAGTTTCCTTAGATTTTACTGTAACTCTTTTTCCATCTATTATCTTGTGCCACAAGGAATTGGGTGTGTTATAAAGAGTAGAAGGGAAGCGTCACATGTGGTTGCACAGAGCTGATTTTGTATAAGAGATGACCTACAAAATGTATTACAGGGCATGTTTGCTATCAGTATAAGTATATGAAGTAGACTGAAATTAGTCTTTTTTAGTGCCCTTGAAAGAGAATGTTATTTAAGAATATTTAAAAGTATTTTTATTTCTTTCCTTTCAGCGCGTCTCCAAAGTGGCTGATGATGGCAAGCCGATGATGGACCAGCAACCGGAAACCTTGTCAATCGACCTGTGATAATTTTGGTGTTTACAGTAAATTCTTATCTCCACAACAACAACAAAATCAACACAAAACGTCAACAAAGAAATGTGCATTATACTAGGGAACAATGTCATTATAAAATAGGGGTGATCTTATTTACAGAGCGCAAAGCAACGGAGACACAGCACATAAGTCTCTTTGGAAGGACCTAGCTCCTCAATTTGTTCAGGTATGCCTCAATGTGTGTAAAAGCACATAGGTTTACTGAGAATGAGGACAATGTTTGCGGATGCTCAGAGGTGTGCACCAGCTGATTGTAGGAGTGGGGCAGTGTGAGTAGGCATACCGGTTCACCTTGGTTTACAGAGTGGTGCAAAAACCAAATTTCAAATTGCTTCTTGATGTGCGGAGGAGTGCACAGCCATTTGCACTCGGTCAAAGCACTTGATTTTTGCAACAGCTGTGAGCTGATGGTCATCAGGTCTCGTTACGTTCTTTTAATGTGACATATCTTGTGCCTTCCAGTTGGCTGTGAAGCCCATTCCCAGGAACACTTTGCCCAATGTAAAAAAAAACTCCAAACATAAAAGTTACACATAATACGACAGTGTCAATGTGCTCTCACACATGATTGATTTAAGCCATAATGAAGGCTAATCCAAGCAGTATTTTAGCAGACAAATTTCAAAAGTGAGAGCAGAAAGTAGGAGGCATCTTGATGTGAGCAGGACAGACCACTCAACATAAACTCTCTGCGCTTTGTAAATGAGGCCCAGCATTTCCTAACCATTATTGACTGGAATCCAAATTGTGTCTCTATGAATCAGCTACTCGCAGATATACATTTTTTATTTGAAATACTTTATTGTTGTGTACAAAAGTAAGAACATAAAATATCACAACAAGAATAATATTATAAATGATCAGTAATTAGAGTGCTAGCTGACAATGCATAATACTGTAGGTTTGTAGAGAGACAGATTTGAGGGTATATTTACTAAACTGCGGGTTTGAAAAAGTGGAGATGTTGCCTATAGCAACCAATGAGATTCTATCTGTCATTTTGTAGAATGTATTAAATGTTTACTAGAATATGATTGGTTGCTATAGGCAACATCTCCACTTTTTCAAACCCTCTGTTTACTAAATATACCCCTTGGACTCCACTCAGAATGGCTTGGCAACTCATACTTTGAGTCCTAACCCACAGGTTAAAAACCACTGGGGTAATACATTCTGGTGTTTTTTCTAAACAAACCTATGCTAACCAGTGAATGCAGCATTTCACTATCATGGGTGCTGCAAATATCAATAATATGTACCAGGTGTATTGTGTAAACTTCTGCCTCTACAATGTATAGTATTTTCGACTACTGGCTCTTTTAATTGCAATAAACATGAATATAGTGAGATCTCTATAAGTATGGCAATACGACTTAAGAACATAGGAAATATTTTGGTTGTCAGATTATACATTATATTATATAATTACGGTCTGTGTTGGATTAAAGCAGGCCTGTCCAACCTGTGGCCCTCCAGGTGTTGTGAAACTACAAGCCCCAGCATGCTTTGCCAGTAGACAACCTGTTGATAGCTGGAAGGGCATGCTGGGATTTGTAGTTTCACAACATATGGAGGGTCGCAGGTTGGACAGGCCTGGATTAAAGCTATCATGGTTTCTGGGAGGTCCTGAGTCCCACTCCGCATACTTTGTTTCAGCCAGTGATGGAATACAAAAACTCTTAATTTTTTAAATAAACATTTGGGACCACTTTTGAGTAACATCAAAATTCTCACCGTAGTGTAGTTATAAAAATGCAGATGTTGTACTTCAATTATTTGGAAATACCGTGCAAGAATATGTCAACAAATTTCTTTGAAATATAATGAATATAATAATCTCTCACCCCAAGCTTACTGTCTCTCTTGACCATGTCATTATTGCACCAATGAGTCTAAATAGAGAAAGTCTTTACCCTATTGCTTTTAACACCCATATTCTATTCCAATATCCCAATGACTGTTCACCCTATATATATTGCACAGATCTGACATGGTTATTATGTAACGGGTTTAGCTGGTGTTCAAAATGAGCTACAGAGATTACATTCATATATACTGTAAATACAGCAATACACAGTTCATTAAAACTCATTATATTGTAAAATAAGCTTTAATGAAGAAGGAGATTAAATCATTGCTTCTGTTGCTCTTTTTGGCACGAATTAATCATTTCAATGAGCCAGCAAGCATATTGGTTTTTTTTTATTAAAACAAATTTTGTGTAATTTTTGTTACAACTTTGATACCATATCTTTTTAAAAAAAATAAAAATATATATATATATCTTGTGTTTGCATATAATGCAGAAGTTTTGGGGAGTCCGATATGTGCTGTACCTATTCTTTTCAAAATTAAAATGATATTGCATTATCAAAGATGTGTCTGTTTTATACATTTGTTGCAGCTTATTATCATGTGTACAATAGTCTTATTGCATTATTTTTCTGAATGATTATGTGCACTTAAAAGATTAAAGATTACTTAGTAGCTGACTAAAACTACTGTATATCTTTGTAATGGGAACAATTAAGGCTGCACTTGAGTTAGCCCCTGTGAACTTCCTATTTCATGGGAAGGGGCATCTACTGCCTGTCTCATACAGGATAGTGAGTCTGGCATACAGGAGACTGGCGTGAAGCTGTTGCAGATTTGGGGCAACCAACAATTCATATGAACGGAGCTTCAGTGCAAAGTGGCTACTTTGATTTATCTAAACTCTACCTCAGGGCCATCTTAACAACATTTTGGGCCCCCGGGCAAAGCAGTGCACAGGGGCCCCTATATATACATCCGCAATGGATGTCGGGCAGGCGTGATGACGTCATGCCCGACATGCACCGAGAGCGCCGCACGGAGGAGGAAACCACGGAGGGAGCCGGATCGCCAGCTGACCGCAAGGTAAGTATTGTCTTCTTTTTTTTTCAGGTTTTTTTTTTTGTGCTGCCTCCGACGGGCCCCCCTGGGCTGCAGGACCCCCGGGCACCTGCCCATTGTGCCCAATGGGAGAGACGGCCCTGCTGTACCTACATCTAGGTTTTGGGCTGAGGTATTCTGTAAAAGAGCAGATTAAGCACAGCAGAAATTAGGCCTGTGACAAACAATTTTTACTTTATTGTTCATTTATTATGTCTGTCATTTTTAAACCTGTTTGTGTCTGTATCATGTACACCGTAAATAGCTGGTTTTGCTGCAGGGAACAAGGACAGGACAGTATCCAGTCCTACCACTGGTAGAAATGTTTGCTGCTTTTTCTCTAGTCATCTTCAACAGCCTATCAGAGTTTGCTTACACATGACAATAGTGTAGCTCAGTGTCGAACTGCTGCGTGAACTGCCACTGTGGAAATGCAATGGTAGGGGCGCATGAATGTGTGTGTGGTGCTGCTGAAGAGGCATAATCATCCACCAGAGGGTGATTGGCCAGCCACCAGAGAGACAAAGTCCAACCACTAGAGCTTATTGTTTTCTTTTGGTTAATTATACAGACTCCAATGTAGCTTCTCGGCACTGCACAGCTTCTTCCACTTCAACTGCTTTTTTCAAATCTACCGCTATCATACTCAAGTCAGTGAATATGTAATAGTGTCAGCCAGATGGAAGATTTGGAAACAGTGGCTTGGTGGAAGCAGCAGTGCAGCGCTCTTGAGCTACAAAGTTGTCTGTATAATTAGTACGAAAAGAAAAAAATAAACTTTATTCAATAAATATGTTTAGGTTAAAATAAAAAACAACGGCCACCAGTGAATTGACTTTGTTGTACACTGACCAACAGTGAATGGGCTCTATCATTCTGTTTATTATATACTGGGCAACCAGGGAATGACTCTGCAGTGTCAATACACTGGTAATAATACAATAATAATACAATACACTGTCAATACACAGTATACACTGGTAGCTACAATTAGCTACCAGGCAATGAGCCTTCTGCTCTATACTAGTGAGTTCTGTATTGTATAGTAAACACCAACAAATGACATCTGTATAGTGCACTAGTCACAAGATACTGGCTCTGTATTATATGCTCATTACAGTAATGGGATGAATCCCTGTTCTTGTGTGATGTGCAGAGGTTACTTCTGGTATAATGTGTGATGTCACTGATGGGTCTTGTGAGTGAGAGCATGACTGTATATTGTGTATAAAGTGATGGTGGGAATGGTAAATGATGCTTGTTCATGGCAGGTGAGGAAGAACATTTTGCCAACTTTGATTTAGGTGCAAATGTATTCACATTCTTGGGTCTTCCGTTCTGAGTCTTACAGCTCCCTGGATTTAATGTATTATCTTAACCTGCTTCCTGTCTACAGCAAGGGCATTTGCTGGGCTTCTAAGGAACACTGCAGCGCAAACAGTGGCCAATCAAGAATACAACCTCTAGCACAAGTCATGCACTTCAGGATACATATTGCTCCCATAACCTGTTCACTCACTGCTCCTGTCCAGGATTAAAGTATTAAATAAACTGGCATAATGCTGAGCAAATAAGATGCTTCTCCAACACAAGCCTATGTGGCTGATCACTATAATGATCATTATTAATATAATATATAAAATGGTTTTATACTAATGGGTTATGGTAAAGGTTAATGCTATGGAGAGATGATTTGGCAGGTAGGTGGCATTCATCATCAGGATATTGTGGCACCAATTCAGCATTGCACAGAGAGTATTTTTCATTCATATTAGTCCCTGTCCCAGTGCAGCTTACAGTTCAAATTCCCTAACATACAGACCAGCTAGGGTTAATTTTGTCAGCATCCAATGAATCTACCAGCATGTTTTTTGCAGTGTGTGAGGAAACCAGAGAACATACAAACTCCTCACAAATATGGCCCTGGTTAGAAATCAAACTCATGTTCCCAGTGCTAATGAGACAGAAATGCTAGCCATTTAGCCACCGTGCTTATTACACCGTGAGAGGCTGAGTGTCAATGCTGTAAGGTGGAGGGGCTGAATGGTACTGCTGTAATGTGGAGGGGCATAGTGCTATTGCTGTAATGTGGAGGAGCTGAGTGGCACTGCTGTAAGGTGGAGTGGCTGAGCTGTAGTGCTGTAATGTGAAGGGGCAGAGTGGTACTGCTGTAATGTGTTGGGGCTGAGTGGTAGTGCTGTAATATGGATGGGTTGAAGGGTGATGCTGTAATGTGGAGGGGCATAGTGGTAATGCTCTAATGTAGAAGAGCTGAATGGTACTGTTGAAAGGTGGAGACGCTGAGTGCTAATGCTGTAATATAGAGGGACTGAGTGGTTATGCTGTAAGGTGGAGGAGCTGAGTGGTAATACTCTAATGTGGAGGAGCTGAATGGTAATGCTGTAAGGTGGAAAGGCTAAATGATAATGCTGTAATGTCAAGGAGCTGAGTGGTACTGCTGTGATGTGGAGGAGCTGAGTGGTACTGCTGTAATGTGGAGGAGCTGAGTGGTAGTGCTGTAATGTGGAGGAGCTAGATGGTACTGCTGTAAGGTGGAGAGGCTGAATGGTAATGCTGTGATATGGAGCAGCTGACTGGTACTGTTGTAATGTGATGAGGCTGAATGGTAATGCTGTAATGTGGAGGAACTGAATGGTAGTGTCACGGCCACTAGGAGTCTTTGCCCAGGATGTCACCAGATGATGGACTTACCAGAGTAATATAGTTGGTAATATGGTTCTCTGGTAGCAGGGTGACAACGGAACAGGAGAAACAGCAGATGGTGAGAGAATGCTCGAGGAAAGTCTATGACTAGCAGCACTGGTAATGAGTAGATGAATGTACACGAGGAACCAGATGGGCAAGGAACGTGAGGAGAGTCAGTGGTCTGCGTATAGCAAGTTGTACCACTGCTATAGTGAGGAAGAATGTCCAGGAGTAGCGAGGAGGTAGTGAGAGTCAGCGGTCTGCGTATAGCAAGTTGTACCGCTGTCTATAGTGAAGGAATGGAATCCAGGTGAAGGTAGGTAACAGGGAAGTCAGTGGTCTGCGTATAGCAAGTTGTACCACTGCTATGTGAGAGGATACTAGAAACTGGTGTCACAGGGAACAGGAGTCAGTGGTCTGCATCAGCAAGTTGTACCACTGCTATATATATGTGAGGAGGGGCACGAGGAGATGAATGTAATTCAGAGTATACACGGGGCACACCGAACTTGATCCCACGATGATATCCACAATACAACGATAACTGACAAGCACTGCTTAAGTATACAAAGTCACAATAACTATCCAGGCAATAGGAAACAAAGTCAATGGTAACAATAGCCTCCGTGGATAGGAGGCTCTGGAGGAGAACACAACTCAGTCCAGATGGATATGCAATACACAAGCAAAGTCAATAAGAAGTATGCATACCGCGGTTCAGGAGAGCAGGCTGTCAGAGAGACGTGCAGGGATACCTGAACGGCTGAAGGCCGGCAGGAGGAGAGACCACTGGAGGATGGAAGCGGTAATCAGGTTGGTGCAGCGCACGGCAGGTAAACCAGAATGAACGAAGCAATACTCAGGAAGCAGTAGTAAGTGGAACTGGAAACATGAAGAACACGGGAGAGTTGAGGCGGTCTGGTATCCAGTAGTAGAGATGGAAGCAGCGGAGCGCTGACACGATGGACACAGGAGAGTTGAAGTGAGCAGGAACTCTGTAGAAGCAAAGGAGGCAGCGGATAGGAATCAGCTGAGTGCAGACACGATGAACACAGGAGAGTTGAAGTGAGCAGGAACTCTGTAGAAGCAACGGAGGCAGCGGATAGGAATCAGCTGAGTGCAGACACGATGAACACAGGAGAGTTGAAGTGAGCAGGAACTCTGTAGAAGCAACGGAGGCAGCGGATAGGAATCAGCTGAGTGCAGACACGATGAACACAGGAGAGTTGAAGTGAGCAGGAACTCTGTAGAAGCAACGGAGGCAGCGGATAGGAATCAGCTGAGTGCAGACACGATGAACACAGGAGAGTTGAAGTGAGCAGGAACTCTGTAGAAGCAACGGAGGCAGCGGATAGGAATCAGCTGAGTGCAGACACGATGAACTTTATTATTATTATTATTATTATTAATTTTTATTTATATGGCGCCACTAGGTGTCCGCGGCGCCGTACAGGGACAAACTAAATTACAATACGAGGTGAGACAGCACAGTACAGTAAACAATAATCACAATAACTCAGTGAGCTCAGGGCACAGCTAGAGGGGGAAGAGGAGAGGGGATGGTCAGCCAATAATGGCACCTAGGAGGGAGGGCATGGATGAGAGGGAGACCCCCAGGGGGAAGAGGAGGGAGCGAGAGGGGGTGGGGGAAGAGGGTCCTCGAGGAGGAAGCAGGGAAGCTGGCGAGCAGAGTTGAAAGTGGAGAAGACAGGAGGAGAGAAGACCCTGCTCAAAGGAGCGTACAATCTAAGGGGTGGGGTAGACTGACAGAAAGACACAGGGGAGAGAGGGAGAGAAGGAGGAATAGAGAGGGGGAGGGGAATGAAGGAAAGGGGAATGAAGGGGAAGAGTCAGAAGAGCAGGTAGGGAGTTAAGTAGGAGACTGAAAGGCTTTAAGAAAAAGGTGGGTTTTTAAACACCGTTTGAAACTGGACAGATTGGGGGAAGTTCTGATGGAGGGAGGGAGCTTGTTCCAGTGGAGGGGGGCAGCCCAGGCGAAGTCTTGGATACGCGCATGGGAGGAGGTGATCAGGGGGGAAGTGAGGCGACGGTCATTGGCCGATCTGAGAGGGCGGGATGGAGCATAAATAGAGAGGAGGGAGGAGATGTAGGGTGCTGTGGAGTTGGCGAGGGCCTTGTATGTAAGAGTGAGGAGCTTGAACAGGATTCTGTAGGGTAAGGGCAGCCAGTGAAGGGATTGGTAGAGGGGGGAGACAGAAGAGGAGCGGCGAGAAAGGAAGATAAGCCTAGCGGCAGCGTTAAGTACAGATCGGAGGGGAGCAAGGTGAGAGTGGGGGAGGCCAGTGAGGAGGAGGTTACAGTAGTCCAAGCAGGAGATGATCAGGGAGTGAATGAGGCATTTAGTGGCATCTTGGGAAAGGAAGGGCCGGATGCGAGCGATGTTCCGCAGCTGGAAGCGGCAGGATTTAGCAAGAGAGAGAATGTGGGGACCAAAGGAGAGAGAGGAGTCGAGGATGACCCCGAGGCAGCGAAGTTGGGGGACAGGGGAGATAGAGGTGTTGTCGACAGTGATAGAGAGGTCCGAATGGGGCGGGGAG
Organism: Mixophyes fleayi; assembly: GCF_038048845.1. Lineage (NCBI taxonomy): Eukaryota > Metazoa > Chordata > Amphibia > Anura > Limnodynastidae > Mixophyes > Mixophyes fleayi. Next base: position 284,921,814 of record NC_134405.1, on the reverse strand, counting down.
CGAGGGGGAGGGAAGACTATGAGTTCAGTTTTGGTGAGGTTAAGTTTGAGGAATCGAGAGGACATCCAGGAGGAGATGGCAGAGAGGCAGGCGGACACCCTAGAGAGGAGGGAGGGAGAGAGATCAGGAGAGGAGAGGTAGATTTGAGTGTCGTCAGAGTAGAGATGATAGTTGAGGCCGTAGGAGCTGATAAGTTCACCTAGGGAAGAGGTGTATAGAGAGAAGAGTAAGGGTCCCAAAACAGAGCCCTGAGGGACCCCGACTGGAAGGGTGGACGGGGGGGAGAGAGACCCAGAGGTGGTGACAGAGAAGGAACGGTCAGCAAGGTAAGATGTGAACCAGGACAGGAGAGGGCCGGAGAGGCCAAAGGACTGGAGGGTGTGGAGGAGGAGGGGGTGGTCGACGGTGTCGAAGGCTGCAGAGAGATCAAGGAGGATGAGAAGGGAGAAGTGGCCCCTGGCTTTAGCCGCGAGGAGATTATTGGTGACTTTAGCCAGGGCAGTTTCAGTGGAGTGAAGGGGGCGGAAACCAGACTGGAGAGGATCAAGGAGGGAGTGTTCAGAAAGGTAGGAGGAGACACGGCTACAGACGAGCCTCTCGAGAATTTTGGAGGCAAAGGGGAGAAGAGATATGGGCCAATAGTTAGAGGGAGAAGTGGGGTCAAGATTAGGTTTTTTTAGAATGGGGGAAACGAGAGCGTGTTTGAAGGAGGAGGGGAAGATTCCGGAGGAGAGGGAGAGATTAAAGAGGTGAGCGAGGTGGGAGCAGGTAGTGGGGGAAAGGGAGCGAAGAAGGTGGGAGGGGATGGGATCCAGGGGACAGGTAGAGGGGGGGAGGAAGAAATGAGAGAGTGGACTTCCTCACCCGTGGTCGGGCGGAAGGAGTGGAGAGGCAGGTGGCTAGGGGGGAGGACGGAAGAGTGGGGGGTGAACGAGAGAGTGGAGGAGGAGACTTCAAGTCAGATGGCCTCAATTTTATAGGAGAAAAAGGAGGCGAAGTCGGAGGCAGTCAGGGAGGAGGGGGTGGGAGGAGGGGGCGGGGCCAGGAGAGTGCTGAAGGTGGCGAAGAGGCGGCGGGGGTTGGAGGATTGGGAAAAGATGAGGGACTTGAAGTAAGATTGTTTAGCGAGTGAGAGGGCAGAGCTGTAGGATGAGAGGATGAATTTGAAGTGGAGGAAGTCAGCCAGGGAGCGGGATTTTCTCCAGTGGCGTTCGGCGGTACGGGAGCATTTTTGGAGGAGGCGGGTAAGTTTGGAGTGCCAGGGTTGGGGTCTGGAGCAGCGAGGGTGGACGGATTGGGTAGGGGCGACCGCGTCCAGAGCAGAGGTGAGGGTGAGATTGTAGAGGGAGATCGCCTGGTTAGGGCAGGACAGGGAGGAAAGGGGAGAAAGGAGAGTATCAAGAGAGGAGGACAGAGTGGCCGGATCAAGGGCATCGATGTTGCGAATGGATAGAGTAGGTTTGGGCAGGGGGAGGGGAGCAGGAGAAGAGGAGAGAGAGAAGGAGAGTAGATGGTGGTCGGATAGAGGAAAGGGAGAGATGTAGAAGTCAGAGAGATTACATAGGTGGGAGAAGACAAGATCAAGGGAGTGGCCAAGGCAGTGGGTAGAGGAGGAGGTCCATTGGGTAAGGCCAAGGGAGGAAGAAAGGGTGAGCAGTTTGCAGGAAGCAGGGTCAGAGGGATTGTCCATGGGGAAGTTAAAGTCGCCGAGGATGATGGAGGGGAGGTCGGAGGAGAGGTGGTGAGGAAGCCAGGCAGCGAAGTTATCAAGGAAGAGGGAGGTGGGGTCAGGGGGGCGGTAGACGACAGTGACGCGGAGATCGATGGGGAAGAAGAGGCGGATGGAGTGGGCTTCAAAGGAGGAGAAGGAGAGGGAGGGTTCAGGGGGAATGACACGAAAAGTGCAGGAGGAGGATAAGAGGAGGCCCACTCTCCCACCTGGGCGGGCACCAGGTCTGGCGGAGTGGGTGAAGGAGAGGCCACCATAGGAGAGGGCAGCGGGAGAGGTGGTGTCAGAGTCGGAGAGCCAGGTTTCAGTAAGGGAGAGAAGGTTGAGGGAGGTGGATAAGAAGAGGTCGTGGATAGCAGTCAGCTTGTTGCAAACTGATCTAGCATTCCAGAGGGCACAAG